>NC_140589.1:29137247-30337247 GCF_964204655.1 Triturus cristatus | reverse complement strand
ATGGACGGTGGTACAACACGTACTGGGGTGGGGGGGTGTACATTGACGGTGGTACGACACGTACTGGGGTGGGGGTACGACTGGAACGTACTGGGGTGTGGGTAGACGGGGCTATGACACGTCCTGGGGTGGGGGTGTGGCTCGCACGTACTGGGGTGTAGGTACACGGGGGGTACGACACGTACAGGGGTGGGGGGGTGTACATGGACGGTGGTACGACACGTACTGGGGTGGGGGGGTGTACATTGACGGTGGTACGACACGTACTGGGGTGGGGGTACGACTGGAACGTACTGGGGTGTGGGTAGACGGGGCTATGACACGTCCTGGGGTGGGGGTGTGGCTCGCACGTACTGGGGTGTAGGTACACGGGGGGTACGACACGTACTGGGGTGGGGGTACGACTGGAACGTACTGGGGTGTGGGTAGACGGGGCTATGACACGTCCTGGGGTGGGGGTGTGGCTCGCACGTACTGGGGTGTAGGTACACGGGGGGTACGACACGTACAGGGGTGGGGGGGTGTACATGGACGGTGGTACGACACGTACTGGGGTGGGGGGTGTACATTGACGGTGGTACGACACGTACTGGGGTGGGGGTACGACTGGTACGTACTGGGGTGTGGGTAGACGGGGCTATGACACGTCCTGGGGTGGGGGTTCGACTGGAACGTACTGGGGTGTACCTAGACGGGTGGGGGTATACATATACGGGGGGTACGTGTCGGACGTACGGGGGCTGGGGGGAGTGTTGGGCGCGTATGCGGGCACATGTCTCCATGGTTGCTGTAGGAGTTCGGTGCGGACGGTGTTTTTTCCATACGGTTGTAACCTCGGACGCACGGGATGGATCGTGATTCCTAGGTCGGACTTGGTTTTTCACGTTTGTAAGGTAAATCGTCCGAGGACGTGTCGGACACATTTTCCGACCCGGGGACGTGTGGGGAATGATTCCCAGTGCGGTTCGTATGGACTTTTTACCATGCGAATCGTGATTGCCAGTTCGTACGGCACTTGTACGATTCGTACGGTAAAAAGACCCGATACGAGTCGCACGGGGGAATTTTTTACCGGATCGTGATCGGCACCTAAGTGTAGAATATGCCACTAACATAAGTTTTGCACATCAAATAAAACTTCTAACAGCCCTAGCTTATGTACCAACCATAGATGTTGCAGAACATTACAATCTTTTATTAGAAAGTCCATTCTACAAACAAAATGAAGTAAAGTTATCTCCCCTCTTAGATTATTTTGAGGATACCTGGGTGGGGAGACTACACAGATCAGGCCATAGACGTCAGCCCAAGTTCCAAATACCTTGGTGGAATGTATATGTAAGTACACTCAACCAACAAGCCAAAACTAACAACGCCGTCGAGGGCTGGCATAATGCATTCCTAACTTCTACTGGGAGAACAACTCCAACACTACAAAAACTACTAATTGCCATACAAAAGGAACAAAGTTTCCAAGAATTAAGAATGCAACAATCTGTCCTACAATTAAAACCAAAACAGTCAAGACAAACTACTCAAATGTATAATTACCTACAACAACAGGTACAGCTATACCCATCCACAAGAGGACTTGAGTACTTAAATATAATAGCTCAAACTCTCTTCTAAACCCTTTCCTAAATATTAACCCACAATTCTACTAAAACAACTATCACAACATAAATAAACCACTTTATTATATCACATATTTAATTATGTGGTCTAAAATATATACATCAATTATATGGACATATATTTAGACAACATAATTAAACAAACCAAGTACACAACAACAATATTAAATATATAAGGTTTGGCCACCAACAATAAACATATTTAAATGAACTTACCTGTGTAGTTGCTCCAATGGGATAATAACATTCCTTCCAAATAAATCCAGGGAGTTCAAAATCCATAGGTATCCAAAAAAAAAATCCCAATAAAATGTAAAAATACAACTGTTTATCGAAAACAACGTCTACGGAAAAAAACGACTATCCATTAACCATAAAAATTCCGAAAAATATTAAAAAGGTAAATAACCGCTCCTGGAAACCCGAACAATAAAAGTTTTATAATTTACGTTGGGTTCCGTGTTTGTGGCTTTGTTAGTGTTTTGTTATTTCGGTGAGTTAAAGTTTTATACTGTTTGAATAACGTTTGTAGTGATGTTTTTAGGTGCGTTTTGTGTGTTTGTGGGTGGGTGGGAATGTTTGTTTCTCTTTTGTAGGTTTTACGGCTCGAGTCGGGGTACCACGCGGGTGGACGGCGTCCCCCCACTTATTTTACTGGGTTGTTACCGGGTGGACGCCGTCCCCCCTGCCCAAAAGATGTAGCCGGTATCCGAGTCTGCACCTACGTGCGAATGAATGCCTTTCAAATGCACCGGAGGCTCAGAATAATATCCCCTTCCACCTCGCGCCCTCCCCTTGCCAGCCTTTCTCAGAGCCAAGCCGAGGCGCCAAGCCTTCAAGGAGCTGCGCTATCAACACGCCGAGCATGTCACTTCTAGGGACCCCGACAGATGCCCGTACTGCCTACGGCCCGAGTCTGTAATAACCATGTAATCCGAGGAATGGGTCCTGTGTATAGTGTGTTCTTGTGTTTTGAGTGACTGCCACTTATTAAAGTATTATACTTCTACTTGTATCTTGTATGTATTCACGCATTTCAGACGGAGACCAGCAAATTTCGTGACAATTCCTGTTGTGACGTCACTTCCGTTGACACAACCTAACTCGAGCATCCCCCCACTTCTTTTTTAGGACTTAAAACCGTATACAAACTATTACTAACACCCTAACTTCTAAAACATCAATCAATACACACTTATTACAACATTACTACTTCCACAAAACACTTAAAACTATTTAATAATAAAGAAAATAACTCTTACCTTCTCAAACGCGAAACAGCTCCGGACCGCGACCTGGATTCGACCAAAATAACCCAAAACAACAGCGAGCGGTTACAAAATAAAAGACCCAAACAAACATAACAACTAAAAAATACCAATAAATGGCCTAACTATTTATTTAACATTACACATTACTTTAAAAATTAGTAAAACATTAGAATACAATACTCAAAAAGAATACCTAATTTTTGTCTCTACGTGAAAATTCTTTAACGTATAAAAATAAATATAATAAATAAAATAATTTTATTAATATATCAATAAAACAGTATATATTAACAAAATAAATAAATGAACATGATATAATTAATATATTGTATCTACAACATACCAAAAAAATAATTAAAAAAATTCATATTCTAAAATGTTAACAATTTCAATATTAAATATATAATATAAATATTAATAATTAAAATATATTAGTCATATATTTCAAAACATACAATTTCTTATAAATCCAAATAAAATCTAAAAAATTTCAGAGTACACAATATAAATTTATAAATATTATACAGCTATAAAAATCTGATTTTTTATTTTTTATTTATTTTGTGTGTTCATATATTCATGTCCAAAATATACATTAAACAAATATATATCCATTATAAAAAAATTATAACTATAATACAAATGTTAAATATTAATTATTTTATTACATGTTTATTTCAATGATTGAATTATTAGAATATGCGTAATAATAAACAAAATTTTCTCTCTAATGAATATACATTCCAACAACTATAAAATAAATATTATTTTCCTTTCTACTATTTAATAATAAAAATTTGGAATTTGCATTCTGATATAACTTCTATCTTGTATCCAACCAAAACAAAAATCTACAGTTTTTTTGTAAATTATATCCAATTAATTTAACTATTCCTATTCAACTCTATAATTATTTCTAATATTTGCTATTTACCAAACTTAATTAACATACTACTCCCACTACATACTGAACTTAATTAATTTACTATTCTCAGTCCAATCTATATTTAATTAGGGTAGATGCTGGACACTGAACTTAAATAATTTACTATTCCCACTCTAGTCTATATTTAATTAAGATAAGTGCTGGACACTAAACATAATTAATTTACTATTCTCACTCCAACCTATATTTAATTAGAGTATGTGCTGGACACTGAACTTAATTAATTTACTATTCTCACTCCAACCTATATTTAATTAGAGTATGTGCTGGACACTGAACAGAATTAATATTATATAAACATTTTTAATACACTTCCCACCCTTATCCCCTATAAACCAACATCCCGCTCCTAAATTTTTTTTTATAATTCTAAATTTAATTTACAATTTCTAAAAATTTAGTTTTAAAAATTTACAAATATATAAACATTTTTAAAACACTTCCCACCCTTATCCCCTATAAACCAACATCCCGCTCCTAAAATTATTTTTAAAATTCTAATTTTAATTTACAATTTCTAAATAATTTTTAAAAAAATTCAAACAATATATAAACATTTTTAATACACTTCCCACCCTTATCCCCTATAAACCAACATCCCGCTCCTAATTTTTTTTTTAAAATTCTAAATTTAATTTACAATTTCTAAATATTTATTTTTAAAAATGTACAAATATATAAACATTTTTAAAACACTTCCCACCCTTATCCCCTATAAACCAACATCCCGCTCCTAAAATAATTTTTAAAATTCTACATTTAACTTTCAATTTCTAAATTATTATTTTTTTTAAATTAAACAATATATAAACATTTTTAATACACTTCCCACCCTTATCCCCTATAAACCAACATCCCGCTCCTAAAATTAAATATACATTTCACATTTTAAATAAAATTTACTAATTAAATTTTACAATATATTAAAAAAATAAATTAACTTTTTTAAAACACTCCCCACCCTTATCCCCTATAACCCAACATCCCGCCCCTAAAACAATATAAATATTTCTCATATTATATACATTTTAACTATTTATACAAACAACTTCAAAATATTTACTAAACACACAATGACGATATTTTCACATGTCGATATTATTACTAACGATATTACTTACATCGACATATAAGTAAAAAAAAAAAAAGGATATTTTTCACATCGATATTAGCTATTTCGATATTTTGGACATTCGATATTTTTGACTCGATATTTATGTCCCTCGATATTAAAAATTCGATATATAGACTGCTCACCGTCAGTAGGGTATTTGTACTACAGTAGCGTTGTGTGTGTGGGTTTATGATGGTTGAGGGGGCTGTATACTAGCCTGTGTGGAACTGTGCAACTTCAATGTGTAGGTGATGGCATACTGTGGTTGCCCCAGACATTCTAAGTCACATGATGCCACTGTATGCCACACAATATGTTGTTCTTTCACACAAAGGCTGCATGAACTAGAAATCCCTGAAATTAGTAGGTTTCACGCTCGTCTTTGGACTGGAGGCTCTAAACTGCCAGTACCCATTAAGGAGTCTGAAACACCCCAAGGACACTGTTGTTAGCCGCAGAAAGCTTTTTGTTCTTTTGAGCGGGTGCATGGTTGGTGGGGATATGAGGCATTTGCAAGCATGAACCACTACCCCTCCAAGGCTCTTGTACCTCTTCATTAAGTGACTTTTTTAAAGTTGCAGGTCTATTGTCAGAATGTAGAATATTGTGTGCATTGGGGTGTACCCAGCAGTACCTCTGTAAATGTGTTCTACATGTGGAATACATATGTTTGAGAGTTTATTTGATGGAAGATTTATTCTTTGGGTTCATTTCTTGCTTTCTGTTGCTCTTGTGAACAGGCATAGTTTAACTTCAGGCTCTACATGGCAAGTTCCCTGCATTCATGTCACATACTATGACATCTTTAAGAGGTCACAACAATACCGGTAAAGAACGGGGGTCAAAGGGATAGTTTAAAGACCAGCACGGAAAAAATCCCCAACAATATCTAAATCTGAAAACAACAAAAAATCCGTGGGTCTACAAGCGTCAAGCTAATTTTCCAAAGCAACAAAATCAGATGCTAATAGCAAACAGAAAAGTCCTCATAAAGAGGACGGAGTCCCATTACCCACCGTGGTGGCATGCTTCATCATCTGGGGCCTCCTGTTAACCACAACCTGGTGTGGTTAACGAGCTACAACTCCAAGAGAACTAAGGAAGGAGGAGGTCACGGATGTTTTAAGGATCTTAATAACCTAATGAGGCTAAATATAACAGAGACTAAAGCTGCCCTAGGTGTGGTGAACTAACGTGAAACGTGCAGAGTGAGTGCAGAGTGAGTGCAAAAACAGTTAAAATTGACTATCTAACGAAAAATCTGTTTATTAGGCATCGTTGGATGTCAAAAATTAAAACAAAGGTGGTCAACATATTTCAGCCATTATAAATCACAAAATTGTGATCAAGGCTTTCATCAGGACCATATGCTACTCCTGCAACATTAAGCAATGCCAAATGAGGACAAGATGCAACTGCATGAAAACAAAACGATACCTCCGGCAGATGCAACCACTCAGTTACTTGAGAGGTGGCACAATCTTTATGAACATAGGAACTGCAGCAATTCCAAAAAATCAAGTATCCTTAGAAGGCCGACCCATTGAACAACAGCAAGAAACTGTCACCTATCTGATTATTCAACTACAACAGGAATTGACAAGAACTGCTTAATTTAAGGCAAGGGCTGCAGGTGGCACCCACTGACACTTACTTTTCCTTAACAGAGAGTGATCTAGAGCTAGATACACAAAAAACAAAAGGGAGTAAGCTGGAGGAAGAGAAAATAGAAAAGCAATGACAAAGAGAGAGAGCAGCATTGGAAAAGAACTCTCAACAGTGGAATAAAGAGGCACGGAGTGACTGATGACACATTAAGGAGGAATGAGGTAGAGTCAATTATATGCAGTCTTGATATTCAGCACCTCAATCTTCGATAGCACCAGCTGTGAGCTTCTGAGCAAACTTTGGGACACTGTACTTATTATTTTACAAAGTAAGCACTGGATTTGACAATGCAGACACTGTTTTTGTGTCAACAGTGCAGGATTACTCCAACCCTTTGATCAATACTGTGCCCTTGATTGACAATTTGGGTTAGATTTCTTGCCCAACAATCATAGTCTAAAAACATTACATCTATGCTCAACTAAAAAAAAAGTCTTCAACAACCCAACCTAACCACCTGCTAACCTTTTCAGCAGCAAACACGTGATGATATTACACCCAGGCTGCAACCACATTACTCAAAAAGTGGAATAATAACAACAGCTCATAATAACCAGATAATCTCATTTGTTCTGAGAGGAGTGAGGGAAATAGTTTAAAAAAAAATAATAATTCAAAAAGTAGTCCTTTTGAGGTGAACAAATCAAAGCCGGGTGTAAGATACAAATGATTAATTTTAAAGTTCCCGGGGCATATTCTGAACAATGTGAAAGCCCACCAACCAAAAGTTTGATACTGTTGGTTCTCAAGCTCTGATCTAACTTCTCTTTGTTACCTCATGTTGTATGGAATTAATGGCGGGTTCTGGGTGCCCACCATGGTTTCAAGTCATGTATGCCAATACCAGAATGAATTGACTCTGCGTACCTGAGCACAGTGGGGTAGAGCTCGGTTGTGTGCAAATCGGCAGCCGTGAATGCAGCTTCACACATTCCTTTTGCTAAAACGGTGATTGTTGTTCGCAGAGCCCCTAGAGCTGGAATCAGGAAAAAAATGTATAGAGGAAAAAGTATAAAGACTTTATCATACTAACAGACAGAGGTAAAAAGGATACTAAGGGGCCTATTAGGATGGCGGTCGGAAATTCTCCCAGACCGCCATGGTAGCGGGAAAAGACCGCACGCAAGGACCACGGCATAACCGCCGGTCCAATTAGGATGCTTCGCAGTCAAAATCCGACCGCGGCGGTCGGATTCTGGCGACTAACATTACTGCCAGCAGCACCGCCGTGGTGTGAAAAGGAGCATTTCATGCATGTCACTGCATTGCGTGGCAGGCACTGCACAGTGCCTGCCACCTGGTACAGGGACATGTGGGGGGTACCATGGGTACTCCCCAGTGCACCCCCAACACATTGGGGGCCAACAATGGGCTCCCGGAGACATTCTCCGCATGCCTTTCCATGGCGGTTTCACCGCCACAGAAAGGCTGGCTACCGCCTGCATCATAATCATGCCGGCGGAGCCTGGTCCTGCACCAGCATCATTGAAGCGGTCCAGTTCTGCCCGCTAGGCATGCGTGCGGCGGACTGGTACTGGCGGAAAAGTGGCGGGCAGAGATTCTCAACGCCACAGTTGTCACTGCCATGCTAATGGGACCGGCGGTTTTCAGGGCAGCGATTGCGGGCGGATGTCCGCCGCCAGTCCGGCGGTTTCCACCACCGGCCTGGCGTCGGCCATCCGTCCGCCATCCTAATAGACCCCATAATATCCATTAGGTTAATAGACAACTAGTGAAACAAAATTGGCTAGAAGGCCAACCAATAAAAAATAACCTTGGATCTTCGATTTACTAAACAAAATGTTATAGGTGTGAAATAATTTGCTTAGATAGAAAAATAATGTATTTTCTTTTTTCAGTTTTTACTCAAAAACGTGTGTTCCCTGTAACCTTTCTTCATCCTTCAAAGAGGACTTTGTCAGAGCTGTTCAAAATATCTTTTTTTGACGGAAGCGCATCTGACTTTGTTAACATTCCTCTTTCTCACTCTTCTTGTTTTTTTCCTATTTTTCTCATTAAGAGTTTTGATATTAAACCAATTTGTGTTGGGAAAGACCTCCTATGGTCCTGTGAATTACATCTATTCACATACGATATTCCTATTGCAAACCTTCATGCTGCTTTGGGATGCTGTAGGAATTTGGAGATTGAGAAGAAGTCCTCTTTGAAAGACAAAGGTGCCGATCACGATCCGGTAAAAAATTCCCCCGTGCGACTCGTATCGGGTCTTTTTACCGTACGAATCGTCCAAGTGCCGTACGAACTGGCAATCACGATTCACATGGTAAAAAGTCCATACGAACCGCACTGGGAATCATTCCCCACACGTCCTCGGGTCGGAAAATGTGTCCGACACGTCCTCGGACGATTTACCTTACAAACGTGAAAAACCAAGTCCGACCGAGGAATCACGATCCATCCCGTGCGTCCGAGGTTACAACCGTATGGAAAAAACACCGTCCGCACCGAACTCCTACAGCAACCATGGAGACATGTGCCCGCATACGCGCCCAACACTCCCCCCAGCCCCCGTACGTCCGACACGTACCCCCCGTATATGTATACCCCCACCCGTCTAGGTACACCCCAGTACGTTCCAGTCGAACCCCCACCCCAGTACGTGTCATAGCCCCGTCTACCTACACCCAGTACGTTCCAGTCGTACCCCCACCCCAGTATGTGTCGTACCCCTCGTGTACCTACACCCCAGTACGTGCGAGCCACACCCCCACCCCAGTACGTGTCATAGCCCCGTCTACCCACACCCCAGTACGTTCCAGTCGTACCCCCACCCCAGTACGTGTCATAGCCCCGTCTACCTACACCCCAGTACATTACAGTCATACCCCCACCCCAGTACGTGTCGTACCACCGTCAATGTACACCCCCCCACCCCTGTACGTGTCGTACCACCGTCCATGTACACCCCAGTACGTTCCAGTCGTACCACCACCCCAGTACGTGTCATAGCCCCGTCTACCTACACCCCAGTACGTTCCAGTTGTACCCCCACCCCAGTACGTGTCGTACCACCGTCAATGTACACCCCCCCACCCCTGTACGTGTCGTACCACCGTCCATGTACACCCCAGTACGTTCCAGTCGTACCACCACCCCAGTACGTGTCATAGCCCCGTCTACCTACACCCCAGTACGTTCCAGTCGTACCCCCACCCCAGTATGTGTCGTACCCCCCGTGTACCTACACCCCAGTACGTGCGAGCCACACCCCCACCCCAGTACGTGTCATAGCCCCGTCTACCCACACCCCAGTACGTTCCAGTCGTACCCCCACCCCAGTACATGTCGTACCACCGTCAATGTACACCCCCCCACCCCAGTACGTGTCGTACCACCGTCCATGTACACCCCCCCACCCCTGTACGTGTCGTACCACCGTCCATGTACACCCCAGTACGTTCAGTCGTACCCCCACCCCAGTACGTGTCGTACCCCCCGTGTACCTACACCCCAGTACGTGCGAGCCACACCCCCACCCCAGTACGTGTCATAGCCCCGTCTACCCACACCCCAGTACGTTCCAGTCGTACCCCCACCCCAGTACGTGTCATAGCCCCGTCTACCTACACCCCAGTACGTTCCAGTCGTACCCCCACCCCAGTACGTGTCGTACCACCGTCCATGTACACCCCCCCACCCCTGTACGTGTCGTACCACCGTCCATGTACACCCCAGTACGTTCCAGTCGTACCACCACCCCAGTACGTGTCATAGCCCCGTCTACATACACCCCAGTACGTTCCAGTCGTACCCCCACCCCAGTACGTGTCGTACCACCGTCAATGTACACCCCCCCACCCCTGTACGTGTCGTACCACCGTCCATGTACACCCCAGTACGTTCCAGTCGTACCACCACCCCAGTACGTGTCATAGCCCCATCTACCTACACCCCAGTACGTTCCAGTCGTACCCCCACCCCAGTACGTGTCGTACCCCCGTGTACCTACACCCCAGTACGTGCGAGCCACACCCCCACCCCAGTACGTGTCATAGCCCCGTCTACCCACACCCCAGTACGTTCCAGTCGTACCCCCACCCCAGTACGTGTCGTACCACCGTCAATGTACACCCCCCCACCCCAGTACGTGTCGTACCACCGTCCATGTACACCCCAGTACGTTCCAGTCGTACCCCCACCCCAGTACGTTCCTGGCGCACCCCCAACACAACCTCCTAAGTACGGAGCGCACCCCATGCCCCACCATCACAACCGCATGTACGAGTCGTACAAAGCCACACACAAGGACATAATCGTACAACCAAATGGCCCATGTACACACCGTACACACGCTCAAAACGCACGTACACAACAAGGACAAAACAAAACAACACAAGAATACACCATTCGAAAGGCACACAGCCACTAAACATGGCCAACAACCACTAAAATAACACAATCACTGACCTGCAACTGTCAAAAACAAACAGAGGCCCAATACACCACCACTCCTTATAACACACCCACCCAAAATTCAAACACTGCCACACCCACCCATGGACCAATGAAAAGGGCCCACACACACAAACCATGAGCCTTTGCAACAGACTCACTGCTGCCAGACACCACAGAACCAGACTACAAGCTACACCACATCTTACACTTGCACACCTTCACACGACCACCCTCACAAACACCCTCTCATCACATTCACACACACACACAACCATCCACACCCCCCCCCAACATCCACACCCCCCCCACACCCACACCATCCCCACCCACACCCCTCACCATGCCCACTACCAAGAATCCAAAGTTCAGTCACCGAGAGTTGGAGGTCCTTGTTGATCAAATCCTCAGAGTCGAGCCACAGATCTTTGGAACATTGGTCAGAAGCACCAGCCAGGCAGCCAAAACAGCCATGTGGCAGACCATCGTCGATGCTGTGAATGCTGTTGCGGACACCAGGAGGACCAAGCAGGATTGCCAGAACAGGTGGTACGATCTGCGGAGGAGGGTCAGAGCCAAGAGACAGGAGGAACACGACCAGGCCAACGCCACCGGAGGAGGGCCCTCCCGCAGAGCCGTACAGTACCATCCCTGGGAGGAGAGGGTGATGGCCATACTGCCGGTGGAGGCAGTTGAAGGAGTAGAAGGACTCCGAGACCCGGGTGAGTACACAAACAACGCACCTCACATGGGGGGAACTGCAACCACAACCAAAATTAATAACAGGCACGCAACCACCACAAGCCATCGCATTACTCAACCACACTCCATGAGCAGGCACATGCCACTGCTGCCACCATGCCCCATGCACCCAGCTGGACAATGTCAAGTCACAGGCCACAGAAGACAACAACACATGACACGGTAACCCGGATGGCGGGAGGGTGGGCACCAAGAATCACATAGTGCGACTCCAAAGCAGACAGCAATGCCCTCTGCCCATATGGCCTAGGTCACAGCCAGACAAACACTGTGTCCCAACACAGGAATGACTTGCCAGCAAATGGCGGACGCCTTGCATCAACACATGGGGGTGAAGGCACTGTTTTGCACATGCCAGCAGCTAATGAACAGCCAACATTGTGAAAGAGTGGCAGCACACACCACCACAGCAGCAGCGCACAGACACACAGCAGACAAAATGGGTGCCTGGAGATCAGAAACAAACTCACATCAACAGGCCAAGGGCCACTCAAAGATCTGCTAACAGTGTGTGCCCAGGAAGCAGGGCCAAGGTGACAGAGGGTGACACACGGAGGGAGGGAGAGGGGGACACAGAGGGAGGGAGAGGGGGACTGAGAGGGAGGGAGACGGACAGAGGGAGGAGGCTGACACACAGAGGGAGGGAGAGGGGGACAGAGAGGGAGGGAGAGGGGGACAGAGAGGGAGGGAGACACAGGAAGATGGACACAGGGAGGAGGCTGACACACAGAGGGAGGGAGAGGGGGACACAGAGGGAGGGAGAGGGGGACAGAGAGGGAGGGAGACACAGGAAGATGGACACAGGGAGGAGGCTGACACACAGAGGGAGGGAGAGGGGGACAGAGAGGGAGGGAGAGGGGGACAGAGAAGGAGGGAGACACAGGAAGATGGACACAGGGAGGAGGCTGACACACAGAGGGAGGGAGAGGGGGACACAGAGGGAGGGAGAGGGGGACAGAGAGGGAGGGAGACACAGGAAGATGGACACAGGGAGGAGGCTGACACACAGAGGGAGGGAGAGGGGGACAGAGAGGGAGGGAGAGGGGGACAGAGAAGGAGGGAGACACAGGAAGATGGACACAGGGAGGAGGCTGACACACAGAGGGAGGGAGAGGGGGACACAGAGGGAGGGAGAGGGGGACAGAGAGGGAGGGAGACACAGGAAGATGGACACAGGGAGGAGGCTGACACACAGAGGGAGGGAGAGGGGGACAGAGAGGGAGGGAGAGGGGGACAGAGAAGGAGGGAGACACAGGGAGAGCAAATCAGTCCTTTGGTGTGTGGGAATGTCTGCTCGTCAGCAGGTGGACTGCGTGCATGTAGACAAGGGTGGCCAGTGCCAGAACCCCCCCTCTTCATCATGGCAAAACGCAGGGCCATGTCACAACCTGTACACGAGCACAAGGACAGCCACCTGCATCATATAAGTGTGTGGATCCACTCCATGTGCACATGTACAGTGCTACAAGGAAGGCGCAAATGCATGGCTCGCCACACATGCACACTCCACTGCTGACTGCAGCCACACTTGACGCAGCAAGTAAGACTGTGCCACACATAGTTAAAGGGGCCAAATTGGTGCCCAAGGGACACACACATGCACAAGTGCACTGTGAGTGGAATGCAAGACAGATCCTAATTCCAAGAGGAAATGTGCCAACTTTGTAACGGATGAAACATGGATGTTGCATGGATCAAAATTAACATTTTCTCTCTCACACACAGGTCAACGTCGTGCTGCACCCCCCAACACTGGGGGGGAACACTCACAGGACCCGGATCTGCAGGAGACCGATCCCACCGGCAGCGACCACTCTCACCACTCTGCGGATGACCCCGACCGACCTGGCCCCTCTGGTGTCCAACCACCTGCAGCACCTGCGTCAGGTACAACCGTGCCAACCACCACCCCCACTCCTGCCACATCCCAGGAGACACCCAGGATCCCTGCCCCAACACCACAATGCAGCCAGGCTCGCCAGGAGGGACACGGTGTCCCGGGCACCCAGGAGGAGGCAGGCGACAACGCCAATGCCACCCCTCAGGGGTCCCGGAGACCCGATGTGCCCACAAGTGCAGGCCAGACGCAAGTGGGCAGGGGTGGTGGGAGTGGAGGACGGCGGAGGCGCGAGCCTGACCAGTTGGCTGGGGATCCGGTATTTTCCCATGTCCGTAACATCCTGGACTCATACCGGCAGGACACCACGGGCATGGCCCAGGTTGTGTCCGTCCTCGAGGGGATCAAGGTCCAGCAGGCCCAGCAACATGCGGAGCTAATAGCCTGTCTACAGGTACACCAACGGAGGATGGAGGACAGACAGGCTGAGCAAGTGACGGCGTCCCAGGGGATTCACGCTGAACTCCGTCGGATGGCCGACACCATGGCCGACCCTCCCTGTGCCAGAAGGCGGAGAACATCACCACCCACAGGGAGGGATCATGAGGAGGAGGAGGAAACATCCGACGGAGCATCCCAGACGTCGTCACGGCCTGCTGCTGAGGTTCCCCGCAGGAAGCCGGGTCGTCCACGGAAAGGACCGTGAGGGTGGCTGCTACATCACCATCTCCCAGGACACCTGGCCTGGCACCTGGCCCACTGGAGCAACAGCATCACAGCATCAAGAGACATTCTCTGCCACATGGCCCTGCTGGTCACTGGCTGACCAATGTTGACGAAGACTGTGGCATGGACTCTGAGGATTTCCAATGGCAAGGACACCAACTCCCCTACTGAACTTTGGATTCCCTAATCCCGGAAAGCCCCTCACTTTGTCCCCCCCCCCAATAATAAATCACACTATTAAGAGTAGATGCCTGCTGGTAGCATTATTACCTAACATGTGTCTTGTACAGTCTAAACATGCCTGAGTCATCTGTTCACTTCAACCATCCACACCCTGGGGCCTGAGTCTGGCACAGGACACATGGGTCACAGTTAATTAGGCAAGACAGACATGGAGCACCATACACACCCGTGATGGTCAGAACCAGCTGAGGGGGTGGCCGAACAACCGTGCTGACAGACACATTGAGTACAGCAACAGTCATGCGCAGAGGTCAGGGATCCTGGCCCGTGTCCTGGGGGGCACCCAGGTATGTGTAGACAGGTGGCAGAACCATGTCCTGCAAGCTTGAGTCCGGTGGATGCAGAGAATGGGGTCATGGACAACGTTGGATGCATGGGGATGGCACATGTCACAATACCCACACAGTCATGGACATCATGCACAATACACAGTCTCAGCACACACACACAGCTTGCATATTGCCACTCGACACATTGACACATAGCCACAATCAGGGAATACCATGCCAGACATGCAGGATGCACCGTGCCAACACACCAGCATTGACTGAGAAGAGGCACCTTGGAGGCATAGGGACACCTTTAATAGTCATGTTTTTGGGATTGCAGAGGCAACTTGAAGTACACATGAACACATCATGTGGAGTAACATGTGGCTCCAACACTGGCACCCCCCTTCTGCAGCACAAATGCGTGATAGCCATGGAACTGGCACACAAGTGTCGGCTAACAGCTAAATACCCACAGCTGCTCACGGAGAGCCTGCCATACACCATACATCCGCTGATGTGGAAGTCCCACGCCATGTCAAGACAATGTTAACCGTATGTGTCCGAGGGCAGTGTCACACACATTGATGCCATCATCACAATCCACTATCCCATCACTGATGACTGACAACCAGGCAGCCCATCTATTCAGGTGTACCCAGCTGCATGTCGTGTCCCATGGGGATGCCACATGTCTGCAGAGGAACCAAACCCCGACCGGGGCAGTGTGCACACATCGTGAACAACTGCCACACCCATACACCCCAGATGCATCCCTTACCCCATGGAGACTTCCAAACGTGTCCGTGCCTGTAACGCTGAGTCAGCCCACGATGTCATGTCCATGAGGAATAGCAGTGCCACAACAATGCAACCAGCAAACGGCATGCGCAGGTACCTGGGGAAGAGAGACACACAAGAAGTCAGCCACAAAAAGCACAGCCACTTGCATGTGCAGTTACTCGACACATGTATGGATGACAACATGCTAGGTCACAATTATGACTGGGGAAATACTACCATCACTGCCACCATCACTCCAGTGACACACCCACACACACCTCTGACCCACGTGCCATACATGCAGGTGGAGACACACATCACAACGCATGCCACACGGGGACCAATGCGTGCACACTCAGACCCTGGTACTCACCACTAAGCAAAGAAGTCGCGTATGAGCCGAGTCCGGATGTCCTCTTGCGGCTCCACATCCTCCACATCACTAGCCCCATTGCCAAGCCCTTCGTCCTCCACGGGTGGATGGTCCTCGTCATGTTGATTCAGGATGAGTGGCACAGCTCTTTCAACTGCCATGTTGTGCAGCATGCAGCAGACCATGAAGATCTTGCAGACCTTCGCCGGGGCATAAGGGAGTGCACCGCCGGTCTTGTGGAGGCACCGGAATCGGCTCTTCAGCATGCCAAACGTCCTCTCTATCACTCGCCTTGTCCGGCCATGGGCAGTGTTATAGCGGAGCTGGGCCGGCTTGATGGGGTTGCGGAGAGGTGTCAGCAGCCAAGGCATGTTGGGATAGCCAGCGTCCCCTACATGGGAAGCACATGGACATCGTTAGAACTGGTGTAGCGGTCGTGCTGGTCGGCTATACAGAATACAGGACAGACAGACTGTACCCACCAACAACACATGCCCGTTCGTTGCGCAGCTGCATCATCATATCAGGCATCCCGCTACGCCTCATGATGTAGGCATCGTGTGCTGATCCTGGGAAACGAGCACAGACATGTGAAATCACCATATTGGACAGACACACCACAAGGGCATTGATGGAGTGGTAGTGCTTCCGATTGCGGTACGCCACCTCCCGTGCGTGTGGTGGTACCAAACCTACATGTGTCCCATCTATCGACCCAATGACATGGGGCATCCCTCCCAGGGCATAGAATCCACGCTTGACCTCAGTCATCTGTTCAGGGGTTGGGAACTTGATGAAGTCATCCAGGTGAATCAACATGGCCTCCAAGAAATCATGCAGCACACCGCTGAACATGCTCTGGGACATGCCACCAACATGAGCTATGGTATTTTGGAAGGTACCCGTGGCAAGAAAATGTAGGGCAGCCATTACCTTCAGCTGGGGTGTCAGTGCCGTAGGATACCTGTGCTGTGGTTGCAGGTGTGGTGCCAGTCTCGCCGTCAGCTCCAGAATCAACGGTTGGGTGAAGCGGTAGAGCCGGATCCTGTCATTCTCCTGCATGGTGGCCAAGTCTGGAATTCTTCGGGCAACAGGAGGCGCTCTGCAGTAATTTGGAAGTGACAAGGAAGAGTGAGTGCACTACGAGAACAACTCATGTCTACTGAGCACATGTAAATCTGGCAATACACACATGCCACATGGGGAGTCAGGCATGTGCTACATGCCCAGGACACGTATGGATGCAAGGTGACACTCCTTCCAAGACCCAGCTACACACGGTGATTGAGAACCTCCCCATGCCACGCCATAGAAATAGCTGTGTCCCAGTGCAAGTGCACTGCCCGACGCAAGACAGGAGTGACATACACCCACACATCAGCAGAAGTGTGATGCCGATTGCAGAGACTGGTAGCGGAACACTTGAGCCACAGGTCACATGACATTACACTAGTCCAGCCCACACACCTTGCCATGAAGGTGCACATGTCATGACTCACCACACATTCCTTGTGAGTTTGCTGACATGGCCTTGTCGCGCTACTCCGTGTCCCATGCATACATGTGCACCTCACATCCGATAACACATGTGGCATGGTGTTGGGAACAGTGTGCAATGACAATCTACACACAGCCACATGTTGGTTGCTGCAACGGCTGCAGCTTTTGAGGGTGCTACAACATCAACCTGATGTAAATCCCGGACACATATATGGCATAGTCACATTGTGCACTGTGGGTAGTGACCAGTCATGTGTCATGACCCCTGTACCGGGCATCATGGGACACTTCCGTGTGTTGGTGTCCGTGCCATGCCAGTGACGCTCACCCCAAGTGCGCAGTCCCACATGCACACATGTCAAAGGAGTCAAGGGCATGCCTGGCACACATTGCACCCTCACACAGTACACATGTACACATCTCATCATACATCTGGTGCCTTCTCCACTCAGGAGGCATGTTCCACATCACAGCCTGTGACACCTGTGCCCCACACATGTAGTAATGCACAGACGATGCCTTGATGTCCATTCCTGGACAAGTATGACAATCCATGGACAAGTATGTCCGCCCTATTCCTACATGTGTGTCGCCTATCACCACAGTGATGTGTAAAAACCGCCGTACTGCTGCTGAGAGGGCCTGTGCATGTTCCAAAATCACTGTGGGAGTGCTTGCGTATGTGTACCCATCGTGATGGCGAGCAAACAGGCATTTGTACGGTCCGTAGCACTACGGGTACGCATACGCGTGCAGACCCATAGTGATAGTGAGCGTAGATGCGTGTGTACGTTCCGTACCACTACGGGTACGCATACGCGTGCAGACCCATAGTGATAGTGAGCGTAGATGCGTGTGTACGGCCCTATCACTATGGGTCTGCACGCGTATGCGTACCCGTAGTGCTACGGACCGTACACTCGCATCTACGCTCACTATCACTATGGGTCTGCACGCGTATGCGTACCCGTAGTGGTACGGACCGTACACTCGCATGTACGCTCTCTATCACTATGGGTCTGCACGCGTATGCGTTCCCGTAGTGGTACGGACCGTACACTCGCATCTACGCTCACTATCACTATGGGTCTGCACGCGTATGCGTACCCGTAGTGGTACGGACCGTACACTCGCATGTACGCTCTCTATCACTATGGGTCTGCACGCGTATGCGTTCCCGTAGTGGTACGGACCGTACACTCGCATCTACGCTCACTATCACTACGAGTACGCATACGCGTGCAGACCCATAGTGATATAGAGCGTACATGCGTGTGTACGGTCCGTACCACTACGGGTACGCATACGCGTGCAGACCCATAGTGATAGTGAGCGTAGATGCGAGTGTACGGTCCGTACCACTACGGGTACGCATACGCGTGCAGACCCATAGTGATAGAGAGCGTACATGCGTGTGTACGGTCCGTAACACTACGGGTACGCATAAGCGTGCAGACCCATAGTGATAGTGAGCGTAGATGCGAGTGTACGGTCCGTAACACTACGGGTACGCATACGCGTGCAGACCCATAGTGATAGTGAGCGTAGATGCGAGTGTACGGTCCGTACCACTACGGGTACGCATACGCCTGCAGACCCATAGTGATAGAGAGCGTACATGCGTGTGTACGGTCCGTAACACTACGGGTACGCATACGCGTGCAGACCCATAGTGATAGTGAGCGTAGATGCGAGTGTACGGTCCGTAACACTACGGGTACGCATACGCGTGCAGACCCATAGTGATAGTGAGCGTAGATGCGAGTGTACGGTCCGTACCACTACGGGTACGCATACGCGTGCAGACCCATAGTGATAGAGAGCGTACATGCGTGTGTACGGTCCGTAACACTACGGGTACGCATACGCGTGCAGACCCATACTGATAGTGAGCGTAGATGCGAGTGTACGGTCCGTACCACTACGGGTACGCATACGCGTGCAGACCCATAGTGATAGAGAGCGTACATGCGTGTGTACGGTCCGTAACACTACGGGTACGCATACGCGTGCAGACCCATAGTGATGGAGAGCGTACATGCGTGTGTACGGTCCGTAACACTACGGGTACGCATACGCGTGCAGACCCATAGTGATGGAGAGCGTAGGCATGCATGTACGGGCCGTTGCCATGCATTTGGGGTGCCCTAGGGCCCACAAACGCACCGTACCTGTGTGTGATGCTCCAAATTACATAGGGGACACGTATTAAGGCCTACATGCATGCTGGTTGTCATGGAGACCAAGTTCAAAATTCGAAATTGTTCTGGAAGGTGCACAGCAGAAGTCAGTTGGAATTCTTCTACTTTGTTGCAATGTGTTTGTGGGGCTGACATCATGCAGGAGAATGAAACCGATAGAGAACCCACAGACTGCTAGCTTTGAAGGGATTGGTGGAAACATAGGATGCAAATGTGAGTGACCAATCACTCTGTACTCCTGTGCATGAGACTGGGCAGAAGGGCACATATAAGGCAGCCAGGTCCCATGAGGGAGCACTTGCCTGCACATCTTTGCATTCGTCGACCCAGCTGTTGCTACTGATTCCCTGGAACCATGTCAAGGGCTGTGGAGAGGACACAGCCATTCACCCTGGAGGAGAACATGGCTCTGCTGGATGTGATCCTCCCACAGTACTCCATGCTGTATGGGCGACCAGGGTATCAGGTGAGTGCATAGGCCACTGCCACAGACTGTCCCTATGTTGTGACTGTGACTCCTGCCATTGCGTCCAGGTGTAACACACATGCCATGTACTGTCGGGGGGGTCCCAGGGGGGGGGTGCCTGATGTCTCCCAGCAGTGCCCTGAGACAGGAGGGGTGGGGGCCTATCACTCCCAGCAGTGCCCTGAGACAGGAGGGGTGGGGGCCTATCACTCCCAGCAGTGCCCTGAGACAGGAGGGGTGGGGGCCTATCACTCCCAGCAGTGCCCTGAGACAGGAGGGGTGGGGGCCTATCACTCCCAGCAGTGCCCTGAGACAGGAGGGGTGTGTGCAGAGTCCTCCCAGCAGTGCCCTGAGACAGGAGGGGTGGGGGCCTATCACTCCCAGCAGTGCCCTGAGACAGGAGGGGTGGGGGCCTATCACTCCCAGCAGTGCCCTGAGACAGGAGGGGTGTGTGCAGAGTCCTCCCAGCAGTGCCCTGAGACAGGAGGGGTGGGGGCCTATCACTCCCAGCAGTGCCCTGAGACAGGAGGGGTGGGGGCCTATCACTCCCAGCAGTGCCCTGAGACAGGAGGGGTGGGGGCCTATCACTCCCAGCAGTGCCCTGAGACAGGAGGGGTGGGGACCTATCACTCCCAGCAGTGCCCTGAGACAGGAGGGGTGTGTGCAGAGTCCTCCCAGCAGTGCCCTGAGACAGGAGGGGTGGGGGCCTATCACTCCCAGCAGTGCCCTGAGACAGGAGGGGTGTGTGCAGAGTCCTCCCAGCAGTGCCCTGAGACAGGAGGGGTGGGGGCCTATCACTCCCAGCAGTGCCCTGAGACAGGAGGGGTGGGGGCCTATCACTCCCAGCAGTGCCCTGAGACAGGAGGGGTGTGTGCAGAGTCCTCCCAGCAGTGCCCTGAGACAGGAGGGGTGGGGGCCTATCACTCCCAGCAGTGCCCTGAGACAGGAGGGGTGGGGGCCTATCACTCCCAGCAGTGCCCTGAGACAGGAGGGGTGGGGGCCTATCACTCCCAGCAGTGCCCTGAGACAGGAGGGGTGTGTGCAGAGTCCTCCCAGCAGTGCCCTGAGACAGGAGGGGTGGGGGCCTATCACTCCCAGCAGTGCCCTGAGACAGGAGGGGTGTGTGCAGAGTCCTCCCAGCAGTGCCCTGAGACAGGAGGGGTGGGGGCCTATCACTCCCAGCAGTGCCCTGAGACAGGAGGGGTGGGGGCCTATCACTCCCAGCAGTGCCCTGAGACAGGAGGGGTGTGTGCAGAGTCCTCCCAGCAGTGCCCTGAGACAGGAGGGGTGGGGGCCTATCACTCCCAGCAGTGCCCTGAGACAGGAGGGGTGTGTGCAGAGTCCTCCCAGCAGTGCCCTGAGACAGGAGGGGTGGGGGCCTATCACTCCCAGCAGTGCCCTGAGACAGGAGGGGTGGGGGCCTATCACTCCCAGCAGTGCCCTGAGACAGGAGGGGTGGGGGCCTATCACTCCCAGCAGTGCCCTGAGACAGGAGGGGTGGGGGCCTATCACTCCCAGCAGTGCCCTGAGACAGGAGGGGTGTGTGCAGAGTCCTCCCAGCAGTGCCCTGAGACAGGAGGGGTGGGGGCCTATCACTCCCAGCAGTGCCCTGAGACAGGAGGGGTGGGGGCCTATCACTCCCAGCAGTGCCCTGAGACAGGAGGGGTGTGTGCAGAGTCCTCCCAGCAGTGCCCTGAGACAGGAGGGGTGGGGGCCTATCACTCCCAGCAGTGCCCTGAGACAGGAGGGGTGGGTGTGATGCACAGTGTGAGCCTTGATCATTGATTGTGACATTGCCATCATTCCACCTGTGTACCCACTGTGGCACATACTGCTTTTTCCCTCACCAGGGGATGATGTCCCTATGACAAAGGTGCAATGCGTTGGCTGCATGACATGCCTTGTTGTAACCAGCTAATTTGTACCCATATGTCTCTCTGTGACATGTGGCTGGTGTATTGATGTGGTGTCACTTGTTCCTCCTCACAGGTAGGCGCCACTGCCAAGGAGCAGATATGGCTGACCGCCGTCAGTGCCGTGAGGGGTGTGGATGGTCGGAGGCGGAGCCTGCCCCAGGTGAGAAAACGCTGGCAGGATATCCGGTGCTGGACGCGGAGGATTGCACGGCTCCTGCTGGGGGACTCACCTGAGAGCCACAAGAACCGCGGCCGCCGCCGTCTGAGCCACCTCCACAGGCGTGTGCTGCCGGTGGTCTTTCCAGACCTGGAGAGGCGCTTACAGGCGATGCAGCAGCCGGAAGGGGGTAGGTACATGTGTGTTCGTTGTGTGTCACCGGCATTTGTAAGGGCACAGTAGCATGAATTCACTGGCAGGGTTTAAAGGTGCTGTGCAGATCCTGTTTGCCCCAGTATAGCGCTGTGCCCCTGCCACCCTTCCCCTCCTTGCAATGTGTTCCCTGGTCTGTGTGTAGTCACTCCTTCACAAGGTGATGTAGGCTGGCGCTTTGTCCACGAGAACAATGACTGTAGCATCATGTGTGGGGGTGGGGTGTAACAGGTTGTGGGACCTTGCCTGTGCACTGTCAAGTTCACTGCATGTGGGTTCCATGTCAGTTGGCACTGATGCTGACTCCAGACATGGGAGTTGGTCTCTCATGTGTCATGCCTTACAGCGCGCATGTCCTATGTGGTGGCCTGTGACATGATGTGCATGAGTGTGCGATACACATAGTGCAGGGATGGTGACGTGTGTTGCAGTCATTACCATTCAGTAGCATGTAGTTGCGTGCCCACTACTGTCCCCTGGGGCACCTTTTCCTCAGTGGTGTATGTGTCATCATACACGTGGACAATCTCAGTGTCTACAGCGTAGGTTGTGCTCTGTGCCATTGTCCCCTGTCACCATGTATATAGACGTGCTATTTTGTACAGGTGTCCACTGTGCAGCCTGACCTGATTGTCCTTCTACATACTCACAGTTGCCAGTGCCTGTGTGTCTTGTTATACTCATCTGAGGATGGGCACTGGTACCTCATTATTTGTACAGGCGCACCTTGGCTGTTTGGCGTACACTCTTGCTTTTTGCCTGCCCCTGTGTGTATCAGCCAGACTATGAGATGTTGGTGCCACCTGTGTCTCAACAATTTGCCTCGTGTAGGGTCTTGTTGGTGCGGGCAATGCCTATGTGTCAAATCCTGATTTCTACTTGCTTGGTCTGGGCAGTGTGTGATGTGTCTGGACACACACGCAATGTGCAGTGACCGAGTCATGTTGGGCATGTTTTCAGCATTACCTATGCAGCATGTGTCTCAAGTTCATGGATATGGTCCCTGGTCATCGGTATTTTCGCCAACGCTGTGTGGTGCAGATGCAGTGCAGGATTGTCCCCAGGGCCTGGGTGCTATGTCAGACTCCGTTTCCTGTGTTTAGCTATTGTCTCATGCTCTCCATGGTATTTCAGTGGCATGGTGGCTCAACCAACTGTGTGTTTCATGCCCTACATCGGTACCTTGTTTAGTAGATGTTAGGGATCTTCCTTTTCAGGCTATGCAGTGTTACCTATGTCGATTGTACTCATGTGACTGATGTGTACAGCTGTCTGATTAATTTCTGTCTCTCCACCCTGCCCACAGCATCGTCGGGGGACACAGAGGGAGACATGGACACAGGCAAGGCGGAGGGACCGAGCACCAGTGCCAGCCGTGACATCGGGGCTGGCACATCGAGTGGGACAGAGGTGGAGGATAGTGCGGCCGAGGACCTGTCGACTGGCACGTCAGAATACGAAGCTGACAGGTCCGAGGAGGATGTCTCCGAGTGGGCGGAGGCTGCACCAGCAGCTGACAGCGGAACAACACCTCGCACCGCCCCCTCAGTTTCCACCAGCCGCCTCCCACTTGCTCGTGTCCCTTCCCAGCGTGCCCGGTCACAGCATGTCTCCTTCCTGCCAGGCACCGCACCCCCTGCCCCTGTCTCCACTGCTGCCGCCAATGCAGAGTCTGTGGACATCCAGCGGCAACTGCAGGTTGGTCAGGCTGCGATCCTTAATGTCCTCCATGCCCACGGCAAAACCCTCACCAACATCGAGGCTTTCTTGGAGGGCATTCATTCATCGCAGGCTGACCAACGCAACTTGCTGAGGTCCATCGACTCCACACTGACTGCAGCAGTGGGTCTCCTGCAGCGCGACCTCCCCCCACCTACCCCTGCCCCATCCACACTTCCCACTCCCATGCCTGTCCCACGTACACCCAGACGTCGGCATGCACCCACATCAACGGACACGGGCACCACACCAGCAGGGAAGGTCCACCGCACTCCTCCTGACACGCACACACAGGGTGAGGTAGGCACACCCACTGGGTCGGGGGGCAAACGTGTGACACGCAGCCATAGTGGGAGTCCGCATTCCACCCAGTCCACTCCCTCCAAATCCCCTCCCCTCAGCTCTCCTGGCCACATCTCCCCCAAGGACTCCTTCATGGCCGCTCTGTCCCTGAGCCCCACAGTTACACCACCACGCAAGCGGTCAAGGAGGTCCCCGGTCAGGGTGGTTGAGTCTCCCCCCCTGTCTCCACCCTCCCCCGGTGGCGCTGCGACCCATCCCTCTGACCCCCCCCCCTCCTTGCGGCCTGAGGTCCCTTCGGGTGCAGGGGACTCCCTGGAGGACCTTGCAAAGGTGTGTAGTGCCATCCTGGCCTCCGCCTTTGGCACTGACCCACCCCCTGTGGTGGAGTCCTCCATCCCTGCACCCACAACGCCGCCCCTTTGCCCTGATGTCCCTGCGGTGCCTGTTGCTTCCCCCCCCCTGATGCCCTCACCAGTGTGGAAGACGATGCCATTTGACTGTGCAGGCAAGGTAGGGGACACGCATCCCACTGTGTCCCCCATCCAGCTGAGAATCATTGACTGCCCTATGGGCTTTGTGAAGATTGAACTGCCTGCGATCCACGGACATTGTGCTCATGCTGAATAAAGCTTAATTTTGTTTTCATTATCACACTACTGCTATGCTGGTATTGGTGTTGGTGGGGCTGCTACATGGTTTTTGGTGGTGTGTAAGGGTTTGGGTGTGTGGGATATGTAGTAGTGTACTGCTCATTGGTGGGACCCTGGGATCTGTGTGCCATCACAAGGTGTTGGCTAACTTTCTTTGTTCATGTAAGCAGTTACTGCATGGTGCACTTGTCCCAGGGTGTATTCCTTCCTCTGTGTACCCAGCTTTCTTCCCTGCAGGGTGTTCCCAATGTTTAGCGCAGAGCTGTGTCTACATGAGCTGTGTGTGTGACGGAGCCCTTCTACTTTGGCCATGCATGCAGGGCCATGTCTCCACCTGCAACAATCGTGGCATCCTTGATGATCACTGTACTTGTGTGTGGAGTCTGTTGACATGAGTTCATGGGGACATGTTCCCTTGTAGCCAGTATGCATGTGGATAATTCTGGCCTCACACACATGTGTTACACCCCTCCTGTCTCAGGGCACTGGTGGGAGGACTCCACACCCACCCCTCCTGTCTCAGGGCACTGCTGGGAGGACTCTGCACACACCCCTCCTGTCTCAGGGCACTGCTGGGAGTGATAGGCACCCACCCCTCCTGTCTCAGGGCACTGCTGGGAGTGATAGGCACCCACCCCTCCTGTCTCAGGGCACTGCTGGGAGGACTCTGCACACACCCCTCCTGTCTCAGGGCACTGCTGGGAGGACTCTGCACACACCCCTCCTGTCTCAGGGCACTGCTGGGAGTGATAGGCCCCCACCCCTCCTGTCTCAGGGCACTGCTGGGTGGACTCTGCACACACACCTCCGATTTCAGGATATGTACGCTTGGCACATACACGGTGGGGGTACGCTCAATGCATTCGAGGTGAGGGTACGAGTCTACTTACACTGGTGTGGTGGGGGTACGCTCCATGCATACGCGGGTGAGGGTACGGGTCGAACTTACACTGTTGGGCTGGGGGGTACGCTCCTTGCATTCGCGGGTGGGGGTACGGGTCGTACTTACACTGTTGGGCTGGGGGGTACGCTCCTTGCATTCGCGGGTGGGGGTACGGGTCGTACTTACACTGTTGCGCTGGGGGGTACGCTCCTTGCATTCGCGGGTGGGGGTACGGGTCGTACTTACACTGTTGCGCTGGGGGGTACGCTCCTTGCATTCGCGGGTGGGGGTACGGGTCGAACTTACACTGTTGTGGTGGGGGTACACTCCGTACGTCCGCGGGTGGGGGTACGGGTCGTACTAACACTGTTGGCATGGGGGTACGCTCCTTGCATACGCGGGTGGGGGTACGGGTCGTACTTACACTGTTGGGCTGGGGGGTACGCTCCTTGCATTCGCGGGTGGGGGTACGGGTCGAACTTACACTGTTGGGGTGGGGGTACGCTCCGTACGTCCGCGGGTGGGGGTACGGGTCGTACTAACACTGTTGGCATGGGGGGTATGCTCCTTGCATACGCGGGTGGGGGTACGGGTCGTACTTACACTGTTGGGCTGGGGGGTACGCTCCTTGCATACGCGGGTGAGGGTACGGGTCGTACTTACACTGTTGGGGTGGGGGTACGCTCCATGCATACGCGGGTGGGGGTACGGGTCGTACTTACACTGTTGGGGTGGGGGGTACGCTCCTTGCATACGCGGGTGAGGGTACGGGTCGTACTTACACTGTTGGGGTGTGGGGTACGCTCCTTGCATACGCGGGTGAGGGTACGGATCGTACTTACACTGTTGGGGTGGGGGTACGCTCCATGCATACGCGGGTGGGGGTACGGGTCGTACTTACACTGTTGGCATGGGGGGTACGCTCCATGCATATGCGGGTGGGGGTACGGGTCGTACTTACACTGTTGGGCTGGGGGGTACGCTCCTTGCATTCGCGGGTGGGGGTACGGGTCGTACTTGCACTGTTGGGCTGGGGGGTACGCTCCATGCATACGCGGGTGGGGGTACGGGTCGTACTTACGCTGTTGGGCTGGGGGGTACGCTCCTTGCATACGCGGGTGGGGGTACGGGTCGTACTTACACTGTTGGGCTGGGTGGTACGCTCCTTGCATTCGCGGGTGGGGGTACGGGTCGTACTTACACTGTTGGGCTGGGGGGTACGCTCCTTGCATTTGCGGGTGGGGGTACGGGTCGTACTTACACTGTTGGCATGGGGGGTAGGCTACATGCATACGCGGGTGGGGGTACGGGTCGTACTTACACTGTTGGGCTGGGGGGTACGCTCCTTGCATTCGCGGGTGGGGGTACGGGTCGTACTTACACTGTTGGCATGGGGGGTATGCTCCATGCATACGCGGGTGGGGGTACGGGTCGTACTTGCACTGTTGGGCTGGGGGGTACGCTCCTTGCATACGGGGTGGGGGTAGGGTCCGTACATATCCGTCCCCACGCTATGTGATGTTTGTGCGGCCCGTACCCAGGCCTTTGCCACGTGGGTGCGATCCGTCCCGCCATTGTTGGGGTGACGTGTGTGGGCGTGGTCCGACTCGTACCCACGCTCTTCAGGCGTGGGTACGGGACGTACCTGTCTGGTTGTGTTGCCGGTTCGCGTGGTGACGGACTTCCGTTGTGGCGGTCGCTGGCTTATCAGGACACGCCCCCACCCCCTCGTGGTGACCAGGGCATGGGAGTCAGGTATGTCCAGGCCATGTGTGGTGTGTGACTTATGTGGTTGTTTTGTGGCCTGCCCTGGTCGTGCCACCCCCACCCCACCCCACTTTCCCCCCTCCCTTAGTTATTCAGACCTTCTGCGGCGTCTGCGTCGTAACCTGTAGAGGAGGTGTACTGCTATGAGGGCAGGGATGACTCGTAGGTTCGGGTCCATGTCTGTCCGTCGCGTACTGGTACTCCTTGCTCGCGTCGTCCTGTCGCGTACGGGTCCTCCTTGATCGCGTCGTCCTGTCGCGTACGGGTCCTCCTTGGTGGCGTCGTCCTGTCGCGTACGGGTCCTCCTTGGTGGCGTCGTCCTGTGTGTCCGTCACGTACTGGTCCTCCTTGTTCGCGTCGTCGTCTGTCCGTCGCGTACTGGTGGTCCTTGTTCGCGTCGTCCTGATTTCCCGGCAGTTTTTGGCTGCTGCAAAATATTCACCGTGCGGGGTGACGTCGGTGCGAATCGTGATTCCTGGGTCGTGAATGGCTGGCTGCGAGCGTCCCGACGTCAGGTCGGCGCTTTCCCGGATCGCATTGGTAGGTGTTTTTTTGTTCGGTCGGGCTTTTTTACGATTCGTACGGTAATGGTGTACCCGTGCGAATCGTAATTCCTTGTTTGTGAAAATTGACGACCGGGTACGCGTCGGGCGGAGATTGTGCTCCGTCCGACGGTTCGTACCCGGTTTTTGCAGGATCGTGATCGGCACCAAAATGTGCTGGCTACAAGGAAAGTAAGTTTTTAAGAAGAAATTGAATAAAGAAAATACATTAAAAAAAAAACATGATGAGTCCTGGAATTGTTTGATCATATAACTTTATGATTTCTTGTTGAACTGATTGTAACTAAAAATATCACATTAAAATACTTGTTTTCTTTGGTGCGGAATCATATATGTTATTATTAAATTTTTATACTTGCTATAATTGTAGTCTGCAAAGAGAATCAGATCACCATTTCAAACATAGCGTTCTGAAACAGAAACCGTTTTTTAAAGCACCCAATGTACTTTAAAGGAACCTATTGTACAGACATAATTGCATGCAAAACATAACAGTTTGGAATATACAGTTTGTGATTAGCATGACTAGGCCTCACGTGCACAAGTCCTAAATGTTCATGTTTTTATTCTCTTTCAGGAAAATATTTAATTGTAGATGCAAATTATGGTCTGTATTTTCTGACCTTGTTAAATTACTGTTTCCCAGCATCCTAACTAACAAAAGAAGTAACAAAACAAGGGTATGTTAGTTGTTAGGAATGATGTAGAAGCTTTTTTTTGAGAAACCTTTTACTAATGTTCATTTCTCCACTTTAGCTAAATTGTGCAGACATTTAACCAATCATAATAAATGTGAAGTAGGTGATAGTGAGAGCGTTATACAAACTCATAACCTCATTGCTTGTTATGCAATGTAACATTTTAGTACAGTCCTTTTATGCAATGTGATGCAATGAATTTCTGTGTTTCTATTGTTTAAAACATTCTAAAAATGCATGTTACTTTATAAGCAATTCTTAACAGGACAGATCTGTTGTTTCACTTTCGTATTTTGCTACAATTTATGATTAAGTTAATTTCCTTAATTAACTAACTTTTAATTTCTGTAATGATTGCTTTGGTTCTTAAATAAATCTTTAAATGAGCTTGGAGTCTCAAGCCTATCTTTAATGATAATTGAACTATTGACTTGTAACTGAGAGCTCTCCCTCTAACACCCCTAAGATTAATTAAGTCCATCATCTTCTTATATTTTTGAAAATTGGCAACCACACGAATCAAGGCCGCAGGCCAAGCGGACCACACCCAGACTGCTCAGGGACTTCACTTGATCCTATAACGTTATTTTGGGTGATTGCCTGGTGACGATACAGTGGTTTACACTGGAAACTCTGTGAATAATTATAAAATACATTAAGCACTGAGGAAGTTCCTAGTGTGACTGAAATGAAACGTGTTGGCTAATTTTACTTTATGTGCAACAATTTTCAAAAATAAAAGAAGATGATGGACTAAAATTTGCCATATTAAATTAATTTCTGGTGCAACAAACATTTTGAAGTAAATCGTGTTCTCTGGTCTCCAGTGGTGCTAATCGGCGGCAAGTGCCGGAAGAAGATGCACAGGACATTAAATTGAACGTGACAGGGATTAAGGTGCAGAACCTGTAGTCAGCCGCTGTTAGCTTTGTGTTTATACATCAAGCATTTGTGACTTGAATTTGTTTTCATTTAATTTCAGAAAATGCTGCCCTCTTCCTGCATGGCTGCCTGGCATGACTGCCAAAGGGGAAGCTGCCCGACATGGGCAGTTTCTTCTTGGAGAATCTGCTACCAGCCTCTTTGAGAATTCAGTAACAGTTTGCGGTCAATCATTTTTTTTCAATTCGCAGATAGAATGGAATGCCCCTTTAAACCTCCTCCTATATGCGATTTGAAATGACTTGGTAAACCCAATTTGTGAGTTAAAAAGCGTTTAGTATATGATAAAGTTCCATTTTGCAGTTCCAATTTCTGTGATTTTGGAACTCAAAGAGTTTGAGACAACATGGCTCTGTACCTCTGACCATTAACTCTTCAAACATTATGCCTAGACTCTTTCTCTAGCAGATCAGCAAGATGTCAAAAACCCTCTGTCACAGGAAGAACCCCATAACAAATACTCCCATATTAACTGCCTGTCCACAGGAATCCCACATATCCCCCCACACTTTGGTATGAATGCTTAAAAATCCCTTGACTTCTCCTGGTTGTCCTTTTCAGTACTCCACTGATACACTGCTAAGCTAGAGATAAAACGTCAATACCAACTAACATGATCCTTATACCTTTTGCGGTCTAAATAGGCTTGGGTATAATCTCAGTTTTGGTTTCACACGGATTACCCCTAAAGAAGCGAGACTCCAGGAATTGGGGTCTGTAGCTCTTTGATGAGCTACAAAATGGATCAAGACATCCAACAGCAATTGGGGAGCTATTATGTCATGTCCAATAAAAAGGAAGTACTTTGGACACAACAAGAATTGACCATTAGGTAATAGTCCATGAATCTTATCTAGGTTAATGCTGTAACCAGTACATATGGGCTTTTCTTAGGTGATTCTGGGCCTCATGTATAGCTTGGTGATAACAAGGCATCCATCAAAAATCATCAGATGCCAGAACTCTCAACTGTAGGCTCCCCCATCTAATGTATAAGTGTGAGAACCACTGTGTTTCAAACCACAGAGCCTCAGCTAGCTCTGCTTTTAAGAGACACGTCCCTCCCTCTCTTCAGTTGGCAGGTTTTCATTAGTGCACTTGCCCTAATTATTGCAGCCCCACCGATGCTGCACCTGGACAATCTATGCACCCCGTGGTGGCCCTGCGAATGACAAATCATGGATGAGGGGAAACTCTGGAATTTCCATATTAATTTTCAGAAAACATCTTTCCTCATTTGGGAATTTGAGGTGGAGAGGGGTGAATAGAAAAGTTCCAACCAACCTGTTATGAAGCCATCACATAAATAAAACCTTTATATGCCCAGGGAACTGTGAATCAGGTTGGCTGGCTGCCAGGCAGGACATTTTCTACTTCCTTAGTCTTACGGTGGCAGACCCGCAGAAGTCTAAATGACCCCTCACCTATACCCCGACTCCCTGGTGTTGCACCTCCATGTTTTATTTACCACTCATTTGAGGCAGGGTCTATTTTTATCATATAGTACCCAAGGCCCGTTCTGCCCACACCTGAGGTATGAGACCCTTATCCTTGCCCGGCCAGCCTAATTTGTAGGCCGTGTTAAATTGAGCAGAGGGTCCGGTTTTACTATATAACAAATGCCCTGGGCCATCCTTGTCACTCAGCCAGTATGAACCCCTACGTAGGCCCTGCCAGCCTAATCTGTAGGCCTTTTGTTAAATTGACCGGAGTTCTGCACCCATTTTTCTGAACAGCAGGCTCTAGGCTTGTCTGACTAAAAATCACAGCCAGCCTCTCTCTGTGAGGCCTCCTTCTCCAAACTATAGAGCCCCCACCCTACCCGTGTGCGCAAAGTTCACTGGCGCAGAGTTCACTGGCTCTCTCTATCCTGTCGGAATAGAGCCCACCACATCCTGGGTACATCTGGCTATGTGAATAGAGAAGTTCCCACCACAAGGACGTCAGGCCAGGATGATGGATGTGGCAACCCAGCCGTATAAATATATATACATATTGTATTCCTTCTGCTTGCCCTATACAATTTACAACGAGCGCTTGGCATGAGAACATAACCTTTTGCCTAGTCTATGCTCCGCATTTAGTAGTATAGACACGACACTACTGATAAATGTGCGAACTGTGGTGTAATTGACGTAGGTAGGACTGGCGTGAGATGACGTTGCTGTGGGCACTTCTGTCTTAAAGGGTATAAAAGGACACCTCACAGACTTCTTGTCGGACTACCCCCCTCTGTTATAGATGGCAGACGGGTGTGGGTGCTCCCCAGGAGCTCTTGCTTTTTGTTTCTTTTCTACTATATAAATGCCATATTTGCTATGTTGTTTTAACTGTTGTTTTCTCCTTTTTGAATTCTAAATGCTTATATTGCAATATTAAGGCTGGTTTCTTTTAGGTGTAAACATGAGTATTCTCAGCATTTTAGATCAAATGTATTTTGCATTCAGAGAACATTGTCCTTGATTTAAATCATGTTTTTCATATTGCATTTATAGATGTGCCTTTGAGGTTTGTATTCAGCACACCCTATATTGCATTTTCTGAAGTGTCTTTCTTCAAACGATTTCAATGCCTTCTGCGTCCTATTGAAAATTTAGATAAAAGTGCCTTCGGTATGATTCTCTGTGAATGCGAGGTCACTGTATTTTGTATTCTGTATTTTAAATGCCTTTTTCTTGATGTTGCACCTTCTAAATAAATCTGTTAAACCTTTTGGCTTAGTTTCCATGGCTCATATATTTGTTTCCTTCATTTTTAGTATGAACGTTCCTGTGCACCCCGCCTCAAGTTAAGGTGCCCCTCTGCCCTTAAATCACTCCCTCGAACATTCAGTGAAGGTGTCCAGTGTCCCCTAAAACGCTTCCTTTAACACACTACATGTTCTCTGTACTCTCAATTACTTCATCACGATATATTTTACTTCTTGATAAGATAAATAAGTTTACCTCAACTTGAGTATCACCATTGGTTTTTGGAAAACTTGCTCATTAGGTTGTTTCTTCTATTTTACTGCTCTATAGGTTTATTTGTAAGTACTGCAACTCTGGATTTTAAAGGTACATTTCACTAATTGTAAGATGTTGAAACAAATGTTTTCTCTCAGGAAAAACAGACTGGAATGACAGTGTTTATGCCAATGAAGAAGCCTGTGATTAAGAGGGCCCAGACCAAAGAGTTGCGGCGACCGCTCTTGTTCATGAAGAAGTATATGCCCAGCTTGAATGGTACTTCAATGGCTCCATAGAGGAATTGGGTCAAGTACATGTCCAGCTCAAAGCCTGTGATGTTGAGGCTGATTCCATAGTAGGAGAATGCGACGCCAAACCTGCAAGCGAGAAGAAACAACAAAGAATATGCTTACACTAACCTGCTGGAACAATACAAAAATGGAAGGACATCTTTTTAAAATGAAGAACATATTCCATTACCACAACATTCCCGTACAGATGGAGATTTTCCTCAGCACAGGTGTTTTAAACAAGTTTATGTATGAATATTTTGCACCAGTGTTCTCATCTGCTGTGACATTACTGAGTACCTGAGAACAAAGAATAACAAGTTACAGACTCTGAGTTATTATTTCACAACAAATAACTTGTCCACAAATGCTTCCACTATTTTCTGTTCATTCATTATAACCCTGCAACATCCTCACTCTGCCTCTTACTTTAGGGGTGCATGTCACTGAAATCAAATACAGTCTTCAGTTTATAGTATTTCATTTGATTATTTGTCTAGTCATGAAACCCAGCCTCACTACATGCTGATGTGTTTCACTATTTCCTCAGAGATTCAGAAGAACTTCCTCATCACAGCTCAGGGGCGTAACACAGGCCCCCGCAGCCCCAGCTGTGTGGGGGGCCCGAGCTGCAGGGGGTCCCCACAGCACAATACTCTGGCCCAAGAGCTCGGATTAGATCTGGAGTGTGGGCCCCTCCGTGTACGTAGCAGGGGGGCCCCCCTCAACGTTCGTTACGCCACTGTCACAGCTGACAACATTTGTATTTATAGGCTTTAGTGATGTTTAAGATAATGATTTTAATTATTTAAAACTAGCTTCATATCTTTTAGTTATTTGCATCAATTTGAAATAAAATTGGTCAATTGCCCATAAGTTTAATTTAGAAACCCTCGCAAGTCCTTACTATATCCTCACATAAACTGACTATGTAATCCCATAAATAGGCAGAGCCACATTGCAACACTCCTTACCAGTGATGAACAGAACCCTTCATTTTGATAGCATTATGTTATAGATCATTATATGTGTTAGTTTAATTAATTTAGTTTTCTCATTGTTTTTGAACATTTTCCCTATTTCTGTGCCACAGTTATGTGACAAGTAGGTTTGGACTGGCATGTATGATTTACTAAAGCTTGCTTGCATTGTTTATGCGCATCTATATACAGACCATGCAATTTAGGTAAATAGCTTTAAAACACAAAAAAAGAGCACTTTTAACTTATGCACAAATGTAACATCAAAAAACTTTTGTAATACTCAAAATACTCTCAAACTATTAGTGCTCTTTACTGGATATCTATATTTCATATCTATGGCGTCACCTAGAGCAAGAGGTCAGGTGAGACTCTGACTTGGCACAGGCCGCAAAATACAAGCATATGGGACTAATGTCCAATACCTACTCTGTGCAGAGTCAAGAATATTTAGGGTCAATTTTCCCTGGATATTTTAAAAGTACATTTTTGAGGCTTAGATTGTTTTATTAGTGAGTTTGAAGGGAAATGGAACCCAGCTTTTAAAAGTGAAACTGCCTGTTGTCTCTGTGGGCGTACTCCGCCGCCACCCTCATCGCACTCAACACCGGCCGACTCCCAGATTGCCATCAAGCTACACCACGACGCACCCACGGACCTTTCAGCTGCCACGCCTGCAAATTCACCTGCATCCGGACCTGCCTCGCACCAGCAGCCGCCAAGTCGAACACCAGCAGCACCCACCTCAAGTGCATCCTGCTCAACACCCGCTCCGTCCACAGACACGCCATCGAACTCTGGAACCTCCTAGACGCCACAGCCCCTGACGTTGCCTTCCTCACAGAGACCTGGATGAACGCCTCTTCAGCTCCCGACATCGCCATCGCTATCCCGGAGGGCTACAAGATCGTCCGGAGGGACCGCAACGCCAACCAGATGGGAGGAGGCATCGCCCTCATCCACAGGAACACCATCCGCATCACGACCAGCACAGACGACACCCTGACCACCGCCGAACACCTGCATTTCCAGATCCACACCGACCCGAACACCACCCTCAGAGGCACCCTGATCTACCGACCCCCGGGACCACGCACACAATTCAGCGAGGACATCGCCGACTTCGTCAGCCCGCATGCCCTCCCCTCCGCCGACTACATCCTCCTGGGGGACCTCAACTTCCACCTGGAGAACAACAACGACCGCAACACCAGCACCCTGCTCGACAACCTCGCCAATCTTGGACTCAAGCAGCTGGTGTCCACCCCCACCCACCTCGCCGGACACACACTCGACGCAGTCTTCTCGTCCTGCACAGACATCGACTTCAGCCACGCCACAGAGCTACAATGGACGGACCACAGCTGCGTCCACTTCACCTTCAAGAGAACGACGACCCACCACCACCAGCAACAGGCCGCCCGCAGAAGCTGGAACAAGATCACAGCAGACCAGCTCGCCACCTCCCTGAGCCAGCACCCTCCTGCCAGCTCAGCGAACCCCAGCCAGGCCGCCGACAACCTCACGAAGTGGATCAGCAACTGCGCGGACGAACTCGCCCCGCTGAGGACCCCGCCCAGCAGACCCGGCAGCAAGAAAGCCCCGTGGTTCACCGACGAACTCAAGAGCTCCAAGAAGAACTGCCGAGCCCTCGAGAAAGTCTGGAGAAGGGATCCTACACCGGACAACAGGACCACCTTCAAGCTGGCCACCCGGAAGCACCACCAGCTGATCCGCGCCACCAAGAAAACTGCTTTCAAGGACCGGCTGGACAACAACGCACACAACTACAAGGAACTCTTCAACATCGTGAAAGAGCTATCCAACCCCAGCGCAGGAAACAACGACATCACCCCATCGCAAGACCTCTGCAACTCCCTCGCTTCATACTTCCACAACAAGATCGCGGACATACACAACAGCTTCAACAACCAACCAACGCACACCAAGCCCGAACAACCACCCCTCACCACCACCCTCCACGCCTGGACCCCGATCAGCACCGAAGACACCATCCGCACGATGAACTCCATCCACTCCGGATCACCGACCGACCCCTGCCCTCACCACGTCTTCAACAAGGCTGACGCTGTCATCGCACCCCACCTGCGAGACATCATCAACACATCCTTCGACACCGCCACCTTCCCTGAGAGCTGGAAGCACGCCGAACTCAGCGCTCTACTCAAGAAACCCACAGCGGACCCCACCGAACTCAAGAACTACCGCCCCATCTCGCTCCTCCCGTTCCCAGCCAAAGTCATCGAGAAGACCGTCAACAAGCAGATGGCCGCCTTCCTCGAGACGAATGGATCCCTCGACCCCTCACAGTCCGGCTTCCGAGCCAATCACAGCACCGAGACCGCCCTCATCGCCGCCACCGATGACATTCGAGCCCTGATGGACAACGGAGAAACAGCGGCCCTCATCCTCCTAGACCTCTCCGCAGCATTCGACACTGTCTGCCACCGCACCCTAGTACAGCGCCTCAGCAACGTCGGAATCCAGGACAAGGCGCTGGAATGGATCATCTCCTTCCTCGACGGAAGAACACAGAGAGTCCGTCTACCACCGTACAAGTCAGAGGCCACCGAAGTCATCTGCGGCGTCCCTCAAGGATCCTCACTGAGCCCCACCCTCTTCAACGTCTACATGAGCCCCCTCGCGGCCATCGCACGCCAACACAACCTCAACATAATCTCCTACGCCGACGACACCCAGCTGATCCTCTCCCTGACCAACGACCCCGCCGCCGCCAGAGCCAACCTGCACGAAGGGATGAAAGAGGTAGCCAAGTGGATGACGACCAGCCGCCTGAAACTGAACTCGGACAAGACGGAGGTCCTCATCCTGGGCTCCTCACCCTCCGCCTGGGACGACTCCTGGTGGCCTCCCGCCCTGAGCACCGCACCCAAACCGACAGACCATGCACGCAACCTGGGCTTCATCCTGGACTCCTCCCTCTCCATGACCAGGCAAGTCAACAACGTCTCCTCGGCGTGCTTCAACATCCTACGCATGCTACGGAAGATCTTCTGGTGGATCCCCACCGAGACCAGGAAGACCGTCACCCAGGCCCTCGTCACCAGCCGACTGGACTACGGCAACACCCTCTACGCCGGTACCACCGCCAAGCTCCAGAAGAGACTCCAGCGGATCCAGAACGCCTCAGCCAGACTCATCCTCGACATCCCACGAACCAGCCACATCTCCGGACATCTGAGAGACCTGCACTGGCTCCCCGTCAACAAAAGAATCACCTTCCGCCTCCTCACCCACGCACACAAAGCCCTACACGACCAAGGCCCGAGCTACCTCAACAGCCGAATCAACTTCTACGCTCCCAAACGCCACCTCCGATCAGCCAACCACGCCCTCGCCGCCGTCCCCCGCATCCGAAGAGCGACTACAGGAGGAAGGTCCTTCTCCTACCTGGCCGCCAAGACCTGGAACTCCCTCCCGACCGACCTGCGCCTGACCCAAGACCACCTCTCCTTCAGGAAAAAGCTGAAGACCTGGCTGTTCGAGCAGTAGCGGCACCCCCCCACCCCCAGCGCCTTGAGACCCTACGGGTATGTAGTGCGCTCTATAAATGTCATTGATTGATTGATTGATTGATTGATTGATTGGGCTTGCAAATGAATCCCTTCTGCACAGCATACATATTTGTCCTATATAGTTACATTTAAGGAAAAAATATTTATGCTCCACGTTTAATAAAGAAATTATAAGATCAACTGTGGAAGCTGTCAGGTATTGTTTTAGAGTCAGGGAAGACAGTGCAGCAATAATGTTGATAACATTTTTAAATTAGGCCTACAAAGCCTCAACAATACGATTTTATATCCTAAACTGATGTAATTTAAGAAAAAGTATTTATGCCCCATGCTGAACAAGGAAAAAACAAGACCTATTGTGGAAGTCATCAGGCACTGTGATAGAATCAAGGAAGATATGGCAATACCAATGCTGGAAACATTTGATTTTTTTTTCTCTTTTTTTTATAGATCAGATTTATGTTGCTTTATTTATATGGTTGCATTACCTATTTATATATCCTGAATTGTCTCTAGATATATTAAATTTGTTTGCACAAAACCCGATTAACTTGTATGCTCTTTTCCACATTTTATACAAATTTGCCCGCCATTGGAGCTGGTAAGAAAAGTCAGTAGGTCAAACAAGATTGAAGGAAGAGGTTGAAAGTGTTCTGGTCAACAGTGTTGTTTTTGATTGGGACTTAAAAGGTCCACTCTTGCAATTATGTAAATGTTTACATTATGCCGATTATGCATGTATTAAGATTCATGTAAACTGCTCTTAAATTAGGAGTACAAATATATATCTTAGGATGTTAGTGTATTTTAGAAAGTGTATTTAGAAACAACATCTTTTTTAAGGAAATATTTAGATTAAATGCACTAATCATTAACAATGTGATTTGAATATTGCACTCCTACTTGGAATTCTATCCCATGAGCCTACGTGCACAGAAACTGATCTCTCGTATGTCATAATTTTTTATTTTATAATTTTTTAAGTTTCTTCTGTTATTTTCAGACAATTATACTATATGTGATGTTTCGTACCATTTGTTGTCTTCTTCGATTAATACAATAAACTTTATATGAAGAAAAATCTCGTAATATGACCCTTAATCAGTAATTTGTTAAGGCCCCGGCTATGGGCCAGATGGGGCACATGTGGCGCCTCTGCAAGTATCAATGCTTGGGGTGCCTGGATGTTTGCAAAATGCCTTCCATTGCGGCTTGTGCTGAGGTCTTTTTCCGGACTGCAGTAGAAGCCGCAATGATAAAAGGCATTTTTCCAACCCCCTGCACAGCGGTTGCATTTTAATTAGGTGGATGGAACTGTCAACTACATGTCAAGCGGTTGTATAAACTGCCATCAATCCGCCATAGTAATAAGCCACCCACGTAATAATATTTATTAAAAGTGATGTATGGAATTGATAAAATCAATTACTTTATGTGTTAATATAGAATTCATGTTACATTAAATTATACATTTACAGAAGGGTGTTAAAATACTTTGTAATTAAAAAAAAACATTTTTTGTTAATTTTTTTAACTCAAATAATATTAATGTAAATATTTAACTATTTTAAATGAGGTCTTACTTTCCATTCCTCTCACCATTTTTTTCTATACAAGTGGTGTACCAGTAGTGTGACATGGGTGGTACTGGCCTTAATTCAGCTCTGAACTAGTGTCATTTGCTACTGTTTAGGGTCCTTTTTAAGTGTACTAACTTAAGGAGTGCAGTTTGTGACTAAGAACAGGCTTGCACTCTGTGTCAGTTGTTCAGCAGTGGTGTTCGCAAAGCCAATCCACACGACTTGTAAAATGGCAGTTGGACTGCTGAGCTCATGGCGGTTGGACCACCACCGCCGTTACCGTGGTCCACGGCCTGCTAAACTCATAATCAGGGCCTTAGTGTTTCAGATGTAATTGTAATGGCCATTGTTCTAGGGTGTGTAACCGAAAGAAAATTTGATATAGAGAAAGTGTGACTTTTGCACAAGATGAAGAAAGTACATGTGAAGATGGTGTAAGTACATCAGATGAAGATATTGAAGTACTAATGTTATGTGATATATTGAAAGAATCATAAAATTAAATGGTACAAGTACAAGAAGCATGTGAATGTAGGGTAAATATGCCAGAGCGTAAACAATATTGCCCTCCTAAACATATGGTAACACTGAATGGTGTCATAATCATATACGTTAATTGATTAAGAAATGTGGTGAAAAGTGGGTGGAAAGAAATTGTTGGGGTAAAATGTGGAGTTGGCTTAGTATGGAGGAAGTAAATGACCCATAATAGGATGGTTCCAAATGAGGTGTTTCAAACGACGAGAGATTTCATGTTGGATATATCTGGTACAAAAATGTTTAATTGGTTCGAGGAAACAAAGAGCATGCCATTCGGCCTAGTGTCTGCTTCTGTAATGTTTTGAAAAGTGATGCACAATTTGTTAAGTGAAGTTGAGAAAGTAAGAGTTTTCCAAGAGGACATGATGAGTTATTAGGAAAGGTGTCTTGTATATTGGAAAAAGTGTCAATTTGTGTGCTTATGTGTGGAATATCTTTTTAGATATTCCATATCTCATAATGGAATAAAACCTAAGTATATGTTGATGGAAGCTATAGAAAAGGTGAAATGTCCAGTCGATGAGGATCAATTGAGATCTTTTTTGGGTTTATAGTATACTCCGCTAAATTTGTCAAGGTTTTCGCAGATTTAGCACAGTTACTTCGCGTACTTATGAAGAAACATCCATATTACATGGGTCAAGTGTGTGCCAGCAAGCATTTAAATACATTTAGGTAAAAGTATTGTAAACTGTCCAATTGATAAGATCACACCATAGCCTCCACAAATGCAAGCATGCAGTCATTAGGTGAAGCGTTAAAGCAAGTGTGCAATGGAAAGAAAAAGAGAGTTGTGGAATTTGTCTCATTTGTCTCAGGGACACTAAAACATGACAGAAGTGAGTTATTCAATGATCGAAAAGAAGCTTTTGCTTGCTGGATGGGGGTGTAGCATTTTCAACATTTTGTGTCAAGATTGCCTATTCAAGAAGGAGATAACAAAGAAGAGGAAGAATGGATGGTGCCAGATGTAATAGACATGAAGGTCAAAGATATTTCTGAAAAAGAATGGAGGGATTGGGTAGCAAAAGATGTGGAAATACAGATGATCATAAAAATGTGACTAAGAAGTAGTCAAAATTAAAGGATTGTGTGAATGGTTTGACGTAGTATAAAAAGGAATGGTCAGAATTATCATGTCAAGATGCAATTGTAAAAAAAAGAGAAAAGTTGTTTGTACCAACTAAGATTAAGAGAAAGATGGATGAGCAGCAGCTGCCTGAAGCTGAACTCAGGGAAGACAGAAGTCCTCATCCTCAGACCCTCCTCCTCTACATGGTACAACACATGGTGGCCCAATGCCCTCTGCAGCCCTCCCACCCCCACAGACCATGCCAGAAACCTCAGCATCGTACTCAACTCATCCCTCTCCATGACCCAATAGGTCAATGCCATCACCTTCAGGCACTTCAACACCCTCTGCATCCTCAGAAATACCTTCAAATGGATCCCCCATGAATCAAGGAAGACAGTCAGCCATGCACTCATAACCAGCAGAGCTGCTCCCCTTCCCCCTAGCACCTTGAGACCCTCACGGGTGAGTAGTGCGCATAATACTCCCTGATGGATTGACTGATTGATTAAAAGTTTTTTTGGCATTTTTAATGAGGGTCTTGGAGGAATGTCAGAATGAAGGAAAAAATGAGAGAGGATTTTTGGTGGCTGAGGGTAGACTGAGAGGTTGAAAGATCTGTAAGGAACTGTGTGAGTTGTGCTTGTAGTTATAAAATGCATGCGGTAAAAGAAGCACCTGTGGTGCCCATGTCTTTTCTGTACAAACCATGGCAAAAAGCTGCAATGGATATTTGTGGACCATTTGAATTTGACGATTGTGGGAATAAATTTGCCTGAGTGATGGTAGATTTACGCTAAGTGGCCCAAGGTAAGTTTGGTGATTGAAGTACAATCTTGTACAGTAATGTACTTCTGTGAAGAGGTATGGAGAAGAGAAGGTTACCCAGAGAACATGTTGACAGATAATGGTCCCCAGTTTATATCAGATGAATTTGAAGTGTACTTGATGCCTTTTGGGGTTAGGCCTGTGAGTTTGGCAGTGGGACACCCACGTGAGAATGGCCTAGTTGAAAGGTTTATTCGGGTCTTTAGTGAAAATATACAATTGTTTTTTGCAAAATGGGTTGGCTTTGAAGGAAGAAATAAGGAAACTATTGTGGAGTTGTCATACTACTCCACATTCCACTACCGTGGAAGTACCTTTGTGTTGTTAAAAGGAAGGAAAAGGAGTACCAAAGCTGTACCAGGATGGATGTGAAGGACAGGAAGAAAAGTAATAAATTAGAAGATTTGTAAGTGATTTAACATAAATTCAACCTCCAGAAAAATGTTAAGTACAAAATAAATAGCCAAATGCTTAGGTTAAATGGTAAGAAAAGTCTGAAACACATAACAGGAAAGGCCCAATATATGGTTTGGTAGGAAATCATACTCTTGAGATACCGTGAGGTGGCATCATAGAGCTGACATAAACTAATCAACATAGCAGGAATAGTTTCACATACAACAGGTTACTTTAGGAACCACCTAAATAATTAATAAACAATGATCTCAGTTTATTAATTAGGGAAATTCCAGTGCCTGGTTGAACAATAAGCAGTTTAAAATTAAAGACAATGCAGGCAGAATCATCCTTGATTATTGCAACAGAAAGAGAACATCTCTTGCAGACTTCCTCTGAGGCACATAGATGAAACATAGATTTAGGGAAGAGGTGCGACTCAGCGGCCAGGGCACCTGACTCTGGACCACGGGGTTCATGGCTCGATTCCCGGCGCCGGCGGCAGGTCCGCCCAGCACCATGTGACTCTGGGCAATAGCTCGCTTAATCTTCCTGACGTCACCCAACGCCTTGACACCCTTGAGTAATTATGCACTTTACAAATACTGGATTTCATTTCAAACAGTACAAATAATAAATCCATGAAACGAGCCTATTTCAACTATTTTATGAAAAGGTAAAACAGCGAGGAAAACATAAAGAAGGATGCACGTAGAAAATGTATTCGTGCAACTTTTTAAAGCCACATTTGTTCAGCTGTCAGTGCAAACAGACAGAGAACAAGAAAATGTAGTTTTGTGGATTAATTATGCCAACTTAAACACACATAAATAAACATTATTTTCTAAGAAATAGCAACTCCCTTAGGCCATTCATTGCTAAAACATCTTATTGAATTTGTTTGCTTTGAAATGCACAGTCATCTCCTTTTGTTTTGTATTCATATCTGGGCCATATTTATCTAAAGGTGACCTAATAATCCACATTTGTAAAGCAAATGACCCGTAAGGGTCTCTAGGCACTGTTGGAAAGATTAAGCAAGATATTGCCCAGAGTCACATGGTGCTGGGCTAATCTGCCACTGGCGTTAGGGATCGAACTGTGATCCCCAGATTCCAGAGTCAGTCACCCTGGCCGTGGCACCACACCTCTTCCACATAGTGCAGCAAGTCACCTTGCTGTGCTGAGTTACAGGGAAAGGGCAGGAATGCAGCACATTTACCACAATAGGGCACATTCCTGCCTTTTTCCAGCGCAGGTGCACAAAAGGCCGCCTAATGCGAATGCAGGCCCCCTTGCACCATGGCGCAAGGGTGCCTGCGTTGCATGCAGGACTGTTTTTTTGCCAGAAGGGGCACCTTCCTGCTAAAAAAAATCACCTGAGGCAGAATTATGCAGATTATGTTTTGCAGAAATGTCCCAGAATTGCAGCACATTTAATAGGGAGCAGACTCCATGCTTGTATGCTTTCTCACCTTATACTTAGACTTCCTCTCTTTCTTATTGTGAGGACTTTGTGCTAGTTTGTTATTTGAGTTAGCCTCTACCAGTAGATTTATACCGAAGAAGAATTTGTAGAGTATTTTAAAATAGATTTGGCAGAATGTGATATATAAATTCTGAATATTGTACCATTGAGAATGAATCTCAGAGTATTAATTGACATGATTACAGAATGGGAACTCATGAAAAAACATAAAAATTACTGGCCTTGAGAGTTTGAGAAATCATAAAAGAAGAAATTTTGAAAGGGCAAGAGTGTGAGTAATAATGAATGCAAAGTGATGTTTGAAAAAGTGTTTCTGTGAGAAAAGTAACAGGAGGAGCGTATGTGCATACACCTTGGTCAAGAAGTAAATTGTGGACATCAAAAATAATTTCCCAAAGCTCAGAAAGGAGCCAGAAAATTGGTGCACATCAGTCGAAAGGATTGTTGCTTTTTCAAAGGTGCTTTAGGAAGATCTAAATGTGTTGTTTTCAACTGTGGTGCCTAAGGATTTGTAGAATTAGTGTAAAACAATGGTTCAGTGCCCAGAAGGAAGAGTTGGTCTCAGTAATAAGCCTTCTCCAACTGTCTAGGGGTGGGTGAAGGATTTCGCTCCTCCAGCGGAGTTCGCAGAGTTCTGCACTGTGTTTGCAGCATGAAGTTCGGGCTAAACTATGCCAACTGCCACATGGTAGAGTTTTTCTTGCCCACGGTTCACTACCATTAGATTGGCGAGCAAGAGTTTGTATCACCCAATGTCTTTTTGAGTGCTAGAATGCCTCCTGGCATGATTTGAAAATGCAGGAAGTCACGGCAGGTTGTTACAGTTCACATTGATAAAGTTGCTGCTCGAATAGAAAATCTATTCAGGTGGCACAAAGAGGCAGTGCCCTCTGGTGTGCTGCGTGGTGTCATTGACATTGATTTTACAGCGTGGAACAAGCTCCTGATGCTAAAAATTAGTGTGAGATTTGCAATGTACTGAATTTCATCCACTTGCTGAACTCCGCAGAGTTTTTAGGTAACTCCATGGAGTTCTGCAAAATGAAATTCCATGAGATCTGCCCACCCCTACAACTGTCATGGAGAAGTACAAATGGGCATTTTTGTTTAAAGGGAACGGTTCCCTAGAAATACGTCAATTGGTTGAAAGTCATGAGAGCAACACAAAATCTAGATGGGTCAGTGCATGCATATTATGAGAGATTGTTGACATTTTACAGGCAGCACAGTGGAGTTGATGACCCAGCAAAAGAAGACGTGTCAGGATTTGTTTCTGCTTCGTGTGCTTATACAGCAGAGTGTTATGTACTTCTAACTAAAATTTGTTAGGCAAGAACCTTGCCTATGCAAAGTATTGTAATGATTACTGTTATGCCAAAAATAAATCAACCTGGGAGAAGTTGATTTTAGCTCAGATGAGCTTCTGTCAAAAAGGTAGTAAAGAAACTTTCCAATCAACGAGTGCTATTGTTAGCTTAGAAGATGTTGGTGAACATGTTAATGGTGTGGAATTTGTGCGGGTAGAAATGGTGGTCCTTACATTAGATGTAGAGGATTTATTAATGGAAGTAATATCAATAGAAATGCACAAATGAGTCATGGTCTGTGCCACATTTGTGGTGAGAATGACCACTAGAAATAAAAATGCAGACTTCCTCCATTTTGATGTCAAGATGAGTCACTAATTGTTCCTCAAATGCAGCAGGATATGACTCAGAAGGCACAGTATGGATGATGCAGTCAGTGGTCCCAGCCCTTCCAGTCTCTGTGCTGAACATGGAGAATGCAAGGAAGTTCAAAAGGGATATGTCTTCAGCCCCTGTCATACAATAGCTTCTGCAGAATTATTTGCCACATTTTAAATTTCAGCAGTGGTAGTCAGTAGTTGATGATGATGATGATAACTGAAGTTTCTAAATGAAATATTTTAGCACAATGATGGTGTCTGAGAAAAATAAACAACTGCATTCTTAATGCAGCTTTAGATGTAGACCAGGAAGGGGTTGTTGTTGAAGGGGTAGTAAATGGCCAGCCAATATAATTTTTTTATTGATATTGATGCTACCCAATTCACTATTCGACTTTGAAAAGAAGTCTAAATTGTTTAGGCTAAGACATTTCAAATAAAGACGTGACTAATACATTGTCAGCAAATGTCCCAATTAAAGTTGATTCGAGTGTTAAAAACAAAGGGGTAATAATAAGTGAAAAAAGTCCAGTGAACGTATTAGGTTGATATATATAGTCCAGGTAAACTGTGTGGTTTACTGTAGACCAGATTGTTCTGCTATTAAAATAAAATATTTTAGTAGATTTTAAATTAAAATCACAACATACGAAGACAAATTATTCCCAGTTCTCACAAAATAGTTCCTACTCCCATATTTAAGACAAACTGAGAAAAAGGAGGGTTAAGGATTTTGCAGGAAAACAAATTGGGTTGATGAAAAAGTGCAGAGCCAGTACAGATCATTATAAAACTGAATGCAGGGTAACCCCACACTCAGGAGATTGTGCCTGTCATTGATAACATGATCCAGCTGAACATTCTGAAACAAATCCTATTTAGTTTATGTAATTCATCTATAATGGGTTTGAATATGCCCAGTGGCAAATAAAGACTAGTAAAGGGCTTGCAAAAAAAAATGATATAGTAATTACATGTTGTCCTGTGGTAGCGAATCAAGCAGTGATTATGTTCCAAAGTCAAGCTAGTACGGAGCGGTTCACAGAAACAGATTTGTTTCAAGCATTTCACTCTATTTCTCCCCATGAAAATGGTCAGTATAATTTTTGCTTTCAGATCCCAAAATATAGTCCTCATTTGGTTTCAAACCCCGCAATGTACACAGAAAGTCTCTCAATCTATTCCCAAATAATTGCTTTGGAAAGTTTACATTTTCTTTGGGACTCAGTACTGATACAATGCATTGATGATCTGATAATTGCAGCTAAAACAAAAGAGGACTGAAAGTTTTAACACAATCGGACTTCTAAATCATTTAGCTGAAAAAGGAATAAAGTTTCCCCGATTAAAATGCTGTGGTTTGAAAAAAGTCAATTATTTTGGGAAGGCAAATTAAGAAAGGAGTGAGGAAGGTGTTTAAAGAATGAATTTCTGAGATTCTGAGAATGAACCCACCACTACACAGAGAGAAGTGCAAATGTGTTTAGAAATGGTTGGCTAATGTTGTTAGTAGAATCCAAACTTTTCCTTGATTGCGAAGCCCTAACAGAGTCTGAGGCACAATGATGTTAGTGGCTTGGGAGGATTTATTTATTTTTGAAGCTTGTAAAGCGCACAGCTACCTCCGGCGGAGGTGTCCCGGCGCTAAGATTACATAATTGTCCCCATAAAGAGTAACCAGAGTCATGTCCCACAGAGGGACTAGGAGAATGCGAGAGTCTGACAATGCCAGGCCCTAACGCTTAGTGAACAACCAGGTCTTGAGTTTGCGTCGAAAGGCTGGCTCAGATTCGCAAAACCTGAGATCAAGGGGGAGGCTGCAGTGACGGTGAAAGATCTGCCGCCACTCCGAGAAAGTTTGAATCTTGGTACCATCAGAAGACGAAGGTTGTTGGATCTTAGATGCCTAACTGAAACAGAGATTTTGAGACGCTTTCTCAGATAAAGCGGGCCAATTCCATGAATAGCCCGAAATGTCAGAGTCAGGATTTTGAAATTGATGCGACGTGAAATGGGAAGCCAGTGAAGCTCTTCTCGATAGGCTCTGACTGAAGTACGGGCAGGGATATTACCAATGAGCCGGGCTGCCACGTTTTGAACTATTTGCAGGCGGTCGATAAGGTATAGAGGGGCACCTGCATATAGACTGTTAGCATAGTCTAGATGGGTGGTGATAAGAGCCTGGACCACAGTTTTGCGTGAAGATTGAGGGAGGAAGGGGAAGATTTTCCTGATCATACGTAATTTGGAGAAACAGGCCCCTACCACTTTGTTGACTTGTACACTTCCAGACAAAGAATTGTCAAAAGTGAAGCCAAGGTTACGAGCTGCCTGAACGGGGGTGGGAGGAGGATTCAAGATGGTAGGCCACCAAAGGGTTGCAGGGGGGGGGGATTTCTTGCTGAAAAAAAGAACCTCCGTTTTGTCGGTGTTAAGGGCAAGATGATTGGCTGACATCCAGGTGCAAATGTTGCCAAGGCAGTTTCTAAAGTTGGAAAAAAGGGAGTCAGAATGGTCTCGAAAGGAAAAAATAAGCTGAGTATCGTCAGCATAGGAGACCACCTTGACACCCCAGGACTCAACTACCTTGGCCAGAGGAGCCACATAAGCATTAAACAGTAGAGGGCTCAAAGCAGAGCCCTGGGGCACTCCGCACAAGAGGGGTTTGTCCTCGGATTCAAAAGGGTGCATCGTAACCCTTTGAGAACGAGTAGACAAGAAAGAAGTGATCCAGGCCAGCACTGTCCCACCAACCCCTAGCTGTTGTAAGCGGGTAGTAAGTATTTTATGGGAAACAGTATCAAAAGCAGCGGATAGGTCGAGGAGGACCAACATGGCCTCCTCGCCCCTATCCACTGATTCCCTGATGATTTCTGAGACTTCAAGCAGCGCTGTCTCAGTGCTATAGCCGGTTCTAAAGCCAGACTGGGAATCGTGTAGTAGCTGGTTTGACTCAAGGTACAGTGCCAACTGTTTCTGTACCACCTTCTCAAGAATCTTGGCAGGTTTAGGCAGAAGCGAAATAGGTCGATAGTTGCTAAAGAGTAAAGGGTCGGCACCGGGTTTTTTCAGTATGGGGACAAGCCTGGCCTGTTTCCAAACTGAGGGGAATTGGCCACGCGACAAAGAGGCATTCCAGATGGAAAGAAACGGGTTCACTAGAATGGGGGCGAGAATGCTCATAACTTTGGCCGGGACTGGATCCAGGGGGGAACCAGACTTGACGTTGTGTAGCAAGACTAACGCAGGGTCTGGAGTTAGCTCGCAAAAAGAATTGAAAGAACAAGAGAGGGGGCAAGAGCGATCTTCAGGGTGGTCCGGAGTCGTCGCTGCAAAGGAGGAAGAAAGTTTAACTATCTTCTCTTGAAAGAAATCAGACAATCCATTGCAGAGATCTTGAGTGGGGGTACAGAGGGATTTTGAAGCAGGGGGGTTTACGAAGTCTTTCACAATGGAGAAAAGGGTTTTAGAGGAATTCTGCGCCTGTTGAATAAGATTGGAAAAGTAAGCTCTCATTGAAGAGCGTTTAAGTTTGTGGAATTGATTTAGGGCAGATTTGTAAGCCGATTTGGCTAAAGGATCATAGTTTAGTCTCCATTTGCGTTCCAGCTGCTTACACTTGCTCTTTTCCTCACGCAGCAGAGGGGAAAACCAAGGGGCAGAGGGGCGAGATCTGAAGGAAGTAAGAGGAGCAAGAGGGGAAACAGAGTCAAGCGCATCGGAGAGAGACGAATTAAATCTCAAAGTTTCAGAATTGAGGTCTTTTTGCTGGTTGAAATGAAAATGAAGATGAGCTTCCAAGGAGTCACAGGTAACTTTGGCCCATTTACGTCCTTTAACTCGATTAAGGGGGATAGGGGGAGGAGGGGTGGGGGGCGTGAAAGAAAAAGGAATGAGAAAGTGATCGGTCCACATCAAAGGAGTGGGGGGGAGGGTGGAGAGGGTAGGATGATTCGAAAAAATGAGGTCAAGTGTATGGCCTGCTATATGAGTCGGGTCTGTCACAAATTGGGACAGGGTGAGTCCTTGTAAAGTTTCTAACAAAGAGGAGGCTAGAGTACAGGAAGGATTATCAATATGTAAATTAAAATCTCCTAATACAGTGAAATGGGGGTGTTTAAGAGAAAAATCAGCGATAGAATGCATCAAAGTAGTAAGGGAGGAAGAGGTAACGGCAGGGGGGTTATAGACCAATATGCCAGCACAGATGGTCCTGGCAGTGTCCATAATTGTAAAGTAAGCGGCTTCAATGGGACCTAGATTGGGAATTTTTGTGAGGTTTAATTTGAGATGGGATTTAGCAATAATCGCAAGACCCCCTCCGGTCTTGGAGTTGTCTCGATTAATGCCAGTGAAACAATAACCAGGGGGAGTAGCTAGAGTGATATCCGGTTTGGAAGAGTCTTTTATCCAAGTTTCAGTAGGAAACAATAAATCCCAATTGTGGGTGTCAAGAGATAACCAGATATCATGGGCGTGGGCTGGAAGAGATCTGCAATTAACTAATGCGGCCTTTAAGGTGGTGGGTGGCTGATCAATTGACAATTGAGGATAGTAGCGGAGCTTTAAATACCACAGGAAGAGAGAAGTTGCAGTGAGGGCAGGAATATGCAGTAGATTCAAGGCTAAACGTATTACAGCAGCTAACGGGGGCGCAAGTGGCAGGACGGAGGTGTAGCAATTGATCTGAGGACCAGCGGATTTTAGGGGCGAGTGGAACAGGGGTGCTGGCGCTAGGCGCGAGACCGGCGCGGACGGGCTTGCCTTAGGCGCGCCTTCGGCGCGCCATCGGCGCACCCGCTGCGCCCGCCCGCTGCGCGGACGGGAAAGCCATTTTCTTTTATCCATAACTTGCTGTAGGGGTGGGAGGAGGGTGGGAGGCGTCCAGGAGCTGGAGCGCTACCCTGCCTCCCCCCAAGATGGCGGTTCCGTTTTACCCAGCCGGCGAGAGCGCTGTGCTCGGCTGCACCGGTAGAGGAAAGAAGATCGGGACCCCTGTGACGACTAGATCGCGTCAAAACATGCAGGCGGTCAGTGTCCGATAATTAAAATACAGCTTTTTAAAATATGTACAATTATTAAAAATGCCGGTTAGCGTGACTGTACGAGGTCGTCAAATCACCACACATAAAGTATAGGCTTTCAATTCACACACTCTCACAAAAGGTTAGGTTTCTAGCAAAATTAGCAAAGAGAAATGCCCCCGGCTTCCGCCTCAGGGGAAAACAAGTATGATGAGTGTATGAAAGACTCGCTAGAGCTCCTGCTTAGTTTGTGTAGATGCCTGCTCTAGGAGCATCCAATTACAAGAAAGATTTTTATTTCTTTTATCATGGAATAGTAGAGTGTGCACTTTCTGTTCTTACACACTAACATGGAGCGGCTAAGTGGTCGATTGCATACTTCTCTGCAATACTAAGGGGCATATCATCAACGGCCAGCGATAATTATCGCTGGGCGCTCTTAGCGTTAAAATGTTTAACGCCGGCTATCGCAGATAATTATCGCCATGCTAGCGCTGTATTAACAACGCGCAGCGCAATGGCGATAATTATCCTAGCAATAGCGATGTTTTCCATGCAACATCGCTAGTTTTCCAGCGATGTTCCATGGAAAACGGTGATACCCTTGATAATAGGGGCCTGTGGTGTTAGCCACACAATCCACCCCCCATGTTAAGTATGCCTTAGTCAGGAATTTAACAGACGTTAAATTCCTGCGTTAAGGCATTCTTAGCGCGATTTAAATAATCGCTTCCCCGCATTGTAAATATCGCGAAGCTGCCTTACCCATGTTGTTTCCACAGACACGCCTACTTTGCATCTCATTAGTGATGCAAAGTTAGGCGTGCTGAAAACGGGAGCAAAATCAGCAAAACACGCGATAGCGTGTCTTTGCTGATAAGGCGATAAAATTATCGCCGCTTTTTGGCCGATAACGGCCGCAAAAGCAACGATAATTTGTTATCGCCGCATTGTTAATATGCCCCCAGATCCTGTAGCCATTGCTCTGCTGGGTTGTACCTCTTTGCAGTTGAAGAGTGAGGCAATTGTGATGGGGTCAGCACTTATAGTCGTGGTTCCACTTTCAATTGACACACTGCCCACTTGAACAGCTATTTAGAATCTCACAAATTGCCCATGACCAAATAGGAGCAAATGATTTGGTGGTAGAAAACATTGTAATTACACGTTCAATACTGTGAATCCTGCCTCACTCTTGCCTTTGCTGAACAATTGGGTGATGTGATTGATGACTGTTACAATCTATGTGGATAGTCAGTATAGTTTAGGAGTGGTCCATGAGTATGGACAGTTGTGTTCACTAAGAGGTTTTATGAAATTTGCTAGCACTGTGAATAGAAGTGGGCCACAAATTCAAGATTTGCTCAATGTTTTACAGTTACCAAAGAGATATGGGCCTCACACAAGAGTGGGGAAGGCATGGGTTCATTGGCCACACCTTTGCAGATGAAGTTGAAAAAGGCTGTGCTCCGTTGTCTAATACATAGGAATTGAACAAGACTTTTCAAACAGAAGTGTAAAATGTAATTCATATTTGTTAATGTCAGTTTAGAATTTAGATGAGAACCTCCATGGACTGACATACGAAATAAATATGAGGATGACCAACATTGAATTATTTTTCCTGACGTGGAAATTTAACTGTTTAACTGAGTTTTAGAGAAATGTTTGTGTGCCTGCATCAGAATATTGTGCCTGCATTTAAGAATATTAAGGTACATGAAGAAGACTAATTTTCACCCTGCTTAGATTTTTAGCCAAAGATAATATTTTTATGCCTGCATAATTCATTGTGAACTTTTGAATTGAACTCTATGCTATATGAATTGCGTTTTCCCTTGCTGGATATTTACGAATGTCTGAAATTATTGATTTGTCTGATCACATCTATATTTTTATGTTGGCATCTATGCCTTTGATGAATATTTTTATAGAATGTTATCTTCAAAATTAAGGGTAATTTTACTGCTGCTTGTATGATTTGCCACACTCACTGTTGAAAGGACTATTTTTGGTATATGTTTAGAATTTTCCGCCTTGTTTTTGAGACTGAGATTTTATCAAAGGAAGGGTACTGAAAATAGATGGCTTAATTCAGGTATATTTAAGTTAGCATAACTGGGCCGCAGTTGTAGATGAGACCATAGCCAGCTTGCATTGTCAGCTTTACAGAAAATGTGCTCTTTTATTTTAGAGCAAAAAGTTTTTTCACATGCCTGTCTCTGGGTGCCTTTACATTTTAGAAAAATATGTGAAATAGTAGATCTCTTCGCGGTGTCAGTGTGTTTATAAATTACAAATGAATTAATATGCCTTCCTGATGAGGAATAACAGAATGTTGTTATCTCTGTAACAATACAAGGTCTCTTGCCCCAGGATCTTGTGTGGGCCCTTCATTGATTGAACATATTTTTCTATTTGTTTGTTACGATATGCACAGCCGTTTCCTCAAGGATTTTGTTCTCATTTAGCTTATTCAATGCAGTAAAGTATGTGTTTCTAAACATTTCTTATTTAATATATCTTGAGTTGGAATAATGATGATGATTTTAATCGAATATTTGTTAATTCATCCCGATTATGTTATCTCATACCATATTGAGTAGATGGCTTTTCTGCATGAAAATGTATACGACATGACGGTTTTGGAAAATGTGTCAGTCTTAAGGCTTACTTGTTAGTAAGCAAATTCTATACTAGTCTGTTTACTCATTTTATATTTAAACTTTTTTTGTCTTCCAGTCTGTGCAAACTCTATGCTATTCTGTCATTTGATTTATACTTTGAGCTTTTTGCACATTATATTGAAGCAGACTCTAAATCAGTCATCCTACTGAACTATATTTTGGCTCTGGTGGCACTAGCTATAGAGGTGCTAGGAGTGGGAGCCCTCTGAACTATGACTCCTATTTAGTCTCCGGGTCAAGATCCTGGGCTGAGTGACCCATCACAGGCTATATCCCCTGGACTAGTGGGAAAGAGAGAAAAAGTGTGTTGCAAAATGCCTTGGGCTGCTGCCCCCCACTCTGAGAAACCTCAGAGGTCAGTGACCCCAGGTAGGACTGGGGCCTGGCACTTGACTCTTAACAGCTGTCAGTATCCTCTGTTGGATGTTTTCCTTAGCAGATGAGTTTTCCTTGGGTTGGGGACAGAGGTCTGATCCAGGGGGTAGAATTGGACACATCACTTTGTTGGCCATGATGCTACTGTCTGCTTACTAACATGCATCTGTGAGCAAGTTAAGGTTAGGTACTGCAAAGATGGGGTCCACTGGTGAGAAGAGGTGTTCCCCATGGCTCAGTCTAGCAGCTCAGGAGAGAGTAGGCAGCGGTATCCAACTGAATTCAGAGGGGTGTAGATCTGGCAAAGGTCTCTGAAGTAGGAGGCCATTGTCCAAGTGCCTATGCAGGTAAGTCCACCTAGGTATTGATAAGTCTTCCCAGGCCTTTCGCTGGAGGGGGTCATGTTGTACCTGGCCTTCTGTGCAGGGTCCCTCCCAAACACTTTTCCTTTATCCCTCTGCTTTCTGCTTAATTTGTTTATCTTGGCATTAGACTCCGTGCACTTTACCAGTGCTATCCAGTGCTATTCAGTGCGAAAGTGCTTGTGCCCTCTTAAGTTATGTGAAAGTTATTTTTTAAAGTGCACAAACACCGATTGGTTTCTTGGCACTAGTATAGGAGTAGCTGAGCCCCAGTGAGTCTATTGATATGCCTGAACAAAGAGCCATGAGAGGTCTCCTGAACACAAGTAAGTCTGTACACTATCTGATATCATGGGGGAGGACATTCCAGAAATGGGGAGCTAACACTGCCATCCTACTGCCACCTAGTCTTTTCCATTTATGGGGAGATATGACCAGCAAGTTCATGTGGGCAGATCTCAGACTGCGCTTGGATAAATGTCTCTTGATGAAATTAGAGACGAAATTTGGGCCAAGCCCTTTTCGAGACTTAAAGATGAGGCACCCAATTGTAAAAGCACAGCGTAGTCGTATTGGGAGCTAGTGTAGCTACCGCATAAGAGGAGTGGCATGTTGCCATCTTGGTTGTTGGAAAATCAGTCTGACAGACTGATTCTGCACCAGCTGCAATTTCTTAACCCCTTCGATACTCATGACGGAGCGGTTCCCTCATGAGCATCGGTTGGGCTGTGCTTATGACGGAACCTCTCCGTCATGAGCACAGCCCCTTGGGGAAGCGCTGGCGCTCCCCCCCGGGGCATCGATCTTGCCCCCACAGAGGGGGGTGACAGCAGAAGAGTTTCCTCTGCCACCCTCGACCCCCCATGCTTCTTCATGACCTCAGCGCGTCTAGAGGAGGAGGTAGGTGTTTTGTCTCCGGTGGGGCGGGGGGCCAAATCATGATGCCTTGAGGCATCGGGGGGGGAAGAAAGAGTATTTCCTCTCCCCTGATGTCTCAATGCAGGTCGATCCTGCTTCACGATCGCGCACAGCATCATGATCGTGGAGCAGGAATGCCCCACTAGACACCAGCGATGTTCTTGGGCAAGGGTCGCTTCCAGGGGGGCGATTTTCTTTGTTTGGATATTCTGCCCCCCCCCCCCCCCCGGGGGCAGATCACCTCATTTTTTTGGCCTTTCTTCCCCCCCACTAGACACCAGGACATTTATTTAAATTGGGATGGAAGTGACCCCTTGGGCAAGGGTCACTTCCAGGGGGCCATTTTATTTTGTAATGGGAATTCTGCCCTCCCTGGGGGCAGATTGGCCCATTTTTTGGCCGCAGAAACCCCCACTAGACACCAGGGACTTCTTTTAAATTAAAATGGAAGCAACCCCTTAGCCAAGGGTCACTTCCAGGGGGCAGATTTTTTTATATGTGTATTCTGCCCCCTATGAGGGCAGATTAGACTATTCTTTTGCCCTTTCTGCACCGGGGGGGGGGGGCAGAACACCCCACTAGGCACCAGGGATTTTGTTTTGTGAGTAATGGAAGTGACATGGTTGCTTCCTGGGGACAGATCTGCCCTTTTTTTGGCCTTTCTGCCATAGGCGGGAGGGGGAGGCAAAAAACCCTACTAGTCACTAGGGATTTATTACTTTTGAAAGGGGGCACATTTCTGTCTGCTGTTTTCTGCCCCACCTGGGGAGCAGATTGGCCTGGCAGACAACCTCACCCGATCCCTTGGGCAAGATCACCCCCTATTTTTCTCAGCCCTATTTGAAGGCCCATTTGGCCGATTGACCATTTAGGTAGTAACATAGCGTGTTATAATGTTAATTGCTTTATTTTTTGTGAATTGCAATTGTAATGCTTTATTTTTCCTTTTTTATTCTAGTTGAAGGTTTTTGCTCTTTAGACTGTTCCAAGTTGCGGTTTCGTATCTGGAGGTTCTGCTGTTTGTGTAGTTGCATGTGTTTGCTAAGAGACTTTTTTATGTACAATGTAAATGAGTTTCATTTCTCTGCATGAATTTGTTTTTTGCAAATGGTGTAATAATAGCAGTATGTTTGGCTTCTGTTTTTTGAGTGTCAAAAACTTTTTGTATTTGTGCTCAATGTGTATTTTGTTGTCTTGTGAGTAATTGGTTTTGTTTTTTTCTTTCTAGTGGGATATCGTTGGTTTTTGCTGTGTCTCTGCAGAGTAGGTGCTGGTGATTGTAGCTATCTCTTGTAAGTGAATTGTATAGTTTTTGAGTATATAGATCTTTGTGATAAAGGCACACATTTTTTTACTTACTTGTTTTGCACAGTGTTGGTTGTTTTTGACTTGTTTGTGCAGTCTCCTTTCTTAGTAAGGATAGTGGCTAGTCGCAGGATTACTGCTCAGCAGGTTGTTGGTATGCTTTTTGAGTCTTCCTCTGACCATGGTTCAGAGAGTGACTCTGCATCTGAGGCAGAAGAGGCAGGGGACGATTCTGGCTGTGAGTTTTCTCTCCACATGGAATCATCGGATGATAAAGATCTTCTTAGTCCGGATGAAGTGCCTGTGCTAGAGGAGGAGATTGATGTGCCAATAGTGTGGCAAGAGGCATCTGGGCTGCAGCCTGGGGCTGCAAGGCTTCCCGTTGGTGTAGTGCGGCAAGAGGCATCTGGCCTGCAGCCTGCGGCTGCAAGGCTTCCCGTTGGTGTAGTACGGCAAGAGGCATCTGGGGCTGCAAGGCTTCCCGTTGGTATAGTGCAGAAAGAGGCATCTGGGTTGCAGCCTGGGGCTGCAAGGCTTCCCGTTGAAAGTGCTGACCTCTGGGTTGGCCCAGGCATGGTGCAGCCGGCATTGCCAGACTTTACTGGTGTTCCAGGGTGTAGAGTGAATACAGAAAACTTTTTGCCGATACATTTTTTCTGTTGTTTATGGACGATGTGTTTTTGGCAGAGATTGTTGAGCAGACTAATTTGTATGCCGAACAGTTTTTGGGGGACAACAGTGCCAGTCTTAAGCCCCACTCTAGGGCTATCCGGTAGACTACCACAAATCTGGAAGAGATAAAAAAGTTCTTGGGTTTAACTTTTTTGATGGGCTCGCTAAAGAAGCAATCAATGTCTTCATATTGATCTACTAGTCCCTTGATGGCAACTACTATTTTTCCGGAAGTCATGAGTCGTGTTAGGTATTTGCTTCTGCTTCGGATTATGCCTTTTGTCGATAATGGTTTAGCGTTGCCACAAGATCACCCTGATTGTGACCGTCTTTTTAAGATTCGTCCTGTCATTGATCACTTTGTTGATCGATTTTCTGAGATCTATGCTCCAGGGAAAGAAATTGCAGTGGATGAGTCTTTGGTGTTGTTCAAGGGCCGCTTGGTTTTTAGGCAATACATTCCTAGTAAGAGGGCACGCTATGGAATTAAGCTGTATATGCTGTGTGACAGTAGGACTGGATATGTCTCTAATTTCAGGGTGTACACCGGTAAGGAATCCAGGATTAACCCCCCTGGTTGTCCGTCCACTTTTGGAGTGACTGAGAAAATTGTGTGGGAACTTGGTAGAGGATTTTTTAACAAAGGCCACTATTTATATGTAGATAACTTCTACACTGGTGTGCGTTTGTTCAGGAAATTTGCCAAAGTGGACACTGTTGCTTATGGCACAATCTGCTCTAACCGTAAAGGTTTCCCAAAATAACTTGTTTGTCAAAAGCTTGTGCGGGGACAGTGCAGTGCGTTGCGTTGCGAGGAGCTTCTAGCTGTGAAGTTTTCAGACAGGAGAGATGTCTACATGCTGACTACCATCCATGATGAAAGCACTGCACCTGTGACTGTTTGGGGTCAGGTTGCTGAAGCGTGCAAACCTGTGTGCATTTTAGACTATAATAAGCACATGGGTGGTGTTGACAGAGTAGATCAGAGGTTGGAACCTTACTTAAGGCACAAGGTACAAGAAGTTGGCTATCCATCTTTTCCACTTGGCAACCTTTAACCCCTTCCCTGCTCATAACGGAACCGTTCCGTCATGAGCCACGGTTGGCGTGTGCTCATGACGGAACGGTTCCGTCATGACAATCCTGTTGGCGGCCGCTCCGCCTGCGCGGCGCTGTTTCCCCGCCTGTGCGAGGGGACAACGCAAATGGGCGGAGTCATGACGGAACCGTTCCGTCATGAGCACAGCTCAACTGTGGCTCATGACGGAGCGGCTCCGTCATGAGCACAGGCCCGCCGCGCTGCCCCCCTGCCCCCCCCCAGCGCTGCAGCGGAATGTCCGCAGCAGCGAAGGGGTTAATGCTTTTGTTGTGTTCCTGGATTTTTGTCCTGAGTCAAAGATGACTTTTGCTAAGTTTCAAGAGTCTGTAATAGGCAGCCTTGTTTTAGTGGAACAGGCAAGTGTTCCTAGAGTTGGAGTGGTGGAGGATTTTGCTAGATTGAAAGATCGCCACTTTCCTGATCACATTCCTCCCACACCCTCAAAAGACTTTCCCAGTAGGAGATGTAGAGTCTGTTGGCGAAGAGTTATGCGGAAGGAGACTCATATGTACTGCCCCGAGTGTCCTTCTAACCCTGGGCTGTGTGTGCCTGCTTGTTTTAGAATGTACCACACGCAAAAGAATATTTGGTAGCATCCATGAGTGGTAAAGTGAACTGTCTGGCCTCTATTGTTTAATACAAATAATCCTGAGCACTACACAAAGTGTACTATGTAATTAAAGTCCAATCAGTTTTCTTTCATCTCCGTAGTTTTATTCTTGGAAACTTCTCAAACTGGTCATTATACTTCCATAAATTTCAATCTTCTCCAGGTAGCAACAATAGCCAACACGTGTTTCGTCAGATGTGATGCGTCCGCATCTCTAACTTCATCAGGGCTATAAACAAATTAACAACATATGTCTGAGTCACACAAAAATATATACATAGTGTCACCTCCACCATGACACCCGTGTGCACAGCAATCATGTGCCAATTCATCAATAATTGTGTAAAAAAGGGAACAATTGTGATAAAAATTGCCATTACTGTATTCTCATGAACAGAGGGAACAAATGAATCCAAAGGCTTTTCTTACATTAAATCATGTTCTATACAGTCAATAGAATATGCATAGCCTAACATCCAAGAAGTGCATGGAAATACAACAGACACCTCATTAGTGATATACCACTACCATAATTTTAATTGTTCCAGACAGCGTGCTCACCTTACTAAATATCTCTCTGTTTCCAGAAGTATGTACTGTTAAAGAATAATTCTTGTGCAACCTACTATAGGATAGCAAGTTTTGATCACTTCAGCTTTATAAACTGAATACTGAACTCTCATAATACAATAGTGCGTCGATCCTCACCATTTGCAGGCTAAAATCTGCCATCCAGGGTGTTCAGATGGTCATAAAATCGTCTGTCCTATAGATAAAACAAGTGCGTCATAAAAATTGATTTCTTGTCAATACAACTCCCTATATTAACTGTTAGATCTATGTTTAGATCAGCATGAAGATACCTATCAAAACGTAGCTCTATATCAGGCACATGGTTTCAAAGAGCCTCAACTAGGCAACATGACAGCTTGTACTAATATCAATGCCCAACATCTTTGGACACCCTAAACGTCCACCCGTTAGGTACCATGGTATAGCATCCTTGTAAACAGACACACACCATTATTCACAGTGTGTCCGTAGATCGTATTAAGCCCATATGCTCACTCTATTCTATCCCGTGCATGCTAAGGTAAGTTAAAAGCACGGAATACATCTAACTATCTTATCGCTAAACATTACAAAAAACGTGATGTGTAATTAACAAAAACTGGTCCCGTGCTCACCAGAGCAGTGGAGAGTACTCCTTACTCGGTATCTCGCGTCTCGTTCAGGCGCCATCTTGAGTCCCCTCTATTTATACCAAGCTTTTACTCGACTTCCATCCTGGTAATAGTGGCACATCCTTTAAAACATGCATTATAAAACCTAACTTATGTACCACAAGTATCTTAGGGCCCGATTCACAGAACTAATTTAAGACAAAATCCTAAACTTACTACCATTTTGGTATTCACCGAAGGCACTTACTCATTTCGGTATTCACAGAAGTTAGGAGTCCTAACTTTAGGACTCCTAAATGCCTTCTGTGAATAGTGAAAGTCTTAAAGTTAGGATTTTTCTCAGTTTAGGAGTAGTAAAGTTAGGACTCATAACTTTAGAACCCCTAAATGCCTTCTGTGAATACTGAAAGTCTTAAAATTAGGATTTTTTTCAGTTTAGGAGTCCTAAAGTTAGGAGTCCTAACTTTACTACTTAACTTAACTTTCCACCACAGAAATGTGAGGAAAAAGTACATTTTTCGGCAAAATTTGAGGTTTGCAGGGGATTCTGGGTAGGAGAATGATGGGGGACCCATGCAAGCCATACCTCGCTGGACTCCCCCAGGTGTCTAGTTTCCAGAAATGTGTGGGTTAGGTAGGTTTCCAGAGATGGCTGCCGAGCCCCATGCCAAAAACTCATGGGACCCCCGATGCAAAACCAGGTTGGTTTGTGATAGGTAATTTTGATGTTGCCTCAATAGCTTTTGGGCCCATGCCTGTAGCAGGTCCTTGACCCAACCACACAAGTGAGATACCTTTTTTTTCGGAAGACTTTGGGGAACGTGAGGTGGGTGAAAATTTGTGGATCCACGCAGATTCCTGAATTTTCCACCACAGAAATGTGGAGAAAATGTGTTTTGTTTTTCTTTTTTTAGGTTTGCAAGGGATTCTGGCTTACAGAACCTGGTGGGAGGCAGTCAAGTCACCCCATCCTGGATTCCCCTGGGTGCCTCGTTTTCAAAAATGTATAGGTTTGCTAGGTTTCCCTAGGTGCCGGCAGAGCTATGGTTAAAAAACTACAGCTAGGCACTTTGCCAAAAAAGGGTCATTTTTCACTGCGAAATTGAGGTGTGTCCATGTTGCGTTTTGGGCCGTTTCCTGTCGCGGGCACTATGCTGACCCACACAAGTGAGGTACCATTTTTCTCGGGAGACTTAGGGTAATTCAGATTTGTAAAGCAACTGTTATTACCTATTGACTTTTGATACATTTCTGCCTTTCAAATGAAAGACTTAGGTGCCGATTACGATCCTGTAAAAAAATTCCCCGTATGACTCGTATCCGGTCTTTTTACCGTACGAATCGTACAAGTGCCGTACAAACTGCCAAGTACGATTCGCATGGGAAAAACTCCATACGAATCGCATTGGGAATTATTCCCCACACGTCCTCGGGTCGGAAAATGTGTCCGACACGTCCTCGGACGATCTACCGTACAAATGTGAAAAGTGAAGTCCGACCGCGCAAGTACGATCCATCCCGTGCGTCCGATGTTACAACCGGACGTAAAAAACACCGTCCGCACCGAACTCCCATAGCAACCATGGAGACATGTGCCCGCATACACTCCCCCCAGCCCTCCTATGTACGAGTCGAATCCCCACCCGTGTATGTACACCCGTGTACGTACGAGTCGCACCCCCACCCGTGTATGTACACCCGTGTATGTACGAGACGTACACCCACCCGTGAATGTACACCCGTGTATGTACACCCGTGTATGTACACCCGTGTATGTACGAGACGTACCCCCACCCGTGAATGTACACCCGTGTATGTACACCTGTGTATGTACACCCCTTTATGTATGAGACGTACCCCCACCCGTGTATGTATGGAGCGTACCCCCACCCCAACCGTGTATGTATGACCCGTACCCTCACCCACGTATGTATGGAGCGTACCCCCACCCCAACAGTGTATGTACGGACCGTACCCCCACCCGCGTATGTATGGAGCGTACCTCCACCCCAACCGTGTATGTACGGCCCGTACCCCCACCCCAACCGTGCATGTCCGGCCTGTACCCTCACCCGCGTATGTATGGAGCGTACCCCCACCCCAACAGTGTATGTATGGACCGTACCCCCACCCCGTATGCATGGAGCGTACCCCCACCCCAACCGTGTATGTACGACCCGTACCCTCATGCTCGTATGTATGGAGCGTACCCACACCCCAACCGTGTATGTATGACCCGTACCCTCACCCGCGTATGTATGGAGCATACCCCCACCCCAACAGTGTATGTACGGACCGTACCCCCACCCCCGTATGTATGGAGCGTACCCCCACCCCAACCCCCACCCCAACCGTGTATGTACGACCCGTACCCTCACCCGCGTATGTATGGAGCGTACCCCCACCCCAACAGTGTATGTACGGACCGTACCCTCACCCGCATATGTATGGAGCGTACCCCCACCCCAACAGTGTATGTACGGACCGTACCCCCACCCCGTATGCATGGAGCGTACCCCCGCCCCAACCGTGTATGTACGACCCGTACCCTCACCCGCATATGTATGTAGCGTACCCCCACCCCAACATTGTATGTACGAACTGTACCCCCACCCAGTATGCATGGAGCATACCCCCACCCCAACAGTGTATGTACAGACCGTACCCCCACCCGTGTATGTACGGAGCGAACACACACCCCAACAGTCTAAGTACAGAGCGCACCCCAGGCCCCAACACCAGCACCGTCACCCAACATCGCACATGTACGAGTCGTACCAAGCCAGAGACAAGGACAGCACTGTACAACAAAATGGCCCATGTACACACCGTACACACGCTAAAAACACACGTACACAACCAGGACAAAGCAAAACAACACAAGAAGACTCTATTCGAATCGCACAAAGCCACAAAACATGTCCAACAAGCACAAATACAACACATTCACTGACCTGCAACTGCCAAACTCCCAAACAGAGGCCCAAAACACAACCACTCCTTATAACACACCCACCCAAAGTTCAAACACAGCCACACCCACCAATGGACCAATATAAAGGGCCCACAGACACAAACCATGAGCCTTTGCAACAGACTCACTGCTGCCAGACCCCACAGACAACCCACAGCACCATACTTGAACCTTTACTACACCTTACACTTGCTCACCTTCACACAACCACCTTCACAAACACCCCCTCATCACATTCACACACACACCTGCACACCCACACCCACACACCCACAACCATCCACACCCACACCCCCCACAACCATCCACACCCGTACCCCTCACCATGCCCACTAACAAGAATCCAAAGTTCACTAGCCAAGAGTTGGAGGTCCTTGTCGACGAAATCCTCAGAGTCGAGCCACACCTCTTTGGAACATTGGTCAGACAGACCAGCATTTCCAAAAAAACAGCCATGTGGCAGACGATTGTCGATGCTGTGAATGCTGTTGCGTCCACCAGAAGGACCAGGCATGGATGCCAAGCCAGGTGGTACGATCTGCGGAGGAGGGTCCGAGCCAAAATGACCGACGACCACAACCAGGCCAACATCACTGGAGGAGGGCCTCCCCGCAGATGCGTACAATACCATCCCTGGGAGGAGAGGGTGATGCCCATACTGCCGGTGGTGGCAGTGGACGGAGTAGAAGGACTCCGAGAGCCGGGTGAGTACACAAACAACTCACCTCACATGGGGGGAACGTCATCCACAACCAAACTCACAATCATGCACGCAACCACCCCAAGCTATCGCACTAGCGCCACCATGCCCCATGCACCCAGCTGGACAATGCCAAGTCACAGGCCACAGAAAACACCAACACAAGACACGGTAAGCCGGATGGCGGGAGTGTGGGCCTCAAAAAGCACATAGTGCAACTCAGAAGCAGACAACAATGCCCTCTGCCCATATGGCCTAGGTCACAGCCAGACAATCAGTGTGTCCCCACACAGGAAAGACTTGCCAGCAAATGGCGGACGCCTTGCATTAAGACATGGGGGTGAAGGCACTTTTTGCACATGACAGCAGCTAATGAACAGCCAACACTGTGAAAGAGTGGCAGCACACACCACCACAGCAGCAGCGCAGACACAGACACTACTCCCAATGGGTGCCTGGAGATCAGAAACAAACTCACATCAACAAGCCAAGGGCCATTAAAAGATCTGCAAAAAGTGTGTGCCTAGGAAGCTGGGCTGAGGTGACAGAGGGTGACACACAGAGGGAGGGAGAGGGGGAGAGAGAGGGAGGGAGACACAGGGAGACGGACAGAGGGAGGAGGCTGACACAGGGAGGGAGGGAGAGGGGGACAGAGAGGGAGTGAGAAAGGGAGACACAGGGAGACCAATTCAGCCTTGGGTGGTGTGGGAATGTCTGCTCGTCAGCAGGTGGACTGCGTGCATGTAGACAAGGGTGGCCAGTGCCTGAATCCCCCTCTCTTCACCATGGCAAAACACTGGGCCATGTCTCAACCTGTGCACGAGCACAACGACAGCTACCTGCATTATATAAGTGTGTGGAACAACTCCATTTGCCCACGTACAGTGCAACACGGAAGTCGCCAATGCATGGCTCGCCACACCAGCTCACTCCACTGCTGACTGCAGTCACAATTGATGCAGCAAGTAAGACTGTGTCACACATAGGTAAAATCTCAAAAGCTGTGGCCAAGGGACACACCCATGCATAAGTTCACTGTGAGTGGAATGCAAGACATATCCAAATACCCAGAGGAAATGTGCCAACTTTGAAATGAATGAAACATGGATGTTGCATTGCACAAAAATAACATTGTCTCTCTCACACACAGGTCAACGTCGTGGATCACCCCCCAACACTGGGGGGGAAGACTCACAGGACCCGGCTCTGCAGGAGGACGATCCCACCGGCAGCGACGACTCTCACCACTCTGTGGACGACCCCGACCAACCTGGCCCCTCTGGTGTCCAGCCACCTGCAGCACCTGCGTCAGATACAACTGGGCCAACCACCACCCCCACTCCTGCCACATCCCAGGAGACACCCAGGATCCCTGCCCCACCACCACAACGCAGTCAGGCTGACCAGGAGGTACACGGTGTACCGGGCACCCAGGAGGAGGCAGGCGACAACGCTAATGCCACCCTTAGGGGTCCCGGAGACCCGACGTGCCGACAAGGGCAGGCCAGGTGCAAGTGGGCAGGGGTGGTGGGAGTGGAGGACGGCGGAGGCGCGAGCCTGACCAGTTGGCTGCGGAACCGGTATATTCCCATGTCAGAAACATCCTGGACACATACCGGCAGGACACCACGGGCATGAGCCAGGTTGTGTCCACCCTCAACGAGATGAAGGGGACCCTCGAGGAGATCAAGACCCAGCAGGCCCAGCAACATGCGGAGCAACATGCCTGTCTACTGCGACACCAAGGGCGGATGGAGGACAGACAGGCTGAGCTTGTGACGGTGTTCACGGGAATTCACCGTACACTCCGTCGGATGGCCAACAACATGGGCAACCCTCCCTGTGCCACCAGGCCAAGAACATCACCACCCACAGGGAGGGATCAGGAGGAGAAGGAGACATCCGACGGAGCATCCCAAACATCGTCACGGCCTGCTTCTGAGGGTTCCCGCAGGAGGGCGGGTCGTCCACGGAAAAGACCATGAGGGTCGGTGCAACAGCACCATCTCCCAGGACACCTGGCCTGGCACCTGGCCCACTGGACCAACAGCAGCACATCAGCAAAAGACATTCTCTGCCACATGGACTTGCTGGTCACTGTCTGACCAATGTTGACAAAGACTGTGGCATGGACTCTGATGATTTCCAATGGCAAGGACACCAACTCCCCCAGTGAACTTTGGATTCCACAAACCCGGAAAGCCCCTCTTGTCATACCCCCACCCCCCCCGTACCCCAACACAAATAAAAAGTTACACGATAAAGAGATGATGCCTACATTTTGCAATATTACCTTACATGTGTCTTGTAAAGTCTAACCATGCCTGAGTTCTCATATGACTTCAACCATCCATACCCTGGGGCCTGAGTCTGGCACAGGACACACATGGGTCACAATGTATTAGGCAAGACAGACATGGAGCACCATACACACCCGTGATGGGCCCAACCAGCTGAGGGGGTGGCCGCACAACCGTGCCGACAGACACATTGAGTACAGCGACAGTCATGCGCAGAGGTCAGGGATCATGTGGAGTGTCCTGGGGGGCACCCAGGTATGTGTAGACAGGTGGCAGAACCATGTCCTGCAAGCTTGAGTCAGGTGGATGCAGAGAATGGTGGCCTGGCCAACGTTGGATGCATGGGAATGGCACATGTCACAATACCCACACAGTCATGGACATCATGCACAATACAGAGTCTAATCCCACACAAACAGCTTGCATCTTGCTACTCTACACATAGACACATAGCCACTATCACAGAAAACCATGCCAGACATGCCGTATGCCCCGTGGCAACACACCAGCATTGACTGAGAAGAGGCACCTTGGAGGCATAGGGACACCTTTATTAGTCATGTATTCGGGAATGCAGAGGCAACTCGGAGTACACATACACAGGTCATGTGGAGTAACATGTGGGTCCAACACTGGAACCCCCCTTCTGAAGCACAAATGCGTGATAGCCATAGAACTGGCACACAAGTGTCGGGTAACAGCTAAACACCCCCTGCTGCTCACGGAGAGGCTGCCATACACCATTGATCCTCTGATGTGGAAGTCCCACACCATGTCAAGCCAATGCAAACCGTATGTGTCCGAGGGCAGTGTTACACACATTGATGCCATCATCACAATCCACTATCCCATCACAGATGACTGTCAACAAGTCTGACCATCTATTCAGGTGTACCCAGCTACATGTAATGTGTCCCATGGTGATGCGACATGTCTGCAGAGGAACCAAACATCGACAGGGGCAGTGTGCACACATCGTAAACAACTGCCACACCCAATACACCCCTGATGCATCCCTTACCCTAAGGAGACTTCCAAACTTGTCCGTGCGTGTAACGCTGAGTCAGCACACGATGACGTGTCCATGAGGAATAGCAGTGCCACAACAATGCAACCAGCAGACGGCATGCGCAAGTACCTGGGGATGAGAGACACACAAGAAGTCAGCCACAAAAAGCACAGCCACTTGCATGTGCATGTACTCGACACAGGTACGGATGACAACATGCTAGGTCACAATTATGACTGGGGAAATACACTCATCACTGGCACCATCACTCGAGTGACACATCCACACACACCTCTGACTCACGTGGCATACATGCAGATGGACACACACATCGCAACACATGCCACACGGGGACCAATGTGTGCACACTAAGACACTGGTACTCACCACTAAGCAAAGAAGTCGCGTATGAGCCGGCTCCGAATGCCCTCCTGTGGAACCACATCCTCCACATCACTAGCCCCATTGCCAAGCCCTTCGTCCTCCACGGGTGGATGGTCCTGATCATCTTGATCCAGGATGAGTGGCACAGCTTTCTCAACTGCCATGTTGTGCAGCATGCAGCAGACCATGAAGATTTTGCAGACCTTCGCCGGGGCATATGGGAGGGCGCCGCCGGTCTTGTGGAGGCATCTGAATCGGCTCTTCAGGAGGCCAAATGTCCTCTCTATCACTCGCCTTGTCCGGCCATGGGCGGTGTTGTAGCGGAGCTGGGCCGGCGTGCTGGGGTTGCGGAGAGGTGTGATCAGCCATGGCATGTTGGGATAGCCAGCGTCCCCTACATGGAAACCACATGGACATAAGTAGGACAGGAGAAGCGGTCGGGCTGGAAGTCTACGCACAGGACAGACAGAGTGTACCCACCAACAACACATGCTCGTTTGTTGCGCAGCTGCGTCATCATTTCAGGCACCCTGCTACGCCTCATGATGTAGGCATCGTGTGCTGATCCTGGAAAACGAGCACAGACATGTGAAATCACCATGTTGGACAGACACCCCACAAGGGCATTGATGGAGTGGTAGTGCTTGCGATTCCTGTACGCTACCTCCTGTGCCTGTGGTGGTACCAAAGCCACATGTGTCCCATCTATGGACCCAATGACATGGGGTATCCCTCCCAGGGCATAGAATCGACGCTTGACCCCAGTCAACTGTTCAGGAGTTGGGAAATGGATGAACTCATCCAGGTGAAGCAACATGGCCTCTAGGAAATCATGCAGCACACGGCTGAACATGCTCTGGTACATGCCACCAACATGAGCTATGGTATATTGAAAGGTACCCGTGGCAAGAAAATGTAGGGCTGCCATTACCTTCAGCTTGGGTGTCAGTGCCGTAGGATACCTGTGCAGCGGTAGCAGGTGTGGTGCCAGCCTTGCCGTCAACTCCTCAATCAACGGTTGGGGGAAGCGGTAGCAGCATATACAGTCATTCTCCCGCATGTCAGCCAAGTCCGGAATTGGTCGGGGAAGAGGCGACGCTCTGCAGTAATTTGGAAGTGACAAGGAAGAGTGAGTGCACTACGACAACAATTTATATGTACTGAGCACATGTTAATCTGTCAATACACATATGCTACATACGGAGTCAGGTATGTGCTACATGCCCTGGACACGTATGGCTGCCAGGTGACACTCCTACCAAGACTCAGCTACACACGGAGATTGTGAACCTCCACATGCCATGGCATGGGACTAGCTGTGTCCCAGTGTGAGTGAACAGCCAGACGCAACACAGGAGTGACATACATCAACACATCAGCAGAAGTAGGATGTCGATTGCAGAGACAGGTAGCGGAACACTAGAGCCACATGTCACATGACATTACACTAGGACAGCCCACACACCTTGCCATTAAGGTGTACATGTCATGACTCACCACACATACATTGAGAGGATGCAGACAGGTCCTTGTTACGCCACTCCGTGTCCCATGCATACATACACACCTCACATCCGATACCACATGTGGCCTGGTGTGCGTAACAGTGTGCCATGTCCATCTACACACAGACACATGTTGGTTTCTGCAACAGCTGATGCTTTTGAGGGAACACCAACATCAAGCTAATGGGAACACACCACACATACATGACATAGACACATCGTGCACCGTGGGTAGTCACATGTCTGGAGTGGTAACCCCTGTAGCGGGCATCAGGGGACACTTGCGTGTGTTGTTGACTGTGCCATGCCAGCGACGCTCATCCCAAGTGTGCAGTACGACATGCACACATGTCAAAGGAGTGAAGGGCATGCCTGGCACATATTGCACCGTCACACATAACATCTGTACACATCACATCATACATCTATTGCCTTCTCGACTCAGGAGTAATGTGCCATATCACAGCCTTTCACACCTGTGCCCCACACATGTAGTACTGCCCAGACAATGCCTTGATGTCCATCCATGGACAAGTATGTCAGCTCTATTCCTTCCTGTGTGCTGCCTGTCACCACTGTGATGTGTAAAAGGCACCGTACATTCGTTCTGAGGGCCTGTGTACGTTCCCTATCACTATGGGAGTGCTGCCATAGGCCTACCCATAGTGATAGTGAGCATACAGGCGCGTGTACGGTCCGTATCACTATGGGTACGCATACACGAGCACACCCATAGTGATAGTGAGCGTACGCGCGTGTGTACGGTCCGTATCACTATGGGTGTGCTGGCGTATGCGTACCCATAGTGATAGTGAGCGTACGCGCGTGTGTACGGTCCGTATCACTATGGGTGTGCTGGCGTATGCGTACCCATAGTGATAGTGAGCGTACGCGCGTGTGTACGGTCCGTATCACTATGGGTGTGCTGGCGTATGCGTACCCATAGTGATATGGACCGTACAGGCGCCTGTACGCTCACTATCACTATGGGTACGCATACTCCAGCACACCCATAGTGATAGTGAGCGTACAGGCGCGTGTACGGTCTGTATCACTCTGGGTACGCATACGCCAGCACACCCATAGTGATAGTGAGCGTACAGGCGCGTGTACGGTCCGTATCACTGTGGGTACGCATACGCCAGCACACCCATAGTGATACGGACCGTACACACGTGCGTATGCTCACTATCACTATGGGTACGCATACGCCAGCACACCCATAGTGATACGGACCGTACACACGCGCGTACGCTCACTATCACTACGGGTGTGCTCGCGTATGCGTACCCATAGTGATACGTACCGTACACACGCCTGTACGGGCTGTTGCTATGCATTTGGGGTGCCCTAGGGCCCCGAAACGCACCGTACCTGTGTGTCAATATCCAAATTACATAGGGGACACATGAGGGACAAGTATAAAGGCCCACATGCATGCTGGTTGTCATGGAGACCAAGTTTAAAGTATGAATTTTTTTCTGCAGGTGCACAGCAAAAGTCAGTTTGAATGAATCTACTTTGTTGCAATGTGGTTCTGGAGTTGACATCATGCTCAAGAAAAAAACAATGAAAACCCACTGACTGTGCTAGGTTTGAAGGGATTGGAGGAAACATAGGATGCAAATGTGAGTGACCAATCACTCTGTACTCCTGTGCATGAAACAGGCCAGCAAGGCAGATAGAAGGCAGCCAGGTCCCATGAGAGAGCACTTGCCTGCACATCTTTGGATTCTACGACCCAGCTGCTGCTCCTGATTCCCTGGAACCATGTCAAGGTCTGTGGAGAGGGCACAGCCTTTCACCCTGGAGGAGAACCTGGCATTGCTGTATGTGATCCTCCCACAGTACCCCCTGCTGTATGGGCGACCAGGGTATCAGGTGAGTGCAGAGTCCACTAGCACAGACTGTAACCCTTTTATGTGACTGTGACTTCTGGCATTGTGTCCAGGTGTGACACACATGCAATGTACTGTAGGGGAAGTCCCAGGGGGGGGAATGCCTGATGTCTCCCAGCCAGAGCATGCTGTGGTGCATGTCTGCCGTCCTCACTTGCATTGTGTTTACTGTGACAATCACTGCATGGTGCATGCCACATTCTGCCTGTCTTATCCTCCTGGGAATGTAGCCTCTACAGTACTCATGTGATTATGTGGTCAGCCCAGTGTGACAGGTGACTGTACCCACAGATGTGTGTTACTTCTGTGTACCTGTGCTGAGAGTGTCCACATGATGTGTTCGTACCCTGGACATCGGTGTGTGTGTAAGTCCCCTGTCATGTGGGTGGGTGCATATGTGGAGTGTAGCACCCAAGCTGCATGAGGGATGGATATACCCTGCCCATCTGATGTGAGCAGGGAGCAGTGCTGTGTGTCTGACGTGCAGAGCCAGCCCCACACCTGTGAGCCCCCCCGGTAAGTGGCACATGTGCAGAGTGAGGTTTGTAGCTGCATTTGGCAATGGCAGGTGAATGTCCTGTGCCTGTGTGTGTCTGTGTACTCTGCTGAGGTAGCGTCAGTGGCCTGTGGCATGTGACTGCTTTGAGGTGCTGCACATAATCCTGGTGTAGCTTGTGATGCACAGTGTGAGCCTGGATCATTGATTGTGTCGTTGCCCTCATTGCACCTGTGTACTTTCAATGGCACGTACTGCTTTTGCCCTTCCCCAGAGGACCATGTCCCTATGACAAAGGTGCAATGCGTTGGATGCATACTATGCCTTGTTGTAAACAGCAAATTTGTTCTAATATGTGTCTCTGTGACATGTGCCAGGTGTATTGATGTAGTGTCACTTGTTCATCCTCACAGGTAGGCGCCTCTGCCAAGAAGCAGATCTGGATGAACGCCGTCAGTGCCGTGAGGAGGATGGAGGGTCACAAGCGGCGCCTGGCCCAGGTGAGAAAACGCTGGCAGGATATCTGGTGCTGGACGCGGAGGATCGCACGGGTCCTGCTGGGGGACTCACCTGAGACCCATAAGAACCGCGGGCACTGCCGTCTGACCCACATCCACAAGCGTGTGCTGGCAGTGGTCTTTCCAGACTTGAACAGGCGCTTACAGGAGAAGCAGCAGCAGGAAGGGGGTAGGTACATGTGTGTTTGTTGTGTGTCACCAGCATTTGTAAGTGCACAGTTGCATGGATACACTGCCAGGGTTTAAAGGTGCTGTGCAGATCCTGTTACCCACAGTATAGCGGTGCTCTCCTGCCTCCCTTCCCCTCCTTGCAATGTGTTCCCTGGTCTGTGTGTAGTCACTCCTTCACAAGGTTATCTAGGCTGCCAGTTTATCCACGTGAACAATGCCTGTAGCATCATGTGTGGGGGTGGTGTGTAACAGGTTTTGGGACCTTGCCTGTGCCCTGTCCAGTTCAGTACTTGTGGGTTCCATGTCAGTTGGCACTGATGCTGAGTCCAGACATGGGAGATAGTCTCTCAAGTGTCATGCCTTACAGCACGCATGTCCTATGTTGTGGCCTTTGACATGATGTGCATGAGTGTGCGATACGCATAGTGCAGGGATGGTGGCATGTGTTGCAGTCATTCCCATTCAGGACCATGGAGTTGTGTGGCCACTACTGTCCCCTGGGGCATGTTTTCCTAGGTGTCATGTGTGTCATCACAAAATGTGGACACTCTCAGTGTCTACAGCATAGGTTGTGCTCTGTGCCATTGTCCCCTGGCACCATGTATATTGACGTAAAATGTAGTACAAGTGTCCACTGTACAGCCTGACCTGATTTTCCTTGTTCATGCTCACGGTGGCCAGTGCCTGTGTGTCTTGTTACAATCATCTGATGATGACCATTTGTACATGATTATTTGGACAGGCGCACCTTGGGTATTTGGTGTCCAATCTTGCATTTATCCAGCCCATGTGTATTTCACCCAGACTAAGAGATGTAAGTGCTTCCTGTGTCTCAACAAATTGTCTCATGTAGGGGGTGGTTGGTGCGGGCAAAGCCTACATGTCAAAACCTGATATATCCTTGCTAGGTCTGGCCAGTGTGTGATGTTTGTCTGGACATACACTCAAGGTGCAGTGAGCCAGTCATGGTGGGCATGTTTTCTGTATTACCTATGCAGCATGTGCCTAAAGTTCATGGATATGGTCCCTGCTCATCCCTATTTTCGGCAACGCTGTGTGGTGCAGATGCAGTGCTGGATTGTCCCCAGAGCCTGGCTCCTCTGTCAAAATCCATTTCATGTCATTTGCTATTTTGTCATGCTCTCCATAGTTTTTCAGTGGCATGGTGGGTCAACCAACTCTGTGTTGCAGGGCCTACATATGTACCTTGTTTTGTAGATGTTACTCATCTTTCTTTTCAGGCTATGCACTGTAACCTATGTAGATTGGACTCATGTGACGTATGTATACAGGTGTATGATTAATTGCTGTCTCTTCACCTTGCCCACAGCATCGTCGGGGGACACGGAGGGAGACATCAGCACAGACGGAGCGGAGGGACCGAGCACCAGTGCCAGCAGTGACATCTTGGCTGGCACATCGAGTGGAACTGAGGCGGAGGGGAGTGAGGCCGAGGACCTGTCAACTGCCACCACAGAATATGAAGCTGACGGGTCCGAGGATGAGCTCTCCGAGTGGGCGGAGGCTGCACCAGCAGCTGACAGCGGCACAACATCTCTCCCCGCCCCCTCCATTGCCATCAGCCACCTCCCACTTGCTCGTGTCCCTTCCCAGCGTGCCCAGTCACCACATGTCTCCTTCCTGCCAGACACCGCACCCCCTGCCCCTGTCTCCACTGCTGCCGCCAATGCCGAGTCTGTGGACATCCAGCGGCAGTTGCAGGTTGGTCAGGCTGCGATCCTTAATGTCCTCCATGGCCACAGCCAGGTCCTCAACAACATGAAGGCATACTTGGAGGGCATTCATTCATCGCAGGCTGACCAACGCAGCTTGCTGAGGTCGATAGACTCGACACTGACTGCAGCAGTGGGTCTCCTGCAGCGCTACGTCCCACCCCCTACCCCTGCCCCATCCACACTTCCCACTCCCATGCCTGTCCCACGTACACCCAGACGTCAGCATGCACCCACCACAACAGACACAGGCGCCACACCAGCAGGGAAGGTCCACCGCACACCTCCTGACACGCACACACAGGGTGAAGTAGGCACACCCACTGGGTGGGGGGGCAAACATGTGACACGCAGCCAGAGTGGGAGTCCGCATTCCACCCAATCCACTCCCTCCAAATCCCCTCCCCTCAGCTCTCCTGGCCACATCTCCCCCAAAGACTCCTTCATGGCCGCTCTGTCCATGAGCCCCACAGTGACACCACCCCGCAAGCGGTCAAAGGAGTCCCTGGTCAGGGTGGTTGAGTCCCCCCCCTGTCCACACCCTCCCCCAGTGGCGCTGCGATCCATCCCTCCGACCCCCCCCCTCCTTGGGGCCTGTGGTTCCTTCGGGTGCAGGGGAGTCGCTGGAGGACCTTGCTAAGGTGTGCAGCACCATCCTGACCTCCGCCTTTGGTGCTGCCCCACCCCCTGTGGTAGAGTCCTCCGTCCCTGCACCCACGACGCCTACCCTTCGCCCTCATGTCCCTGCGGTGCCTGGTCCTTCCCCCCCACATGATGCCCTCCCCGCTCTGGAAGACGAAGGAGTCTGACTGTGCAGGCAAGCCAGGGGACACGCGTCCCACTGTGTCCCCCACCTGGATGTGAACTTTGGATTGCCCTATGGGCATTGTACATTTTGAACTTTCAAGGGACAAACAGATTTTTGGATGCTGAATAAAGCAATTTCTTTTTCCTTAGTACACTACTGTCTGTCTGGTATTGCTGTTGGTGGACCTGCTCCATTATTTTGGGTGGTGGTAATGTGTTGGGTGTGTGGGAATTGTAGTCTTGTGCTGGTCATAGGGTGGACCCTGGTATCTGTGTGCCCTCACAAGCTGTTGGCTACATAACTTTGTTCATGTAAGCAGTTACTGCATGGTGACATCGTCCCAAGGTGTGTTCCTTCCTCTGTGTGACCTGACATCTTTCCTGCAGGGTCATTCCAATATGTGGTGCTGAGCTGTGTCTACATTGGCTGGGTGTGTGACGGACTCGTTAGACTTGGGCCATGCATGCTGAGCGATGTCTCCACCTGCATCATTTGTGGCGTCCTTGGTGGTCACTGTACTTGTGTATGTAGACTGTGGTCATGACTTCATGTGGACATGTTTTATTTTCTGCGCTATGCATGTGTATACTCCCAGCCTCGCACACATGTGGTACATGTACTGCAGGATCTTTGTGCACCTGACTGACATTTGTGGGCATTGGATCTGTGGGTACTCCACCCTTTTCTTTGCAGGGGCACTGCTGTGAGTGTTAGGCACCCACCCCTCCTGTGTCTGGGCACTGCTGGGAGGACTCTGCACACACCCCTCCTGTGTCTGGGCACTGCTGGGAGGACTCTGCACACACCCCTCTTATGACTGGGCACTGCTGGGAGGACTCTGCACACACCCCTCTTATGACTGGGCACTGCTGGGAGGACTCTGCACACACCCCTCCTGTGTCTGGGCACTGCTGGGAGGACTCTGCACACACCCCTCCTTTGTCTGGGCACTGCTGGGAGGACTCTGCACACACCCCTCCTGTGTCTGGGCACTGCTGGGAAGACTCTGCACACACCCCTCTTATGACTGGGCACTGCTGGGAGGACTCTGTACACACCCCTCTTATGACTTGGCACTGCTGGGAGGACTCTGCACACACCCCTCCTGTGTCCGGGCACTGCTGGGAGGACTCTGCACCCAACCCACCTATTTCAGGATATGTACGCTTAGAACATACACGGGTGTGGGTTCGCTCCATGCATACGCGGGTGGGGGTGCGGTCCGTACATACACTGTTGGGGTGGGGGTACGCTCCATACATACGCGGGTGAGGGTACGGGTCGTACATACACAGTTGGGGTGGGGGTGCGCTCCATACAAAAAGGGGGTGAGGGTACGGGTCGTACATACACGGTTGGGGTGGGGGTACGCTCCATACATACGTGGGTGAGGGTACGGGTCGTACATACACGGTTGGGGTGGGGGTATGCTCCATACATACGTGGGTGAGGGTACGGGTCGTACATACACGGTTGGGGTGGGGGTACGCTCCATACGTACGCAGGTGATGGTACGGGTCGTACATACACGGTTGGGGTGGGGGTACGCTCCATACATACGTGGGTGAGGGTACGGGTCGTACATACACGGTTGGGGTGGGGGTACGCTCCATACATACGCGGGTGAGGGTACGGGTCATACATACACGGTTGGGGTGGGGGTACGCTCCATACATACGCGGGTGAGGGTACGGGTCGTACATACACGGTTGGGGTGGGGGTACGCTCCATACATACGGGGGTGAGGGTACAGGTCGTACATACATGGTTGGGGTGGGGGTACGCTCCATACATACGTGGGTGAGGGTACGGGTCGTACATACACGGTTGGGGTGGGGGTACACGCCATACGTACGCGGGTGAGGGTACGGGTCGTACATACACGGTTGGGGTGGGGGTATGCTCCATACGTACGCGGGTGAGGGTACGGGTCGTACATACACGGTTGGGGTGGGGGTACGCTCCATACATACGGGGTGGGGGTACGGTCCGTACGTACACTGTTGGGATGGGGGCTGCGCTCCATGCATACGGGGCTGGGGGTACGGTCCGTACGTACACTGTTGGGATGGGGGGTGCGCTTCATGCATACGGGGGTGGGGGTTCAGTCCGTACGTACTCTGTTGGGATGGGGGTGCGCTCCATGCATACAGGGGTGGGGGTACGGTCCGTACATATCCGTACCCACGCTGTTGCATGCTTGTGCGGGCCGTACCCAGGCCTTTGCCACGTGGGTACAGCCGTCCCGCCATTGTTGGGGTGACGTAGGTGTGGGCGTGGTACGAATCGTACCCACGCTCTTAAGGCGTGGGTACGGTACGTACCTGTATTGTTGTGTTACCGGTTCGCGTCGTCAACCACTTCCGTGATGGCGGACGCTGGCTTTGCTGGACACGCCCCCACCCCCTCGTAGTGACCAGGGCCTGGGGGTCAGGTATGTCCAGGGCATGTGTGCTGTGTGACTTGGGTGGGGGTTGTGTGGCCTGCCCCTGCTCCTGCCCCCCGCCTTTCCCCCCTCCCTTTGTTGCTCTGACCTTCTGCGGCATCTGCGTCGGAACCTGTAGAGGAGGTCGACTGCTATGAGGGCCGGGATGACACGTAGGTTCGGGTCCATGTCTGTCCGTCGCGTGCAGGTACTCCTTGTTCGCGTCGTCCTGATTTCCCGGCAGTTTTTGGCTGCCGGAAAACATTCTCCGTGCGGGATGACGTCGGTGCGAATCGTACTTCCTGGTTTGTGAATGGCAGGCTGCGTGCGTCCCGACGTCACGTCGGCGCTTTCCCGGATCACATTTGTATGTATATTTTCGTCGGTCGGTGTTTTGTACGATTCGTACGGAATTAGTATTTCCGTTCGAATCGTACTTCCATGTTTGTATCTTGTTCCGATTGGGTACACGTCGGACGGAGAATTTGCTCCGTCCGATGGTTCGTACCCGGTTTTTACAGGATCGTAATCGGCACCATTGTGTACAAAAGAAGTCAATTTAAAAATGACCGATAATTCTAATGCTAGTATGATTATTCCCAATTTCGGAAATGTGCAAATATCTACTGTTTCTAAACTCTATATTTTGCTCCCATTTTAGAAATACATAGGTGTCTTTCATACTGATTTTTTCATGTATACATTTTCCCACAATAATTGCTATATACCCGGTACATATTAAAAAGGCATTGCAAATTGCTACTCAGTTTTTGACTCTGGGTTCGTCGGGTTCTTGGTGAACCTACAAGTCCTATATATCCCCACAATCAGTAAGGTCCAGCGGATGTAACAGTATATTGCTTTCAAAGAGCTGTCATAATTAGAAGAAGTTACAGGTGAAAACGTTGATTAAAAAGGCTGTTTTTTCAACTAATTTTCAATTTTTCCTAAATTTAATCTGTTAGTTTCTATAAAGAAACCTTGATGGATCTACACAAATGACCCCTTACTGAATTCAGAATCTTGTCTACCTTTTTCAAAATGTATAGCTTTCCAGTATCCAATATTGCTTTTATACCCATTTCTACCATTAACTGGAAGGAGGTTGAAAACACAAAAAATAGCAAAAATAGGCTATGTCCCAGAAAAATGCCAAAACTGTGAAAAAAATGTTGGTTTTCTGACAAAAGTCTGTCTTTCCCTAAAAGCTGGGAAAATGGTGATTTCAGCCCCACAAGCCCTTTTTTTGATACCCTTTGCAGGGAAAAACCCAGACACTTTCATTCGCAGCACTTTTTTCAAATTTTTGCCCCAGAAATGAAAATGTAGCTGTATTTTGGCTAATTTCTGGGACCCCTCCAGGGGAATCCACAAACCCTGGGTACCTTTACAATCCACATGATGTTGGAAGAAAAGGACGCAAATTTGGCGTGGATACCTTATGTGGTCAAAAAGCTATAGGGGCCTAAGCACGCACTACCACAAATAGCCAAAAAAAGGGTTAGCACAGGGGGAGAAAAGGCCTAGCAGCGAAGGGGTTAACTAAATATGCTGGTAACCCGAAATACAATGGATTGGCATAGTCTATGTGGGAGATAACCAGGGCTATGACAACCTGCATCAATGCTTCCCTAGTGAGAGATCTACTGATTTTCCCAATCTTCCGTAACTGGAAGAATCTGAAGGAGACTCCCATTCCAATCTGGGACTTAATCAACAAGTCATTGTTGATTGTGACCCTGAGGTTTTTTGTTGAAGGGGATGGAAATGGAGGAGAGCCCAGCTCCGTAGGCCGGAAGTGTAGACAGGGTTCTGAGTGCCACCAGTCGATATAAGTTTGGTTTTGTCTGGGTTTAGCTACAGATGGTTGCTATACATCCATTTACTAATGTACAACATGGTAGACTGAATGTCAGAAATGGAATCAGGTGTGTTATTGATGGTTGATATAAGTTGTGGGTCATCGGCATAATTGAAAGTGCTCATTCTTCGTTCCCTTAAGGATCGAATCAGAGGGAGTAAGTATAGATTAAATAAGTGTGGGATAATGACGATCCCTGAGGCCCTCCACAGTTGGACTTCACCTCAGATGAGATGAAGTGTGACAGACTAGTGGATTGAGACCGATCTTCTAGGAAGGAGTTAACCCAGTCAAGGGCCGGGCCCTGGAGTCCTGCGCCTCTGAACCGGTCCACCAAAATTTCATGGTCAACCGTGTCTGACGCCACGGAAAGGTCTAACAGCACCAGGGCCTGAGGGGTGCCCTTGCCATCTTCCTTTCATAATTCATCCATTACCGTCAGAATGACCATATCTGTTGAGTGAGAGGGACGGAAACTCTCTTGGTGGGGGTCAAGGAACTGAGATTGTTCGATGAATGAGCATAACCATTTTTCCACATGGAATTCCAGTACCTTGGTCAGATAGGGAAGCAAAGATATGGGACGGTAGTGAAGTGGGATGAAAGGGTCAGCCACAGGATTTTTCAGAAGGGGGAACTATGGTGGCTTTTGTAAGGGATCTGGGAACACTGCCGTGCATTAGTGATTCATTCAAAAGACCGAGGGCAGGGTCAGGATTTACAGTGAACACTTCCTTTAGGATATGTGGTGGACAACTATCAGCGGGGGAATCAGATTTAACCCTGACCAGGAGTTCCAAGAAGGCTTCATTGCTGAAGGCCGGGAATTGATTTAAGGAGTTAGGATTTCTCGAGGCCGTAGGCAGGGCCACGTTTGCCGGACTTACGGCGATGCTGGTTTTGATCTTAGCAATTTTGTCAATGAAAAAGGCATTCAATGAGTTGCAGAGTGACTGGGATGGCGCTGGTTTTATTGTGACTCTATCAGGGTTGGAAAATTCATTGACAATTGAGAATATATATTTTGATTTGTTGGTAGAGTTCATAATCTTCAAAGAGAAATAACTAGCCTTAGTGACTTGGATAGATTTCTTATATTCCTTTAGTTGAGCTAGCAAGTGTCTTTCTTAACAGGGGAATAATTCCATTTCCACTTCCTTTCTGATTGGCACAGTGCCAGCTTTTGAGTTTTTAGGTTTTCAGAGAACCATCTCTGTGCCTCATGTCAGCCTTGCTGCTTTAGTTATCCTGAAGGGGGCATGTTCGTTACTTGCTGCTGTTAGCCAGTCTCTGATATTTTCTGTACTAAGATCATCTCATGGCTTATTAATGGGAGCTGTGAATGCCAGTGAGCTGCAGAAGACATTAATGTTGACATTGTTCCATTTCCTTGCCCTCAGCCCTCCGTTAGTTGAGGGTTTGCCTATGATTGTATTACAGATCACAACTTTAGTAAGGAATGGTCAGAAAGGTACATGGGGACACTGTCAAATTGGATACTTCGAGGTTGGATGTTCAACTTTGATCTAAGATATGTCCTTTAATATGTGTAGTGGATGTTACGTGTTAAGTACAATTCAACCCGCTGAGTAAGTCAGTCCTTTCAGCAGAATATGGGCCGCCCGCCACATCATTGGCCCAGTAATTAAAATCGCCAATGAGCAAGATTTTTGCATGATTAATGATTAAGTGTGCCATGTGTTCACCTATTTTTTGAGGAAAGAGCGGCATGGTCTGAGGGGGTCTGCAGAGCAGTACACAAATTAAAGGCACTGAGGGCGAGTCTAGTTTAATATCCAGATTATCTACTAAGGTAATGTCTAAAGTGGTAAGCATAGTCAATTTCAACTCTTTGCAAATTATAGCGGCTACCCCATCTCCTTTTTTATTAACTGGTCGGTTGGCCTGAAGAATATGATTGTTGTTAGGGAGAGCAACCAAGATGTCTGGGGTTGAGTCTGGGGTAAGGCAAGTTTCAGTTAGTAAATGAATATCAGGTTTTGTTGAATCTAGAAGATGAAATATATCCAGATTATGTTTTACCAGTGAGCGTGTGTTTAAGTATGTAATTGTTAGTTCATGTGTCGCCTGACTGTCTTGCCTTTGATTGTTTGTCATAGCAGGGGAACTTTGATCAAATTTGGGGAAGACATCCCTGAGTTCCATGATATTTGGATTGATCAGTTTGGGGCCTGTAGAGGGATTCAGATGGAGATGTGTAGAGTGGAGCTGCTTAAGAGATGTATACCCACTTAAGTAGCTCCTTAAAACATGTCACAGGCCTGTCATTGCAGCCTGTGTGCAGCTTTAACTGTCATGTCAACTTGTCATTTAAACCATCTTGCTAAGCATGAAACTCCCCTTTTATTACCTTTCAGTTACCCCTATGGTAGGCCCTATGTAGTCCATAGGGCAGGGTACAGTGACATTGAAAGGTTCGACATGTACTTTTATGATTTACTAGTCCTGCATGTGAAAAACTTCAAAACACGTTTTGCACTACTGTGAGGCCAACCTGTCCCATAGCATAACATTGGGGATCCCTTATTACATTTAATAAGCTGTAATTCCTAATTAAGAGGAGTTAGACATCTCATTTTTGTGATTGATACCTATGATATTGTAATGATAAACGCTCTTCAATGACAAAGTCAGATTTTTCATCACAATTTTAAAAATGCCACTTTTAAACAGTTGGCATTTTCCTGACCTTGGACCTTTCTACTTGCAGTCTGTCTTCAAGCACATCGCTGGGTGTAGTTGACAGTAAGACTTAGTGAATTCTTCCCAGACATTCACACAATAGAGGGATTAGGTGCGCCTGAATGGGCCATCTGCTGGCAGGATGGGAGGGCAGAGCTGAGTACAGCCTCACTTACAACTTTATTGCTTGTGCTCTTCCCCCACGGAAAAGGGATAACAACTTTGTATTGCCACTGCAGCTGGCATGTAGCCCGGGTAGAGAAGTCAGGATATTCCATGCATTTTAAAGAACCTTTCCAGAAGCTTCTCCTACCTTCCAGAACAAGGACATCAGGGTATAGAAATTAGGCCTGGGTGGAGTTCATGGAGTTTTACTCCACGGAACTCTGCAAAGTGAAAGAAAAAGTCTGCCATGCTACGTGGAGTTCCACCAATGGCAGAGTATGTGAAGTCGCTCTGCTTGCACTGATTTTAAGGGCCGAGAGTTTGTACTGCGCTTTAAAACCAGCACGAACAGCACTCCACATCATGCAGGAGGGTGATGCTTCTTTCTGTCGCTCGAGTAGACATTCTACTTGAGCGGCAGCTTCCTCAGGGCATGCAGCAGATTTCGGAACGTGAGCGGTCACGACCTGCCACACCCACCCACACAGAACAATCTCACCAAGAGGAAGTCGAGTGCATGATTTTTCTCTTGTGAGTGCTCACCGTTATACAGTTGGCGAGCCGCACAAGGCAAAAAACTCCGCTAAGCATCACTTTGAAGTGGCGCTGAATGATTTGCCCACCCATATTAAAAATAGGATCTTCACCCACCTCTTCAGTTCAATACTGGACCCAGAGAAGGACTCTCAGACGACAGCCTACTGCTGTGTCCTGATGTGCCTGGAAGGACTGCATTGCTGCCTGGATCCTGCCTTGAACACTCATAGGCCATCCCTGCTATAGAGCCCTGCATCTACACCTGCAACCAGGACTACAAGACATGACTCCAAGAGCTAGTTTTTCTGCTCCCTGTTTAAAGCCACAGAGACATGACAGAGTCCCACCTGCACCTGGACCCAGCGTAAGTGAGTTCTGAACCCCCAAGAGGTGTCCTGATCCCTTGGTTCTGGTTCTCAAGGTGCCCACATGGCCAATTTTCAAAACTGACTCCAAAAAGTGCTCTGAAAACCAGGTGGAGACATGGACCAATCTGCTCACATATTCGCCCAAGGTGCATTGCCGGGTGGATGGACTTTGCGGTTTCTCCCGCTACATTCTGCTCCACAGCAGCAACTTTGTTTCATTGGTCCTTTTTCAAAGAGGTATCCAACCTCATTGAACTCTCTTTGGCCGGAGACCTCTGCTTTTTCTGCCTGGCGTTTTTCTCATTCTATTTTGGTGACTAAGTCTGAATGCAGAACTTTTCACTGTATTGACTGAATTGGTATGTTTCGCACAAGGGTGCCCCCTTCAGTGGGTACGCGTCGGTGCCATCCGCACCGTACATGCCTGTGTTAAGGGAGACCCTTGGGTCTCCCCATGTGTCCGAGTCGTAGGGCTGTGGGTGACAGGGGATCCGACGCGGACCCCCAAAGGCAACTTCCCCGACGTTTTGCGAGCTGGACACTCCGGCTCGCACCGGCCTGCCGACGCGTATATCGTACTGGCTTGGTCGTAAATCGCATCCATTGCACGCCACGGTTAGGTTACGGCCGAGCTGTATGGAGCTGTTCGGACCCGGAAACAACTCGGTCGGTGAATTTCACATAGCTCGCATCGTACTTGCTCGCTCGTATAGCTGTACGAGTCGGGCAGAAAGCACGTGTACGGCTTGTAGTTTTTCTGGCCGGATAGTGTTCGGTGCCCTTCCAACCCAGATCGGAATCGGCCCCTAAATGTACGATTTTCAGTTATTCTGTGCCTGTTGAGTTGGTGTTGATATGGACTGATAAAAAAAGCAATGGATCTGGCCTATTTGAATATAGGACTATTATGCAGGTTATTTTACCGGGTGCACGGCCACTGTTTAGAAGTAGATTATTAGTACTTGTATCTGTATTATCATTAGTATTAGTATTACCATTAGTAATAATATGTGTTAGCATTATGATTAGCATTAATATTAGTGTTAGTATTAGTATTAACATTAGTATTAGTTTTAGTATGAATATTAGTATTAGTAATAGTATTAGTATTACCATTTTTGTTAGTGTTATCGTTAGTGTTAGTATTTGTTTTCGTTTTAGTAATAGTATTAGTATTAATGTTGGTGTTAGTATTAGTATCAGTTTTACATTAGCATTAGTATTGATATTGGTATTGCCATTAGTATAAGTATTAGTGTTAGTATTAGTATTAATATTAGCATTAGTATTAGCATTAGTATTAGTATTGGAATTAGTGAAGGCCAGCAGGTATGTATTTATTTTACTGTAAAAGACCCAGGATAGACACAGGTCACCCTGTCATAAATTGCATGAACCTAGAATGTTGTTAACATGTTTGGAGACTTCAGGAGAGTGTGCTGGGGGAGCGGTCCTGAATTTGTGTACTTTAGTTGTACTTGAAGGCACAGATATTTTTCCAGGTTCTGTGAACGCCCAGGATTATGAGATGTTTTAGTGATTTGGAAGCAACAATGTGTTTGCCTCTCTTCTGAACTGGAAATGATGCTGGACAGATGCTGATAATGAGTTCCAGAGGTTTGCTACTTGTACTGACAAAGTGGTGCCTTCCATAGATTTCTTACTATGAGGTTTGATACTGATCCATGGTGCAAGTCCTAATTTGTTTCAATTGCTTGAATTTAGTACGTAGATATACTGGTATTTTTCTGCATGAGGGTCTGTGGATGATAAAAGTACCGTCTATATTTCTCATCCAGCTACAGTTAGCCAATGAGTGCTTGCAGAACTTACAACATGTATTCTTAGGGGTGAACGTAGGAAGGAGCCTTTCAGCAACATTTTGGATGCATTGTATTTTGTGTATGATGAAACAGGGGTCACCAAGGTATATGCTGCTGGCATAGCAGAGTTTGGAGATTACACGGTTGTAGCTTCTTGTTAGTATCCAGAGTATGGATGTGACAGTCAATCAATCAATCAATCAATCATAGGCATTTGTATAGCGCACTGCTCACTCGGAGGGTCTCAAGGTGCTGGGGGGGGGGGGGGGGGGGAACGCTACTGCTCGAACAGCCAGGTCTTGAGTTGCTTCCTGAAGGCGAGATGGTCTTGCGTTATCCGGAGGTGGATGGGGAGGGAGTTCCATGTCTTGGCTGCCAGGTAGGAGAAGGATCTTCCTCCGGCAGTGGCTCTGCGGATGCGGGGGATGGTGGCGAGAGCGAGGCTGGCGGAGCGGAGCTGGCGGGTGGGCTTGTGGAAGGTCAGGCGGCTGTTGAGGAACTTGGGGCCCAGGTCGTGGAGGGCCTTGTGTGCGTGGGTGAGGAGTCGGAACGTGATTCTTTTGTTGACGGGGAGCCAGTGCAGGTCTCTCAGGTGTCCGGAGATGTGGCTGTGTCGGGGGATGACCAGGATGAGTCGTGCTGAGGCGTTCTGGATCCGTTGGAGCTTCTTCTGGAGTTTGGTGGCGGTGCCGGCGTAGAGGGCGTTCCTGTAGTCCAGCCGACTGGTGACGAGGGCCTGGGTGACCGTCTTCCTGGTCTCGGTGGGGATCCACCGGAAGATCTTTCGAAGCATGCGCAGGGTGTTGAAGCATGAAGACGAGACGGCGTTGACTTGTCTGGTCATCGAGAGGGAGGAGTCCAGGATGAAGCCTAGGTTGCGTGCATGGTCCGTTGGCTTGGGGGTGGCTCCCAGGGCGGGGGGCCACCAGGAGTCGTCCCAGGCGGAGGGTGATGATCCCAGGATGAGGACCTCCGTCTTGTCTGAGTTCAGTTTCAGGCGGCTGTTCTTCATCCATTCTGCGACGTCTTTCATCCCTTCGTGTAGGCTGGCTCTGGTGGCGTCCGGGTCGCTAGTGAGGGAGAGGATCAGCTGGGTGTCGTCGGCGTAGGTGATGATCTTGAGATTGTGTTGACGTGCGATGGTTGCGAGGGGGCTCATGTAGACGTTGAAGAGGGTGGGGCTGAGCGATGACCCTTGTGGAACGCCGCAGATGACTTCGGTGGCCGCTGACCGGAACGGGGGGAGGCGGACTCTCTGGGTTCTTCCGGCAATCTTTGTAACTCCCTCCATTTTGCCATGCACTCTGCCCCCTCTAATTTGATTTTTTACAAACATCTGAAGATTTTCCTTTTTGAGGCTTAGATTATAGGTTCTGGGATTGTGGAGAGTGTAGTTGTTACTTGTATCTTGCACCTACCACCGTGATTCTTCCTTAGAAGCACCTATATCCTTTATAAATGTTATTGAATTGTATTATGTTGTCTATGAATGCTAGATCAGGAAGAAGGACCTGTCTTATTCTCTGGTGATATTAACACATAAGGATACCGGGAAAAGTTCCAGTGTCTGGAGGGTTAAAGAAGAAATCTTACTCGGAGTATATTCTCCCTTCAAAACATTAATCACAAAAAATACTCCAATTGACCAATTGGTGGTCAGAGTTGTTACTATATTACCTGTGTCAAAGGACAGGGAAGAAAAAATGAGGGGGGCCTCTCTAGTGGGAGGTTGTGCTAGTCACAATCCTGTGTCTGGGAAAGAGCACTTTTTGTTTTGACTACCCTCACACACCCTAGAGGTGTCATCGGGTCACCCTGACCCCTAAAAGACGGGTTGGGCTCAACCACAGTGTTGGGAGCTCTTTGGATAGATGAACGTAGGGGGGTTAAAGATAAAATACCTCAGTCAGACCCCCGGTTTCCCTTTATTCTTGGGTCTTTCTGGGTCAATAAAAATCTAAAATTGGGTCTTGTTAGGGTATTATGGTCCTAAGACCCTAGTGCCGACATGTTTCAGTTCTGTGCGGTGTGTGAAGTGTACTTTCTGTGTACTGCACGAGCCGAGGACCGGAACCGCAGCAGGTTGAAATGCCGGGTGAGTACCTTTACTTAAGACCACCCACATTATCGCTCCGGTCCTGTGTGTAACGCGCAGCCCTCCCGTAGTTGATGGAGACTGGCAGTATACAGACACACGTACACTTCACACACCGCGAGGAGTAGCTACTCTGCCCTTGCTTCACAGAGAGGATAGGGACTTTCCATCCTATAATAGCCCTCACATAGGGGGTTCTCCCATTGCCCTGAAGAATGTCCAGGACCTTTATGGCCGCACAGGCATGCCCGTCTGCGCCCGTCCGCTCCCGTACCACGCCCAGCGCCAGAACCCCTGGTCCTCGCAACCGCCAAACCACCAGACTCCGCTACGACGCCAGCACCCTCCACGCTCTCAATGCCGGCCGAGACCACCGCTGCTTCGAGGCCACCCCAAAACGCACCCACAGACCTTTCTCCTGCCACACTTGCAGCTTCACCTGCAACAGAGCCACCAGACCTCCCAGGACCGGACCCAACCACATTCTCTGCATACTACTCAACACCCGCTCTGCACGCAAACAAGCCGTCGAGCTCTGGGACCTGTCGACACCTCCACCCCAGACGTCGCCTTCCTGACCGAGACCTGTTGGAACGACTCCTCGGCGCCCGCCATAGCCATCCCGGACGGCTACAAGATCACCCACAGGGGTCGCGCCAACGGAATCAGAGGAGGAATAGCCATCGTCCACAAGTCCACCCTCAAGGTCTCCACCCACGCGGACGACACCCTCAACACCGCCGAACACCTGCACTTCCGGATCCCCACCGACCCCAACACCACCCTCAGAGGAACACTCATCTACAGACCCTCCGGACCCCGGGCACAGTTCAGCGACTCCATCGCCGACCTCGCCACCACCCACGCACTGGCCTCCATGGACTACATCCACCTCGGGGACCTGAACTTCCACCTCGAGAACAACAACAATCCCAACTCCGCCACCCTGATCGACAACCTCGCCAACCTCGGCCTCAGACAACTCATCACTGCACCCACCCATGCCGCCAGACACACACTGAAGCCCATCTTCTCCACTAGCACCCACGTCGCCTACCACCACACCACTGAGCTCCACTGGACCGACCACCGCTGCATCCATTTCACCTTCAAGAAACCAACCACGCACCACCGCACCCAACTGCTGTCCCGCCGCTGCTGGAGCAAAGCCACCAAAGACCAGCTGACCACCACCCTCTCCCAGAACCCACCCACCGACCCCACCGACCCAGACGCCGCCGCCCGCAACCTCAGACAGTGGATCAACGACTGCGCCAACACCCTCGCACTGCTGAAGAAACCCTCCAACAGTCACACCAGCAAGAAAGCCACCTGGTTCACCGACAAGCTTCAGACCTCCAAACGCGCATGCCGGAACCTGGAGAAGAAATGGCTCCACGAACACACACCGGACAGCCACACAGTCCACAAGGATGCCACCCGCAGACATCACCACCTCATCAGATTAGCCAAGAGATCTTCCTTCAAAGAGCGCCTGGAGAACAACGCACACGACAGCAAAGAGCTCTTCAGCCTCGTGAAGGAACTCTCCAACCCCAGAGCGAACACCAATGACATCCCACCCTCACAAGTACTGTGCGACTCACTGGCCACCTTCTTCCCCCGCAAGATCGTTGACATCCACGACAGCTTCAACACCACGACCGCCTCAACTACGCCAGATCCCACCCCCCCTGCGAACACCACCCACACCATCCGCCTGACCTCCTGTGCCAACGTCAACGACGACGAGACACGCAAGGTCATGAACTCCATCCACTCAGGATCTCCGTCAGACCTGTGCCCACACAACGTATTCAACAAAGCAGACGCAGCCATCGGACCCCAACTACAAAAGATCATCAACACCTCCTTCAAAACAGCAAGATTCCCGGAGAGCTGGAAGCACTCCGAAATCAGCACCCTCTTCAAGAAACCCAAGGCGGACCCCAAGGACCTCAAAAACTTCTGGCCCATCTCCCTACTACCGTTCCCGAAGGTCATCGAAAAAATAGTCAACATACAACTGGCCCGCCACCTCGAAGTCAACAACATCTTAGACCCCTCCCAGTCCGGATTCAGACGAAACCACAGCACCGAGACAGCCCTCATGCCTCGCAGAGCAACGCATGCACTGCCCAGGCTCGAACTCAAATGAATGCCTCTAGCCCACCTGCAGCAAATGCAGCTGTGAGTCTCCAGATAGGATCACAGGTGAGCCCTGACCTGGTCAAGGGGGCCACTGAGACAACTTTAGTCTCAGAGGCAGAGGTGGATGCATCTACCCTGGCAGTTGGACCCAGTAACCTGGAGAGATACAGACAAGAGCCAAACATTAATGGGATTACGGTAGAAACCCTTAGGGACACTGCTGTCAGCATCACCATGGTGGCTGGGCCACTTGTGTCCCCAGATCAATATCTCCTAGGACAGACCTATACAATCCTCACGGCTGACAATCAGGCTAAGGAACTTCCCAAGGCCTTGATGACCTTAGATTGGGTAGGGGTTAATTGCCTCAAAAGGATAGTGGTGTCTTCTGCTATCCCTATACAGTGGCCACTTGGAAATGACTTGGAGTACTCATCATGGGCTGGGGTAGATAAGAAAACCTGTGCAGCAGTGCTGAGAATGCCTGAATGGGTATGTGTAAAAACAAGGGTACAAAGCAAAACCCAAGATAAAAAAGAATTTTTGGAGCCTAAATGATAGACCTGGGTGTCGTCGGCGTAGAGTACTATACTGAGTCCATGCTGTCTGAAGATGACGGCAAGGGGGGCCATGTTGATGTTGAAGAGCGTGGGACTGAGCGATGATCTTTGCGGTACTCAGCAGTGGATCTCTGTGGTGCAGAGGGGAAGGACGCAAGTCTGATCCTTTGGGTTCTGCCAGCAAGGAAGGAGCAGAGCCAGTCGAGGGCGGTTCCCTGTATGCCAGCATCATGGAGGCTGGCTGCAAAAGTGCGGTGGGAGATGGAGTAGAAGGCTGCAGAGAGGTCGAGTAGGATGAGGGCCGAGGTGTGGCCTTGGTCGAGGAGCGGGCGGATGTCATTAGTGGTGGTGAGTAGGGTGTTCTTGGTGCTGTGGTTGCTGTGAAATCCAGATTGGGAAGAGTCAAGGATGGGGTTATCTTCGATGAAGTTTGTCAGCAGGGCTTTGACGATTTTCTTTGTGACTTTGGCTGCGAAGGGAATGAGAGAGATGGGTCGGTAGTTTTTCACGTCTGTCGGGTCTGCAGAGGGTATCTTGAGGAGGGGCTTGACTTCTGCGTGTTTCCAGTCATCGGGGAAAGTTCCGGAATCGAAGGTGGCATTGATGGTGTGTTGTAGCTCAGGCACTATGGTGGCGGAAGCTTTATGGAAGATGTGCGGAGGGCAGCTCCTTAGTGAGTGCTCTTCATGGCCATGGCGGTATCTTCGGTGGTAACCGCAGTCCAGGCAGTGATGGTGGGTTGGCTGTGGTTGCTGGAGGAAAGGATGGTTTCTGGTGACTGAAGTTGTAGTAGAGGGCTTTGATATTTAGTGGGCCTTGCAGATGTTGAAGAGTGTGGGACTGAGCAATGATCCTTGGGGTACTCAGCAGTTGATCTCTGCAGTTTCAGAGAGGAATGGCGCCGTCTGATCCTTTGGGTTCTGCCAGCGAGGAAGGAGCAGAGCCAGTCGAGGGTGGTTCCCTGTATGCCGGTGTCATGGAGGCTGGCTACGAGAGTGTGGTGGGAGATGCTGTAGAAGGCTACAGAGAGGTCTAGTAGGATGGGGCCACGGTGTGGCCTTGGTTGAGGAGTGAGCGGATGTCATCAGTGGCGGCAAGGAGGGTGGTCTTGGTGCTGTTGGTTGCTGCAGAATCTGAATTGGGAAGAGTCGAGGATGGGGTTATCTTCGACGAAGTTTGTCAGCAGGGCTTTGACGATCCTCCTGGTGACTTTGGCTGCGAAGGGAAGGAGAGAGATGGGTCGATAGTTTTTCAGGTCAATCGGGTCTGCAGAGGCTTCACTTCTGCGTTTTTCCAGTCATCAGGGAAAGTGCCGGAATCGAAGGTGGCGTTGATGGTGTGTCGTAGCTCAGGCACTAGGGTGGCGGCAGCTTTATGGAAGATGTGCGGAGGGCAGCTCCTTAGTGAGTGCTCTTCATGGCCATTGCGGTATCTTTGGTGGAAACCGCAGTCCAGGGGGTGATGGTGGGTTGGCTGTGGTTGCTGGAGGAGAGGATGGTTTCAGGTGACTGAAGTTGTCCTAGGGGGCTTTGATATTTAGGTGGAAGTAGGAGCCGAGCTTGTTGCAGAGATCCTGGGAGGGTGTGACGTCAGTTACCTCCATGGGGGTTTGGTGAGTTGCTGGATGATGGTGAGGATTTTGTTCTGGATGAAGGTTCTTTTGGTGGATCTTACGAGTTGGTGGTATTTTGTCATGGCGTTCGTGTAGGTGGTCTGGTATTCAGTGGTTTTGCTGTTCCGCTATCGCTTTTTGAGCCGTTTGCAGGTGCATCTGGATTCTTTGAGGTAGGTGGTGAAGCAGGTGGCCTTCAGGGGGCGTTGCCTGTTGGGGTTGCAGAGGGGTGAAAACTTGTCTGTGCAGTTGATGATCCAGCAGTGTAGTTCCTTGGCTACAGAGTTGGTATCAGTCGATGAGGGAGGGATCGTGGATGAGGGTGGAGTTATGTTATGTTAGGTTAGGGGGATTTATAGAGCGCATGGCTGCCCCAGCAACAGGGTGTCCTAGCGCTGGTGGACAGGTGACCAGGGGAGATGTGGCTAGATGGAAGTTTTGATCAGTTTCCTGAAAGCCCAGTGATCCTGGCAGCTGCGGGCAGCCAGTGGGATGGAATTCCATAGTATTGGGGCCTGAGATTTAATGGAGCGACCACCGGCTCTGCACCGGCGTACCCGTGGGATGCACAGCAGATGTTGGAAAGTGGAACGCAAAGGACGCAGAGGAACATAAGGGGTGCAAACTCCCTGCAGGATTCGGGGCCCCTGGCCATGTACAATCTTTTGTGTGGTCCAGAGGGTTTTAAACTGGACTCTCTGTTTGATTGGCAGCCAGTGTAGATGGTGAAGGAGATTAGAGGTATGACATTTCCTAGGGAGGGCAACCAGAGTGCATGCAGCTGCATTCTGTACCCGCTGGAGTCTTGCAGTAACTGTTTTATTTACGCCAAGCAGAAGACCATTGCAGTAGTCCAGGCATGACTGGACAGCCAATTGGACTATCATTTGGCGGGTGGCACCCTCAAAATATCCTAAAATGGGGTTTAAGCCGCGCAGAAGACCGAAACAGGTACCGGCCACTTTTTTTGCATGAGTCTCAAATGAGAGGGCGGTGTCAATCAGGACCCCCAAATCTTTAACTGCGTTTTTCGGTGTGGGAGGGGTGCCCAAGGTCGCAGGCTACCATTGGTAGTCCCACTTGTGAGTGTCCCGGCCAACCAGGAGCACCTCCGTCTTTGCCGAATTGAGTTGTAAATAGTTGTTTGCCATCCAGTCTGCAATGGGCAGAACATCGGCACAAACTTTTAGTTGGTCCAGAGCAGGGTTGTTTAAAAAGGTGAATACCAGCTGGGTATAATCCGCGTAAGATACCATATTGATATTGCACTCTTTAGCCAGGAGGGCCAGAGGGCGGACATACACGTTGAACAACGTGGGGCTCAAGTTGATGTGCTCCTCAGTGACCTTGCTCCAGTTCCTTCGTGGTAGGCGTGGAGAGGGTATGCGAGTGGTGACAGTGTTGAAAGAGAAGTGTACGCAGTGGTGGTCTGTCCAGAGGGGCTATGTGGTGTGGCTGAAGCGGATGTTGTTCCCTCCTGTGAAGATGGGGTTGAGGGTATGTCCTACCTTGTGGGTAGGGGTGGTGACGAGTTGTTTCAGTTCAATGTTGGTGAGGTTGTCAAAGAGGGAGTGGAGTTCAGGTAGCTGAGGTTGTTGAGGCGGAAGTTCAGGTCTCCGATGAGTATGTAGTCCATGGAGGTGATGGTGTGGGGTGCAATGAGGTCGGTAATGGTAGTGGTGAACGAGGCGCAAGGGGAGATGACTTGGCCTAACGGCTAGGGCGGTCGGCCTCGAATCTGGGGAACTGGGTTTGAGTCTCGGCAACAACGCTGAACATCCTGTGATTCTGGGCAAATCACTAAATCTCCCTGTGCCTAACAAAAATGAATGTGTCCTCATGTAACGCAACTGGTGCTATGTAAAGCGCTCTGATACCCGATTTGGGTCAAGTTTGCGCTATATAAAAACTTCATAAATTTTTTTTAAAGTCCTGGGGGGGTCAATGGAGTAAGATACGAGGCCCAGAAAGATTGGTCAAACTTGAATTGTGGGTTTGGATGGCCATTTGAGCCCGGGCCCGTCTGCTTTCTGTCTTTTTAGGATTTCCCGAACTTGGAGTTTATTCAACCATAGTTCATCCACTTGGTGTTTTTAGCGGCATATTTGATGGTGTATTTGAGACTTGGTAATATTCGGGAATTGGTGCTTGTTACTCAATCGTTCCCAAGTGTGCTATCCAATCTGCCTCGGAGATGGTTGCGTTGTGATGGCGGCAGCTGCCGTTGGCTACAAGATTGATTTCTGCCCAGAATTGTTTGTTATTGTTTGTTTTGCTCATGTGCAGGAGCTTTGTCCAGATGTTTGATTGGTGTGTTTTTTTAGCTGACCAGATTGTCTTCTTGTAATTTGTTACTTCATGTCTGGGCTATGCATTGACTCATTTTTCCAGTGTTTTTTAATCTCCCTGTTTAGGTTTAATTTTTTCTGTAGGAGCGATTTGGTTTATCAAGCTGCATCTTTTCTCAAAGCGTATGTGTGGTAAGCATGATTAAGCCATCTAATGTTGAAGATGCTTCCATTCCTTTCCAGGTGACACTTTTTAGATTTTATGTGCTGAGTGAGACCATTAGGTCGTTACTTCGTGGACCTCTTGATGGATAGATGGTGAGCTCGACAAGCTGGGGAAAGTGGTCACTCTTTAGTCTTGGTCTGATTTGAAAAGTGGTGATCGATTGGAACAGCTCTGTATCTACAAGTGTGTAGTCTAGAATGGTACTGGTGTAGTGTGAAACTCTAGTGATGGATGCAGGTTGGTCTTGGGGGAGGCGGCCATTAAGAGTAAGAATGTCTGTGTTCATTAGAGCTGCAATACATGTTTTACCTTGTTGTCTGTTGCTGTTTCCACCTGGGTTGAAGGATTATACGGCATGATTCGTGGCAAGGCATGTTAAAATCACCTGACAACATAATGCCAGCTTGGAAGAATGTGAAATGTAGTGATTTTAACAAGGATATTAGGGACTCTATTTTTCCTGCTTCTGAGAAGGATGAGAAAGATACATATTACAGATTAGGAATATATCTTTTTAAGTTTTACTTGGTTTTGCTGATTCTTGTGAAACTAAAAGGTTGACACATTGAACCCAGGTTTGGCCTAAATCGATCTGTTCTTGTTGCCAAAGTAGGTGAGATGCGATGAATATTGATTGACCTCTGGAGGTTCATCCCTATTTTTAGGTTTTGATCACTTACTGTTGGTATCCCTTGAAGCCTGTGATTCAAGTTGGGGACACGGCCATCGTTCCTGTAATAATATAATGTCAGTCTTGAAGGAAAGTAATGAAATCTGTGTCTCCGCCATACTGCTGAGTCTATTTACATTCCAAGAGCAAAGCATTAAATGGCTGTTTCTTGGAACCATGGGTTGGCATCATCATGGCGCACCCCACTCTGATGGTAATGAGATCTGTTTCATGTGACTTGGGGATCCAGGGGCAGCAGAATAGAAAATACTTGGATTTGGAAGGCTTTCCGGGGCGTATTCCACTGGCCCCATGGTTCTCCTAAGTACCCCGCTAGCAGGGGTAGAGTTGTTTTGCAGTTATTTTGGTTTTGGGCGAAGGGGGCCTGGATATCGCTCTGTCTCTGTGGTTTCTATTTCAATGCCCCATTTTGAAAAACAGTCCCTATGTAGCCATACTTCCATAGCGTTCTTTGGGTTACTCCTAGAGACCTCCATGACATCTATTCCAGATCGAGTTTAAACTCTATGCCTTCAATATGTTGGGTTCTCAGATGATTTAGGGTGTTGATTGTGCTGGCCAATTTCAGTATGGTTCTTCTGTTTAAAATGTCATGACATCTTCTGGACCTGTAGTGAGGGATCATCTCCAATTTTGCTTGTTCTTCCCAGTTTTGGTTATCGAGTTGTATATGAAGTGTATCACTGGGTCAGATCTTCACTCTTTGTCTTACTGTTGAATATTGCTGCCCTCGGGGTTGATCTGTGGTTGGTGGGAGATTGGATGTAGTTTGGGATCAGATGAAATTCTTGTATTTCTACAGTTATTATCTGGCTCAGTCATGGCAGACTAGTTGGTTTGGACTAGCTAAGGTCCTAGTGACACTTCTCAACAGGGTGGTAGCGCAGTTAGTACACGAAGACTAATGCCACTTCATGCAGAGAAGACGTACACACATGAACCTTCAACACCTTTTACTTGTGATGGCAGGTAGTTACTTTAGGGTGGATGTAGTTGCCCTGGATATCGAAAAGGCGTTCAACACCCTGAGATGGGAATATCTGTGGGAGTCCTTAAGGAAAATGGGACTCGGGAGAGAATGCATAAATTTGGTCAAGCTTCTCTACTGCCAGCCCAGCGCCCGGGTACGCAACGGTGGCCTAGCATCAGGAACCATACCCATTGCAAGGGGCACAAGACAGGGCTACCCATTATCCCTGCTCCTCTTTGCCCTGGCAGTGGAGCCATTGGCGATCCGGCTTAGGCGTGACATGAACAGATGGGGTATCACAGTGGATGGACGCACACACGTCGTATCCCTATATGCAGACGATGCACTCCTATATGTCCAGCAGCCAGAGGAGGCAAAACCAGCACTCCTAGAAGTGTTAACCACCTTCAGGACTGTGTCAGGCCTACACATAAACCACGGAAAATCAGTCATATTCCCATTGGCTGAATTGGGAAACACCGTAAACCTCCCGACGTGGAACTCAATTGGAAGAGGGACTGTTTTCACTACCGGAGCATACAGGTGACACACCAGAAGCCCAATATGCCCTGAACGTGGGGGCGGTGATTGCAGAGCTGAAGGAATCGGTTCGGTTCTGGAACAGAGTCCCCTTTTCAGTCATTGGCTAGGTAGCTATGGCCCAGGTGGTCATGCTGCCCTGATGTTTACACGCCATGCAGAACTCTTTTTTGCAAGATCCTGGCATCCACTTTCGTTACCCTGAATACCCTCCTAGTTTCATTCACTGTGGGCCGGGGGACGAAATAGAGTAAAATTAGAATTGCTGATGCTGGACACGGAGATGGGAGGGCTGGGACTCCCGGACTACAGACTCTATTAATAGGCGGGGCTGTTATGTGCAGACAGACTCAACTCCGAAAAAGCACTGCTGGCTGACCTGGGCAGTGGTGCTGACCAACTCATGATAGGCTTGAGGGCACCGAGGGACTACCTGCACATAGTCAGACTGGTAACAGAAGCTTGGGAGCAGGCGGTTACACAAGCTCCTGCCTCAGTGGTTGCAGAGATTCCTCCAAATTCAATTGGTTATGGATATTACCAAATGGAATGAGGGGGGAGGCGTGAAGGTGGGAGACCTGTTCATGAACGGGAACTTCTTAACCCTTGAAGAGGCAGGGGAGTGGTTTCATGTGCAGGTAGGGCACTTTTTACAGTACGCCAAAATAGCGCACACAGCCTGTGAGATTTGGTCCTCCTGCCCATATGAGCCAGAGGAGACTCATACATTAGTGCTACTATTAGACCCGGGGTCCACTGGAGGACTGATCTCGCGAATATCCAAAACCCTGAAAGAAGACCGCACAGTTGTGGTCTCCCCAATTAAAGACAGATGGGAATTGGACTTACCTTATCCCTTCACCGACGGTGAGTGGAGGAGAGCAATTACGCAGGTAGGCAAGGTGTCCAGCAATGCACATTTCAAACTTACCCTGTTCTATTATCTACATCGTACTTACTTAACACCACAAAGACTGACACGATTTAATGGCAATCGCTCTGCAGCATGTCCACGCTGCGCGACTGGCCCTGCCACATTTATACACATGACATGGACATGTGACAGACTGCAGTCATACTGGCAGCAAGTAATACAGGTACTCCGGGTGGTCATGAGCATACACATCGAGAAGGCGTTTAAACAATGCCTCCTGGGTGTGCTCCCGACACCGAAAAAGGGGGCACACATTCGACAAAGGTTCGCCGTCTTGGGTCTAATACTGGCCAAGCACCACATCGCAATACATTGGGCATGCGGACCACCTAGGCTCAGCAGATGTGAGGCAGATGTAAGGGAGTGAGGAGTAGCTGAAAAATGTCACCTTCGAGCAGTGCGCACAGATGAGAATGGGGATCGCGACCTGTATGAATGGGGTTACATGCTTGAGAGAATTCACACCTTGAGAACCAAGGTAATAACGAGGGGAACACATCGTTGACACACAGCAGTGCAAGTAACCCATCAATCCAGGAGACTGATAGCACCCCACTGACACCTCCACCTACAGGCATGGAGCACACCACAGACTAGCGTGATGCATTGCTCTCATGCTCCCAGCATGATTCCCACTATGGAGTGATGAGAATCCCATGCTAGATTATTACTAGTTGCCCCTAGAGAGAGGAGTTATAGCCACCATTGCCGCCATGGCTCTACTGGTTCACACAGTTCACTGTTTTTCAATTGTATTAAAGAAAATAATTGCTACACAGGGCTGTCATGGGGAAGAAAGCCCCATGTACCACAGGTAAACGGCCACGAATTTGTGTATTCAGTCAGCATCATAAATTCATATGACAGGCCTGTACCATAATAACTGTACATTGAAGCAATACAAACAGGTTTCATTCATCTGAAGATACAAGAGGTCTTCAGACCTGACTATTATCTTCTCTTTGGTGGAAAGCATGCCATGGTTTTTTGTGACCTTCTACAGTTGACTCCTGCAAAATCCAACCAGTTTTTAACAAACTGCTTCATAAAGAAACTAAAAAGTCCTTGTGCCTGCATCAGTGGGTGAAAAGATAAGGAGTCCTCCACCCTCAACCTGGCAATCTTACTGCTGAAGAGGACTCTTGCCACAACTCCAGTGTCTGGGGAGAGCCACTGAGGGTCCATCCACCACAGCTGGGGAAGTACACACCCCATAATCCCCTGCTGCCAATGCAGCTGCAACTAATCAGTGGTGGTACATAAGGTCCTAAACAGTCCCACGTGTGTGGGCCTCACCTGGACCAAAGCCACATTGTATGTGCTTACTATCATGCCCATTAGCAAAATCATGGTAAAGCGCAAGTTTACCGGGGATAGACTGCAGGTGGATGCTAAAGCTAAGCAAGTTGGTGGTACAGTTACAGCTCTCGAATTCTTGGAAACAAATTCAACTTAGCAGAGGAACATCTCTCTCTCAGTTTGGGAGAAGCTTTTAGCCCTTCCTTCTCTCCTGCTATGAATGAGCTGGACCATCATCTGGTAGCAGAATAGGACGGTTCTTCTGAGTCCGTGCTATGAGATCAACGGTCTAATATGCTGGTTTTCCAAGCACCTGCTTATGGCAGGGTCTGTCATATTTTTCCTTTAAGTTACTTTGTTAATGGTTCCCCCGTTAGTGGCCCCCTAGTCAAAACAAAATGCAACATCAAACATAGGACTCCAACAAAATCTGGCAGAGTACAAGGGGGACTTTCCAAGCCATCAGAGTCTACTATGCTAGAGGCTGCTGCAACTTGTTCAACAGTGACTTCCACCCCTGACACTGCTGTTGCTGGTGCCATTATCAATTGAGCCGGGCTGTTGGATCTCATAAAAACTACAGTGGCCGACTGTATTTCTCCTTTAATGGTCCAATTACAGAATTTGGAGGATGCTATTGCTCAGCAATCCCTATCTCAGATCAAGTATGTTGCTCAGCCAACTTCTCTACAGATATATGCAAATTACTTAGCCAGGTCCTCATCTTTGAGCATCGCTCCCACCCCTGGACATATAACCATGTGAGGAGCTTCATCTGCTACTGATGCTCAGCCCTCTTCTGTGATTGATGTGGGGGTCTTGCCAACAGGCATCACCATTACCGGGTACATCATCGATCTGAGGCTTGGGTTGATTCTCAACCAAGTGGAGTTGTTTATGATATTGATTAATTTCCTACCAAGTCCTGTCTTAATCTAGCTCCCGCCTGTATGTAGCCGTGCTAACTGGCATGCCGCATTTGCAATCCATGAAGAAGGAACATATTTCTGAACTTATAAACAAAGTTTGTCTCTGTCTGCCTTGCAACTCTGATTTTAAACTGAATGTGATTAATTACATTTTGCCTGTTACAGGGGTTGGTCCGGCAAGAAAACAACTAAACAGGGACTGTATTGTAATTGCCTAGCGCATTGTCTAATATAATTTGGTGCTACAAAGAATTCGCTGGGTGGTACAATCAATATTGTCCTGCTGGGATATTTTTATCAGCACTTACAACCTGTGAGGCGGTGGGGACGAAACCCATGTTGTCTAGACCTGTTAAGTTGCTCACTCCTGCTGTTACCACCTCTAATCGCTTCCTCCCCCTCTGTACGATTTTTTAAATGTTGATTGACGCCCCAACTTAACTGGGGATTCCTTGGACCCCAGGGCCGCTGAGCTTGGGTTTAAGGAGGTCAACTATAATTGCACTTTGCAGTCATTGTGCTTTTAAAAATTGATGCTGCTACTGACCTGGAAAACTTGATGTTGTCATTTTAAAAACGATCGCTTACCTGCACACACCCATCACGCAACCCCCGGAATCCCGGTGGGACAACCTAGGCCGCCATATTGCTCAGGGAGCGCTGTAGTTGTCGGGGGCATTTCGGCATAAATCATGCACGCTACGCGGATGTGCCGCTGGAGCGCCGAAGGCACATCTAAGGCAAGCCTGTCTTCGCCCGTCAGCGTCCCAGAAGCGGCCAGTGCCAGCCATGCTGCCCATTTTTCATCTGATTTGCCTACTGTATGCAGATCCTGGAGCCGTGCGGAAATGGTGTCAATTGATGCATCCTTGAGTAAGTGGGGCCATGAACGGGCGGTTCTGGAGAATATTTCTAGTACTTGTCCGACATGTAACAACCATTTCAATCACACCTTGGGTTCTATTTCTCTACCGAGATATGACCCTTTTGCCCCATTGAACACACTAGAAAGCTGCCTTGATTAACGCACGGTCCATGGTCAAACATGCTCCTAACATCTTTGAGTTGCTGGTGGATAGTCAGTTAGATCTGCAATTCATTTCAGAGACATGGCTTAACGAGTTCTTGGCTCCTGTTTTTGCCATGGCTATCACTGCGGGGTATAAAATTGCCAGGGTTGACCATAAAACATGGATGGGGAAGCTTTGGACTTCTCCCTCACCATCTCTCCGCACTTTTTATTGGGGGCCATGCTGCTATATCGCCCTCCCGGGCCCTCTAGCTCCTTCCTGAAAGCCTTTGATGAAGCCATTGTGCCTAGAGCCCTGCATTACTCCAATAATTTACTTCTCAGGGACTTAAACATCCATTTGGACTGCGGGGAGGCTCCTGAAACAAGAGCTCTGAATGATTCTTTGGATCTCGCCCATCTGACTCAATGGATTAATCCTCCATCACACAGTGGGGGCATACCTTAGATGTGGGCTGCTCTAACTTTCCCTTAGTTGTACAGGATCCTCTCCCTGTTCCCTGGACTGATCATTTCCTAATTCAATTTTCATGGACCATCAAGCCATCCTATCCGCCTACGAGGATTTCGGAGGTCAGACCTCCCCCTCGCATTGAGCCTGTTGCCCTGGGCAGAGTCCTGACAGATACCCGCCCTGGTGTTTCTGGGGGTCTGTCGGAAGCTGTAGGGGGCTTCAATAACTGGATTTCAAGAGCAGTGGAACATTTTTCCACACCTCTGGTCCATAAAAGAGCGAGAAACTCCACGTCCCAACCCTGGTTTTGCAACGAACTAAAAGAACTTAAAAAATCATGCAAAAAGCTTGAACGTTGTTGGAGACAAGCCTACTGTCCGCTGGCCAAAATAGCTCTTAGGAAGGCTCAGAACAGCTACTACTCCACGGTCAAGAAAGCCAAAGGCCACTTTTATGCAGAGCGCATTGCCCAATCTTAAAATGATTCAAAGGAAATCTTTGCAATCGTCCAAAGTTTCCTGAAACCATGTGCAGAACAGATGATCGCACCTGCTTCTAACTCTTGCTGCGAGCAGCTATCTGGCTTTTTTATTGATAAAATTGAAACCATCCAGGATAGCTTTGGGACTGCTCTCCAGGTGCCGGCGGTTTACCCGCTTCAGACAGCCTCAGATCCAGATCTAGCCTACTCCCATTCCGCTGCCAGGTACTCTGACCAATCTTAAATCTATTAAATCAGGTTCTCCAGCGTATCCCTGCCAAGCCAGGTTGCTGGCTGGTGTGGCGGAGATAGTCAATCCTGAAGTAAACAATATTGCCAACCTGTCACTCCAAACCTCTATGGTTCCATCTGAGTGGAAACAGGCAAAACTCCTCCCCCTGCTAAAAAAACCTTCTTTAAACCCCGCTACCCTGGCTAGCTACCGACTGATCTCACTTCTCCCGGCTGTTGCGAAGGTGTGTGAGAAGGCCGCCCACAAGCAGCTCTGTGAGTTTGTTGAGACTTCTGGCACCCTCCACCCAGCCCAATCGGGCTTCAGGGCCTCACACAGTACTGAGACGGCCCTGGTTGAGATGGCGGAGGCTATTAGAGAATGCCTTGATTCAGGAGGCAGAGCAGCTCTGGTGCTATTAGACCTCTCTGCCGCGTTTGACACAGTGTCGCACCGCCAACTTCTGGCCCGGTTGTCTAACATCAGCATCCATGGTATGGTGTGAAGTGGATTGAATCCTTTCTGATGAATAGAACACAGCAAGTATGGCTGCCTCCATTCTCCTCTACACCGAGAAGTCTGACCATGGGTGTTCTTCAGGGCTCAACTCTGGTCCTCTCCTTTTTAATGTTTACATGACGCCGCTTATCTATCTGGCAGAGGAGCTGGGTGCTAAGAGCATAGCTTATGCCGATGATACCTAGCTCCTATTCACGTGGAAGAAAAATGATTTATCCCCGATGCTGCCAAAAATTGCCTTGCGAAAGTTTTTAAATGGTTAGCGCAGGCCCAACTTAAATACAACAAGGAGAAATCTGAGGTGCTCCTCTATGGGTCCTTTCCTCCGCATTTTAGAGAGGACCTTTGGCCCGTGGGTTACCCCATGCCTAAGTCAATGGGGAGCCCGGTAAAAACATGGGTGTCTGGTTCAGTGAGGACCTCAGATTTTTACCGCAGATTAATAAATTAGCCGGAGTGTGCTTCGGCACACTGAAACTCCTAAAGAGATTTCTGCCCCTACTGCCCAAAGCAGCTAAAGAAATGATTAACCGCGCACTCATTCTTTCACGTTTAGACTACGCCAATGCTCTTTATATCGGTCTTCCTGTATACCAGCTAAAAAAGCTACAGATCGTCCAGAACGCGACCGCTAGAGCACTACTGGGTATTCCTGGTAGGCATAGCACTAAGCAGATTCTACGTGATTTGCACTGGCTCCCGGTAGACCAGCGTGTTTTGTTCAAGGCTCTTACACTGGCCCACGGCGCTCTTTACAAAGCGGGGCCTTTGTATCTCAGGAGACGCTTTGAATTCTATGTGCCTCCCAAACATCTCCACTCCACGGGGCAATGCCTCGCTGTTATACCCAGGTACCGCCTTGTTAGAACAGGAGGTAGCTCCCTCTGTGTCAGAGCAGCCAAGGCCTGGAATGCCCTACCCTTTGAGCTTCGGAACATCGGTGACCTCAGGCTGTTCAAAAAGCAGCTAAAAACCTTGCTTTTCAAGTAACCACCTAGCCCCGGTCTGCGCCCCTCTGTCTCCTTCATTTGGCTTCCACGCCGGGACACTTCCGAGTATCCGTGCGCGTTATAAATGGAGTCTAACATAACATAACATAGGAACTTTAAAATATTGCCTCTAAGTTAAGTCTGACTGCTTTTTGGGCCAAGCTACCCAGAGTTAAGCCCAGTTTACTTTAGTGACTTTTTGTGGCTCAACCTGCAAGGGATTGTGGTTTTTGCTTGACCAGGGATCACATCCCAATAAACCTAAAACTTAATTTCTCACACTGCTACCATCATTAATCATTTTTTTTTCCTCTTCGTGCTAGGGCTTCCCTTAGATGATGCTGCAAGGTCAAGCGTTTTACTCACCTTTGAGTGCGCTGCTATGCTGTTACCAACAGAGTTTAACCTTGGCCTCGTGGCCTCTTATCCTGGGGTTCAAAGATCACAACCTTCACAGAATTTTAGACCACACTAAGGAATACTATCAGAAATAGATGAATTTGCTTCTAGGCTATTGAGGTGTTGTGTGTCATTTCTAGGCATTATAGCCCTCACCAATTATCAGCTAATATCATATTCCTGGTGACTATAATATCGACCTAGCACCAAAGGTAATTGTGTTCTGTAATCAGCAAACCCACCAGGTAAGAACACTTCTGGACTGATTATTTTTCAAGCAGGGATTAGGGTTTATGCCCAATGTGACAATCTTATTTCTTTTATTGGAACCCACTTCTCTTGAAGAAGACTGCTGCTGTCAATGACCCGACAGGGGAGCCTTTTTAAATGTTAGCGCCAATTGTCTGAGGTATAAGCAAATCCCTCCATAAGCCACTTTGCACTGTACCGATTTAGAATGTGGAGCACCAGTGAGAATGCCTCCCAGTGAGAAAGATAAAACCATAGACAAAGAAACTCCTTGACAATACAGAAGTGACTTGACAGCTGAATGGCAGTAAGAAATCAGGAAGTACAGAAGCATAACTACTGACACATGTCTAGAGCTCCAGAAAAGCACTGGAAATCTGGATCACGGTGAGGAAACTGTCACGTACAGGCCTGCAACTGTATTGTAATGCATGGATAAATAGTTCCCAGGCAATTTATGTAGTGTTGTAATGGAAATAATTGAAATTAAGCTATCTATTAGCAAGCTCCTTCTTGTTGATTTGGGAATTAGAATGATTAAGGATTAAAAATGTCTATCTTGGATGCAGACTGGAAGATTCTGGAAATTTCTAGAAGACATATGAGGATGACCTTGAAAAGACTGTAAATTTCCCTTGGTGGTTTAAATAGATCTTCTTTCAAAAGGTCTTCTTGTGGACTTCTTGACACACCTTTTAAGCCGGAGGACAGATTTCTGTGACTTACACCTTGTCAGCGAGTGAGGCCACCAGAGTTTCCTGATGCTCTTTCATTGCAGCTCAAGCAGCTGGTCTTCAATTGCTTTGGATGCTTGGAGAGCCGTGATAGTCTACATTAATCCTGCATCGGAATTCAGGCAGTCCCATTCACTCTATGTTAATTTTTGAGTAGCAAGCCTCAACTGTGTATAGATTCAGAGCAGCTATTTCATTGACCTATGATGGTGAAACTACCAAGTACTCTAACTGTCGAGAGATGCTTCTCTAGGGTCACATTAGTCCCCAGGGTTGATTTGCAAAGACCTTTCCTACAGCAGATCTGGAGAGCAGCATTTGATGTATCCACCACATTTATCAATGATTACTTATTGGACGTTCATGCTGTAACACTAGGCTGCTCTACTTTTCTCATAAGTTTTGTCTTTTTAGACCTAGCCTTGCTTATCATGACCTAAGCAAAATCATGCATGTTCTGGTAACAGTGGGTTGAAATTTATTGAAGAAGCATATGCCTACTTCTAATAAGTTAGACATTGGGATACATGTCTTAGAAGTTGGACTTACCTCCGTTGCACAAATATTAATTTGATTAAGACTGAACTGTTGTAAGTACATTACTTGTAAAGTAAAACATTCTACAGGTAGTCAAAACTTTACTAACCTAAAACCAATGCTATGATGGAAAGTCCAGAAAGTGAGACTCCAGAAAGAGACCGGAAAACTGCATGCATGGGGTAATTGATAGAAGCTGTGGCCGCTATCCCGAACACCAATGTGGTCACCAAGGACACCAGGAGCATTGTTCGTCTGCCATATCTGTGTAGAAACACATGAAAAGAAGTAGTCTGTAACAAGTGGCATAGTTCCACAGCGGCACTTCCCTTGACTTTCTCGTAGATGAGGATGGAGGGGGAAGTGAGGACACAGCAAATTCATATGTTAATAGAACTACTGCCATTGCAATCAGTCAATAATGCAGGCTATTTATTTAGCAATTTAGGTATAAGGGGACTCGTTTACAAGAGGCCTGCATCGCCAGAGTCAATTTTTGATGCTTCAGTGGCAGAGGCCTCTTAATCATACCCATGATGCGACGCAAAGTCCACTGCTTTTCTTTGACTGACCTCATAGATTTGGAGTAAGGGAAGGCAGCGCAAAGTGCTGCATTGCCCTACTCTGTATCAAGGAGGCATTCCATGGGTATTGCTGTGGGTGTTCCTATGCAACACCCATGAATAACGCTGCCTCGTGAATTACAGAATCGCATACACCTGGAGCTGCCCCAAAACCATATGCTCCCCAGAGCAGGTGTAATGGGGAGAAATGTTTTCATTTGTCCTCGTTGTTTCTTCTTTTCACATGTGCTGCATTCTGCAATTTAAAAATACAGAGGAAAATGCCTCTCATGATTGTTTTTATACAGGAAGGTGTCCCCTCCTGAATAATATTAATCATGCCAACAACACAGGGTACCTTCGTTAGAGCTCAGCTGCAAATTGTGCACTGGTGCTGGCTACATGAACAGGAATGTATCATATCCTGTAAATATGGTGTATTCAGGTCCTATGGAATAGGCATAGGGGAGCGCAGCAAAAAGACTTGCGGGGCTTTCCTACTCCAATCCTTTGTAAATGAGTGCCTAGATATTTTTTGAAGTGTTACGCATACAAATGATGGACGGAATGCTGAATGAATCATACATTCACACTCAGTCAAAAGATTTAGGCTAAATCCATCATTCTTTTGCTCACCATGCTACCACCGTCTAGACGTAGCGATATGCAAATCAGTCTTGACCCTGTTCCTCATGGGAACAGTTTAGCCCAAACAGCAAAGCCCGGTCCTCCCTGGACCAGAAAAAAGCATCCTGGAATAGGTTTCGGAGTGTTATCCCTCATCATCCAGGCTAGCTTGAATCTAGCACTGATATCCAGGTATTGCCCACTATTTTCAAACTCTGCCGTAGAAAATTAAAAGAAAGCTTTGCACAAGAAGTCATTTTAGATTCCCATGACCTGTTATTTCAAAAGGAAGAAAGAACAGCTTTTTGTCTGCAGTAACACGTACGCCACCGAAAAACACATACAATCTAAGGAGAATAGAGGCATCCAAACACATTAATGATTACAATGCAGTCTTTCTGAAAATGTGGAATGAAAATATGGACATGCAATTTGTTGCAGACTTTATTGTTGTTGCTTGATATGTCACTCCATATTTTACAACATTGGAGAAGACTGAGATGAAAGAGATGTGGCAAGAGATTAGCGCAGAAAAAGTCTTACAAAAAAGTTGTACAGCTTCAGTTTAAAAATATTGTCGCATAGGGACATTAGTTGTTTTGAATGCTCAGACAAGTTGAGCTTGGCAAGTTTAAATTCTAAGTCAAGGGGAATAGTTTGGGTAAGTTTAGGACTTGCAAGTACACAACATAGTATTAAAGTGTTTTACAGAAATTCAGTATCTAGCAGATTTTGATCATGAAAGTTCAGACAGTAAAAACAAGTATACTGAATGCATACTACCCAAGAAGAAGTTTGCACTTGGAAAACATGTGCCTATATGACATTTTTCAGAAATACAGGTACAGAAGCAATGTAGAAGAACATATAGTAGAAGGAACATTTGCTGTTCTTGTCTATGGTGGTTGTTTAGCAAATATGCAAAGGGAAATTTCATTAACCACAGGAAATGTAGCTGCCAATCTCAAGAGAAAGGAGAGTTTTTGCATTTTGCTCTTCTTCAACTTTTCAAACCTTGGCATGCAGAATTTGAAATACTTAATGGGTATGATTGCTATGGGGATTCATTTAATGATTTTAAAAGACAGTATTCAGTGTTTAGTCTTTCAAAATGATATGCAAATGCTAAGTGATGAGACTCCACAAGAGTCAGGATCCTCTTGGAGCAGGTATTATTCAAAATAAAGCTGCAAGCTTAACAAACGAGGTGGAAACTGCAGTTGAACAAGTTTGACAGGAAACCGAAGATCTGGAACAGTCAGCTGCACAACTCAACAATGAACAGAAAGACATTTATATGGAAGTAAAGGAGACAGAGATAGCAATTGCTCTTCCTTTACATCCAATTTTATTATATATTTGTGGCCAAGCTGGAACTTGGAAAAGCTTTTTAATTAAAGTGCTGACCGCTTACCTAAAGAGGGTAACACAATCAAATTTGTCGTGTGTAGTGACAGCCCCAACAGGATTAGCTGCACACAAATTTCAAAGGAATTACTCTACATCGACTACTAACGTTACCTATGGAACATGATAATAAACTGGGACACCAGAAGTTATCTGGTGAAGCATGTCATGAGGTGGAAAGAGTTTTGAAGATAAAAAAGCTTTAAATCATTGATGAGGTAAGCATTGTCTCAATGCTTGCTTACATTCACTTATGAATGCAACACATTTTAGGAGCTCTTTAGGATGTTCTTTTCAGCGGAAAGCATTTAATTGTGTATAGTGACCTCCTGCAGCTAACCCCTGTGAAAGGAGCACCTGTTTTCAAGACCCTTTTATATGAACAAACATATAATGCTTTAGGAGGGACTAGAAATGAAAACATATGGCTGAATTTCAAATACAATGAACTGTTGAAAAATATGTGTCAAGTGTCTGATGAGGTATATGGAAAAATTATGAGGGACATCAGAGTTGGGGTTCTGACCCAGGAAGATATGATTACCTTACAAAGTTGACTGATCTAAAAAACGAATCTCCTGCAACCAGACACCAGCAAAGCGCATGTTCAGTTTGATTGAAGTTGGAAAATGAATACTCTGTTTAATGCCTATACTACAAGAGTGCAGCAATGTCAATGAAGAATTGCTTAAAAAAAAGGAAATCTTTGAACTAACTATCAGCAAAATGGAGTAACAATACTGCTGACTGAGAAATAGGAAGCGAAATTGGATTCTTTGGAAAAAGCTGTATCTAGAACTGCTGTAGGGTTTCAGCTGGAAAATAAAAATTGTATCAACTGCTATGCTAATCTAGTTCTGAATGTAGCCTTTTACCACATCTAGTAAATGCAATTTAACCTAAAGGAGGCAGTAGGTTCTTCTCAGAACTATATTGTGTGTTGCAACGTTTACATAGTGGTAGGAATGTACTACATTCTGCTTTGGGAATACAACGTGGTGGACACAATCAGTGGATATGTACTATCTTCTCAGAACTGTCAGCAAGACACACAAGAGTTTATTATGGTTATCGTTGGACTTTTGTAACAAGAAGAAGTGAGTTATGTGGTCTAAGCTACAAATGGGACCCTGATTATTTGGATTTCTCGTTTACATCTACTACTAATATAAATTCTGAAAGGTTTATTTTTGTAACATAACCAGATTTGAAAAGTGTACCATTTGACAACCTGATAAGAAATGGAAACTGGAACATGACCAATCCAAATTGTAGATCTGATTTATGTCTACATACCAGATACACAGAAGTGGTAAATACATTAAATTGATGGTTCAATTATGTAGAGTAGATGGATCAAAAATACAAACTGAAATTTCAAGCTTTAAAGTCGGACCAATTTCAGTTTCTGGAAGAATGAGCAAAGTACTAGCTGTCACTTTTCATGAAGAAGTACATAAAACTTCAGGACACAACACTGTGTACTTAAAAACTCTAAAGAAATGGACGGAGCACAGTGATAGTAACCTGACATTTAACATTAAACTGCCTTTTAAACTTCCATTACTGTTCTTTTTTAAACCAAAATTCTAAGAAGGAGTTATCTTTAAAAAACGGTTTAGTCTTTAAGAGATCATTCGGCCTACTAAGGGTAATGTCTTCATTAAATGGACTGCTTGAACATTATTTAATTATTTTTGGGATATGTTTATTTATAGTAGTTGAGTTGGTCCAAGTAAAAAAAAATTGTTACAGCTTGTAGTGAATGCATGCATAGTATATTATATTTACAGTGTTAAACTGTGTTCTGTTTTTTTTTCTACAATCTATATGATTGTTTTTTCACCTGCTGTTCAACGATGAAGATTCATACTTGTATATTGTTTAAGGTATACGGGTATGAAACCTGAGAACAGCACATAAATGCAAATGAAATGTTTAAGATACATATTTAATTGCATTAGACATTTGCAGCTCTGTAATGTTTCTTTATTAACAAAACTAATTATATTGCAGAAACTTCAACTTTATTATGTAAATGTATACCATGTAACATTAACTTATCTTTATGTTTTCTCTCTTTTATCCCAGAACTAAGGAATGATTTATCGCAGTGACTTGGGTACCTAATGGTATGTTTACCTTTATAGTAAGTGTTGGACTTGGCTCTTTTTGGCAGGTTCATCCCTGAACTTTTTGCCTTAAGCTCTGACATGGTGGTAGTGATTTTAGGCCTCTGGGCACTTTAGCACTGTGGCCCAGGGTAAAGTGTGTGTGTGTGCTTTGAGTGCATGTGGTGAGATTGGCCTGCCCTCCTATAGGAATGCATGGGAGATATGTGTGTCCATGGTTAATCCTGGTGTGAGAGGAGTTCAGGGGCGAGTTTAGTATGTATGAACTCGTGAGGATACATGCTGCACAATGGTGTGCGCAGATTTATGGTGGCTGGTGGAGAAATGCTACTTTTAGAAGTTGGCATTTCTGTGTGCTGTGTGTCTGCCTGCATGATGTGAATTGTATGCCTGGCTTGTGATTGACTGGAGCTGAAGGGTGTGGGTGGCTCCAGGAGACAGGGTGAGTCAGCCCAGTGGTGAATAGAGAGATCTGCATATAGATGGGAGGGAGGAGTTGCACCTGGGACCTGAATAGGGCTGTGCCTTCCCTCCACAATGCTGGCTCCGCCCCCTGTGGTGTGCCTGATCACTGAGCCCCCACCTGACAAAGGGGAGAGGAGCTGGGCAAAACAAAGTGCTCCAGATCCCCCCCTAAACCAGTTCTAACTGGTATCCCCAAGCCCTGTGCTGTGACACAAAGGAGAAAGGGTGTATAAACGAAGGGGCTGTGACCCCATAATGTTGTTCTGTACTTGGGTGCTGATCCTGCTGGTGCGTGCTGCTGCTGGGGCCCAAGCAGGGGGCTGCCAGGAGGGCTTGCCTCCCTGGGCCCTGCCTGGCCCCTTTATCCCTAATGACTCCCAGGACTCTTGGGGCACCTAGAACCTGGTGAGCGCTACATTTTTCCAAGGAAAAGGAGCACGAGGGCTATCCAGCGTTGGGCTGCTCGACTGGATGGGGGAATCCCAGCATGAAAGATTCCCCCATGGTGCCTTGGGCGGCGGGTGCCCACCCCGCTTATTCAGGTATTTGAGTGGTGGGTGCCCAACCCACGTGGCTGCTCCCTGGTTGTTTTTACTGCGGGTGCCCACCCCGCGCTCTCTGCCTTTTGCGGGTGCCCAGCTCACGTTCTCCGCTGGTGAAATCACCACTGCCAGGCCAGAAGTCAGGCAGCATGATGCCTGTCATGGGGCGGGACTTCCGCCTTCCCGAGGGAAGCCCAGCGCCCACGAAATTGCCGAGAGGAGAAGAGGTTCGGCAGGGCTCCCATGTCAAAGGGAGAGCCCCGCAAGGTGCCGCGTTGGGTGTTGATGGCGGAGGGGGCACGAGGCACATTGCCGGTATCTGCCCCCGCTGCTGTGCGAGCTCCATTCCGGCCCGAGGACCTACGCTGGAGAAGGAGAGTTGCGGGTCCCAGGAGACTGGAGCGGGCAGAGGACCGTCCAGTGAGTGGGGCTAATCGGGAAGCAGTAGGTTGTTGGTCCGGAGCCCTTGGGGGCTCCAGGGGCACATTGTGAGTGCCTGAGCGGTCCCGCCATTGCAGGCCGCTCACACGTGGGGCAAGTGATCGTTCCAGAGCCCATGTGGCTCCAACGTGGGGCAGGCTTTGTGTGCAGAGCCCGTTTGACTCCAACATTTGGGCACATATCTCTAAAGCACCCCATCGAGATGGTGCACGTCAGGGCACAGTGTTAGTGCCTGAGCGGTCCCACCGTTGCTGGCCTCTCCAACGTGGGGGCACATTTGTTTAAGGTACCCCAGTGGGGGCCTCGAGGGCACAGAGGTACCAGGGCCGTGTTTGTCCAAGCTGCCCTGCTTGCAGAGGGTAGCTGCAACAATGAGGGCGTGTTGGGGCACATTGCGGGTGCCCGCCCTGCGACATTGGGCACAGTCGAGTTTTAGAGTCCCAGTGGAGGACTCAGGGCACAGGAGTGCCCCTGCCTACAGTTTTTATCACAGCTGCCAAGCAATTAGTGGGCAGCTGCAACGCTTAGGCCACTGCCTGTGCTCACATGTCTCTGCTGCATTGGCAGCCGGCCCTGACATTGGAACATAGGGCATTCACGCCCTTTGAGAAGGCCAGTTGGCCTGGGGGCAAATTGGTGACATTGGTAGAGCACCAGGCTCTACCGAATTGCATAATGTGTCTATTACTAGGAGTGTTGCCAAAAGAATGATTATGTCCCAATGTGATTTATGCACTCTGGGTTTATGCCCAGCTATTAGGCCTACTATGTTTGCCTAACAGATTCAGGCAAGATGCAATGTTACCAGGCATGACTGGTTGTTTTACTGGAATGCGATGTGACGTATGTCCAGTGTTTAGGTATAATGTGGTGTTGCGTAATGTAGCTATGGTGATGTTTATGGCATAATGCGTTTATTTATAGGATGGTTATGCATACTGTGTGTATGCTGGAAAGGCCTATTGCGTAATGTGAGTTATGCTTAGGAGGGGAGGGTCTAATGCATTTAGACTTATGAGATGATTGCATAATGTGTTTATGCTGGTGAGGTTGGCGCAGAATGTAATTCGCGCCTAATGTGATACTGTGCATAATGTGGTTTATGTTACCGGATGATGCTAAAGTTGCCAGCAATTACTGGTTGTGTTCTATGTTTATGATAAGTTCTACATTTACCAAGTTCACTTTGTGATGGTTCTGACGGTGGTCCAATTGGCTCTGTCAAGTGTATATAATCCCTTGTAAATATGACCTAGTGCCAGGTGGCACGATGTATATTATGTGATTACTATTCTAATGTGTTATGAGAATACAAAGGCTATTTTTGATATAACCTTGTGTGGAGTTCCTTTCGTGGTGTGCCAGGGATGTTGCTGCTGTGTGTGTGTTGAGCAAACGCATTACACCTTGCCTCCGGGATAAGCCTGACTGCTCGTGCCAAGCTACCAAGGGGGTGAGCAGGGGTTATCTTTGGCGTGTAACTCCCTTGCCCTGACTAGAGTGGTGGCTGTCAGGTCCCCAGCTAAGGGGTCTCACATCAGGAAAGGAATGATGGTTGCCGTGTTGTCCAAACTGTGTAAAAAGCATTGGGTGCAAGGGCGATTACAACATGGCGGCTGTGTGTTCCATAATAGGAAACGGGTCAGCGCTCTAGTCAGATTGGCAGATTGGAGAGTTACCGGTGAGGCGCGTGGAGAGCTGCGCACTTCACCTGAACTGTAGGAGGAGTAGGAGGTGTCTTCATCGCGTCGTGTTAGTTTAGGGAAAAGAAGCTACGCGTCGCGAGAGTCCTGAGGAAGTATTTGAGTTCGTGTACAGCCAGCTATCCTAAGTAAGACAATTCCAATTTTACCTGAGAAACGGTCCGTTAAAACTGGTAACAACGCATGCTTGCCAGAAGCTCCTGAGGAAATATTTGAGTTTGTGAACAGTCAGCAATCCTAAGTAAGACAATTCCTATTTACCCGAAAAGCGGTCCGTTACACTGGTAACAGCGCATGCTTGCCAGAAGCTCCGCTTCCTAAGGGCGAGTGCGCAGTTTCTTCTGAAGTAGATTTCAAGTGCGAGTTTAAAGTCAGCACAAGTCTTGAACAAAAATAGTACTAGGTATTTCGACGAGAGTTCTGAGAGGCGACGGCATTTTCGTTTGAAGCTAATGCCGTTTCCTAACAGTATTTTTTCACACAACATAGAGAGTAGAAACCTGCATGAGGTAGAAATCATATGACAACGAAAAAGTGAGAGAATATAATACCACAGAGAAGCAGCAGAAGTTACATAATAAGATATACATACACATAGGTGAAGAAGAAAGAGTATACTTAACGAGGCTTCAGTTCTCTGTCCTGTAAGTGAGCACCAGTGAAGAGAAATTGAGATTAGAGATAAGAGAAAGAATAACCAATAACACAAGCCCATTATATTACAGTGAATAATACTAAGAACAGAAGAACAAGTAGCCTAAGAAGAGAAGCAAAGGCACACAGCTCCTGGGTGGGTTATCAATCGAATGAGAAGAATAAGATTAGAAGTAGAAGAGGAGTCAGAGAGTGATTTACATGTAATTTATTTTTCAGCATACAAGAACAGTAGAGCAGAAGAAAAGAGTAGACAACATAAGAAGAAGAAGAAAGGAAGACTACACGTGTGTGCATTCTCTTCTCTGTCCAATTCCCCTTTCCCCCTTGGGGCTTTTCTGGCTAAGCATTTAAGACTGTGCGTGGCTGGGGTGTTCGGAGGAGGAATTGGGAGCTTGCGTCGTTCTGCTCCTGTGTCACCCACCAGCGAAAGAGAAGAGCTGGTTCTGACAGATTGAAGTGCCCGCGCGGTATAGGCACCTGACAAGAATGGCTGAAGGTTTGGATTTAAAGAAGTTGGGGAACATTTTGGATGAGATACAAAGAGAATTAATTACAGTTAGAGAAGAAAATAGAGAACTCAAAAAAGATACCACAGAATTGGCACAAAGAATAGGGAGTTTAGTTTCGGAAGAAGGGTTTAAGATATCTTCCCCAGTTTTGGGTTCATTTGGGGAATCAGCTTCATCCCAGTCAAAAGTAAACACACAAGTAATACATTCACTATCTCCGGTGATTCCCCTAGCACCCTGAGAACTCTTTAGTGGAGACCCCCAGAAGGCTCAAGTCTTATTAACGCAATGTTCCTTGCACTTTATGTGCAGACCTGCCCTGTTTCCTGATGCTCAGTCTCGTGTGGCATTTATCCTATCTTACCTAAGTGGGGATGCCGCAGCATGGTCAATGCCCTTGGTCACCAGAAACGACCCTGTGCTATTTAATTTAGATGACTTCAAGAAAGAGTTCATGCAAATTTTTGATCTTCGAAAGGTGTCTCAAGCTACAGATAATGAACTTTTGGAGATCCGACAAGGAAACAGAGCGTTAGTGGCATACTTGGCACAATTCAACAAGTTGGTATTAGAGACGGAATGGCCAGAGAACAAACGAGCAGCAGTATTTTATCGGGGGCTAAAGTATGAATTAAAGGATGCCTTAGCGCAAGTTCCCAATCGTCCTACTGACATCTCCGCTTGGTGGATCTAGTATTGGAGATTGATTTTCGACAGAGCGAGAGAAGGGGCGAGAAGAAACGAGATTATCGACCCTGTGTTCCGCGTTTTGATAGAGCCAGATATGAACCTCACAAAGAACATGATTCCAATCGCGGAATCGAGCCCATGCAAATAGGAACTATTCGTGGACCTCTTACAAAGGAGGAGAAGGAAAAGAGGCGGAACAATAAATTGTGTCTCTATTGTGGAGGAAGCGGGCATTTTGTTCGGGATTGCCCCAAAAAGCCCAAGACACAGTCGGCGGAAAACGCCACGCACCACCAGTAGATGAAGTTGGACTGGTGGTTGCCGAAACAAATTCGGCTCCAAAGAATCATGCTTTGGCGAATACCTTGCAAGCAGCTGCTCCTCATTTGGTGATATCTGTAACTCTGAGCTATCGAGAAAATAGAGGGAAAAAGGTTGCTGTGATGATAGATTCAGGAGCAACGGGTAATTTCTGCGAATTTGCTGAGAGAATTGGATTACAAGCAATCCGGAAAGAGAAGAGTGAGCCAGTCAGAGCCGTAGACGGTACCAATCTGTCATCAGGCCCCATCGTGAGCCACACAGAACCAGTGCAACTAGAAACAACTGAAGGCCATCGCGAAATTTTACAATTCAATTTAATTGACGCCCCACAGTTTCAAATGATCTTAGGGTTACCTTGGCTCACCGAGCATAACCCCACCATAGATTGGGCAGCAAGAACGATAACCTTGAACTCAAACTACTGCAAGGAAAATTGTCTCAAAGACTGTAAAATCAGAACAGATAAACCTCCTGCCTATCATTTTAGTGAAAATGAAAATTCGGTCTGTCTGATAGACACGGTAACCTTACCTGAAAAGTATCAAGAATATCAGGATGTCTTTAATGAAGTCGAAGCAAAGAAATTACCTCCTCACAGGGAGTATGATTGTAAAATAGATTTGGAACCTGGAGAGAATTTACCCTGCAGTAGAATCTATGCTTTGACCGAACAAGAGGATAAACATTTAAAGGATTATCTGGCAGAATATCTAGAGAATGGTTTCATTCGGCCTTCGCAGTCTCCAGTTTCTTCCCCCTTGTTTTTTATTCCAAAGAAAAGTGGAGAATTACGCACGTGCATAGACTACAGGGCAATAAACCGGATAACAATCAAGAACCGTTACCCTTTACCTCTGATTTCCACTCTTCTGGACCAGGTGAAAGAAGCTAAAATCTATACAAAACTTGATTTGCGAGGAGCATACCACCTGGTCCGAATCAGAGAAGGAGATGAGTGGAAGACGGCATTTAGAACTAAGCAAGGTTTATTTGAATACCAGGTGATGCCGTATGGGCTATGCAATGCACCAGCAGCATTTCAACATTTTATAAATGATGTGTTGAAGGATTCCATAGATCAGATAGCGATTGTATATATTGATGATATCCTGATTTACTCAATGGAAGTAAAGACACATGAAGAACATGTCAAGAAAGTACTACAAAGACTTCGTGAGAATGGGTTATTTGTCAAATTGGACAAATGCGCCTTTGATGTAACCTCAGTCGAGTTTTTGGGATTTGTACTTGCTCCAGGAGGAATCACCATGGATGAACACAAGATAAAGGCGGTGATTGAGTGGAAGTCCCCTACATCAGTTAAGGAAATCCAAAGTTTCATAGGATTTGCCAACTTCTATAGGAGATTTATCCAAGACTTCTCAAAAAAGTTAATCCCAATCACACGTTTATTGAAGAAGGGAGTTCCTTTCCAGTGGAATGCGGAAGCTGAGGCAGCATTTGTGCGATTAAAAAAAGATTTCACCACAGCGCCTATTCTGTTGCATCCAGATCCTGCGGAACCATTCTTTGTTGAAACGGATGCATCGAATCTGGCCTTGGGAGGAGTGTTATCACAGAGACACAAAACTACGGGCCAACTCCATCCAGTGGCCTTCCGCTCTCGAAAATTAACACCCCCAGAAATTAACTATACTATCACAGAAAAAGAATTACTGGCCATTAAGGAACCTTTCAAGGAATGGAGGCATTATCTGATGGGAGCTCGGCACGTAGTAACAGTGTATACTGATCACCGAAATTTGAAATTTTTAAAATCAGCCAGAACTTTAACTCCCAGACAGCTACGCTGGTCCTTGTATTTCTCTGAATATGACTTTGTAATTACTTATCGACCCGGAACCCAGAATGGAAAGGCGGATGCCCTATCCAGATTAGAGACGGAAGGAGTTACGGAAAAGATTCTAGATCAGGCAATTATTCCAGCAGAAAAGGTAATCAACGCCGTATTACAAGAAACAGTAGAGAATCGAGAGAAAACTGATACTCAGAGTTGTGAAGAAATGAGGAGTTGGTTAAAGGAAGATTCCAGGAGAGAAATTCAAGAAGGTCTACCCTATCACAATGGAGCATTATACTTGCCCACTCCAGAGATGCAATTAAAGGCCTTAAAAAAATGTCATGGCAGTATCCTAGCAGGACACAAAGGCATAAACAAGACTAAGGAATTGGTGCGCAGACAATTCTGGTGGCCAAACATGATTAAGGACATACATCAGTATGTGGCAACTTGTGAGACTTGCGCAAGAGGAAAATCAGAAAGAAGACGTCCACAAGGCCTGTTACAGCCTTTACCCACCCCTCCTTTTCCTTGGCACACTGTAACCTTAGATCTCATAGTAGATTTACCCTCTAGCCATGGTTATGATACCATTTTAGTTTGTGTGGACGCCTTTACAAAGATGGCGCATTTTGTACCTTTAAAGGGGGTGCCATCTGCCAAGATTTTAGCGGATGCTTTCAGCCAGCATGTAGTTCGCGCACATGGCATACCTAAGGTTTTGGTGTCAGATAGGGACTCTCAGTTTCTGTCACATTTCTGGAAGGCATTCACTAAGCGTTTGAACATAGAGAACAGGTACACCACTAGTTTCCACCCAGAGTCTGATGGACAAACAGAACGCACCAATCAGGAACTGGAACAGTATCTAAGAATGTGTCTATTAGAACAGGAAGGAGACTGGCCAGATTATTTATGGGCAGCAGAATTTGCACATAACAACACTACAAATGCTTCTACAGGTTACACTCCGTTCTTCCTAAATGCTGGTAGACACCCACAACATTCATTAAACTTTCAAGAAGTTGATGTTCCCGCAGTATCATCTGATTTGGTAGAACAACTGACACAAGTACATAGTAGAGCTATCCAAAATTTAACAGTAGCAAAGGCAAATTACAAACACTATGCAGACAAAAAGAGAAGAAAAGAACCTGAGTTGGTAGTGGGAGACAAAGTTTGGTTAAATACAAGAAATCTCAGACTAAAAGGGGTTAGAAAGTTTCAACCACGATTTATTGGACCTTATGCAATAGAGAAAAAGTTAAGCACATTAAACTATCAGTTAAAATTACCCAAGAGGTTACGTATACACCCAGTCATTCAAGTAAGACCCCAAAGCCAATTCAAACTGAGAAAGGAGAGGAGTTTGAAATTCAACAGATCTTAGACTCTAAGCTACAAAAAGGAAAGTTATATTACTTACTAGACTGGAAAGGTTATGGTCCTGAGGAGAGATCTTGGGAGCCAGAATCTGAAGTAAATGCTCCACGACTAATAGCCGACTTTCATAGAAGATATCCAAACAAGATCCAGAAGGAAGGAAGGTCTTTGAGGGAGGGTACTGTCAGGTCCCCAGCTAAGAGGTCTCACATCAGGAAAGGAATGATGGTTGCCGTGTTGTCCAAACTGTGTAAAAAGCATTGGGTGCAAGGGCGATTGCAACATGGTGGCTGTCTGTTCCATAATAGGAAACGGGTCAGCGCTCTAGTCAGATTGGCAGATTGGAGAGTTACCGGTGAGGTGCGCAGAGAGCTGCGCACTTCACCTGAACTGTAGGCGGAGTAGGAGGTGTCTTCATCGCGTCGCGTTAGTTTAGGGAAAAGAAGCTATGCGTCGCGAGAGTCCTGAGGAAGTATTTGAGTTTGTGTACAGCCATCTATCCTAAGTAAGACACTTCCAATTTTACCTGAGAAACGGTCCGTTAAAACTGGTAACAACGCATGCTTGCCAGAAGCTCCTGAGGAAATATTTGAGTTCGTGAACAGTCAGCAATCCTAAGTAAGACAATTCCTACTTACCCGAAAAGCGGTCTGTTAAACTGGTAACAGCGCATGCTTGCCAGAAGCTCCGCTTCCTAAGGGCGAGTGCGCAGTTTCTTCTGAAGTAGATTTCAAGTGCGATTTTAGAGTCAGCACAGGTCTTGAACAAAAATAGTACTAGGTATTTCGACGAGGGTTCTGAGAGGCGACGGCATTTTCGTTTGAAGCTAATGCCGTTTCCTAACAGTATTTTTTCACACAACTTAGAGAGTAGAAACCCGCATGAGGTAGAAATCATATGACAACGAAAAAGTGAGAGAATATAATACCACAGCGAAGCAGCAGAAGTTACATAATAAGATATACATACACATAGGTGAAGAAGAAAGAGTATACTTAACGAGGCTTCAGTTCTCTGTCCTGTAAGTGAGCACCAGTGAAGAGAAATTGAGATTAGAGATAAGAGAAAGAATAACCAATAACACAAGCCCATTATATTACAGTGAATAATACTAAGAACAGAAGAACAAGTAGCCTAAGAAGAGAAGCAAATGCACACAGCTCCTGGGTGGGTTATCAATCGAATGAGAAGAATAAGATTAGAAGTAGAAGAGGAGGCAGAGAGTGATTTACATGTAATTTATTTTTCAGCATACAAGAACAGTAGAGCAGAAGAAAAGAATAGACAACATAAGAAGAAGAAGAAAGGAAGACTACACGTGTGTGCATTCTCTTCTCTGTCCAATTCCCCTTTCCCCCTTGGGGCTTTTCTGGCTACGCATTTAAGACTGTGCGTGGCTGGGGAGTTCGGAGGAGGAATTGGGAGCTTGCGTCGTTCTGCTCCTGTGTCACCCACCAGCGAAAGAGAAGAGCTGGTTCTGACAGAGTGAAGTGCCTGCGCGGTATAGGCACCTGACAAGAATGGCGGAATGTTTGGATTTAAAGAAGTTGGGGAACATTTTGGATGAGATACAAAGAGAATTAATTACAGTTAGAGAAGAAAATAGAGAACTCAAAAAAGATACCACAGAATTGGCACAAAGAATAGGGAGTTTAGTTTCGGAAGAAGGGTTTAAGATATCTTCCCCAGTTTTGGGTTCATTTGGGGAATCAGCTTCATCCCAGTCAAAAGTAAACATACAAGTAATACATTCACTATCTCCGGTGATTCCCCTAGCACCCCCAGAACGCTTTAGTGGAGACCCCCAGAAGGCTCAAGTCTTTTTAACACAATGTTCCTTGCACTTTATGTGCAGACCTGCCCTGTTTCCTGATGCTCAGTCTCGTGTGGCATTTATCCTATCTTACCTAAGTGGGGATGCCGCAGCATGGTCAATGCCCTTGGTCACCAGAAACGACCCTGTGCTATTTAATTTAGATGACTTCAAGAAAGAGTTCATGCAAATTTTTGATCTTCGAAAGGTGTCTCAAGCTACAGATAATGAACTTTTGGAGATCCGACAAGGAAACAGAGCGTTAGTGGCATACTTGGCACAATTCAACAAGTTGGTATTAGAGACGGAATGGCCAGAGAACAAACGAGCAGCAGTATTTTATCGGATGAATTAAAGGATGCCTTAGCGCAAGTTCCCAATCGTCCTACTGACATCTCCACTTGGTGGATCTAGTATTGGAGCATACAAGAACAGTAGAGCAGAAGAAAAGAATAGACAACATAAGAAGAAGAAGAAAGGAAGACTACACGTGTGTGCATTCTCTTCTCTGTCCAATTCCCCTTTCCCCCTTGGGGCTTTTCTGGCTACGCATTTAAGACTGTGCGTGGCTGGGGAGTTCGGAGGAGGAATTGGGAGCTTACGTCGTTCTGCTCCTGTGTCACCCACCAGCAAAAGAAAAGAGCTGGTTCTGACACAGGCTTTGGCGCAAGCCTTAGCCAACCAGAAATCCCATGTCTACCAGTACGACAAAAGGAGGAAAATGGAAAAAGACTATTCTGTTTCTCCAACACACAAATAATGGCTTCATATTTTCAAATCACGTCTTGGGACAAGCTCTATTTACAATTCAGTGCTGGGTGATGACGTTTTAATTTTCAGAGATGGTTGGCTGATGGTACATCTTTCTGCTTCTCCGTCACTTAAAGAGCTTCCAGTGTCTTTAACAAGTATAACATTAGGACATGTACTTGTGCTTTTACAGCAAAATTAAAAGCAAACCAAAGGAATTAACAACAGTGTCCCTTCACCTTCTCCAGTAGAGTGATAAGGTCATCATTTTATTTCAAAACAAGTTGTTACCGTTGGTATAGTAGTCAGAGTTAGGGTTACCAGAAATAGGAATCCCTCTCATTGTCACTATTATTAACTTTGCAGAGTCTAAAGAAAACTTTGCAGACCTATTCTTGCTTCTACATTGGCTGATAATGCAACGTTTTGTGGTGACTGGTCAAGGGGTCACAAAATAATTTTTTCTACCAATGCATTTTCCTTAGACTTTTGTATCTAAAACAGCTGAATGGATTTACATTACATTAGGCAGTATAAGACATTACGGTTTGGTAAACACAATCATTAGCAAACACAGTAAAATGATAGGCGGAGTGCAGAAACTTTTCAGACACTCACCCCAGATCTGGGTTTAATCCATGTATGTTCTTCTGCTTACTAAGACACCCCATTTTGGACCCAGCCAAATGCAAATCAGTCTTGACCCTGTTCCTCATGAGAACATTCCAGCCTGAAATGTCAATCCAAGTCCTCTCTGGACCAGAAACAAGCATCCTGGGACCAGTTTCGGGGTTCCACTCCTCATCAGCCAGGTTAGCATGAATCCAGTGGCAATGTGAGCAAGGGACCCACTTCTGGGCATACCCTGCCTGCTTAGGGTGAGCACAGCAAACACAGTCAGATGATTGACGGAGTGCTGAAACTTTTCAGACACTCACCCTCAGTCGCAGATATGGGTTTAATCCATCATCGTTATTCTGCTCACTAAGCCACCCCAATGAGGACCCAACTATATGCAAATCAGTCTTGACCCTACAGTCCAGCCCGAACTGCCAGGCCAAGTCCTCCCTGGATGGGAAACAAGCATTCTGGGACTGGTTTTGGGGTTCAACCAGGCTAGCTTGAATCCAGTGGCAAAGTGAGCAAGGGACCCACATATGGGCATACCTTGGCCACTTAGGGTAAACATAGCAATCACTGGAAAATGATGGACTGAGTGCTGAAACCTTTCAGTCACTCACCCCCAGTCACAGACCTGGATTTAATCCATCACCTATTTTTTTGCTCACTAAGCCACTCTAGTTTGGACCCAGTAAATCAGACTTTACCCTGTTCCTCATGGGAACAGTAGAGCCCGAACTGCCAGGAAGGTTCCCCTGGACCGGAAACAAGCATCCTGGGACCAGTTTCGGGGTTTCACCCCTCATCAGCCAGGTTATCTTGAATCCAGTGGCAAGGTGAGCAAGGTAACCAGGTCAGGGCCTACCCTGGCCACTAGCATGTGAAATCAATGGACATATCTTATGGCCTGATTACAATTTTGGTAGTGCAGGAGTGGGCCGGCATGCCACCGCCATACTCCCGCACCTCCAAACATGACTGCCGGCCCACCCGCCAGGGTACACGTTTTCTTGTTCTATGGTGGATGGTCCTTTGGCGTTCCCACATCGGTGCCTTTGAAATGCCAAAGTCTAAGCCCTTTCCTGCCCTGCATGGACTGCTAAGTCCATGCTGTGACGGAAAGGTAGTGCATAGACCCGGGGGACACACCATGTGCCCCCTGCATGTACTCAAGGGCCCAGAGGCAACAGGGGGCCACACCACCACCCTACCAAATGTGGTCTCACTGCCATGTTTAGAGTTGCAGTGGTGAAACTTGTAATATGCTTGGCAGTGCCGTAACAGCACCACGAAGAATATTGCTGCCTCAAGACCGCTGCACCAGCACAAGGGATTGTGGATTCCTGGCAGCTGTGGTCGTCCACTGATGGTCTGACCGCCATACTCGTAATATAGTGGGTGGAGTAGTGGTGCGGTGGTCCCTGCCTGAGTTTGGCAGTCCTATAGACCAAACTCGTAATTAGGCCCTTACAGTTTGGGTTTCACTCTATAAATGTAATCAAATTGGATTTTACAGAAACTGCGTGCACACTATAGTTTCAAGGGCATTATTTGCTTACAGATCCTACTAGAAAACCAGAAAGTCTTTAGAGTACTATGAGCCAGATGTACGACCATGGAAATAGCGCCTTGCAAATTGCGAGTTTTTTGCGACTCCCATTTTGCGAATCGCTATTTCCAATGTACAACAGTGTATTTCACACTGTTAGTGATTCCCAATGGGGTCGCAAATTGAGAGGCTCGTGAATATTAATGAGCCTCTCGCAATTTGCGACCCCATTTGGAATTGCAGGCCCTCCCAGGTATGGTGGCCTGCTGGGCTCAGCAGACCACCATGTCTGGGACTGCTTTTAAATAATGCAGTTTTTGTTGTTGAATGCAGTCTGTTTTCCTTAAAGGAAAACGGAATACATTTAAAAAAAAAAAAAAAAAATTTAAGGGCAGTTAGTGGAAAATATTTTCCCCTGCATTTGCAAAGGGGAAGGGGTCCCCTGGGGACCCCTTCCCTTTTATGAGTGCAATACTACCCTCTTGAAGAGGGTGGTAATTTGCAAGTGTTTTGCTCCCGCAATTGCGGATGCAAAACATTCTTACATAGGAAGCGCTTGCTATAAGAAGGGAACGCCCCTTGCTAATAGCGAGTCTCAAAACTCTATTTTGCGAGTCGCAAAAAATTGTGACTCGCAAAATAGGGTTTGTACATTACCCATGCTGTTTTTGCATGCGCAAACGGGTTTGCAATCCCGTTTGGCATGCAAAAATGGTCGTACATCTGGTCCTATGTATATTGTTACAAATACATATTATTGTATCTATTTAATTAACATGGCATTAATTCAGCCATGATCCACTCATAGTTTTTGACTCTCCTTTGCACTTGATTCAAAGTGGGTGAGCAAGGGCAGTTCTAGGACCTTCGACAACCTACCTCGGACTCATATAGAACCACCAAATCTGTGATTCTCCAAAATGAACAGCCTATTGTATCTCACTGGCACACTACTGCCTGAACTGTGTGCCAGTTGCCACCATCTGTAGTACAACTGTCTATCTGTTAAATTCCCTTAAGCAGACATCTGTCCATTCCCCATTAGTCACCAAACCACAAACCCATAAGCTGAAATCTACTGAGATCTTAGTGACCAAGACCCTGAGTTTGTGATGGGAAGGAGTCAGAAATGCAACACCTATCACAGAGTGCACACGAAAAAATAATTACCAGCTAACCCATGTAGGAACATAGAAATACACATTAGGAAAAACTGGATGCATCCTACTGTACCTATCGGACAAGTAACCAATTGAAAGCGATCCCACTGTAACCCCGATGAAGAAGAAGGTGGAAGACTCCTTACTGAGCCATTTCTTCTCGCACACGAGGTCCCACTGAAAGAGAAAGGCGCAAGTAGGCGTTAAAATCACTGATTACAGAGTGGAATTCTTCATACCCAGTTGACTGGTTCCATGTAGCCTTTGTAGCACCGAATTATTAGGACGCTGCCTTCCATACATCCCAACCGTTCAGACCTGTATCACAGCACATGCAACATGTCCCACGACCACATATACAAATACTCCAAAACCTTAATAAAGTTGAAAGACAGAGGCTGACTAAAATGTTATTACGTTCTCCACTGTACTGCCAGTCCCACCTGATCGATTGGGACATAATTGTCCATGGAGACAGGGCACATGGAGAAGATGTAGAAAGGCATAATGGAGAGTAGGGAATGATATTACCAGAACAGGTGCATTTCTGGGTTACATATAAGGTCTGACAAGTATAAGGAAAACTTTCATCACAACATTAATTTCTTGACACTCAATATAGTTCCCCAAGTGCTCACCTGTGTCCTTCTTTGTGTCCTTCGTTTATCAGTTACCTTTTCTCTACCAAGGCTCCTTCCTTCCTAGTGATGGAGTGATGTTCAATCATTGCACATTTCCTGACAGGGACTCCAGGTACACCGGCGTAATTGTTACCCCTTAGTGCCTACTTGAACAATGCAGATCCCAACTCCATGATCACATGTAATCTGAGACTTTATGCAGTGTGACATCCAGTCCAGATATGTGACAACCAACCACAATTGCTTATCCCTCCTTTTCTCTCCTTATCCCTTTGGCCACTAAGCCTAGGTCCACTTTACAAACTTTGATCGCTTCTCAAATTACAACAAAAGCACATGAACAAAACTGTGCAGTACCGTGTGCAACGGTTCATCAATGTTGTCCCTTCAATTTAAATAGTTTTCATGTGGATAAAAGTTTAAAAAACACAGGGGCAGATTTACAAGCCCCTTGCCACACTTTTGCACCACGGTTGCATCACTGTTGTGATGCAGCAGCAGCATAAAAAATGCAGCCAATTTACAACGTGGCACATCTAGGGAGATGTATCACGTTGTACAGCCCTGCGCCACATTATACCTGGGTCAGGTATTATGTATGCAGGGTGGGCGTTCCCACTAAGGAAAGCCTCATAAAAGTGACACAGTGAAATCTACTAGATTTCACTGTGCCACTTCTAGGATGCCACTAGTCAAAACCTTATGCCTGCTGGAAGCAGGCGTAAGGAGTGACACAGTACAATAAGTATAGGCCTCAACATGCATTGCTGGAGTTGCGTTATGCTTGTGACAGGACTCTAGCAATGCCTGACTTTTGGGCCAACAGATGTGTCAGACTTTCTGATGCATCTGTCACTCCTTGAGCCATGGTATGCCGTGCTATAAATACAGCGCACCAGGGCTCAAGCATCCGTGGTGGCGCAAGGGTTTCACAGGCTGGCGCAGGGAAACTGATGCATCTCTACAGATGCATCCGTTTCTTGTAAATCTGCCCAAGAGTTGGTAAAAACTGAAAGATTGAGTCAAGATTAGTTTTCCACAAGATCACTAAACAATCAGTTTGAGAACTACAGTAAAATCAGTGCCTCAAGAAGCTACTTACAATTCAAAAAAACCAAGATGATCATATCTTTTCTTGTCCTCAGTGCTTATCGGATATAACTACTAATTGCATGGCATGTGAACTGTGAATCAAGACAGTGTAGACATTGAAGGCCGAGTATAACGGATCTAAGATTATTCATACGCAGGATAGAAATTAGATTCTAGGTATTAAATTATAACCACAAAGAACATAAAATGTGATCTTACAGTACTCAATATCAATTGTATCATAAGTCCACACAACCAATATAATATACATTAAAAAACACCCACCGTCATATATCAATCCAGTTAACATACAGCCATTTTTAACAACACAATATATGACCAAACAACCATTATATGTCGACATTAGTATACAACCACAAACCTCAGATCAAACAACCATATTGACACATTCACATGCGCACTTCTACAAACTTACATTATAAACATATCATAAAATAAACATGAGCTCACCATTAAAATCCCACACAGCCATCATCATACACCAACACACAGACCATCATTCATCTACACTTCCACCATATATCCATGTCGTACATTGTCTAAAATAAAATGGGCCATTCAGACCCTCTCTTACGGGGCAGCCAAACTTTGGAACACAATGCTGATCTCAATCAGGCTACAACCTCACAGAGTTCTGTGTAGGAGAATGTTCAAAACCTGGCTGTGTCCAAGTATACCTTCCTAATTCTGCCCACCACATACTAGTCACCAGTACCATTACAGCTCAGCGCCAAGATGCCTCAGCAATAGTTGCGCTTTATAAATGTATCACTCACTCACTCACTCACTCAGACGACATCATACATTCTTACACATCAACTGTGCAGATTGAGTATGCCCACACAATCACCATTTTGTATGCAAAACAACCCGTAAGACACAGCTACATAACAATGTTCATAAAGTCACACACACAAACATACAACCATATGGCACACCATTAAATGTCGCCACACTCATCGCCATAAACCCACAAAACCATCATACACCAACACATCAAGCTTCCTTCACTCATACAATCACCTTATACAAATGCTTCACCCTGTGCCATAAAACACCAAGCAGCATACATTTATACAACATCATTTACAACCACACGGCCAGCATCATACTCCACAGCCACTATTTGACACTGATCTACATTTTAATACAACAATGTAATGACACCATTATAAAACCTTAAAAACAAGCATACAAAATCAATGGCTCTCTAGAAACATCTTACTTTAAACGTTATCAAGTTTGAAAAGTGGTGGGGGTTCATCTTAATCTATTACTGCAAAAAGAAATCAGCAACTTTTAACAATAAATATCTTTATTGCATTTTATACAACAATACATATATCCTTACAAGTAAACAGTTATAAATTATTAGCGTGGGCAGAGGCAGTCATGTATACAATGTACACTATCATAGGGATCTGCAGTTGCTCGGGCTGACAGACAACACTTAATACAGGTACATACCACGGGTGCACATTGCCAATGACAAACATTCGTACTCTGGGGGATCACAGGCCCGGAATCCATACAACTCCTGGTAACCCCTGCATGTCTTAGTCGAGCGCCAGACGTCAGCTACTCATGCCAGCAATACAGCCATCAGTGTGAGCATCATGTCTACGGTGGTCGAGCACCTGACTTGTTTTCCAGTTTTTCAATAAAACCATCCCATTAATCATATTTTTGTTCCACCTCATCTGATGTCAGATGTCAGATGGGACAGTTACCTCCATCTTAGCCCACTATAGCAGGTCAGTTTCCATCTCTGTAGCTGGGGCGCCACTGTGGATTTCCACAATGCACCATAAATATGAGTGAATGCCTTGCATTGGTGGCCATGAGCTAGCAACACATTAGAGGTGGCGCCAGCTCGAACAGCTTTTGTGGATCCCCACAAATCTGCCTCCACAGAGTGAACAGTGCCCCAAATAAGAGGAAGTGTCCCAGGCTCAACCCATACGTTTTGTGCACATTATCAAATGTGCACCAGTGGCCGTCCTTGCCCAATATGTCCCAGCACGTCACACCCAAACTCCCTCCAGAACTCCACTGGATGTTGGGTTTTCAATCGGGATCTGGGGGAGGAACCAGATAGGTAGGTCCGATGGGTATGGTGGCTATACCCCATGTAAAGATGTCTTTTTTCCCAGCATATCATGGCCATTTAAAAAAAAATTATAGTCCGTTTTGGTAACCAAGGCTGCACAAATTAGGTAGTCTATGATGCCAACCTATCACAGTTCCCCCCGCACTTCCCTACTCTCCTGCCCACCAGCCAGCCGATGTGCAACCTATTGTATCTGGGCCATAGCGTAGTAGAGTTGATTGTTGGGTGCTCCCTGATCCCTCTCATACAGAGGAGCATATAACTTTGATAGGATCACTCTGCATCTATCACCCCCCCATTAATTAAATTAATAGTGAGTGCAGATCCCCAAAGAAGGCGTGCGCAATACCACCAACAGGGTTGAGAAAAGATATAAGAGCTGGGCTAGGAGCTACATCTTGGAGAATATAATTCTCCCATAAATAACAGCCGCTGTTAGACCTGACAGCCTTAGGGGGTCTGCATCCCAACCTTTTGCCTTCTTTCTATTGTTTTCTGACATGAAATTGCTGGTATTAGGACTAACCAATGCTAACATGCTTGTGCTCTCTCCCCTAATCAAGGTAATATTGGCTCATACCCAACTGGCATATTTAATTTATTTATAAGTCTCTAGTAAATTGAGCCACATATGCCCAAAGCCCATAAATTAAATGCTACTAGTGGAATAGCAGAACTGATTGTGCCACCCTCTTACGCAGCCCCTCTAACCTGCCATTGCAGAGTCTGTGTGTGCAGTTTAAACTGCCACTTCAACCAGATAAAATAAACTTTCATGCCAGGCCCAAACATTCCCTTTTTTTACATACAAATCAACTCTAAGGGGGCCCCTGGGCAGCCAAGGGGCAGGATGCAATGTATTTAAAAAGCAAGACATGTATGTTTAATTTTTATATGTCCTGGTAGTGAAAAACTCTCAAAATCATTTTACACTACTGCAAGATCTATCTCTCCCATAGGATAACATTGGTATTATCTTATTACATTTTTATAAGTGCAATTTCCAATTGGGGAGAGATAGGCCCTTCAAGTCTGGGGTCTTTGGAATCACAATTTAAAATTCAAACCTATGGCGAAGTTAGATTTTGCATTGCAATTCTGAAAATGCCACTTTCAGAAAGTTAGCATTTTCTTGCTACAGCCATTTGGTACCTATAGCCTGTCTCTGATCACAGGACCGGGTGTAGTTGGCAGTCGGATTTTGTGTATTCCTCCTACACAGCTACTACACACCATTGAAGATGAGGTTTGTCTCAATGGGCTATCTCTGGCAGGATGGGAAGGGAGAGCTAGACAATACCTCACTTACATCGGAATAGACTGTGTCCTGTCCTCACATAAATGGCTGCATACCCCCCATAGTGAGTCTGGAGCCAGTGCAACATGGAATTACCTCTGTGCACTTCATAGGCATGTCTTTGAAGTCTCCAACATTTCAAAGGCAACACTGGGTATAAGCACTGGACTCCTTACTGTGCTGACCTGCTGGCCTGCTGCCCTAGTGGGATCCTTTTACTACTCCCTCAGAGCCATCAGCACTCATTTACCCATCCTACCAAATACATCCAGGTCCCGAGGCTGTCCTCAATAAGTGTAAGATCACTACGGAGTACTTCTTACAATTCTGTGACCTGCACGTGTATAGCCCACTGCTGTAGCATTCAAGTGTTAGCTGACACCTGTGCTCCTGAAACCGAAAGGAGGGACCTATCCTGCTCCAGATCTTGGACTCAGTTATAGTCACTGCATTAAATAGTTGGAAAGTGCAGCATGGTCAAGAGGGTGGGTTGAGCAATGCAAACAAAGGGGACTGGTTAATTTTCCAAGCGTATAGTGCAACCAGTGCCAGAGGTGCTCCATCTATGTCACCCTCAATTATCTCAAACCGACACTCTAGGTCTATCCTGGTATGTCTCACAGCAAACAGTACACTATGTGCTACACAATTCAATACCCCCTGACATAGCCTGATTAAGTGGTTTCATTAGCACTGCCCCGCCGTCACTTCGAAAATTTATGCAGTTCTCCTGTCATCCAATGTGTGTACTGCAGGCATGCACAATGTACATGCCTGCTTTTAAGGTATGTGTATATTCAGTATCATTTTACGATCGTGGCCATGCCTTGGATGTTCCATGTCAGGAAGAGAATTCTGTCATTTAGCTTTTCACTGCATGGTGCACCCCCAGCCAGTGGGGTCCCTACCTCATTGCCCACCCGGCACCCCATCCAACAAGCATCCAGTTTTGCAAAGCAACATATGTTTCAAATCAACATATACAGCATAGAAAACCGCTTCCATTATTCCACCAACACTTCAGCCAAATCCCCAAATGTTCTGTAAACTCCAGATGGCAAAACTAAAGTAAGCATATTTCTAGCATGAAAGGCCACAGCAGAAATACTCCAGATCATCCTGACACACGACCTGACTCACCAGCCCCATTAGGTTGCCCTGTCAGCTGTCAATGGGGTGACATCAGGTCCCACTCTCAAGGATTCCACCAGCTTGTCAATGGTGTGTTGATCTGTGGTCGGGGGTTCACCCGCCCCTGAGTCCTAATCCTTTGACGAGCCCCATCTCCACCACCACTTGTGCTTAATGGCACCCTTCCTGTTCCTTAGATTGTTTGTGATGGGTTATTCTGTCAGTGTGACGGCGAGCCCTCACAGGAAGTGAACTCCCCATTGTGTGCCTTCCGAGGTGGTGGCACTACTCCCACAGACTTTAACCAATCCCACACTTTCTGAGATGATTGAAATAAGAATGATTTTTCATCATCCTGTATGCAAAGGCACGCTGGGAACAATAATGTGTATTTGCTATCTAATTGTCATAGTTGGCATTTGATCTCCATGAACGATTCCCATTTCCTTTGCACGTCCGCAGTGACATCAGGAAACACTGTTTCTTTGCTGTTCTCAACTTGCCAGGTACCCTTAGTGTGTGCTATCTGCAGGATGTTGTCCCTGTGTTTTTAGTTATACATGCACACCACCACTTCGCAGGGTGCAAAACCTGGTGGAGGCAGACAACTGGGAACTTTGTGGCCGCTCTTTGGCGAAAAAACGTAGATGTTTTACATTCAAGAACTGTGGTCTCCAACCACTGTTGTACATACAGGTTCATACTGGGGCCCTCCACCCTTTCAGGCAGGCCCACCAGCCGAATGTTACATCGATTACAGCTAACTGCATCATTTCTTTCAGTTGCAGTTGGCAGAGCACTTCCTTTAAAGTCACCATATGGACCTGCGCGAGAGAGGGATGGACTGCATTGATCCCACTGTGTTCATGTGATCCCAGGGCATTCGCTGGTCATCCTGAAGGAGACCCACCTCCTCCACCTTGTCTCTCCTGGGGACCAGAGAGGTTTCAACGCCCAGTAAAGCCTGCAACAATTCAGAAAATGTATCTGAATGTTCCTGCAATCTGTCCTCTAAGGCATTGGTAGACCGCATTTGCGCAGGTACCCGGGCCATTCCCTCCCTGACCAAAAGACTTTGGTTTCCATATACTCTCTTGGTGGGGCTCCCTCGGGAGCCCCATGAGTCCCTTGTGACCCCCCCACACCTCCAAATACAAAAGGCCCCCAGGCGCACCAGCTGCCAGCTGTACAGGGCTCACCACTCTGGCCAGAGGAGGAGCATTCATAAGTGCACTAAGAGGTTTGCAAAATCCATCCACAGGTCATCAGGGCAACCTAATCCACCTCCATCATAAAGGGCATAACATCACAGTCACACCATCCAGCTCCTAGTGTGATTACAAGTGTCCCAACAAGGGGGTGGGGAAGTCTCCTGTGCACTCACCCTCCTCCAGGGGGGCCTTGAGGCTAGATCCACAATTACCTCCAAGGTCGAAGTAGTTTTTGCATGTGCGTAAGCCACACAGGGCTTCATGCTCAGAATACACAGTGCCGGATCGTCTCAGGCTACAATCCTCAGTCTCTCAGTCTAGGGAGGGCTCACCTGGTAACTGCCTGCAGATGGTCGCCGATCCTCCATCACTCCTCACAATACCATGGAGCCCTCCATCGGGTCATCGGCTCTGCTACTCCCACAATCAAGAGCCACCGCCAGCAGCCTTGTAACACAAGGGAGGGTTTACAGCGTTAGTCTCAACTCGCTGCATCGCACGAGGCCCCAGCAGCCCGAAGCTGCACTGTCACCATATCAGAGCCCCCAGAGCCAGCAAGTGCTCCCAACTCAAGAAGCGCTAAAATCCCATTTAGCCCTCCGTAGACTGCAGCCATCAGATGGGGAAGAAACAGGATAAAGACAGATTTTATCTGGGTTAGGGTGCAGAACTCTGCATCTGCACTTGGCACCATCTTAGGCCCTCATTACAAATTGCCCCAAGTGGTGTTACCACATATTCCTAGTAGCATTACCACTCCGAACACTTACAAGTTGCAAGATTGTCAAACACACCATCGAAGCATAAGTCTCCGGCACCACCTCTCTCAGGACCTTCTCTTCCTGACCAAAGCATGGCTCACTGAGACTTTGACAATGAAAATGCTGAAAATGTATTAGCTATTCCCTATTACTTAAAGATAGTACAGAACCTGCAAACCTGGAGGAGGACTAGCCATCGTCTATAAAGAATACATCCACTGCTCTATCAATTCAGCAAACTCCAGCGACCTCCTGGAATACCTGGCCTTTAAGATCTACATCTCTAGCAACATCTCTTGCTCTACCCACCTCCTTGTCCAAAATCCAATTCCAGAAAGATCATCAAAGACATCATCACCCCATTGAGGCTTGACTACAGCTCCTTGATCCTCCTCTGAGACCTTAATTTTGACCCAGAAGACCACACTGACAAAAACACCAACAACCACTGGGAAGACCTACATACGCTAGGACTCACCCAACACGTGAAGGAACCCACCCACACTGTAGGACAACTCATTGACCCTGTTTTTACCACCTTCTCTGGCATCATGATGGACAAGCCCACCCTCTCACCTGAAAAACCATTTCCTGCATCTACCCACCAACTCGGAACAGTACCCTGCAAAGCTGCTCAATGCAGCTGGAACTAAAGCTCTGAAGAAACATGAACCTCAGAGCACCAAACTTGATACCTGCTGCACCAAGACCACTCCCAATCCATCATCAATGCCTTGATCACCTCCTGCATAGGCTCTCTGGCCCGGCTCCAAACCATCACCATAACAAGACCTCAAGCTATGTGGTACACAGTAGAACTGCAACTCTCTAAACACAATGGAAACAACTAGAATGTTGGTGGAGACAAACCCATACTATAAACATCAGAAGCACCCACTGACCACCCTCAGGCTCCACCACTAGCAACTTAGATTCACCAAATGCTCATCGCTAATTGAATACATTGAGAACTTCCCCACCAATGCCAAATAACTTTTAAACATAGCAAAGCATTTAATTTCCCCTGCCACTAGCTCAATGTCAGTCCTCCATCATAGGATCTCTTCTTCCAGCTTTCCCACTACTACGGTGACAAAATCAGTACCATTACAACAACTTTGCTTCCCTACCGGGTCCATCCACCCTCACTACCCTCCAAACCAACAAGATGAACACCCCAGTAACCCTGATGACCTGCTGGCCCACCGTCACCCTGACAGAGGCTGACAGAGGCTGCCACCACCATTCAATCCATTCACTCAGGAGCCCCATCTTATACTTGCCCACACATCATCTTCACCTCATCTGCTCCACACTCACTCCTATACTCAACAGCTCCCTCACCACAGCCACTTTCCCAAGGACCTGGAAACATGCCACCATACTACCCATTCTGAATAAGCTCTCAGCAAACCTGAACATGATGACCTCTACAGACCAATCTTCCGACTCCCTACCCAGCCAAAGTAGTGGAAAACTCCTAAACAAGCAATTGTCTGACCACCTCAATAGCAAACAGATCGTGGATCCCTCACAATCTGGTTTCAGAACCAATTATAGGACTGGGACTGCCCTCTTCCCACCCCGAACAACATCTGCCTGATCATAGACAGAGGAGATACAGCCACACATTCGCTTGACCTCTCATCCACATTTGTCACCATCTCCGAACTCATCATCACTCAACGCCTCAACAAATCCAACCACACAAGGACTCATTCTCCAACGGAACAGCACCTTCCTCACAGTGTGTAGCCATTCTGTCTGCTTGGCACCATACACCGCCACTGCCTCCAACCTTATATGCAGAGTACACCAAGGATCATCACTCATCCCCAGGTTGTTCAATGTCTACATGGCACTTCTCACCTACTCATAAGGAATTAGCATATTTTCATACATCTACTACACCCAGCTCTACCTCTCACCCTGCAGCAACACCCACCTCATGCAGATGAGTAATGAGAGGTTTAGGGAGGTATTTAGGAAGGGACATGCATCCACCAACAAAAGAGTAAACCCGCTGATATTCACAAACTGACCTGAATTTCTCAAGTTACTACAGCCAAAGAGACCCAAAACAGTAGTAAATTACTGCAGCTTAGAGGTGGAGTAAGTTTAGCATCACATGTGCCCAACCACTGGTACTGCTACACCCCTCCATAGAAAAAGTTTAGAGGTAGGGAATTAAAAAACTATAGAAAATATTGTTGCATTCAATTGAATTATTTAAAATAGTCAAAAATATAAATACACATATTTTAATGTTAAGAGTCTAAAAGTAAAAGTATTTCAGAATTAAACAAAAGTTTCTGAATATATAAATGTATTTAATGCTTCTTTTCATTAAAATATAATTACATAACTTTCAATGAATTCTGTACATCACATTAAAAAATTTTTTAATGCTTAACAAAAATGTAATTTTTCTCCTTTTGTTTGGAATTCATTCTTAAATTTAAACTTCAGAGAAATAAATGATGCTGCTGGTTTTGACGATGGTGTGGGCTGACAAGGGGAGCCAATGGAGTTTCTTCAGAATGGGGTTGATGCGATCATAATTCTACAGGCACTGGATGAGATTTGTGCGGTGTGCAGAATGACCTCAAGGGGTGCCAGTGTGAAGTCTGAAAATACCCTGCCCATTTCTACAATTCAGAAATGAGAATAAAAAGTCTTGACCAGCAGTTCTGAAGTCATTTTCTGAAAGAAATGGTTTCACTTTATTTTAATTTATTTTTTTTATTTTATCCATTCATAAAGCGTTTGGTTACTCCGCCGGTGTGTCCCCGCGCTGGAAGCAGACTGTCAGATAGGCAGTATAGAGAAACCCACTCAGCCCAAGAGGCAAATGACAGAAGTTCTAGAAGATCTTCTCTGGTTTGATAGTGGGGAAGAGCCATGTCTTTAGGTTTTTGCGGAAGGTGATTTCACAGGGTTCAGCTCTTATGTCTGCCAGCAATGTGTTCCAGTGCTTGGCTGCCAGATATCGAAATAAGCGTGCACCCATCCTTGCTTTCTGTATTCTCGGTACAGTTACCAGTGCCCTACCTTTGGATCTAATGTTCCGGCTTGGTGTATAGGCTGTTATCAATATGTGGAGAATCCGTGGCCCTTTTTTGACAGGATTCTGTGGCAGTAGCACATTGTTTTGAACAATATTCTTTTCTCCAAAGGTAGCCAGTGCAGGTTTGCCAGAGCTTTCATTGTAGATTTTCTTTTTGGGAGATTTATCACTAGGCGGGCCGCCGCATTTTGTATCGATTGCAGTTTATTTAGCCTTTTCTTGGATGAACCTAGATAAAGGACATTGCCATAGTCCATCTGGGACGTGACCAAGGCATGTACTATTGTTTTCCTTGCATTGACAGGTAATAGATTGAGGATTTTCCTCAGGGCTTTAAGGATCCCGAAGCATTTACTTGTCACTTTCCGGATTTGACTGTCAAATGTCAATTTGGAGTCGAACCACACTCCCAGGTTTTTAACTTCTGCATTCGGCGTTCGTAGTTGACCTAATTTCTCAGGCCACCCAGCCGATGTCCATATGGATGGGGCCTTTCCCACGATCAGCACCTCAGTTTTGTTTCCATTGAGCTTCAAGCAGTGGTGGGACATCCATGCTGCTACCTCCTCCAAACATTGGGAGAATTGGTGGGCTGTCCGTTCCGGATTTTGAGACAGTGTAACAATTAGCTGAGTGTCGTGAGCATATGATACAATGGTCACGTTATGGCCTTCTACTAGTTCTGCAGGCAGACCCACATATAAATTGAATGATGTGGGGCTCAGGATTGAGCCTTGTGGGTCTCCCTGTAACAGGGGAATTCTCTTGAATGTGTGCGAGTGTTGAGTCACTTGGAAACACCACGAAGAAAGGAAAGATGTCATCCAACGCAGTGCCAAGCCCCTCACACCGCATGTCTCTAACCTTTGGAGCAGGAGGCCGTGGGAGACGGTGTCAAAAGCCGCATTTGGATCCAACAGGGTCAGTGCAGCCGTCTGTCCTTCATCTGCATATTTTCTTATCGTTTCAGTGGCCAAGAGCAGCTTGAGTGCACAGCTCTGAAGCCCGATTGTGAGGGGTGGAGTAGGTCATTCTTGTCAATATGATTGGTCATGCTTTTATTCGTTACATTCTCGAAAATTTTTCCATAGAAGTGTAGTAACGAGATGGGGTGAAGATTTTCCAACACAGTGCAATCCATTGATGGCTTTTTTTTAGTGGGCGTACTATGCTTGCTTTCATTTATGGGGAACTTCTCCCAATTGAAAGTAGCTTGAAATTAACTCCCAGGTGAATTTTAGGACTTCTTTGTTTATTATAAATGTGTTCCTTGAGGGCAATGTTGGTGTCCAGGGCAAATCCAAGTGACGGGGCATTCGGTGAAAGTTGGGTATTGAAGTTGTCGCGATTCTTGTCATTCAGCCGGGTTTGCACTGTTTTTTCTTTGTTTTTTGGCAAATAATAGTAACTTTATCTTGGTTAGGATGAGCTTCGTACAGTCCCTGGAGATCCAGGTCAGGATGATGGGCAGGGAGTGCTTGAGGCATTGAATGTCTGAAGCAGGAAAGACTTTCAAGTATTGGCAATCACCACCGAAAAGCTCTGCCCGCTCAGAGCAAGAGTCATTTTCATAAAAGGTCGAAATATGTGTCAAAACACATTCAAATTATTTACAATGATGAAATAGATTATTAAAGCAGATACAAATATTTTGTTATCCCAAGTTGAATAATATCATGTAAAACTGAGTTGAAATAAAAATATTTAAGTATAATCATTCTAATTCACATCTTCCTGTTATGAATATTGTGTTTTTCTCTTGAGTTACATGCGCTAGTCAATTTATCTCAATGCAGAACAGGCATTATTCCTGTGACACATTTTGGTTTACATTAGTAGGCTCTGCAATGTGATAATAAAGCTCACGTTATTATGTATTTATAGGGAGTAATCTAAAAGGCTGACTGTTTTGTTTCACATTAGTTTGTTGTCTATTTCCAAGAGTTTCTTAAAAGTTGACAACTGCCTCTCATTTTTGTTGATATTCAAAAGAACATAGTCTTGCAGAATGAAAATAATTAAAACCAAATGTTGTTAATGTTTCTGCTAAGAGTTTTTAACTACGAGATTATTAACAACGAGATGATGCCATAAAGGTTGAGCAAAGAATATTAAAGGCAGAGAGGACTCCTAACAGCAGGGGTCACTGGGTAAGACAGTACTGAATCATATCTTTAGTTCCTATTGAAGGCTGCTGGGTTCTTAGCCTTTGCTTGCTGCCTTATCAGTGCAGCAGTCCACACAAGACAAGATTAGCAGACCTTGCTATTTTTTTAGGTCGAGTTTATAGCAGCAGTGCGCATGCGCCTCTTGCTCTGCGAGGCATGCAGTAATGGAGAATGGACTGGAAGCTCCGCCAACTCCGTCGCCTATCTTTTTCATTGGCTTGTGTCTTTGTCTTTTCTAAATGCTGCCTTCCGATTGGTTAATAGGCTGTTAGTCCCTCATTATGACGGCCATGTTGTCATTTGTATCCTTCCATGGTTACTGGCCCCTTTACTTCGAATGTTGCAATGTATGTGTTATTTAGATTGTGAGCACTATTTTTTTCCCATGCTTTCCCACCCCCCCACCTGACCGCACTCCAGTTGCTCACGCCTTCTCGCTCCGCGCCCACCCACACTCCAATTTGCAATGCAATAGGTCTCACGTAAATGCGAGTCCTAGTGCATTACAAAAGCTGCTTTTAGACCAGGTTTGTCAAATGGGATTTTCTTAATATGGTGTTTTCCTCAGAAAGACGCTCCTGGTTATCACACAGATCTGTTACTAAAGCAAAAAATTCTATCACCACCAAACGACCAACATTAATTTGTGAAACGCCTAATTCAGACCTGAAGGGTTTCTTTTTAATTGAATTACCTATGAGAACGCTCCTTTTAACTGTTCAACGTTGACAAGGTCAATCTGAAATAGTTGAGCGAAGCCGAATAGCTGAACTTTAACCAATCTTCAGAAGCCAAAGAGGAGTTTTCCATTTTGGCATAGGGTATGCCCAATGCAAGTACCATCGGGAAACGTCAACTTCATGCATTTAAAATGTAAAAAACGCAATTCAATAAATAGACTACATCCTGCTCCAATGATCTCTGTCGTTCTGCCAGGAGGCCTTGGGACGTGCCTCAATAGCTGGGCTAGAGGCACCACAAAATATTTAGATAGATGGGAGTTTCCGTTGTACAGGGCTTTAAGTGGGCAGGGTCTCACCGGGTCTGAGCACCGGAAGTTTTTTTATGGGGGCCTCGAAACGGGTCTCTATCGGGCTCTGTTTTGTGCCGCGGCACAGGCGGTCCGATTTATTTCTCTGGACTGCAGTGACAGAAGGCACGTCGATGTGCGCGTGGTGAGCCTTGTAGGGGAATGGAAATCCTTTAAAAAGAGTCATTTTCTCTCTGGATTTCCCTTCTCTTTTTGAAACTCAGGAGCAGCAAAATTATCGTGGTGTTACCAGGGCTTTAAGTGGAAGTTTTTTCAATATTATATACAAGCCGTAGTTGCTGCTTATTTATCTTATGCAATTAGCAACCATTGACAAAGCCAATAGTCCTGACTTGTAGGTATGATTTGACTTGTTGTATCAAATATCTGGACGCAATGACAGGAACAGCAAAATACAAGTCGGGCGGCACACTGTGCTAAACACAGATTTTTTAATTTATGTGTTTTTAAGCCACGCCCTCAATTACATTGACCACGCCCCTATGAGAGACCCCCAGTTTTTTCATCTGACTTAAAGCCCTGCCGTTGTTGCTGTTGCTGGGAAGAGGACATGATGATACGCTGTTAATAAAAAAAAAAAGTAGAACAGCAGCAAACCACTAGGAAGCGATATCTGCTCCATGTGTTGGAACCAAGCGGTTAAGAAGCTTTCTGTTTGGGCTGAGCATCGTGCACAGCGTAGGGACATCTGCACCTGTAGTGTCGAAGCCACTCTTGCCCTCCCCCATAAAATGCGACGTGCCTCAGAGCCTGATAAACTGCTACACTAAAATACATCATTTCAAAAGCGCCCACACGAGGACAATGAAGCGCGCGCTTCTGAGGGACAATATCCTGTGGACGTCGCGTGGCTGCATGCGCCCCAGGTGAGGCATTAAGTGCGATCAGTGCAGCTAGACGCTTTCCATCAAAGTTCCAATGCAGACACGGTACAGAAAAAGAGAAAATGGGCCTACGTAATGAGGGGTGACTATAGGCTTGACAACATTCAGCACCTTGAAGGATTCTGGGATTTGTAGTGTCACATTTCTCATCATCAAGATGGCATTCCAAGTCGAAGCATGCGTAGAAGGCTCAATAATCAGGCATGTATACCATTGATTTTAGGAGCTCGCCACGCCACTTCCTTTAAACTTTATCCCTCCTTCCTCGCCCCTCAGCCTTCAGTTTCCACAGTTGGTCACTTCCTCCTCTGTCCTTATTTTTTTCGATTCACTCCTAAGCCCTCATGCCTGATCAATGAAGTGTGAGAGAGGAAGAGGGAGAAATGATGACTGAAAGTCGAGGAATGAGAAATAAGCAATGAATGCTGAGTGAGGATTCGAAGTTGAAGCGCAAATGAAGAAGAGCAAGGCATAAAGTACAAGCAATGAGGGATGGTGAGACAGGAGGAAAGAGGAGTGAAGGATAAGGAGGGAGGATTGCTGTAAATTTTGGGACTTCATTTTGAGGCCAAATCTAACAGACAAAGCATACTGCCTGGTTACAAAAGACCCCTACTGTGGCTTTATCAATGATTTACAGGGGCTCCTGATAGAGCTAGATTTCTCAAGGTCAAGCATTGCTCTGTTTTGTGTTTCAGACAGACTGCATTTACAAATGGCACGCAGATTTTGGTGCAAGTAACACACATGGCACATGAAATATGAAATGAGGCCTAGTCAAAGGCTTTTTAAAAGGAGCACTTTTGGTGCTTGCAAAGTGAAAGACAAAGAAAATGAGGCCTGGTCAAAATGCTTACAGTCTGAAATGCTTGTGCTGAATTAGCATGTGTGTTTGCAGTGTAGAGAAACTTGTGAGTGCAGTTTTCCTTTTTAGCTTTGAAGAGAACATTAAATGTGTTCTCTCCTCCCAACTCCTTTCCCTTATAATCTACACTCCCTGTTTCCGTCTCAAGAGACTTTGGCTTTGCTGCATATTTAGACAATACATATTCAGTTCATAACACATCTTTTTATACTGGGTATTAATTAATGCACCAACACTACACGTGGTGCAAAAGCATTTTGCATGAAAAACTATCTAAAACATTAGAGCAAGTTGCTATGAATATGTATTAACTTTTTGCGCTTTGAAAATGTGCAATGGTGCATGTTTTATGCTATGTTGTACATTGCACATTTTTGCATGTTGTGCACAAATAATAGAAAAGCTGCTTTGAACTAATAGCTGTTGCTAGGTAATAACTAATACAAGGTATTAGTACGGGAGAGGTAAACATAATGGATTTTATTTCATGAATTAATACTTTTTTGTGTCCTTTTTTTGTTTCTGGCCTACCATAAAATGGCTGCCTGGGAATCCAGCATGGCTGAGAATTGCACTGAAGGAGAAACACATGCGCAGAACCAGCTACATACTGCCAAGTGACTCAAGTGAAGACACAATGGGTCAAGGCCACAGTGAACTGTAAATTCTTGTTATCGTGCCAATGTACCAGTGTTTGTGGAAAGTATCCTTCGATGTGAAAGAAAGGAAGAAATAGACTGATACATTTTTCTGCCTTAATGTTGCATATTTGTATAATTATTGATGGTAAAACAATAAGACTGTATTAAACGTTAACGCTTCCTTTGGTAAAACTGGTATGGGTTGGATTTGCAATGAGAACAGGATGGTGAGACCCTCATGGCATCTATGCTAACCAATCACAGTGCGAGTTGCTACTGAAACTGCAACATTATTAGTGTAGTCAGCCAAGAATTAGAGTATAAATAATGACCTCTTTCGGGGGCGTGTTAGCTTTGGAAGCTTTAGGGGGAGTGTGAGCTTTTTGGGACTAGAAAAGATAGGAGGAGGAGAGGAGAGGGGGCAGATGAGGCCAGACATCACATGGTTTATGTACGTGAATGTCGCGGGTGCAGCCTTGGAGGAGATTGCTTCCGAGGAGAGACAGAGGGAGGTGGGGGCCTTTGCTCATATTCTTTCATAGAGTCCTTGCACGTCATATTTTTGGCAAGGCAGGTCACATTCCTCTGTGTTCTTGTGAAGGGCGGGCTGTCTCTCTCTGTGAAGCACAGAGACGCAGCTGAACAGACCAGGGCAGAGAGTGCACCCGATAGAAAAGGTTTATATGTAAATGCTAAAACTCTAAGTTTATGCTTTGACTAATTAACTAGTTTTGAAACGATGTATTTGTCTTATGCATTTATTTTTCTTTATGGGAGATTTTTGCCAATTATTAATTATTGATTAGCCTTGCAAACTCACTCTTGAATCATATTTTTTCTGAAACTCTTTAAAGAGTTCTGACTGACATAGAATTAGAGGTTTTTCCTCCTGTATGCAACCTATAATATGTTTGTATTAATTCTATTTTTCCTATTTTCAATTCTGTAACCTGATTGATATTTGACTAATGAATAAAGGGTCAGAGAACTTTAACTTTTAACTAGAAAATAAAACCCGTTAAATACACTCACAACTCTCTTTATTGGCTTAAATATTAATTGTGTTTTTGATTTTTCATGTTTATGTACAGTCTCCTGAAGGTAGTATACAGTGGCAAGGGTCCAGTACCTTTACAGCGGTAAATTAGAGGTAAATGAGGTTTTGCATTGAGAAATTACAGTGAAATTACCGCTGGATCACTCCCATTGCTTACTAATGGTTGGCTTTGTCACTCATTGTTTTCTTCTTATTCGACTGCTAGCCTGCCTTGTCCCAGCTCATCCATCTTGTGTTTATCCTGCCCCTGGAGCATAACCTCATCATCTCTCTGATTGGCTGGCTTCGATGCTGCCACTGCTCACTTTATACAAAATGTTTTTTTTTTACTTAAGCACTCGAGGGGGCACGTGTTTTCCAGTTCTCTCCCCTGTGTTCATCCTGCAACTGCCCCACACCGCTGTGTTTCTCACTTGTATTCCACCCTCCCAGCCTCGAACTAGCGCTGCATGTTGTTAGCTGTCTCTTGTTGAAAATGTCCCCTACAAATACATTTATTGACTCACCAATGTCATATATCTCTCAACTTTGCCTGTGTGAAAAAACCTCCAGAACACATTTGAGCAGCATGCAATCGAAAAGGACACATTGCACTTTCTTAATGTGTTGAATGATAAATTATAGACTGCATTTCAATGCTCCATTCTTAACCATCTGCGCTCACGGCTGCGACTCCTCTCTTTATAAATCTAGGCGAAATTTTGTCTTTTTACCACTTTCTCCAAATGATGCAATTTCCCCCCATCTCCTGCAGCAAACAACTGGTTTGATGTATAAGCAGCTGATAAACATGGAGGTTTCCCTGTCTCTTTCCCTCATAACCAGCTGACGAAAAAGCTATCAATTACTGCAGTTAATATGCAATGAAATTGGCCTTGAGCGGAACTCTTCAAACAACCTTTAGTTTGTTATTTGTGGCCTGAATGCTGCCACATGATTTTTTTATTACTATTTGTTCACAAGCACCCCATATGCTGCGTTCACTTTAATGGCCGCCACGCCCCTTTCTTTAGACGCGGCTTGTCTAAAGAAAGGTGCATGGCCGCTATTAAAGTGAAACCACAGTATGGGGCACTTTTACGAAAAAAGCATTCGTTTGTCAGGTTGACATCCCTTTTCTTGCAATTTCTTTTAATTAATCTATCTAAGTCTCCTTTAAAAATCCTTGCTTGCTAGTGGTCTGTCCTGCCTCTCTGTCCCTCCTTTCGCTTTTCTGTTCCTCCCAAAGAGCAGGGACTTAGTACTATCTCATTCCGCTCTGGTTCTTTATCTGTTTTCTGGGGGACTATTTTTTTCTTGGTTTCCTGCTCCGTTACTGTTTGTGTGTGTTCAGTTTCAGTGCCCTAGCTACTTTCATTTAAATATAGCATCTCACCTCCTCTTAATGCCACAGTTGTGTTACTACTGTCTCCCATGCCGTGCCTCCCACTCCTTTCAATGATCCTACGCCATTTCTGGTGTAACCTTTATCATGTATTATTTAAAACTCTTGCATCTTTCTAATTTCCTTAAAGAGCTGCTCCTTCTGGCATGGAATTCCAGGGTGCGGTCTTGCCTCTTCTAATCACTATTGCCTTCCCTTCTTCTGATTTCATATGTGTAAACTTAGTCATCCGCAACAAGTTGAAGCCAGCATTGCCCAGTTTAAATACATGTTTTTGTTCTGAACTTATGCCTTACTTTAACTGCTGCTTTGGCTGCGTTTTCCAGAACAAGGAGTTAAAACTGTGTTTTTAGCATTCTTTAAACAGGCTGTCTGTTCATTTACTAGAAACAGTGGTACAAAGTGCAAGGCAAATTCCTTGCAGGCTAATTCTGTTCTCTCTCTGCTGTACCCTCCTCTCTCGTGGAGTTCTTTTATTGCAGCTCTTTTTGCCTCCTCCCTTGCATCAAAGACCCTTGGAAAAATAAGGTCAGAAGAAAGCATTGACCCTAACAAAAACAAGCATTTGCAATGCAATCGGTCTCACCTTTGGGACCTTATATGTATTTAGCTATGCAACACATTATCCTGGGTGCTGAAACATCTAATGTTCTTTAATATGGAGGGAAAGTAAGCACCAAACTGCATGACATGCCAGGTATGGTAGCACATGGAGAGAAATATTGCCTTTCAGCTGGAAATGGTACAGTCCAAAGCTCTGTTTTTAATGTAAAAGTCAGTGATCAAAAATAAGTTGAGGCGAGTAAGATAAGAGACCAGTGAAAGACAAAGAAGGAGAGAGGCCAGAGTGGTGACAATGGGAATAATAGTACAAAAGGGGGGAGCTGGTTGAGAAGACGGAAGAGGTGATAGATAGTACAGATTGGGAGAGCAAGTGAAGAGAAAATAATAAAATGATTAAGTCGGTGCAGACAGATACCAAGTATTATCTTGCATTGTAAGTGGCAGAGAAGGAATATGGGTGCGGCGCGTGTCACATTTTGCACCTACATTCGATGGGGCAGATTTATGTTTCCTGGAGCATCCCTGCAAATCAGCAGGGATGCGCCAGGAAAGATGCGTCACGCAAGTTTACCCTTGCGCCACCACTGATGCGCTGCATTTACAATGCAGCGCATCATGGCGCAAGGATAAACAGATGCGTGATGCATCTGATGGCATGAGGGCGGCGCATTGCTGGAGTCGTGTCGCAAGCACGACGCAACTCCAGCAATGCGCAGGGGCTGCCCATAACGAACATGCTGCGTCATGCCTTACGCCTGCTTCAAGCAGGCGCAGGGTTTTGACGCAGCAGCGTCGGAAAAGTGACTCAGTGAAATCTTGTAGATTTCACAGCGTCACTTTTCCGAGGCTTTCTCCGACGGAACACCCACCCTGCATACATTAAACCTGACGCAGGTTTAATGTAACGCAGGGCTTTACAACGTGACGCATCTCCCTAGAGGCGTCACGTTGTAAATAAGGCTCAACATCGTGCATGGTTTACGCCGCCGCTGCGTCACAGAAGTGACGCAACAGCGGCGTAAATGTCTCGCAAGGGGCTTGTAAATCTGCCCCTAAGCTTCCATCATGTTACTTTGTCTTTAGATGGAAAACGATGTTGCTCTCTGTCACTGCCTGGATTACTTACATCATTTAAATAAGTAATTTGGAAAGGTAACATCTCCTCAAATCCTCCAGTAGCATAAATTCAGAGGTGGAACGTGGCACACTTTTGCAAGTAAAGTATCATGTAGCCTGGGTTCTTATAGCGTGGATTACTTATATAATTTAAGCGATAATGGCGATAAGCGGCAGGAATATGCTGCTAAAGCGGTGATAATGGGCTTGATAATATGCCCTTGAGAATTCCCATAGAAGCCCATGTTCTGCTGTGAACATGGGCTTCTATTGGAATTCTCAAGGGCATATTATCAAGCTCATTATCGCCTCCTTAGCAGCATATTCCTGCCGCTAAAGCGGCGATAATTTTAACGCCGTTCTTGATAATATGCCCCATAGTAACTGCACGTTGTTATTTTAAGTTGCCCTTAACACGTTTTAAAAACCGACGTTTATATATCGTGGCTGTCAAGCTCTGTTGTCAGGCAGACTGCTGTTTCTGACTCAATTGTGCAGACGGCTTTTTTTTCTTCCAAGGGTCCAGTTATTCATACTGGAGTAGGGCCTCTGGAAGAGGAGCTCAAACGTGGTCAGCAGGGCCCCAGCTGGCTGGTGGGCGCCCTTAAAAACTCATGCGCTCCGCCGTCCGTTGTAGCCAAGCTCCGACCGGACAAACACTGTGCCCGGGTTCCCAAAACAAACACATGTAACTGGAGGACAAGAGGTCAGTAATAAAGACTGTCTGTCACTGAACAACCATCATTTCAGATGGGGCTCGGCCCGGCAATGGCAGGCCAGGCCGCTGGCTTGGGTGCGGAGGGCGTCTGAAGTCCGACCGGCCAATATCGTGCATTGCCACAAGACAGCCTCACCACAGTAGAGAGCACTGCGAGGGGCCATGCATTTGGTAGTTGCTACTTCTCTCCTGAAAGCAGCTAAGAAATTAAAAACACAAAGCTGCCGCCTGCCAGTCGGGGCGATCTGCATGTGAACTGAGTTTAGCCAACCGCCGGCACCAGCCGAAGGTAAGCAATGAGCTACAGGCTCAGGTTGTGAATGAAATATGCTCAACGATATTGGGCCAGATGTAGGAAGCCAATATGTGATCACAAACGCTGATATTCGCAGATCGCAAATTAGCAGTGTGCAATGTAGCACAAAAAAACCCCCTCGCAGAATAAGGAATCTCAAAATTTGATATTTGAGATTCCCTATTTTGCGATTGCATTTAAGGAATCAGAAATTGCGATTCCTTAAATGCAATGTAAGAAGTACAAAAGAAAGTGCGATTTGACCTTAAGTAATACAAATTACCACCAACTTCAAGTTGCGTTTTCCTTTTAAAATGGCACGCATTCATGCCCTTAGGGCATGTATGTGCGGCACATGTGCACACATGCACATTTCAGGGGTGCAACAGGGTGTCCCTCTGGAACCCTTGCACCCTTGAAATTGCGCAATTGGGTACTCGCAAATTGCGTGCGCAATTCCCATTCATTTAAATGGGCCTCTTGGCCCATAGGAATGAATGGGAAGGTATTCCTTGATTGCGAATCGCAATTTGCAATTCGCAATTAAGGAATATTAAGGAACTGCAAAAAATACTGCAATTCCTACCTATATGGTATTTTGCGAGTCCTTAATAGCGATTCCCTAAAATTCACTATTACAGACTCGCAAAAGTGCTTTTACCTATATCTGGCCCATTATTTGTAAATTTTAAAAACACTGATTCACACAGACCTGAGTGAGCCGCGAGGATGAGTCTTAAAACACGCACCAGAGGCAGTCGGAGTATTATGATCTCTTGATGATCCTGCCTCTGCGAGTGCGCTGACTGTGCGACGTTCACCAGGACTGGTGCAGTCACATGACATCATATCATGTGAATGCCTCTGCAGCCGAGCCAGGCTGAGTCTCAGCAACTGAGCTCAGAGGCCCTACGACCGACACTCCTGGCCTGATAAAAACATACTTAGAGCTGCAATACATAAAAGAAGGGTAAAGAAACGGCACGGGCGAACCGGATTCGCTATCAGTGCTCGGTCTCACCGCCACAGCTGCGCACACTCTCTCTGCAAGCCAGCAACTTTCACTTTGACTAACCTGAAATGTGCAGAGTGAAGCAAACCCTCAGGGGGGGCCGAGAAGTCACGGATTATGGGAGGGGAAGGGGGAGCCACAGGAAGAGAATAGCGTTAGGAGTAAAGGGGCCAGTAACCGTGGAAGGATACTGATGATGACATTCTCGTCATAAGGAGGGACTAACTAACTTAAAACCAATTGGAAGGCAGCATTTAGGCCTAAGCCAATGAAAAAGATGGGTGGAAAGTGGACGGAGCTTCCACGAAGCTTCCACGCTATGGTGTATACTGCTTGCCTCGCAAAGCGAGCAGCTTGCGCTGCAACGCTAGACGAGACCTAAAAAAGCAGCTTCCTTTTAAAAGAAAACACAGCTGATGCTGCACCCGAAAACACTCCGGCTGTTTTTTTTTTCTTTGCACTGTAACCTTCATCAAAAATGATTAAATTAAATGTGTATTATTAAAAACTCTCCCATTCTTGTTTTGCTTCCGTTTGTCACTGGCACCCATGACTCAGAACTCATGCATCTCAAAAAGAGGGAGATTAATCAGGTGCAGTTATAAGGAGGAGCTGCTCGGAGCACAGTGTGAGTTTTGCACTGAGCTCATACTGCCTCCAGTCAGACGGAAATAAGCTTTATAAATAATATGTTGAAATCATCCCCCACTTAAGTTGTTTACCTTTTGGTGAAACTGCTGTGCTAAGTACGATGGATGGAAACTATAGCGTTGCACCAGTATACGGAGAAATGTTTAAATAATTGACAGGCAAATTCTTCGGAACTTAAATAGCAGGTCAGCCAATTAGGTTCCTTAGAATCCAGCCCGTAACGGCCCCCGCTCCCTCCCACTCTTACCTACGCCTGTCGCAGCCGCAAGAATCACAAGCACCACTCCCCCGCCACCCCCCCCGCTCTTTGGTCAGGCTACCGCTGGAGGCAAACGCAGGGATAATGTGACAGAGAGGGACTACCATCCAAGGTCTGGTTATCGAAGGGAGGGATGGAGGGATAATGTGACAGAGAGGGACTGCCATCCAAGGTCTGGGTATCGAAGGGAGGGATGGAGGGATAATGTGACAGAGAGGGACTGCCATCCAAGGTCTGGTCAACGAAGGGAGGGATGGAGGGATAATGTGACAGAGAGGGACTGCCTTCCAAGGTCTGGTTATCGAAGGGAGTGTAGGATCCAAATTTTAGAATATGATTAGCACAGTGTAACTAAAACTAACTCATTCGACTCAGCCATGTAAGAAGGCCCTTTTTACATCCATTTAGTAAGTACGGCGAAAAGGGCCGAAAACAGAACCGCGGCCATCTTGGCTCTCGGCTCTCTCATCCTCGGGAGCTACCATCACGTGGTTCCTTGAACCCATATTCTCCTTGTTCAGCAGACACTACTTTTAGAAGACAGGCTGAATTGTATTTACGACCGAGAAGCAAGGTCAAATCTGCTAAAAGGGAGTACCAAGCAAAATTCCTTCTGAACCCGGGACGAGAAGGGAGTCACCCGGTCGACCTTATATTCTTAAAGATAGTAGCCCTTTTTGTATCATTGAAACTAGATATAGGATGAGCTCATTAGGAGCGCCTAGACTGGCTGGTACTTTTCCACTTATAAGGCTTTGTATGTTGCACTGTAATGTATACAAGCAGTGCCCGTTTTTGGTTTTTGAAACACGCGAGGTGGAGCGTGTAGTGGTATTTGAAGCACAGGCTCTAAGGCGGTGTGTTAATTTTGAAGTAGGCACCAAGAAGCGGTGTCACTGTTGGTTTGAAGCCCGATTGGTATGGCTGGGCATTGATTTGAAAAGTACATGTATGTATGGTATGGATTGATGGGGCCCCTTTCATCTGACTCGATGAACCGCGCGCGGAATATAGCCTGATTGCACCTAGGAGACTCACGACCCAAGCTGGGTAGCCGCGAGACATATCCTCGGTGAGGCACTGACCTCCCCGGACAGACCTCAGTGGTGAACCAGAAAGGCAGTGAGAAGGTCCATGGTGTAGTCAGGGATGTCTATTGTTGGAGATGCTACCGATTAGTGTGGGACTGGCTCACTGATTAGGTGGAAAAACGTTGTGACCTCTTGGTTGTGGTTTATGTTATTTGTGGTTGTATTGAACTAATCACCATGCCTTGTTTTAGTAAGTTGAATTGTTTCGGCTGTTGCTGTCGGATGGGTGACGCCCGGCTAGCTGAAAGTCAGCCTGCCCCGCCGGAAGGCAGTCCCAGCCACTATATGTATGTGAAGCATGGAATTACCCCTTTGTTGTTTTGTACTCTGTGGCATAAATATACTAAAGGTAACAAAGAATTACAATGGCCAAAAACTGGCTCATTTGACGAGAAAAAGATTGCTTTCTTGCAGGAACAACTGTTCTCCAGACGCAGCCGCCAGGCTATGTTTGATGCCCTGGGGTCATGGCTGAAAGAATCCAAGCAGCGCCGGATAAGGGAGGAGAAGCGATCTAGGGCTAAGGCAGGACAGAATGTGACTCAGAAGGCCATAGCTTATGATAGGTCTCGAGCAGAAAAGGGAATAGATTGTATGAACCGTGAATTTCGATTGAAGGTAGATAAGAGCTATGTGACTCGGCCCAACGCTGAAGATGAGATAGAGGACTTATTGGATATACGGCCACCACCTCCTTATGTGCCGCAACAGCTGTATCCGGAGGTGGCTGGAGTCTCGGCCCCAACTACGGCCGCACCCTCAGGAACCCCGGGAGCCTCAGCCCCTCCGGTTCCCACCAACCCCCCTCCTTCGACAGAGCTCTCCCGACTATCTACATCTGTGTCGGAAGTGATTACTATGTTACCAGCCCTGTTAACGGCTGCAGCAGCTGGGTCAACACAGCTGCCACCCGGGTCAATGACTTCCCCTTCTGCCTTACCCTCCTCCTCCGCGAGTACTACGCCGGTAGCAGCAGCTGTCACCACTCCGACACATCCAGTTCCTTTGGCTGAGGGTAAAAGGTTGTTTACTCGTTCGGCATTGGGAACCGAAGAAAGGGACACTATCGCTGTGCAGGCATCCCAATGGATGCGGCAACCCATTTATGTATTATCAGATATTTGGAGCACCATGAGGGATTACGAGCCGGTAATGCAGCAGCATGCATTAGAACATATGGCAAACCGCCTTATATCATTATGGGAGCAAACACACACGGAGGGAAGGGCCCCGGCCATATTATATGATATCGTCACCCAAGCCCATAAATCCCGCCTTACCCCCGAAGAAGTGTATGGGAATGTGCAGACCCTGGTGGCATATAGAACCCGCCTGCAGTCCACTAGTCCTACGGGGCTATCCCAGTACCCTATGCGGGAAGTACACCCCATCTACCATCCCGAGATCACGGAAATGGTAGACGCCCAAGGAGTAGTTACTCGTCCCAGAGTGGAGGCGCGCTTCCAGGAGCAATGGGTGTACACTCCCTGGAAACGTAGTGAGGTATTGTCACTAAAAAGTCAGTTACCAGATCCCAGAAACAATCCCACAGCGTATTACAAAGAGCTTACTGAGGCGGCTTCCTCCGCCGTAATGACGTTGGCAGACATCGAGCTATTCTTCGCTCTACTAGTACCGGTGGACATTTGGCGCCAGGTGCATGATCAAGACCATGTCACCGAATTTGGGGGGACATGGGAACAGTTACGGGGATGGGATAGAGACCGCAAACCAGGGAATAAGCCCCGGGCGGAAATATTGGCCCTTCCTGATAGGATAATAAATTATATGCATTCACTGATTCCTCCCCGAAAAGTGGACTGGGATAAGTTAACGGCCTGCAAGCAGAAAAAGGATGAGAGTGTATCTGATTTCTTCACGAGATTTGAGGGAGTTTTTATTGACTTCAGTGGACAGGACCTAGCCACTGAAGGAGGGGTACGGTTGTTTGTGAATCGATTCGTGACCAATCTGTTGCCAGAGGTGTCGGCTCGATTACAGGCTGCCGAAAGCACCTGGACAACCACCAACCCGTCAACAATTTTGAGTATGGCCCAATATTATGAACATCGGGAGAATGAAAGTAGGGACAAGACAGAGAAGAAGTCAAAGGACTTGAAGACTCGAGTATTGTTACAGCAGGTAGAGAGAGGACGGGGAAGAGGTAGAGGGTCACAGAACTTTGCTTCGAGAGGGGCGGGTCCGCCGCAGACGACGGGACGAACAGATTTGGGCATAAATCAATGTGCTTTCTGTAAACAGGAGGGGCATTGGCGAGCCCAGTGTCCGTTACTATATGAACAGAACAGTGCTCCGAGAGGACGGGGAAGGGGACGTTTCTCTGGACAGCGAGGAGGGTCTACGAGATCAGAGCATTCGGCAACAGGTGGGATGGGTCAGAACTGTTTTGATAACGGTCAGGGAAGACAGTATTATAATGACGATTATGTGGCAGGTGAAGGATCAGGTTATTCTAAAGCATAGGACAGCCAAAGACAGAGTCAGGGGCAGGTGTCAATTCCAATTGATCAAGCTGGACCTTATGTTCATGCACGATTACTGAATGCATCAGGTAAGTTTCTAGTTGACACTGGGGCCATGAATAGTTCCGTTTCACGTGCCCTAGTCCCGGGGGCTGCTCTGTCTGGCCAGAATAATGTGTCTGTGGGGTTTTCTGGAACTCCGGTGGTAAGCCCCATTTCAGAACCGCTTCCCCTTACACTGGGGCCGGTATCGATAGACTCACCTTTTCTTTTGACCTCCCAGTGTGGGGAGAACCTTTTAGGCATGGATCTATTGAAAAGATTACATGCTCACATCTATTGTTCCCCAGAGGGGGTCTACCTGACCATAAAAGATCCTTCTTCTCTCTCTGCACAATGTTTCTCTAAGACAGAACCTTTACCACCAGAACTGGCGAACCTTCCGGAAACCCTCTGGGCGACCGGAGACACTGATGTGGGCCATTTACGAATAACCCCAGTATCGATTACCTTGAAACAGGACGCCCAGTTGCCAAAGATTCCCCAGTATAAAATTGCCCCTGCTGGGGAACGGGCTCTAATGGCTATCATTCACGATTTGATAAAGACTGGAGTAGTGGAAGAAACGGCCTCTAATACATGTAATAGCCCTATTCTTCCGATTCTTAAACGAGCCCCGACCCAACCGACTCCTGATTATGCTGACACCTATCGATTAGTGATTGACCTCCGAGAAATCAATAAGATCGTGGTACCCCAGTACCCTGTGGTACCTGATATTAACTCCGTCCTGACAATGATTCCTCCAACGGCACAATTTTTCTCAGTTAATGATTTAAAAAACGCTTTCTTTAGTATCCCTATACATCCAGACAGCCGCTATCTTTTCGGATTCTCATTGGGGGGCCGCAGCTTCAGATTCTGTCGCGCCCCCCAGGGGTTTACAGAAAGCCCCAGTATCTATAGTCAGGCACTGAAAAGGTTACTGGACACCTTGAGTTTGCCGCCAGGTAATGTATTACTCCAGTACGTCGATGATCTCCTGGTGGCCTCTGATACTGAAGAAGGCTGCCGGACGGCCACAGTGGAGTTACTGCAACATTTGGCAAAACATGGTAATAAGGTATCACTGTCGAAGTTCCAATATTGTCGACCGGAGGTGACCTATCTCGGTCATCTCCTGTCGAAGGAGGGAAGGCGATTGACCCCGGAACGTATTGCATCCATTACTAACATGTCTGTTCCTCGCACGCAACGTGATGTCCGCGCTTTGCTTGGCATAACCTCTTACTGTCGCCAGTGGATTCCTAACTACTCTCTCATCACTAAACCTTTCTTGTATTTAATCACCAAAGATGTGCATGAACCCCTACCTTGGACTGATGAGTGTCAAATGGCTTTCCTTTCTCTAAAGACTGCTTTATGTTCTGCTCCTGTGCTGGGCACCCCAGACTACCGGAAGCCTTTTGTGCTCTATGTGCATGAGGCGGACGGTTGTTCGCTTTCGCTGTTAACACAGGACTTTGGAGGTAAGCAAAGACCCTGTGCATATTTCTCAGCGGTTTTGGACAACGTCGCCAGAGCACTTCCCAGCTGCCTGAGAGCCACGGCCGCAGTAGCGATGGCGATCAGGCAATCGGAAGGACTAGTCCTAAATACGGATCTCACAGTAATGGTACCACATGCTGTGGACGTATTGTTAAACAGAACTCAGACGCAGCACTTAACCAGTGCGCGTCTTACGGGGTACGAATTGACCCTGTTTGCACCTCACATAACTATTAAAAGATGTATGACTTTGAATCCTGCCACGTTGCTCCCCCCGGGAGAAAGTGGCCAGGATATACATGATTGCATATTCCGGACTGAAGAAGAGACAAAGGGCCGGATAGATCTAACAGACACACCCTTATCGGAACCCCAAGGAGAATTGTATGTTGATGGCTCGTGTTTCAAATTGCCCAACGGTAACACGGTTGCGGCCTATGCAATTACCACCTTACGGACCGTGGTAGAAGCGGCCAAAGTACCATATCTTTCCGCCCAAGCGGCTGAATTAATCGCACTACTTAGAGCGTGTGAGTTGGGAAAGGGACTGAGGTTGAATGTCTACACCGATAGCCAGTACGCCTTCGGCGTGGCCCATAGTTTTGGGAGGTTGTGGGCAGAACGAGGGTTTCTTACATCTCATGGTGACAAGATAAAGAATGGACAGTTGGTCGAATGACTGCTGGCCGCATTACCTTTGCCAGAAGCCCTCGCCATTGTAAAATGTAGTGCCCATAAGGCTGTAACTGATGATGTTGGGAGGGGTAACGCTTTTGCGGACAAGATCGCTAAGGAAACGGCCCAGTCAGATACCCCCTCCATGTTTGTAGTTAGCCAGTGCAAAAGGATGGTAGAAGCAGACATTTTTAGAAACACTGTAGATAGTGTGAGAGAGTTGCAAAAAGAAGCCACCCCAGAGGAGCTACAGTATTGGCAGGAGCAGGTGGGGCGGTTAGACGAGAATGGGTGTTGGACGGATTTATCAGAAAAATGCAGATGGCTGCTACCGAATGCATTCGTGAATGCGGTGGTGGCCATGGCACACGGTCCCGCTCACGTCGGGGTCCGAGGCATGTGTGCAATGTTGGACCCTGTATGGTACAACGTTAATATCCAGAAAACGGCTAGAAATCTGGTCCAGCATTGTATGATTTGCCTCCAGCATAACCCGGGGGGTAGTACCCCTGTATTGTCAGGGAGTTTTGCCCCACCTACCTTGCCTTTCGAGGTACTCCAAATGGATTATATACAACTGGAACGGGTTAATAACCTTAAATATGTTCTGGTGGTAATCTGTACCTTTAGTAAATGGGTGGAAGCATACCCCACTAGAGAAAACACAGCTATAGCAACTGCCAGAGCCCTAATAAAGGAGTTATTTCCCCGATACGGGTTACCACGAGTAATCTGGAGTGATAATGGGACACACTTTAATGCCAACCTAGTTCAGTATGTATGTAAAGGCTTGGCAATACGACAAAAGTTCCACGCCGCAAGGCACCCACAATCAGCAGGCCTAGTTGAGAAATATAATGGGATCCTGAAGCTAAAATTAGCTAAACTACAAGACACGACCGGCCTGAAATGGCCCGATCTTCTGCCCTTGGCCCTATTGTCTGTAAGAACCACCCCTCATTCTCGGAGTGGGATTTCCCCTTACGAGGTGGTTTTTGGGAGACCAGCCAATGTATGGGGGGTGCCCCGGCCTAAGTCGTTTAGGGACATTGAGTATCCTATGCTGGCCGACTACCTTTATGCTTTAACTAAAGATCTCCGTTCTATCCACCAACAGATTTCAGCAGTACTGCAGCCTCTGCCGGAGGGCCCCGGACACAGCATCGAACCAGGTCAGTGGGTCCTAATTCGGAACTTCCAGCGAAAGTCGAGCCTGGAACCCCGCTGGACCCAGCCACATCAAGTACTTCTGGCCACGAGGACGGCAGTAAAGGTCGAAGGGAGGCAGCATTGGATTCATGTTTCCCATCTGAAGCGTGTCCTGCTTCCTTTGCCCGAGGATTGCCAGGACCAAGAGGAGAACGAACAGCACAGAGGTGAGCACGACGCCGAAGAGCCGCCCTTCCCCGAAGCCCACGGAGAGACAGAAGGGCAGGGGGAGAGGGCCACGAGTTCGGGGTCAGCTGTGGCAAATAAGGCCCTGTCTGGGGATAAAACGCGTGACCAGGAGGGCCACACCTCTTGTTCCTTCTCTGATCCCACTGTGCCCATTTTGTTCGTAAATCCTGAAACCCCTGGTCACACTCGATACCACCTGCGGCCCCGCAAACGGAATGAGATCCCCCGGCCCGGCTTACCGTAAAGAGTGGAGTCCGAGTTAAGGGGCCTAGGGGATCATATGAACACTGGACTGAACCCGTGGAGGGCGTAGGACTATAAGTGATAGCCCTGTTCAGAAAGAAGATAGAGACATTGATAGCAAGAGGGGCCCAGGTAATCCTCCTCTTCGACCAGAGTTGCGTCAAGTGCAGCTCCCACGCGAGAAGTTTTTTTCACCCTTGATTTTTTATTCTTTTTTTTCTTTTGATACTTCTACTGTTTTGGAATGCTAAGAGTCTGCCTGTGAGGCTCTAATTCGGACACAGGAACGAAGCACCCTCCGGCAGAATGGACTGCGTGTAGTTGTTCTTTTGATTTCCATTATTTCCCGAGCTTAGAATTGGACTTTTAGTGAGAATGTATCCCTTTGCTCGCTTTGCCCTTGAAGAAGAGCGTCCCATGATTCCCCGTCCTAGATATGCACATTTACCAATGTTTTCCACGTGGAGTTTGCGTGCTAAAATTGTGTTTATTTCTATAATAGCCGTGTCATTTCTATTATGTTTAGGATTGTTCATTTATTTAGAATTCCGTCACCCAGTCCATACCTTGGTGTTAACTACCCCCACCCCTCAGGAACACCATTTTCAGACTTTGGCCCCCCACAAGGAAAGGCATCGCCAGACTTATGTACATAATGCCTTCATCGAAATGTTGCATCAGACTCACAGTTCCACGAATGTCACCGATTGCTGGGTATGTGGCCTCCTCCCTTCAGTAATGCATAAACATGATTTGTTCATATCAATGCCGTTGTCACATCTAGGGAGCTGTGAGGCTTGGTTTAGATTATTGTCTATGATATATGAGCATTATACTATAGATGCGCATAGATTCTCGGAGAAAGATTATGACTTAATCCTGGCCTACATAGAGAGGCATCAGGGATTTACCCCCAATGCAGAAGGCACTGATGGCACTTTAGATCCAGCAGCCTGCATGAATGTGTACATGGACCATGAGAATGATACTTTGTTAAGGGATGAAATATTAGATTTTGTATCCTTCAATTTCACTGAGTACTTCAGATATTTTCAGGAACGCAATGTCTCCGAAGACAAGATTATACCTGTCCCTGTATTAAATAAGTCATCCTCCTTTTGTGTCCAGGGTTCCGGCCACTTGTCCGTAGGTTTTAGCAGATGTAATTACACTTATCGATTGCGGACTTTTAGTAGCCCTCCCATTTTGACTCCCCCAAACATATATTTTGTATGCGGGGAGAATGCTTACACCTGGCTTCCCAGGGGATGGTCGGGCAGGTGTTATCTGTCCTTCCTCTATCCTCCTGTTTATATTGCCCCCTCAGATTACCATAAATCTCATGCATTGAATAAAAGAAGTCTGTTATCCGTTGATAATGATGTCACTGATCAAACCGATACCCCGGCCCAACATTTTGTAGACATTATGAAAGGGGTCCTACCTATATGGGGCCCTATCCTCACTAGTAAGGAAATCAGAAGGCTGTCCAGGGTGGTGGAGGGAGTAGTCAATACCACGGCCGGGATATTGACTAATATAACTGTGGAGCTTCAGGCGACCCGACTTGTGACCCTTCAAAATTGTCTTGTTTTAGACGTCATACTGGCTGACCGCGGAGGAGCATGCCGGGTGATCGGGAGCTCCTGCTGCGTATATATACCTGACTCCGCCCCTTCGGTTCATTTAGCCATTCAGAAACTCCACCGACTGGCGTCGGAAATCCATACCGAGACTGGTACCTGGTCTCTGTCAACTTGGTTCTGGGACCTTCTGACCACCTGGGGGTGGAAACTATTCATGGTTCTAGTGGGTATTGTGGGTTTCCTATTTACCTGCTGCATTTGTATCCAGTGCGGCCCTGCCTGTTGTTCCTATTGTGCCACCCAATTTCGCTCTGCACTACCTAAATCCTCACCTACCCCAGCTCATGCCCAGATGACCCAGAAAGAAATTCATGATTTAATGCAGATAGATGAAGGTATCTTTGAAGATTAGTCATACTTGTTCTTTATGTTATTTTAGCTACACTATGCTAAAAGGGCCGTTCTGTAGGATCCAAATTTTAGAATATGATTAGCACAGTGTAACTAAAACTAACTCATTCGACTCAGCCATGTAAGAAGGCCCTTTTTACATCCATTTAGTAAGTACGGCGAAAAGGGCCGAAAACAGAACCGCGGCCATCTTGGCTCTCGGCTCTCTCATCCTCGGGAGCTACCATCACGTGGTTCCTTGAACCCATATTCTCCTTGTTCAGCAGACACTAGTTTTAGAAGACAGGCTGAATTGTATTTACGACCGAGAAGCAAGGTCACATCTGCTAAAAGGGAGTACCAAGCAAAATTCCTTCTGAACCCGGGACGAGAAGGGAGTCACCCGGTCGACCTTCTATTCTTAAAGATAGTAGCCCTTTTTGTATCATTGAAACTAGATATAGGATGAGCTCATTAGGAGCGCCTAGACTGGCTGGTACGTTTCCACTTATAAGGCTTTGTATGTTGCACTGTAATGTATAAAAGTATGAGTTTGACAAGGAGCCAGCAGTCTTCCTCGGCACACCTCTTGGGTGAGGATCGACGAGGCTCCTCTATGTAGAGATTTCTGTTTGGCCAATAAACGCTTGAACCTTCTACGTTGCCAACTGCTCGTTATTTGACTTACATTGCGGGCCACTGGTAAGTGTGGCTCTTGATACTAAATATTTGGATACAACAGGAGGGATGGAGGGATAATGTGACAGAGAGGGACTGCCATCCAAGGTCTGGATATCAAAGGGAGGGATGGAGGGATAAAGTGACAGAGAGGGACTGCCATCCAAGGTCTGGTTCTCGAAGGGAGGGATGGAGGGATAATGTGCAGAGAGGGACTGCCATCCAAGGTCTGGTTATCGAAGGGAGGGATGGAGGGATTGTTAGACCTGGCACCTTGGCGTGAGTTTCCCTTCCACTTTTTGATGGTGTGCCTCGATTGTTTTGCTGGTGTTGTCCGCTCAGGGCGCCGCGCCACGGCTAATCCGTGACCGCAGCGCAAGTGCTCCCTAGATAAAGTGTTCATAATTGATATACATGATTGGTTTATTGGATTCCCTGTCAGTCCCCAGTAAAGTGCACCCGGAGTGCCAGGGCCTGTGAATGCCAATGCCGCTAGTGGGCTGCAGCGCTGGTTGCGCCACCCACCACAGCGGCCATGTAAAATGTGTCCTGGGTCTGCCACTGCAGACCCCGCGTGCAGTCCCGTACTGTCCCGCCGGCTGGGCAAGTGCCCACACTTGCCAGCCTCCAGAACCTTCCCTTAGCCTCATGTTAGTCACCCCTATGGTAGGCCCGCGGGCAGGGTGCGTTGTAGGTGTAAGGTAGGACAAGCCCTGGTTGTGTGGCCTGTCCTAGTAGTGAATTACCGCCATATTCGTGGTTCACTATTGCAAGGCTACCTGTTCCCATTAGGCCAGATGAGCTGCTGGAATTATGACACCTTATAATCCCAGCAGGCTCAGGGAACATGGTAGAGAGATATGTTTCGTATGCCAAGTTTATTTTACTATCCTGGGTTTGTAAATACGACTTTTAGAAAGTCCGTATTTACTCGCTTAATCATTTCAGCCGCCTCTGCTGTGCGTGTACCTGACTGTCTGGGCTATGTGAGTGACAGGGCTGGGGGGATGACAGGTAGCGAATGGCAGGAGAACACCTTGGTGGGAGGTGGGGGTGCCCCTTGGACTCTGAATAGGGCAAGTGCTCCACCACCACAATGCTGGCTCCGCCCCCTGGGGAGCGACTGATGACTCAGCCTGCACCTGGCCCAGGACGGGCGAAGCGCTGTCCACAAGGTGCTCCTGAAGGTACTTGTCCCCTGAATGCCGGCTCCACCTCCTGTGGAGCGGCTGATGTGCCGGCCCCTCTCAGTGAAAGCAGAAGTCAGAGTACCCCCAACAAAGTGCTCAGGACTGAGAACGGTTATGCGAAGGCCCCCATGGTCTGAAAGAACAAAAGAAATGTGGTATAAAAGTAGGAGCCCTGCTCCTTGCAAATCAGAATCCTGTTTCACCACAAAGAACCTCTGCCCGACTAGGAGGAGAAGAAGACGCTGGAAGGACTGGCTTGCTGCTTGCCTTGCTGAGAAAGGAGAGGAAAAGACTTGCTGAATAGACTTTGCTGCTTTGTGCTTGAACATTCTCCAAGGGCTTGATCTGAGCTTGCCCCCTGAACTGAACCCCAGGACCAGTGGGTTCTCTGTGCTTTTGCTCGTCCTGAAACTCGAGCTGTGTTTGCATCCCGCTGGAGAAAGACTGCGCCCCTCATCACCCCTCCTAGGGCCGTGACACTCGGGAGCTCGCCTGCCTTTGACCCCGTGAGAGCCTCGCTCCGAACGGAGTCGCTCTCTGCCCCCGGGCTAGGCAACCTGCTTCTCTGCCACCATCTGCGACTGGAGCGCGCTGAAGCGCTGTCACCCCTCCCGCCGGAATCCTTCCGATGATCGTGATCCTCGCCGGGTCATCAGCTGCACGGACCGTGCCCTGTGACCCCGCTTCGCTATCCCCGGAATACCCCAGGCCGCGCCGCCCCCGCTGTGGAGACCCCCCCGCACCGCCGTGCTGAGGGTCGTTGGCCGTGCCTGCCTGTCTGCATACACCCGCTGACTAAGGACCCAAAAGTACTCCCCGAAACACCGAGTCGCACTGACCCGTGCAGACTCCTAAAGCAACCGCAACGTTCTTCACAGAGTTCCAGTATCGGGCTCGGGGCCCGCAACGCCTTATTTCCCTGTCAACCGGAGCCGATCGTGCCAGAGGATTGGGCTTCCTTCAACGATCTCCTAGGTGAGTGAGAGCGAGCGCTTTTCCCCGTCCTCAACCCTGGGATCTTGAGCCCTCTGACAGTTACCGGGTTCCCGGTAGCCCCCAACGCACCGCACGCCCGTCTCGCCTCCCGCTGCCCCAGAGCCGCCGGGAAGAGCCGTGCACGGCGCAGGCGCGCCGCGGTAGTGTCTGGACCAAGTCGTGTGTGGAACCACGAAGGAACATTGCTAAAGACTAAAAAGTAACCATTTGACACTGCAACAAAGAAACCATTTGCCTATTTTAAACCTCAGGTGGCATGAAGACAACGTTATTGGTCTTGTGTTAAGTCTGCATATATATATACCTATTTTTACATAAAGGAGCATATTTTCACATAACCAAGCCTGGTGTCCGTTTCTGGGGGGGATTAATGTGTTTACTGTGTGCGGTTACAATTGCTTAACTAACAAACGCCTGAAGAATCGCCTTGGCTGCTCACGCCACGCACCTAGAGGGTGAGCAAGGGTCATTCCAAAAGGGGTTATCCTGTGCCCTGACGTGGAGGAGAGGGTTCCTGCTTGACACAAGGGCAACCTTGCGCCAATCAGAGACCCCCGAGTCTAACAGGGATAATGTGCAGAGAGGGACTGCCATCCAAGGTCTGGTTATTGCACGAAGAGATAGAGGGATAATGTGCAGAGAGGGACTGCCATCCAAGGTCTGGTTATTGCAGGAAGGGATAGAGGGATAATGTGCAGAGAGGGACTGCTCTCCGGGGTCTGGTTATCGAAGGGAGGGATGGAGGGATAATGTGCAGAGAGGGACTGCTCTCCGGTGTCTGGTTATTGAAGGGAGGGATGGAGGGATAATGTGACAGAGAGGGACTGCTCTCCGAGGTCTGGTTATCGAAGGAAGGGATGGATGGATAATGAGACAGAGAGGGACTGCTCTCCGGTGTCGGGTTCTCGAAGGGAGGGATGGAGGGATGATGTGCAGAGAGGGACTGCTCTCCGGGGTCTGGTTATCGAAGGGAGGGATGGAGGGATAATGTGCAGAGAGGGACTGCCCTGCCTCCAAGGACTTCTTATCGAATGGAGGGATGGAGGGATAATGTGCAGAGAGGGGCTGCCCTGCCTCCAAGGTCTTGTTACTGCAGGGAGGGATGGAGGGATAATGTGCAGAGAGGGACTGCTCTCCGAGGTCTGGGTATCGAAGGGAGGATGGATGGATAATGTGCAGAGAGGGGCTGCCATCCAAGGTCTGGTTATCGAAGGGAGGGATGGAGGGATAATGTGACACAGAGGGACTGCCAGCCAAGGTCTGGTTATCGAGAGGGACTGCCATCCAAGGTCTGGTTATCAATGGGAGGGATGGAGTGATAATGTAACAGAGAGGGACTGCCATCCAAGGTCTGGTTATCGAAGGGAGGGATGGAGGGATAATGTGACAGAGAGGGACTACCATCCAACGTCTGGTTATCGAAGGGAGGGATGGATGGATAATGTGCAGAGAGGGACTGCCATCCAAGGTCTGGTTATCGAAGGGAGGGATAGAGGGATAATGTGACAGAGAGGGACTGCCATCCAAGGTCTGGTTATCGAAGGGAGGGATGGATGGATAATGTGCAGAGAGGGACTGCCATCCAAGGTCTGGTTATCGTAGGGAGGGATAGAGGGATAATGAGACAGAGAGGGACTGCTCTCCGGTGTCTGGTTATCGAGGGGAGGGATGGATGGATAATGCGACAGAGAGGGTCTGCCATCCAAGGTCTGGTTATCGAAGGGAGGGATGGAGGGATAATGTGCATAGAGGGACTGCCATCCAAGGTCTGGTTATGGAGAGGGACTGCCATCCAAGGTCTGGTTATCGAAGGGAGGGATGGAGGGATAATGTGCATAGAGGGACTGCCATCCAAGGTCTGGTTATGGAGAGGGACTGCCACATAAGGTCTGGTTTTCGAAGGGAGGGATGGAGGGATAATGTGACAGAGAGGGACTGCTCTCCGAGTTCTGGTTATCGAAGGGAGGGATGGATGGATAATGAGACAGAGAGGGACTGCTCTCCGAGGTCTGGGTATCGAAGGGAGGGATAGATGGATAATGTGCAGAGAGGGGCTGCCATCCAAGGTCTGGTTATCGAAGGGAGGGATGGAGGGATAATGTGACAGAGAGGGACTGCCAGCCAAGGTCTGGTTATCGAGAGGGACTGCCATCCAAGGTCTGGTTATCAATGGGAGGGATGGAGTGATAATGTGACAGAGAGGGACTGCCATCCAAGGTCTGGTTAGCGAAGGGAGGGATGGATGGATAATGTGACAGAGAGGGACTGCCATCCAAGGTCTGGTTATCGAAGGGAGGGATGGATGGATAATGTGCAGAGAGGGACTGCCATCCAAGGTCTGGTTATCGAAGGGAGGGATAGAGGGATAATGAGACAGAGAGGGACTGCTCTCCGGTGTCTGGTTATCGAAGGGAGGGATGGATGGATAATGTGACAGAGAGGGACTGCCAGCCAAGGTCTGGTTATCGAGAGGGAGGGATGGATGGATAATGTGACAGAGAGGGACTGCTCTCCGGTGTCTGGTTCTCGAAGGGAGGGATGGAGGGATAATGTGACAGAGAGGGACTGCTCTCCGGGGTCTGGTTACCGAAGGGAGGGATGGAGGGATAATGTGCAGAGAGGGACTGCCATCCAAGGTCTGGTTATCGAAGGGAGGGATGGAGGGATAATGTGACAAAGAGGGGCTGCCATCCAAGGTCTGGTTATCGAAGGGAGGGATGGAGGGATAATGTGCAGAGAGGGACTGCTCTCCGAGGTCTGGTTATCGAAGGGAGGGATGGATGGATAATGAGACAGAGAGGGACTGCTCTCCGAGGTCTGGGTATCGAAGGGAGGGATGGATAGATAATGTGCAGAGAGGGGCTGCCATCCAAGGTCTGGTTATCGAAGGGAGGGATGGAGGGATAATGTGACAGAGAGGGACTGCCAGCCAAGGTCTGGTTATCGAGAGGGACTGCCATCCAAGGTCTGGTTATTGCACGAAGAGATAGAGGGATAATGTGCAGAGAGGGACTGCCATCCAAGGTCTGGTTATTGCAGGAAGGGATAGAGGGATAATGTGCAGAGAGGGACTGCTCTCCGGGTCTGGTTATCGAAGGGAGGGATGGAGGGATAATGTGCAGAGAGGGACTGCTCTCCGGTGTCTGGTTATTGAAGGGAGGGATGGAGGGATAATGTGACAGAGAGGGACTGCTCTCCGAGGTCTGGTTATCGAAGGAAGGGATGGATGGATAATGAGACAGAGAGGGACTGCTCTCCGGTGTCGGGTTCTCGAAGGGAGGGATGGAGGGATGATGTGCAGAGAGGGACTGCTCTCCGGGGTCTGGTTATCGAAGGGAGGGATGGAGGGATAATGTGCAGAGAGGGACTGCCCTGCCTCCAAGGACTTCTTATCGAATGGAGGGATGGAGGGATAATGTGCAGAGAGGGGCTGCCCTGCCTCCAAGGTCTTGTTACTGCAGGGAGGGATGGAGGGATAATGTGCAGAGAGGGACTGCTCTCCGAGGTCTGGGTATCGAAGGGAGGATGGATGGATAATGTGCAGAGAGGGGCTGCCATCCAAGGTCTGGTTATCGAAGGGAGGGATGGAGGGATAATGTGACACAGAGGGACTGCCAGCCAAGGTCTGGTTATCGAGAGGGACTGCCATCCAAGGTCTGGTTATCAATGGGAGGGATGGAGTGATAATGTAACAGAGAGGGACTGCCATCCAAGGTCTGGTTATCGAAGGGAGGGATGGAGGGATAATGTGACAGAGAGGGACTACCATCCAACGTCTGGTTATCGAAGGGAGGGATGGATGGATAATGTGCAGAGAGGGACTGCCATCCAAGGTCTGGTTATCGAAGGGAGGGATAGAGGGATAATGTGACAGAGAGGGACTGCCATCCAAGGTCTGGTTATCGAAGGGAGGGATGGATGGATAATGTGCAGAGAGGGACTGCCATCCAAGGTCTGGTTATCGAAGGGAGGGATAGAGGGATAATGAGACAGAGAGGGACTGCTCTCCGGTGTCTGGTTATCGAGGGGAGGGATGGATGGATAATGCGACAGAGAGGGTCTGCCATCCAAGGTCTGGTTATCGAAGGGAGGGATGGAGGGATAATGTGCATAGAGGGACTGCCATCCAAGGTCTGGTTATGGAGAGGGACTGCCATCCAAGGTCTGGTTATCGAAGGGAGGGATGGAGGGATAATGTGCATAGAGGGACTGCCATCCAAGGTCTGGTTATGGAGAGGGACTGCCACATAAGGTCTGGTTTTCGAAGGGAGGGATGGAGGGATAATGTGACAGAGAGGGACTGCTCTCCGAGTTCTGGTTATCGAAGGGAGGGATGGATGGATAATGAGACAGAGAGGGACTGCTCTCCGAGGTCTGGGTATCGAAGGGAGGGATAGATGGATAATGTGCAGAGAGGGGCTGCCATCCAAGGTCTGGTTATCGAAGGGAGGGATGGAGGGATAATGTGACAGAGAGGGACTGCCAGCCAAGGTCTGGTTATCGAGAGGGACTGCCATCCAAGGTCTGGTTATCAATGGGAGGGATGGAGTGATAATGTGACAGAGAGGGACTGCCATCCAAGGTCTGGTTAGCGAAGGGAGGGATGGATGGATAATGTGACAGAGAGGGACTGCCATCCAAGGTCTGGTTATCGAAGGGAGGGATGGATGGATAATGTGCAGAGAGGGACTGCCATCCAAGGTCTGGTTATCGAAGGGAGGGATAGAGGGATAATGAGACAGAGAGGGACTGCTCTCCGGTGTCTGGTTATCGAAGGGAGGGATGGATGGATAATGTGACAGAGAGGGACTGCCAGCCAAGGTCTGGTTATCGAGAGGGAGGGATGGATGGATAATGTGACAGAGAGGGACTGCTCTCCGGTGTCTGGTTCTCGAAGGGAGGGATGGAGGGATAATGTGACAGAGAGGGACTGCTCTCCGGGGTCTGGTTACCGAAGGGAGGGATGGAGGGATAATGTGCAGAGAGGGACTGCCATCCAAGGTCTGGTTATCGAAGGGAGGGATGGAGGGATAATGTGACAAAGAGGGGCTGCCATCCAAGGTCTGGTTATCGAAGGGAGGGATGGAGGGATAATGTGCAGAGAGGGACTGCTCTCCGAGGTCTGGTTATCGAAGGGAGGGATGGATGGATAATGAGACAGAGAGGGACTGCTCTCCGAGGTCTGGGTATCGAAGGGAGGGATGGATAGATAATGTGCAGAGAGGGGCTGCCATCCAAGGTCTGGTTATCGAAGGGAGGGATGGAGGGATAATGTGACAGAGAGGGACTGCCAGCCAAGGTCTGGTTATCGAGAGGGACTGCCATCCAAGGTCTGGTTATCAATGGGAGGGATGGAGTGATAATGTGACAGAGAGGGACTGCTCTCCGAGGTCTGGTTATCGAAGGGAGGGATGGATGGATAATGAGACAGAGAGGGACTGCCAGCCAAGGTCTGGTTATCGAGAGGGAGGGATGGAGGGACAATGTGACAGAGAGGGACTGCTCTCCGGTGTCTGGTTCTCGAAGGGAGGGATGGAGTGATAATGTGACAGAGAGGGGCTGCCATCCAAGGTCTGGTTATCGAAGGGAGGGATGGAGGGATAATGTGCAGAGAGGGACTGCTCTCCGAGGTCTGGTTATCGAAGGGAGGGATGGATGGATAATGAGACAGAGAGGGACTGCTCTCCGAGGTCTGGGTATCGAAGGGAGGGATGGATGGATAATGTGCAGAGAGGGGCTGCCATCCAAGGTCTGGTTATTGAAGGGAGGGATGGAGGGATAATGTGACAGAGAGGGACTGCCAGCCAAGGTCTGGTTATCGAGAGGGACTGCCATCCAAGGTCTGGTTATCAATGGGAGGGATGGAGTGATAATGTGACAGAGAGGGACTGCCATCCAAGGTCTGGTTAGCGAAGGGAGGGATGGATGGATAATGTGACAGAGAGGGACTGCCATCCAAGGTCTGGTTATCGAAGGGAGGGATGGATGGATAATGTGCAGAGAGGGACTGCCATCCAAGGTCTGGTTATCGAAGGGAGGGATAGAGGGATAATGAGACAGAGAGGGACTGCTCTCCGGTGTCTGGTTATCGAAGGGAGGGATGGATGGATAATGTGACAGAGAGGGACTGCCAGCCAAGGTCTGGTTATCGAGAGGGAGGGATGGAGGGATAATGTGACAGAGAGGGACTGCTCTTCGGTGTCTGGTTCTCGAAGGGAGGGATGGAGGGATAATGTGACAGAGAGGGACTGCTCTCTGGGGTCTGGTTATCGAAGGGAGGGATGGAGGGATAATGTGCAGAGAGGGACTGCCATCCAAGGTCTGGTTATCGAAGGGAGGGATGGAGGGATAATGTGACAAAGAGGGGCTGCCATCCAAGGTCTGGTTATCGAAGGGAGGGATGGAGGGATAATGTGCAGAGAGGGACTGCTCTCCGAGGTCTGGTTATCGAAGGGAGGGATGGATGGATAATGAGACAGAGAGGGACTGCTCTCCGAGGTCTGGTTATCGAAGGGAGGGATGGATGGATAATGAGACAGAGAGGGACTGCTCTCCGAGGTCTGGGTATCGAAGGGAGGGATGGATAGATAATGTGCAGAGAGGGGCTGCTATCCAAGGTCTGGTTATCGAAGGGAGGGATGGAGGGATAATGTGACAGAGAGGGACTGCTAGCCAAGGTCTGGTTATCGAGAGGGACTGCCATCCAAGGTCTGGTTATCAATGGGAGGGATGGAGTGATAATGTGACAGAGAGGGACTGCTCTCCGAGGTCTGGTTATCGAAGGGAGGGATGGATGGATAATGAGACAGAGAGGGACTGCCAGCCAAGGTCTGGTTATCGAGAGGGAGGGATGGAGGGACAATGTGACAGAGAGGGACTGCTCTCCGGTGTCTGGTTCTCGAAGGGAGGGATGGAGGGATAATGTGCAGAGAGGGGCTGCCATCCAAGGTCTGGTTATCGAAGGGAGGGATGGAGGGATAATGTGCAGAGAGGGGCTGCCATCCAAGGTCTGGTTATCGAAGGGAGGGATGGAGGGATAATGTGCATAGAGGGACTGCCATCCAAGGTCTGGTTATGGAGAGGGACTGCCATCCAAGGTCTGGTTATGGAGAGGGACTGCCATCCAAGGTCTGGTTATTGAACGAAGGGATGGAGGGATAATGTGCAGAGAGGACTGGTTAGGGTTTTATGTTTTTGCGTGGCCTGGAGATGATCCTCTCCTTTTGATGCCTTCACCAAGGAGCACCAAACAAGGACATCCGTTAATCTTGAGTCGTGCGCGTGTTTAACTCGCGCCGAGGGCGGGCACCCAACACCTGCAGGGGTTTCTAATATTTAATTTATCATTATTCATGCCAGCCTCATGCTAGGATTGCGTGCTTCCCGAGTTAAACAGAGACAGGAGGGGTGGCTAAGTGTGAAACCAGGTCCAGCACAGAAACACTATCTTTGTGGGAGAGCTGGGCTGTGTGCACACTGCTCACTGACTGATCCTGCTGCACACACGTAGCTCGCTCACTGAGTCCATGCACAGAAGCCAGTGACGGCCTGTTGCATGTACACTGAACGCGGACTTTACCTTCTGCATGAAGGCAACTCACTGACTGAGCCTGTTGTGTGTACAAAACTGAGCATACTGCATGCACACTTCTTGCCGACTGAGCTCGTTGTGTGCACACTGCTCACTGCTTGAGCCTGCTGTATGCACACTGCTTGCTATGTACGTCTGCTGCGTGCACACACTAAATTATAACAAGCATTGGCATAGCCAATAGGTCTCGCCTTTGGGACCTTTTAATTGTTAAGGTATGTAGCACAAAAGAATTATCAATGCACATTTTAATACAATGGGGAGGCAGTATACACAATATGTTAAAAATCAGTAAAAATGTTTGAACAAATAAGGATTAGTGGTGTTTGCTACCCCTTGCATGAGATGGGTTTACAAATAAATGCAAGGGTCTGCCTTGTGGGACTGATACTTGTGACATGCAATGTTTTAGTGTCTCTTGAACAGGAATCGCATTTGGGAAAGTTGCTGCCCTCGACGAATAAGCAAAATGATTATGGTGAACATGTCTTTACGGAAATGTATATGTGATGCAATCATATACCACTGAGGGAGCCCGCGTCACATGCAGTCCGGGCCTATGGGGACCGTAGAGAGCTGGAGGGTTTCTTCTCTAGAAATCTGTGAGTAAGAAGAAGGTTGTAAAATCGAACCTAGTATACGGGCTTTTATGATCATTTGCTCCTTTTTTCGCAGTTTTATAAAGGCATTTTCAACCCCAATTGGAGCGTTTTCCACGAGCACCAGTTACGTTACACAATGGCGCGTGCACAGGAGGATTGAGGGACTTGACGTGGCACTGACATCTTTTTTCAGGACAAATAAGTAGATCATTTAGTGGCGCGCGCTATCTGAACGTTCAAACAGCGCGCGCCACATCACGAATGGTTGTGACGGACTGGGATGCGGTCGATGTGGCTGCAATTAATTCAGGCATTCCATCCATCACTTTTTTTTTATACTTTAGTGTGTAAATATGCCCGGAGTGGCAGGATTGTATTGTGCCCGACTCACTCGAGTCCTCTGGGGGCTGAAAGCCAATGGTGGCGGTCACCCATCGGCCCCCATTCTGTTAAAACCAGCCCTGGTCCTAAAACCGAGCCCACCACCCTTCCAGCCTCCCAGGGTCAGGTCAAACTCATGCCGCCTGGAGCGGTCCACCCCCACCGCCTCCCCTAGATATGCCACTGCCCTTTTCACCATCCTCTTTTTCCTTTGTTGGATATCTGTTTTGAGAGATCTTCCATGGTGAGGGGATCAGCTGCCGTTACGGGCTGGATTCTAAGGAACCTAATTGGCTGACCTGCTCTTTAAGTTCCAAAGAATTTGCCTGTCAATTATTTAAACATTTCTCCGTATACTGGTGCAACGCTGTTGTTTCCTTCCATCTACTTAGCACAGCAGTTTCACCAAAAGGTAAACAACTTAAGTGGGGGATGATTTCAACATATTATTTCCATAGCTTATTTCCGTCTGACTGGAGGCTGTATGAGCTCAGTGCAAAACTCACACTGTGCTCCGAGCAGCTCCTCCTTATAACTGCACCTGATTCATCTCCCTCTTTTTGAGATGCATGAGTTCTGAGTCATGGGTGCCAGTGACAAACGGAAGCAAAACAAGAATGGGAGAGTTTTTAATAATACACATTTAATTTAAACATTTTTGATGAAGGTTACAGTGCAAAGAAAAAAAAAACAGCCTGAGTGTTTTCAGGTGCAGCATCAGCTGTGTTGACTTTTAAAAGGAGGCTGCTTTTTTAGGTCTCGTCTAGCGTTGCAGCGCAAGCTGCTCGCTTTGCGAGGCAAGCAGTATACACCATAGCGTGGAAGCTTCGTGGAAGCTCCGTCCACTCTCCACCCATCTTTTTCATTGGCTTAGGTCCTAAATGCTGCCTTCCAATTGGTTTTAAATTACTTAGTCCCTCCTTATGACGAGAATGTCATCATCAGTATCCTTCCACGGCTACTGGCCCCTTTACTCCTAACACTATTCTCTTCCTTTGGCTCCCCCTTCCCCTCCCATAATCCGTGACTTCTCGCCCCCCCTGAGGGGTTGCTTCACTCTGCACATTTCAGGTTAGTCAAAGTGAAAGTTGCTGGCTTGCAGAGAGAGTGTGCGCAGCTGTGGGGGTGAGACCGAGCACTGATAGCGAATCCGGTTCGCCCGTGCCGTTTCTTTACCCTTCTTTTGTGTATTGCAGCTCTAAGTATGTTTTTATCAGGCCAGGAGTGTCGGTCGTAGGGCCTCTGAGCTCAGCTGCCGAGACTCAGCCAGGCTCGGCTGCAGAGGCATTCACATGATATGATGTCATGTGACTGCACCAGTCCGGGTGAACGTCGCACAGTCAGCGCACTCGCAGAGGCAGGATCATCAAGAGATCATAATACTCCGACTGCCTCTGGTGCGTGTTTTAAGACGCGTCCTCGCGGCTCACTCAGGTCTGTGTGAATTTTTAAAATTTACAAATAATGGGCCAGATATAGGTAAAAGCACTTTTGCGAGTCTGTAATAGTGAATTTTAGGGAATCGCTATTAAGGACTCGCAAAATACCATGTAGGTAGGAATTTCAGTATTTTTTGCAGTTCCTTAATATTCCTTAATTGCGAATTGCAAATTGCGATTCGCAATCAAGGAATACCTTCCCATTCATTCCTATGGGCCAAGAGGCCCATTTAAATGAATGGGAATTGCGCACGCAATTTGCGAGTACCCAATTGCGCAATTTCAAGGGTGCAAGGGTTCCAGAGGGATACCCTGTTGCACCCCTGAAATGTGCATGTGTGCACATGTGCCGCACATACATGCCCTAAGGGCATGAATGCGTGCCATTTTAAAAGGAAAACGCAACTTGAAGTTGGTGGTAATTTGCATTACTTAAGGTCAAATCGCACTTTCTTTTGTACTTCTTACATTGCATTTAAGGAATCGCAATTTCTGATTCCTTAAATGCAATCGCAAAATAGGGAATCTCAAATCTCAAATTTTGAGATTCCTTATTCTGCGAGGGGGTTTTTTTGTGCTACATTGCACACTGCTAATTTGCGATCTGCGAATATCCGCGTTTGAGATCGCATATTGGCTTCCTACATCTGGCCCAATATTGTTGAGCATATTTCATTCACAACCTGAGCCTGTAGCTCATTGCTTACCTTCGGCTGGTGCCGGCGGTTGGCTAAACTCAGTTCACATGCAGATCGCCCCGACTGGCAGGCGGCAGCTTTGTGTTTTTAATTTCTTAGCTGCTTTCAGGAGAGATGTAGCAACTACCAAATGCATGGCCCCTCGCAGTGCTCTAGTGTGGTGAGGCTGTCTTGTGGCAATGCACGATATTGGCCGGTCGGACTTCAGACGCCCTCCGCACCCAAGTCAGCGGCCTGGCCTGCCATTGCCGGGCCGAGCCCCATCTGAAATGATGGTTGTTCAGTGACAGACAGTCTTTATTACTGACCTCGTGTCCTCCAGTTACATGTGTTTGTTTTGGGAGCCCAGGCACAGTGTTTGTCCGGTCGGAGCTTTGCTACAATGGATGGCGGAGCGCATGAGTTTTTAAGTGCGCCCACCAGCCAGCTGGGGCCCTGTTGACCATGTTTGAGCTCCTCTGCCAGAGGCCCTACTCCAGTATGGATAACTGGGCCCTTGGAAGAAAAAAAAGCCGTCTGCACAATCGAGTCAGAAACAGCAGTCTGCCTGACAACAGAGCTTGACAGCCACGATATATAAAAGTCTGTTTTTAAAACGTGTTCATTTCATTAAGGGCAACTTAAAATAACAACATGCAGTTACTATGGGGCATATTATCAAGAACGGCGTTAAAATTATTGCCGCTTTAGCGGCAGGAATATGCTGCTAAAGCAGCCATAATGGGCTTGATAATATGCCCTTGAGAATTCCAATAGAAGCCCATGTTCACAGCAGAACATGGGCTTCTATTGGAATTCTCAAGGGCATATTATCAAGCCCATTATGGCCGCTTTAGCAGCATATTCCTGCCGCTTATCGCCATTATCGCTTCAGCGGCAGTTTCCTGCCGCTAAAGAGGCAATAATTTTAATGCCGTTTTTGATAATATGCCCCCATGACTTCTCGTCCCGCGTCTCCACATGCGCACATTCAACAAGGTTCTATTCTTGTGCCCTTTGTTCTCCCTTCCCCAGTTTTATTCTCCCCTTCCTTTCCCCTGCACCCCACCCAAATGTTTTCTTTTTCAACTTCAACACCAAAATCTTTGTTCCAAAATATATTGGTGATTGCTGGCTTCTGTGCGTCCAAAAACCTGTCTTGTTTTACAAACTGGACGCTGAGTTTGCAGCACTAACAATCTTACAGTGACTAAAGGCAATAATAATGATTTTTCCCACCTCAGAAGGGTAAAATTCTTTCGTTCCACTCCAGGGTAAACACGGATTAGTGCCGCACGGATATGAACCAATTTAGCTTTCCTAGTATTGAAGTCGGCAAGGAAGGGTTGCACCATATCTGTGCAGAAGGCACATTAGCACTTTAAGCCATCTAAGGGGCATATTATCAAGACGGGTGATACAATTATCGCCGTTTTAACTGCCGCTAAAACTGCGATAATGGGCTTGATAATATGCCCTTGAGAATTCCCATAGAAGCCCATGTTCTGGTGTGAACATGGGCTTCTATTGGAATTCTCTACGGCATATCATCAAGCCCATCAATGCCACTTTAGCGGCAGTTAAAACGGTGGTAATTGTATAGCCTATCTTGATAATATGCCCCTTAGATGGCTTAAAGTGTTAATGTGCCTTCTGCCGCTAAAACGGCGATAATATTAACGCCGTCCTTGATAATATGCCCCTGAGTTTGTGACATGAAAATTCTGGACCAGTCTTCGAGGAAGGCAATTTAACCCTTTGCATCCTTGTCAGGTTTCAATCTCATAACTGCAATTTACACGCCCACACACAGATGCATCACGGCAGCACTTGTATTAACCCAGTGAGCTACTAAAACCTATAACCTGCAGAAGGCACAGTAACTCACTGATCTGTTTTACCACCAGCCCGGATATCTCTGTTGCACTAACTCGCAACTCAATTTTGGAAGGGTTTTATCATGTGCCTAGCAGGATGCACACATATATATCTCAGCAGCAGCCATTTTAACCCACAGAGCTATGTCACCAGGATTCTCCAATAAATACATAATACATCCTGTGGACAGTATTTTAAGTAAATATTTATCTGCAGCCCTTTTCAGCTGCTGTTTCTGCTTTTCCTTCCTTTATTCCCTGGCCAGAAGATTAACAGACTACCACAGGCACATACTGGCCGAGAGAAGGTGCCCACTGCAGCCCTAATGAGAAGGACCTCCATGACAGACATTGGCAGAGCGGCAACCTCAAAGTCAGTTGGTACATTTGCCAACTGGCCCTGAGGCCTGCTGACACCTTAGATAACTTGGTGGGTCAGGCCTCATAACACAATTTATTTTGTTGGGAATTATTGTAATCAAGTGCCTAAAGCCCCTGGAACCCTCCTTCCGGGCTGAGTGTAAATTCTCTTGCTATTCTACTGTGTATGGATGTCAGAGAGAATCCCAGGACAGAGAAGGAAAAGCTGCTTACATGTCATCTTAGTTCTCTGTCATAACTATGACTTCTCGTCCCGCGTCTCCACGGGCACGCGTTCAACGGAGGTGCAAAAAACATAGGCGATCGACACACATTCCCACACAGTGGGAGAAGAGAGGAACACTTCCCCTCACACACAGCTCACCAACATTGCCCTCACACATGTCTACATTAAACATCCCTTCCCTTCTTGCAGGCATCCTTCACGAGCTACTCTACTTGACAGGAGTAAATCCAGGCGATATGATACTTTACTTGCAAAGGTGTGCCAATTTACCCCAGTGAATGTCTGCTAATGACTTATTCAGGGAGATGTTCCCTTTCCAAGTGCATATTTAAATTATATAAGTAATCCACCCTATAAAAACCCAGGCTACATGACGCTTTACTTGCAAAAGTGTGCCACTTTCCACCTCTGAATTTCTGCTACTGGAGGATTTCAGGAGATGCTACCTTTCCAAATTACTTATTTAAATGATGTAAGTAATCCAGGCAGTGACAGAGCAACATCGGTTTCCATCTAAAGGCAAAGTAACATGATGGAAGCTTTCGATGTAGGTGCAATATGTGACGCGCCGTACCCATACTCCTTCTCTGCCACTTACAATGCAAGATAATAATTGGTATCTGTCTGCACCGACATAGGGCCATATGTAGGAAGCCAAATTGCGATCGCAAATGCAGAAAATCGCCGAATTTCGGCGTTTGCGATCGCAATTTGGGCAGTGTGCTATGTAGCACACAAAAACACACACGCAAAATAAGGAATCGCAAAATTTGCGATTCCTTATTTTGCTAATGCATTTAAGGAAACCCAAATTGCGATTCCTTAAATGCAATGTAGGAAGCACCCAAGTTGTGCGATTTTGGCTTAAGGAATCGCATATTACCACCAACCTCAGGTTGGTGGTAATTTGCGATTTCTTTGAAAAATGCACTTTTTTGCATTTTTCAAAGTGCCATGTGGCGCACATACATGCCCTTAGCGCATGTATGTGCGCCACATGTGCACACATGTTTATTTCAGGGGTGCAAAAGGGTGTCCTATTGACACCCTTGCAACCTTGAAATTGCATTCTCAATTTGCGATTCTCTAATTGAGAATCGCAAATTGTTACACTGTCTCAAAATCCGGAACGGACAGCCCACCAATTCTCCCAATGTTTGGAGGAGGTAGCAGCATGGATGTCCCACCACTGCTTGAAGATCAATGGAAACAAAACTGAGGTGCTGATCGTGGGAACGGCCCCAACCATATGGACATCGGCTTGGTGGACTGAGAAATTAGGTCAACTACGAACGCCGAATGCAGAAGTTAAAAACCTGGGAGTGTGGTTTGACTCCAAATTGACATTTGATAGTCAAATCCGGAAAGTGGCAGGTAAATGCTTCGGAACCCTTATAGCCCTGAGGAAAATCCTCAATCTATTACCTGTCAATGCAAGGAAAACAATAGTACATGCCTTGGTCACGTCCCAGATGGACTATGGCAATGTCCTTTATCTAGGTTCATCCAAGAAAAGGCTAAATAAACTACAATCGATACAAAATGCGGCAACCCGCCTAGTGATAAATCTCCCAAAAAGAACATCTACAATGAAAGCTCTGGCAAACCTGCACTGGCTACCTGTGGAGAAAATAATATTGTTCAAAACAATGTGCTACTGCCACAGAATCCTGTCAAAAAAGGGCCACGGTTTCTCCACATATTGATAACAGCCTATACACCAAGCCGGAACATTAGATCCGAAGGTAGGGCACTGGTAACTGTACCGAGAATACAGAAAGCAAGGATGGGTGCACGCTTATTTAGATATCTGGCAGCCAAGCACTGGAACACATTGCTGGCAGACATAAGAGCTGAACCCTGTGAAATCACCTTCCGCAAAAACCTAAAGACATGGCTCTTCCCCACTATCAAACCAGAGAAGATCTTCTAGAACTTCTGTCATTTGCCTCTTGGGCTGAGTGGGTTTCTCTATACTGCCTATCTGACAGTCTGCTTCCAGCGCGGGGACACACCGGCGGAGTAACCAAGCGCTTTATGAATGGATAAAATAAAAAATTAAAATTAAAATAAAGTGAAACCATTTCTTTCAGAAAATGACTTCAGAACTGCTGGTCAAGACTTTTTATTCTCATTTCTGAATTGTAGAAATGGGCAGGGTATTTTCAGACTTCACACTGGCACCCCTTGAGGTCATTCTGCACACCGCACAAATCTCATCCAGTGCCTGTAGAATTATGATCGCATCAACCCCATTCTGAAGAAACTCCATTGGCTCCCCTTGTCAGCCCACACCATCGTCAAAACCAGCAGCATCATTTATTTCTCTGAAGTTTACATTTAAGAATGAATTCCAAACAAAAGGAGAAAAAATACATTTTTGTTAAGCATTAAAAAAAAATCAAATGTGATGTACAGAATTCATTGAAAGTTATGTAATTATATTTTAATGAAAAGAAGCATTAAATAAATGTATATATTCAGAAACTTTTGTTTAATTCTGAAATACTTTTACTTTTAGACTCTTAACATTAAAATATGTGTATTTATATTTTTGACTATTTTAAATAATTCAATTGAATGCAACATTATTTTCTATAGTTTTTTAATTCCCTACCTCTAAACTTTATCTATGGAGGGGTGTAGCAGTACCAGTGGTTGGGCACATGTGATGCTAAACTTACTGCACCTCTAAGCTGCAGTAATTTACTACTGTTTTGGGTGTCTTTGGCTGTAGTAACTTGAGAAATTCAGGTCAGTTTGTGAATATCAGCGGGTTTACTCTTTTGTTGGTGGATGCATGTCCCTTCCTAAATACCTCCCTAAACCTCTCATTACTCATCTGCATGAGGTGGGTGTTGCTGCAGGGTGAGAGGTAGAGCTGGGTGTAGTAGATGTATGAAAATATGCTAATTCCTTATGAGTAGGTGAGAAGTGCCATGTAGACATTGAACAACCTGGGGATGAGTGATGATCCTTGGTGTACTCTGCATATAAGGTTGGAGGCAGTGGCGGTGTATGGTGCCAAGCAGACAGAATGGCTACACACTGTGAGGAAGGTGCTGTTCCGTTGGAGAATGAGTCCTTGTGTGGTTGGATTTGTTGAGGCGTTGAGTGATGATGAGTTCGGAGATGGTGACAAATGTGGATGAGAGGTCAAGCGAATGTGTGGCTGTATCTCCTCTGTCTATGATCAGGCAGATGTTGTTCGGGGTGGGAAGAGGGCAGTCCCAGTCCTATAATTGGTTCTGAAACCAGATTGTGAGGGATCCACGATCTGTTTGCTATTGAGGTGGTCAGACAATTGCTTGTTTAGGAGTTTTCCACTACTTTGGCTGGGTAGGGAGTCGGAAGATTGGTCTGTAGAGGTCATCATGTTCAGGTGTGCTGAGAGCTTATTCAGAATGGGTAGTATGGTGGCATGTTTCCAGGTCCTTCGGAAAGTGGCTGTGGTGAGGGAGCTGTTGAGTATAGGAGTGAGTGTGGAGCAGATGAGGTGAAGATGATGTGTGGGCAAGTATAAGATGGGGCTCCTGAGTGAATGGATTGAATGGTGGTGGCAGCCTCTGTCAGGGTGACGGTGGGCCAGCAGATCATCAGGGTTACTGGGGTGTTCATCTTGTTGGTTTGGAGGGTAGTGAGGGTGGATGGACCCGGTAGGGAAGCAAAGTTGTTGTAATGGTACTGATCTTGTCACCGTAGTAGTGGGAAAGCTGGAAGAAGAGATCCTATGATGGAGGACTGACATTGAGCTAGTGGCAGGGGAAATTAAATGCTTTGCTATGTTTAAAAAGTTATTTGGCATTGGTGGGGAAGTTCTCAATGTATTCAATTAGCGATGAGCATTTGGTGAATCTAAGTTGCTAGTGGTGGAGCCTGAGGGTGGTCAGTGGGTGCTTCTGATGTTTATAGTATGGGTTTGTCTCCACCAACATTCTAGTTGTTTCCACTGTGTTTAGAGAGTTGCAGTTCTACTGTGTACCACATAGCTTGAGGTCTTGTTATGGTGATGGTTTGGAGCAGGGCCAGAGAGCCTATGCAGGAGGTGATCTAGGCATTGTTGATGGATTGAGAGTGGTCTTGGTGCAGCAGGTATCAAGTTTGGTGCTCTGAGGTTCATGTTTCTTCAGAGCTTTAGTTCCAGCTGCATTGAGCAGCTTTGTAGGGTACTGTTCCGAGTTGGTGGGTAGATGCAGGAAATGGTTTTTCAGGTGAGAGGGTGGGCTTGTCCATCATGATGCCAGAGAAGGTGGTAAAAACAGGGTCAATGAGTTGTCAAACAGTATGGGTGGGTTCCTTCACGTGTTGGGTGAGTCCTAGTGTATGTAGGTCTTCCCAGTGGTTGTTGGTGTTTTTGTCAGTGTGGTCTTCTGGGTCAAAATTAAGGTCTCAGAGGAGGATCAAGGAGCTGTAGTCAAGCCTCAATGGGGTGATGAAGTCTTTGATGATCTTTCTGGAATTGGATTTTGGACAAGGAGGTGGGTAGAGCAAGAGATGTTGCTGGAGATGTAGATCTTAAAGGCCAGGTATTCCAGGAGGTCGCTGGAGTTTGCTGAATTGATAGAGCAGTGGATGTATTCTTTATAGACGATGGCTAGTCCTCCTCCAGGTTTGCAGGATCTGTACTATCTGTAAGTAATATGGAATAGCTAATACATTTTCAGCATTTTCATTGTCAAAGTCTCAGTGAGCCATGCTTTGGTCAGGAAGAGAAGGTCCTGAGAGAGGTGGTGCCGGAGACTTATGCTTCGATGGTGTGTTTGACAATCTTGCAACTTGTAAGTGTTCGGAGTGGTAATGCTACTAGGAATATGTGGTAATACCACTTGGGGCAATTTGTAATGAGGGCCTAAGATGGTGCCAAGTGCAGATGCATAATGTGGAGTTCTGCACCCTAACCCAGATAAAATCTGTCTTTATCCTGTTTCTTCCCCATCTGATGGCTGCAGTCTACTGAGGGCTAAATGTGATTTTAGCGCTTCTTGAGTTGGGAGCACTTGCTGGCTCTGGGGGCTCTGATATGGTGACAGTGCTGCTTCGGGCTGCTGGGGCCTCGTGCGATGCAGCGAGTTGAAACTAACGCTGTAAACCCTCCCTTGTGTTACAAGGCTGCCGGCGGTGGCTCTTGATTGTGGGAGTAGCAGAGCCGATGACCCGATGGAGTGCTCCCTGGTATTGTGAGTAGTGATGGAGGATCGGCGACCATCTGCAGGCAGTTACCAGGTGAGCCCTCCCTAGACTGAGAGACTGAGGATTGTAGCCTGAGACGATCCGGCACTGTGTATTCTGAGCATGAAGCCCTGTGTGGCTTACGCACATGCAAAAACTACTTTGACCTTGGAGGTATTTGTGGATCTAGCCTCAAGGCCCCCCTGGAGGAGGGTGAGTGCACAGGAGACTTCCCCACCCCCTTGTTGGGACACTTGTAATCACACTAGGAGCTGGATGGTGTGACTGTGATGTTATGCCCTTTCTGATGGAGGTGGATCAGGTTGCCCTGATGACCTGTGGATGGATTCTGCAAACCTCTTAGTGCACTTATGAATGCTCTTCCTCTGGCCAGAGTGGTGAGCCCTGTACAGCTGGCAGCTGGTGCGCCTGGGGGCCTTTTGTATTTGGAGGTGTGGGGGGGGTCACAAGGGACTCATGGGGCTCCCGAGGGAGCCCCACCAAGAGAGTATATGGAAACCAAAGTCTTTTGGTCAGGGAGGGAATGGCCCGGGTACCTGCGCAAATGCGGTCTACCAATGCCTTAGAGGACAGATTGCAGGAACATTCAGATACATTTTCTGAATTGTTGCAGGCTTTACTGGGCGTTGAAACCTCTCTGGTCCCCAGGAGAGACAAGGGGGAGGAGGTGGGTCTCCTTCAGGATGACCAGCGGATGCCCTGGGATCACATGAACACAGTGGGATCAATGCAGTCCATCCCTCTCTCGCGCAGGTCCATATGGTGACTTTAAAGGAAGTGCTCTGCCAACTGCAACTGAAAGAAATGATGCAGTTAGCTGTAATTGATGTAACATTTGGCTGGTGGGCCTGCCCGAAAGGGTGGAGGGCCCCAGTATGAACCTGTATGTACAACAGTGGTTGGAGACCACAGTTCTTGAATGTAAAACATCTACGTTTTTTCGCCAAAGAGCGGCCACAGAGTTCCCAGTCGTCTGCCTCCACCAGGTTTTGCACCCTGCGAAGTGGTGGTGTGCATGTATAACTAAAAGGACAGGGACAACATCCTGCAGATAGCACACACTAAGGTACCTGGCAAGTTGAAAACAGCAAAGAAACAGCAGTGTTTCCTGATGTCACTGCGGACGTGCAAAGGAAATGGGAATCGTTCATGGAGATCAAATGGCAACTATGACAATTAGATAGCAAATACACATTATTATTCCCAGCGTGCCTTTGCATACGGGATGATGAAAAATCATTCTTATTTCAATCATCTCAGAAAGTGTGGGATTGGTTAAAGTCTGTGGGAGTAGTGCCACCACCTCGGAAGGCACACAATGGGGAGTTCACTTCCTGTGAGGGCTCGCCGTCACACTGACAGAATAACCCATCACAAACAATCTAAGGAACAGGAAGGGTGCAATTAAGCACAAGTGGTGGTGGAGATGGGGCTCGTCAGAGGATCAGGACTCAGGGGCGGGTGCACCCCCGACCACAGATCAACCCACCATTGACAAGCTGGTGGAATCCTTGAGAGTGGGACCTGATGTCACCCCATTGACAGCTGACAGGGCTGGTGAGTCAGGCGGTGTGTCAGGATGATCTGGAGTATTTCTGCTGTGGCCTTTCATGCTAGTGGTATGCTTACTTTAGTGTTGCCATCTGGAGTTTACAGAACATTTGGGGATTTGGCTGAAGTGTTGGTGGAATAATGGAAGCGGTTTTCTATGCTGCATATGTAGATTTGAAAAATATGTTGGTTTGCAAAACTGGATGCTTGGTGGACGGGTTGCCGGGTGAGCAATGAGGTAGGGACCCCACTGGCTGGGGGCGCACCATGCAGTGAAACGCTGAATGACAGAATTCTCTTCCTGATATGGAACATCCAAGGCATGGCACGATCGTAAAATGATACTGAATACACACATACCTTAAAAGCAGGCATGTACATTGTGCATGCCTGCAGTACACACATTGGGTGACAGGAGAACTGCAGAAATTGGCGAAGTGACGACGGGGCAGTGCTAATTAAACTACTTAATCAGGCTATGTCAGGGGGTATTGAATTGTGTAGCACATAGTGTACTGTTTGCTGTGAGACCTACCAGGATAGACCTAGAGGGTCGGTTTGTGATAATTGAGGGTGACATAGATGGAGCACCTCTGGCACTGGTTGCACTATACGCTTGGAAAACTAACCAGTCCCCTTTGTTTGCATTGCTCAACCCACCCTCTTGACCATGCTGCACTTTCCAACTATTTAATGCAGTGACTATAACTGAGTCCAAGATCTGCAGCAGGATAGGTCCCACCTTTCGGTTTCAGGAGCACAGGTGGCAGCTAACACTTGAATGCTACAGCAGTGGGCTATACACGCGCAGGTCACAGAATTGTAAGAAGTACTCCGTAGTGAGCTTACACTTATTGAGGACAGCCTCGGGACCTGGATGTATTTGGTAGGATGGGTAAATGAGTGCTGATGGCTCTGAGGGAGTAGTATAAGGATCCCACTAGGGCAGCAGGCCAGCAGGTCAGCACAGTAAGGAGTCCAAAAGAACAAGAGTTCAGCAGAGTGGCAGTCCTTCATCCGCACAGCAGTCCTTTGTCCTGGCAGAGTATTCACAGGTCCACAATGTACTGTCTTGGTGGTGTCTGGCGTCCAGTGCTTATACCCAGTGTTGCCTTTGAAATGGTGGAGACTTCAAAGACATGCCTATGAAGTGCACAGAAGTAATTCCATGTTGCACTGGCTCCAGACTCACTATGGGGGTATGCAGCCATTTATGTGAGGACAGGACACAGTCTATTCTGATGTAAGTGAGGTATTGTCTAGCTCTCCCTTCCCATCCTGTCAGAGATAGCCCATTGAGACAAACCTAATCTTCAATGGTGTGTAGTAGCTGTGTAGGAGGAATACACAAAATCCGACTGCCAACTACACCCGGTCCTGTGATCAGAGACAGGCTATAGGTACCAAATGGATGTAGCAAGAAAATGCTAACTTTCTGAAAGTGGCATTTTCAGAATTGCAATGCAAAATCTAACTTCGCCATAGGTTTGAATTTTAAATTGTGATTCCAAAGACCCCAGACTTGAAGGGCCTATCTCTCCCCAATTGGAAATTGCACTTATAAAAATGTAATAAGATAATACCAATGTTATCCTATGGGAGAGATAGATCTTGCAGTAGTGTAAAATGATTTTGAGAGTTTTTCACTACCAGGACATATAAAAGTTAAACATACATGTCTTGCTTTTTAAATACATTGCATCCTGCCCCTTGGCTGCCCAGGGGCCCCCTTAGAGCTGATTTGTATGTAAAAAAAGGGAATGTTTGGGCCTGGCATGAAAGTTTATTTTATCCCATTGACGTGGCAGTTTAAACTGCACACACAGACTCTGCAATGGCAGGTTAGAGGGGCTGCGTAAGAGGTTGGCACAATCAGTTCTGCAATTCCACTAGTAGCATTTCATTTATGGGCTTTGGGCATATGTGGCTCAATTTACTAGAGACTTATAAATAAATTAAATATGCCAGTTGGGTATGAGCCAATATTACCTTGATTAGGGGAGAGAGCACAAGCATGTTAGCATTGGTTAGTCCTAATACCAGCAATTTCAGGTCAGAAAACAATAGAAAGAAGGCAAAAGGTTGGGATGCAGACCCCCTAAGGCTGTCAGGTCTAACAGCGGCTGTTATTTATGGGAGAATTATATTCTCCAAGATGTAGCTCCTAGCCCAGCTCTTATATCTTTTCTCAACCCTGTTGGTGGTATTGCGCACGCCTTCTTTGGGGATCTGCACTCACTATAAATTTAATTAATAGGGGGGTGATAGATGCAGAGTGATCCTGTCAAAGTTATATGCTCCTCTGTATGAGAGGGATCAGGGAGCACCCAACTATCAACTATCAACTCTACTACGCTATGGCCCAGATACAATAGGTTGCACATCGGCTGGTGGGCAGGAGAGTAGGGAAGTGCTGGGGGAACTGGGATAGGTTGGCATCATAGACTACCTAATTTGTGCAGCCTTGGTTACCAAAATGGACTATAACTTTTTTTAAATGGCCATGATATGCTGGGAAAAAAGATATCTTTACATGGGGTATAGCCACCATACCCATCGGACCTACCTTTCTGGTTCCTCCCCCAGATCCCGATTGAAAACCCAACATCCAATGGAGGTCTGGAGGGAGTTTGGGGGTGACGTGCTGGGACATCTTGGGCAAGGAAAGTCACTGGTGCACATTTGGGTTGAGCCTGGGACACTTCCTCTTATTTGGGGCACTGTTCACTCTGTGGAGACAGATTTGTGGGGATCCACAAAAGCTGTTCGAGTTGGCGCCACCTCTGATGTGTTGCTAGCTCATGGCCACCAATGCAAGGCATTCACTCATACTTATGGTGCATTGTGGAGTCAGTTTCCGAAGCCAGGGGGCACTTGAAAGTTTATGTGGGAGACACAACTGGGACCGTAATTGGCCCAGGCTCTCTGGAAATGATACCTGGAATCGGTAGATAAGATATCAATGAATGCAGGCAGTGGTACACCCAATTTAATATAGTGCTCCACACTTATCTGACAACAAAGAGGGTGGAGCGCATGTTTTTGGGGGCGGCCTCTGCCTTTGCCCGATGTGCTGTTCCAGAAGCAAATTCCTACACATGCTATGGCTCTGCCCTGTGATCACCAGGCACTTGAAGGAAGTGTTGTGTTGTGTGGGGAGTTGACCGAGGGTACTTCCTGTGCAGACTTTACTTGGGGTGCGCCCAACATCGTCGAAATATAAGCATGCTAATGGTTTTGTGAATCCGGCCCTGCTGCTTTCAAAGCATGGTACTGTCATGGCGTGGAAATCCACAGTGGCGCCCCAGCTGCAGAGATGGAAACTGACCGGCTAAAGTGGGCTAAGATGGAGGTAAATGTCCCATCTGACATCTGGCATCAAATGAGGTGGAACAGAAATATGATAAATGGGATGGTTTTATTGAAAAACTGGAGAACAAGTCAGGTGCTCGACCACCGTAGACATGATGCTCACATGGATGGCTGTATTCCTGGCATGAGTAGCTGATGTCTGGCGCTCGACTAAGACATGCAGGGGTTACCAGGAGTTGTATGGATTCCGGGCCTGTGATCCCCCAGGGTACGAATGTTTGTCATTGGCAATGTGCACCCGTGGTATGTGCCTGTATTAAGTGTTGTCTGTCAGCCCGAGCAACTGCAGATCCCTATGATAGTGTACATTGTATACATGACTGCCTCTGCCCACGCTAATAATTTATAACTGCTTACTTGTAAGGATATATGTATTGTTGTATAAAATGCAATAAAGATATTTATTGTTAAAAGTTGCTGATTTCTTTTTGCTGTAATAGATTAAGATGAACCCCCACCACTTTTCAAACTTGATAACGTTTAAAGTAAGATGTGTTCTAGAGAGCCATTGATTTTGTATGCTTGTTTTTAAGGTTTTATAAGGGTGTCATTACACTGTTGTATTAAAAATGTAGATCACTGGCAAATGGTGGTTGTGGAGTATGATGCTGGCCGTGTGGTTGTAAATGATGTTGTATAAATGTATGCTGCTTGGTGTTTTATTTTAGGCACAGGGTGAAGCATTTGTATAAGGTGGTTGTATGAGTGAAGGAAGCTTGATGTGTTGGTGTATGATGGTTTTGTGGGTTTATGGCGATGAGTGTGGCGACATTTAATGGTGTGCCATATGGTTGTATGTTTGTGTGTGTGGCTGTATGAACATGGTTATGTAGCTGTGTCTTATGGGGTTGTTTTGCATAAAAAATGGTGATTGTGTGGGCATACTCAATCTGCACAGTTGATGTGTAAGAATGTGTGATGTCGTCTGAGTGAGTGAGTGAGTGATACATTTATAAAGCGCAACTATTGCTGAGGCATCTTGGCGCTTAGCTGTAATGGTACTGGTGACTAGTATGTGGTAGGCAGAATTAGGAAGGTGTAGTTGGAAACAGCCAGGTTTTGAACATTCTCCTACACAGAACTCTGTGAGGTTGTAGCCTGATTGAGATCAGCATTGTGTTCCAAAGTTTGGCTGCCCCGTAAGAGAGGGTCTGAATGGCCCATTTTATTTTAGACAATGTACGATATGGATATATGGTGGAAGTGTAGATGAATGATGGTCTGTGTGTTGGTGTATGATGATGGCTGTGTGGGCTTTTAATGGTGATCTCATGTCTATTTTATGATATGTTTATAATGTAAGTTTGTAGACGTGCGCATGTGAATGTGTCAATATGGTTGCTTGATCTGAGGTTTGTGGTTGCATACTAATGTCGACATATAATGGTTCTTTGGTCATATATTGTGTTGTTAAAAATGGCTGTATGTTAACTGGATTGATATATGACGGTGGGTGTTTTTTAATGTATATTATATTGGTTGTGTGGACTTATGATACAATTGATATTGAGTACTTTAAGATCACATTTTATGTTCTTTGTGGTTATTATTTAATACCTGGAATCTAATTTCTATCCTGCGCATGAATAATCTTAGATCCATTATACTCGGCCTTCAATGTCTACACTGTCTTGATTCACAGTTCACATGCCATGCAGTTAGTAGTTATATCCGATAAGCACTGAGGACAAGAAAAGATATGATCATCTTGGTTTTGTTGAATTGTAAGTAGCTTCTTGAGGCACTGATTTTACTGTAGTTCTCAAACTGATTATTTAGTGATCTTGTGGAAAACTAATCTTGACTCAATCTTTCACTTTTTACCAACTCTTGGGCAGATTTACAAGAAACGGATGCATCTGTAGAGATGCATCAGTTTCCCTGCGCCAGCCTGTGAAACCCTTGCGCCACCACGGATGCTTGAGTCCTGGTGCGCTGAACTGGGGTGGCAGAGTGGGCTAAAGAACGGAGATGGATTAAACCCAGATCTGTTGACTGGGTGTGAGTGTTTGATTGGTTCTGATGCTCCGTCCATCACCACCCCCTTTTGTACCGCTTTGTTTGCCATAAGTTGGCAGGGTATGCTCAGACGTGAGTCCCTTGCTCACTTTGCCACTGGATTCAAGCAAGCCTGGCTGAAGACGGCTGAAATGCCAGAAACCGGTCCTAGGAAGCTTGTTTCCGTTCCAGGGAAGGCATGGCTTGGCAGTTCCGGCTGGACTGTTCCCATGAGGCACAGGGTCAGACTGATTTGCATATGGCCAGGTCTGAACTGGGGTGGCAGAGTGGGCTAAAGAACGGTGATGGATTAAACCCAGATCTGTTGACTGGGTGTAAGTGTTTGATTGGTTCTGATGCTCTGTCCATCACCACCCCCTTTTGTACCGCTGTATTTATAGCACGGCACACCATGGCTCAAGGAGTGACAGTTGCATCAGAAAGTCTGACACATCTGTTGGCCCAAAAGTCAGGCATTGCTAGAGTCCTGTCACAAGCATAACGCAACTCCAGCAATGCATGTTGAGGCCTATACTTATTGTACTGTGTCACTCCTTACGCCTGCTTCCAGCAGGCATAAGGTTTTGACTAGTGGCATCCTAGAAGTGGCACAGTGAAATCTAGTGTCACTTTTATGAGGCTTTCCTTAGTGGGAACGCCCACCCTGCATACATAATACCTGACCCAGGTATAAATGTGGCGCAGGGCTGTACAACGTGATCCATCTCCCTAGATGTGCCACGTTGTAAATTGGCTGCATTTTTTATGCTGCCGCTGCATCACAACAGTAATGCAACCGTGGTGCAAAAGTGTTGCAAGGGGCTTGTAAATCTGCCCCTGTGTTTTTAAAACTTTTATCCACATGAAAACTATTTAAATTGAAGGGACAACATTGATGAACCGTTGCACACGGTACTGCACAGTTTTGTTCATGTGCTTTTGTTATAATTTGAGAAGCGATCAAAGTTTGTAAAGTGGACCTAGGCTTAGTGGCCAAAGGGATAAGGAGAGAAAAGGAGGGATAAGCAATTGTGGTCGGTTGTCACATATCTGGACTGGATGTCACACTGCATAAAGTCTCAGATTACGTGTGATCCTGTTGTTGGGATCTGCACTGTTCAAGTAGGCACTAAGGGGTAACAATTACGCCGGTGTACCTGGAGTCCCTGTCAGGAAATGTGCAATGATTGAACGTCACTCCATCACTAGGAAGGAAGGAGCCTTGGTAGAGAAAAGGTAACTGATAAACGAAGGTCACAATGCAGGACACAGGTGAGCACTTGGGGAACTATATTGAGTGTCAAGAAATTAATGTTGTGATGAAAGTTTTCCTTATACTTGTCAGACCTTATATGTAACCCACAAATGCACCTGAGGTTTAGGCTGAATGTGTGATTCTGAGAGTTCTGGTAATGTCATTCCCTACTCTCCATTATGCCTTTCTACATCTTCTCCATGTGCCCTGTCTCCATGGACAATTATGTCCTAATCGATGAGGTGGGACTGGCGGTCCAGTGGGGAACGTTATAACATATTAGTCAGCCTCTGTCTTTCAACTTTATTAAGGTTTTGGAGTATTTGTATATATGGCCGTGGGACATGTTGCATGTGCTGTGATACAGGTCTGAACGGTTGGGATGTATGGAAGGCAGCGTCCTAATAATTCGGTGCTACAAAGGCTACATGGAACCAGTCAACTGGGTATGAAGAATTCCACTCTGCAATCAGTGATTTTAACGCCTACTTGCGCCCTTCTCTTTCAGTGGGACCTCGTGTGCGAGAAGAAATGGCTCAGTAAGGCGTCTTCTACCTTCTTCTTCATCGGGGTTACAGTGGGATCGCTTTCAATTGGTTACTTGTCCGATAGGTACAGTAGGATGTATCCATTTTTTCCTAATGTGTATTTCTATGTTCCTACTTGGGTTAGCTGATCATTATTTTTTTGTGTGCACTCTGTGATAGGTTTTGCATTCCTGACTCCTTTCCATCACAAACTCAGGGTCTTTGTGGCTAAGATCTCAGTAGATTTCAGATTATGGGTTTGTGGTTTGGTGACTGATGGGGAATGGACAGATGTCTGCTTAAGGGAATTTAACAGGTAGACAGTTGTTCTACAGATGGTGGCAACTGGCACACAGTTCAGGCAGTAGTGTGCCAGTGAGATACAATAGGCTATTGATTTTGGAGAATCACAGATTTGGTGGTTCTATGTGAGTCCGAGGTAGGTTGTCGAAGGTCCTAGAACGGCCCTTGCTCACCCACTTTGAATCAAGTGCAAAGAAGAGTCAAAAACAATGAGTGGATCATGGCTGAATTAATGCCATGTTAATTAAATAGATACAATAATATGTATTTGTAACAATATACATAGGACCAGATGTACGACCATTTTTGCATGCGCAAACGGGATTGCGAACCCGTTTGCGCATGCAAGAACAGCACGGGTAATGTACAAACCCTATTTTGCGAGTCACAATTTTTGCGACTCGCAAAATAGAGTTTTGCGACCCGCCATTAGCAAGGGGCGTTCCCTTCTTATAGTAAGCGCTTCCTATGTAAGAATGTTTCGCATTCGCAATTGCGGGCGCAAAACACTTGCAAATTACCACCCTCTTCAAGAGGGTAGTCTTGCACTCTTAAAAGGGAAGGGGTCCCCAGGGGACACCTTCCCCTTTGCAAATGCAGGGGAAAATATTTTTTAAGGGCAGGCAGTGGTCCGAGGGACCACTAACTGCCCTTAAAAAATGAAACGAAAACGTTTTTTTTTTTTTTTTTTTTTTAAATGTATCCCGTTTTCCTTTAAGGAAAACAGACTGCATTCAACAACAAAAACTGCATTATTTAAAAGCAATCCCAGACATGGTGGTCTGCTGAGCCCAGCAGGCCACCATACCTGGGAGGGCCTGCAATTCCAAATGGGGTCGCAAATTGCGAGAGGCTCATTAATATTCACGAGCCTCTCAATTTGCGACCCCATTGGGAATCACTAACAGTGTGAAATACACTGTTGTACATTGGAAATAGCGATTCGCAAAATGGGAGTCGCAAAAAACTCGCAATTTGCAAGGCGCTATTTCCATGGTCGTACATCTGGCCCATAGTATTCTAAAGACTTTCTGGATTTCTAGTAGGATCTGTAAGCAAATAATGCCCTTGAAACTATAGTGTGCACGCAGTTTCTGTAAAATCCAATTTGATTACATTTATAGAGTGAAACCCAAACTGTAAGGGCCTAATTACGAGTTTGGTCTATAGGACTGCCAAACTCAGGCGGGGACCACCGCACCACTAGTCCACCCACTATATTACGAGTATGGCGGTCAGACCATCAGTGGACCACCACAGCTGCCAGGAATCCGCAATCCCTTGTGCTGGTGCAGCGGCCTTGAGGCAGCAATATACTTGGTGGTGCCGTTACGGCACTGCCAAGCATATTACAAGTTTCACCACTGCAACTCTAAACATGGCAGTGAGACCACATTTGGTAGGGTGGTGGTGTGGCCCCCTGTTGCCTCTGGGCCCTTGAGTACATGCAGGGGGCACATGGTGTGTCCCCCGGGTCTATGCACTACCTTTCCGTCACTTAGCAGTCCATGGGAAAGGGCGTAGACTTTGGCATTTCAAAGGCACCGCTGTGGGAACGCCAAAGGACCATCCACCATAGAACAAGAAAACGCGTACCCTGGCGGGTGGGCCGGCAGTCATGTTTGGAGGTGCGGGAGTATGGCGGTGGCATACCTGCACTACCAAAATTGTAATCAGGCCATAAGATATGTCCATTGATTTCACATGCTAGTGGCCAGGGTAGGCCCTGACCTGGTTATCTTGCTCACCTTGCCACTGGATTCAAGATAACCTGGCTGATGAGGGGTGAAACCCCAAAACTGGTCCCAGGATGCTTGTTTCCGGTCCAGGGGAACCTGCCTGGCAGTTCGGGCTCTACTGTTCCCATGAGGAACAGGGTAAAGTCTGATTTGCTGGGTCCAAACTAGAGTGGCTTAGTGAGCAAAAAAATAGGTGATGGATTAAACCCAGGTCTGTGACTGGGGGTGAGTGACTGAAAAGTTTCAGCACTCCGTCCATCATTTTCCTGTGATTGCTATGTTTACACTAAGTGGCCAAGGTATGCCCATATGTGGGTCCCTTGCTCACTTTGCCACTGGATTCAAGCTAGCCTGGTTGAACCCCAAAACCAGTCCCAGAATGCTTGTTTCCCATCCAGGGAGGACTTGGCCTGGCAGTTCGGGCTGGACTGTAGGGTCAAGACTGATTTGCATATAGTTGGGTCCTCATTGGGGTGGCTTAGTGAGCAGAATAACGATGATGGATTAAACCCATATCTGTGACTGAGGGTGAGTGTCTGAAAAGTTTCAGCACTCCGTCAATCATCTGACTGTGTTTGCTGTGCTCACCCTAAGCAGGCAGGGTATGCGCAGAAGTGGGTCCCTTGCTCACATTGCCACTGGATTCAAGCTAACCTGGCTGATGAGGAGTGGAACCCCGAAACTGGTCACAGGAGGCTTGTTTCTGGTCCAGAGAGGACCTGGATTGACATTTCAGGCTGGAATGTTCTCATGAGGAACAGGGTCAAGACTGATTTGCATTTGGCTGGGTCCAAAATGGGGTGTCTTAGTAAGCAGAAGAACATACATGGATTAAACCCAGATCTGGGGTGAGTGTCTGAAAAGTTTCTGCACTCCGCCTATCATTTTACTGTGTTTGCTAATGATTGTGTTTACCAAACCGTAATGACTTATACTGCCTAATGTAATATAAATCCATTCAGCTGTTTTAGATACAAAAGTCTAAGGAAAATGCATTGATAGAAAAAATTATTTTGTGACCCCTTGACCAGTCACCACAAAAAGTTGCATTATCAGCCAATGTAGAAGGAAGAATAGGTCTGCAAAGTTTTGTTTAGACTCTGCAAAGTTAATAATAGAGACAATGAGAGGGATTCCTATTTCTGGTAACCCTAACTCTGACTACCATACCAACGGTAACAACTTGTTTTGAAATAAAATGATGACCTTATCACTCTACTGGAGAAGGTGAAGGGACACTGTTGTTAATTCCTTTGGTTTGCTTTTAATTTTGCTGTAAAAGCACAAGTACATGTCCTAATGGTATACTTGTTAAAGACACTGGAAGCTCTTTAAGTGAGGGAGAAGCAGAAAGATGTACCATCAGCCAACCATCTCTGAAAATCAAAACGTCATTACCCAGCACTGAATTTTAAATAGTGCTTGTCCCAAGACGTGATTTGAAAATATGAAGCCATTATTTGTGTGTTGGAGAAACAGAAGAGTCTTTTTCCATTTTTCTCCTTTTGTCTTACTGTTAGACATGGGATTTCTGGTTGGCTAAGGCTTGCGCCAAAGCCAGTGTCAGAACCAGCTCTTCTCTTTCGCTGGTGGGTGACACAGGAGCAGAACGACGTAAGCTCCCAATTCCTCCTCCGAACTCCCCAGCCACGCACAGTCTTAAATGCGTAGCCAGAAAAGCCCCAAGGGGGAAAGGGGAATTGGACAGAGAAGAGAATGCACACACGTGTAGTCTTCCTTTCTTCTTCTTCTTATGTTGTCTATTCTTTTCTTCTGCTCTACTGTTCTTGTATGCTGAAAAATAAATTACATGTAAATCACTCTCTGACTCCTCTTCTCCTTCTAATCTTATTCTTCTCATTCGATTGATAACCCACCCAGGAGCTGTGTGCCTTTGCTTCTCTTCTTAGGCTACTTGTTCTTCTGTTCTTAGTATTATTCACTGTAATATAATGGGCTTGTGTTATTGGTTATTCTTTCTCTTATCTCTAATCTCAATTTCTCTTCACTAGTGCTCACTTACAGGACAGAGAACTGAAGCCTTGTTAAGTATACTCTTTCTTCTTCACCTATGTGTATGTATATCTTATTATGTAACTTCTGCTGCTTCGCTGTGGTATTATATTCTCTCACTTTTTCGTTGTCATATGATTTCTACCTCATGCGGGTCTCTACTCTCTAAGTTGTGTGAAAAAATACTGTTAGGAAACGGCATTAGCTTCAAACGAAAATGCCGTCGCCTCTCAGAACCCTCGTCGAAATACCTAGTACTATTTTTGTTCAAGACTTGTGCTGACTCTAAACTCGCACTTGAAATCTACTTCAGAAGAAACTGCGCACTCGCCCTTAGGAAGCGGAGCTTCTGGCAAGCATGCGCTGTTACCAGTTTAACGGACCGCTTTTCGGGTAAATAGGAATTGTCTTACTTAGGATTGCTGACTGTTCACAAACTCAAATATTTCCTCAGGAGCTTCTGGCAAGCATGCGTTGTTACCAGTTTTAACGGACCGTTTCTCAGGTAAAATTGGAATTGTCTTACTTAGGATAGCTGGCTGTACACGAACTCAAATACTCCCTCAGGACTCTCGCGAAGTGTAGCTTCTTTTCCCTAAACTAACGCGACGCGATGAAGACACCTCCTACTCCTCCTACAGTTCAGGTGAAGTGCGCAGCTCTCCGCGCGCCTCACCGGTAACTCTCCAATCTGCCAATCTGACTAGAGCTCTGACCCGTTTCCTATTATGGAACACACAGCCGCCATGTTGCAATCGCCCTTGCACCCAATGCTTTTTACACAGTTTAGACAACACGGCAACCATCATTCCTTTCCTGATGTGAGACCTCTTAGCTGGGGACCTGACAGTACCCTCCCTCAAAGACCTTCCTTCTGGATCTTGTTTGGATATCTTCTATGAAAGTCGGCTATTAGTCGTGGAGCATTTACTTCAGATTCTGGCTCCCAAGATCTCTCCTCAGGACCATAATCTTTCCAGTCTAGTAAGTAATATAACTTTCCTTTTTGTAGCTTAGAGTCTAAGATCTGTTGAATTTCAAACTCCTCTCCTTTCTCAGTTTGGATTGGCTTTGGGGTCTTACTTAGTCTAACTTCTGGTACTGCCTTTTTTAGTAAGGAAACATGAAAGACTGGGTGTATACGTAACCTCTTGGATAATTTTAACTGATAATTTAATGTGCTTAACTTTTTCTCTATTGGATAAGGTCCAATAAATCGTGGTTGAAACTTTCTAACCCCTTTTAGTCTGAGATTTCCTGTATTTAACCAAACTTTGTCCCACACTACCAACTCAGGTTCTTTTCTTCTCTTTTTGTCTGCATAGTGTTTGTAATTTGCCTTTGCTACTGTTTAATTTTGGATAGCTCTACTATGTACTTGTGTCAGTTGTTCTACCAAATCAGATACTGAGGGAACATCAACTTCTTGAAAGTTTAATGAATGTTGTGGGTGTCTACCAGCATTCAGGAAGAACGGAGTGTAACCTGTAGAAGCATTTGTAGTGTTGTTATGTGCAAATTCTGCTGCCCATAAATAATCTGGCCAGTCTCCTTCCTGTTCTAATAGACACATTCTTAGATACTGTTCCAGTTCCTGATTGGTGCGTTCTGTTTGTCCATCAGACTCTGGGTGGAAACTAGTGGTGTACCTGTTCTCTATGTTCAAACGCTTAGTGAATGCCTTCCAGAAATGTGACAGAAACTGAGAGTCCCTATCTGACACCAAAACCTTAGGTATGCCATGTGCGCGAACTACATGCTGGCTGAAAGCATCCGCTAAAATCTTGGCAGATGGCACCCCCTTTAAAGGTACAAAATGCGCCATCTTTGTAAAGGCATCCACACAAACTAAAATGGTATCATAACCATGGCTAGAGGGTAAATCTACTATGAGATCTAAGGTTACAGTGTGCCAAGGAAAAGGAGGGGTGGGTAAAGTCTGTAACAGGCCTTGTGGACGTCTTCTTTCTGCTTTTCATCTTGCGCAAGTCTCACAAGTTGCCACATACTGATGTATGTCCTTGATCATGTTTGGCCACCAGAATCGTCTGCACACCAATTCCTTAGTCTTGTTTATGCCTTTGTGTCCTGCTAGGATACTGCCATGACATTCTTTTAAGGCCTTTAATTGCATCTCTGGAGTGGGCAAGTATAATGCTCCATTGTGATAGGGTAGACCTTCTCGAATTTCTCTCCTGGAATCTTCCTTTAACCAACTCCTCATTTCTTCACAACTCTGAGTATCAGTTTTCTCTCGATTCTCTACTGTTTCTTGTAATACGACGTTGATTACCTTTTCTGCTGGAATAATTGCCTGATCTAGAATCTTTTCCGTAACTCCTTCCGTCTCTAATCTGGATAGGGCATCCGCCTTGCCATTCTGGGTTCCGGGTCGATAAGTAATTACAAAGTCATATTCAGAGAAATACAAAGACCAGCGTAGCTGTCTGGGAGTTAAAGTTCTGGGTGATTTTAAAAATTTCAAATTTCGGTGATCAGTATACACTGTTACTACGTGCCGAGCTCCCATCAGATAATGCCTCCATTCCTTGAAAGGTTCCTTAATGGCCAGTAATTCTTTTTCTGTGATAGTATAATTAATTTCTGGGGGTGTTAATTTTCGAGAGCGGAAGGCCACTGGATGAAGTTGGCCCGTAGTTTTGTGTCTCTGTGATTACACTCCTCCCAAGGCCAGATTCGATGCATCCGTTTCAACTAAGAATGGTTCCGCAGGATCTGGATGCAACAGAATAGGCGCTGTGGTGAAATCTTTTTTTAATCGCACAAATGCTGCCTCAGCTTCCGCATTCCACTGGAAAGGAACTCCCTTCTTCAATAAACGTGTGATTGGGATTAACTTTTTTAAGAAGTCTTGGATAAATCTCCTATAGAAGTTGGCAAATCCTATGAAACTTTGGATTTCCTTAACTGATGTAGGGGACTTCCACTCAATCACCGCCTTTATCTTGTGTTCATCCATGGTGATTCCTCCTGGAGCAAGTACAAATCCCAAAAACTCGACTGAGGTTACATCAAAGGCGCATTTGTCCAATTTGACAAATAACCCATTCTCACGAAGTCTTTGTAGTACTTTCTTGACATGTTCTTCATGTGTCTTTACTTCCGTCGAGTAAATCAGGATATCATCAATATATACAATCGCTATCTGATCTATGGAATCCTTCAACACATCATTTATAAAATGTTGAAATGCTGCTGGTGCATTGCATAGCCCATACGGCATCACCTGGTATTCAAATAAACCTTGCTTAGTTCTAAATGCCGTCTTCCACTCATCTCCTTCTCTGATTCGGACCAGGTGGTATGCTCCTCGCAAATCAAGTTTTGTATAGATTTTAGCTTCTTTCACCTGGTCCAGAAGAGTGGAAATCAGAGGTAAAGGGTAACGGTTCTTGATTGTTATCTGGTTTATTGCCCTGTAGTCTATGCACGTGCGTAATTCTCCACTTTTCTTTGGAATAAAAAACAAGGGGGAAGAAACTGGAGACTGCGAAGGCCGAATGAAACCATTCTCTAGATATTCTGCCAGATAATCCTTTAAATGTTTATCCTCTTGTTCGGTCAAAGCATAGATTCTACTGCAGGGTAAATTCTCTCCAGGTTCCAAATCTATTTTACAATCATACTCCCTGTGAGGAGGTAATTTCTTTGCTTCGACTTCATTAAAGACATTCTGATATTCTTGATACTTTTCAGGTAAGGTTACCGTGTCTATCAGACAGACCAAATTTTCATTTTCACTTAAATGATAGGCAGGAGGTTTATCTGTTCTGATTTTACAGTCTTTGAGACAATTTTCCTTGCAGTAGTTTGAGTTCAAGGTTATCGTTCTTGCTGCCCAATCTATGGTGGGGTTATGCTCGGTGTGCCAAGGTAACCCTAAGATCATTTGAAACTGTGGGGCGTCAATTAAATAGAATTGTAAAATTTCGCAATGGCCTTCAGTTGTTTCTAGTTGCACTGGTTCTGTGTGGCTCACGATGGTGCCTGATGACAGATTGGTACCGTCTACGGCTCTGACTGGCTCACTCTTCTCTTTCCGGATTGCTTGTAATCCAATTCTCTCAGCAAATCGTAAATCGCAGAAATTACCCGTTGCTCCTGAGTCTATCATCACAGCAACCTTTTTCCCTCTATTTTCTCGATAGCTCAGAGTTACAGATATCACCAAATGAGGAGCAGCTGCTTGCAAGGTATTCGCCAAAGCATGATTCTTTGGAGCTGAATTTGTTTTGGCAACCACCAGTCCAACTCCATCTACTGGTGGCACGTGGCGTTTTCCGCCGACTGTGTTTTGGGCTTTTTGGGGCAATCCCGAACAAAATGCCCGCTTCCTCCACAATAGAGACACAATTTATTGTTCCGCCTCTTTTCCTTCTCCTCCATGGTCCATGCTCCATGGTCCATGAATAGTTCCTATTTGCATGGGCTCGATTCCACGATTGGAATCATGTTCTTTGTGAGGTTCATATCTGGCTCTATCAAAATGCGGAACACAGGGTCGATAATCTCGTTTCTTCTCGCCCCTTCTCTCGCTCTGTCGAAAATCAATCTCCAATACTAGATCCACCAAGCAGAGATGTCAGTAGGACAATTGGGAACTTGTGCTAAGGCATCCTTTAATTCATCCTTTAGCCCCCGATAAAATACTGCTGCTCGTTTGTTCTCTGGCCATTCCGTCTCTAATACCAACTTGTTGAATTGTGCCAAGTATGCCACTAACTCTCTGTTTCCTTGTCGGATCTCCAAAAGTTCATTATCTGTAGCTTGAGACACCTTTCGACGATCAAAAATTCGCATGAACTCTTTCTTGAAGTCATCTAAATTAAATAGCACAGGGTCGTTTCTGGTGACCAAGGGCATTGACCAAGCTGCGGCATCCCCACTTAGGTAAGATAGGATAAATGCCACACGAGACTGCGCATCAGGAAACAGGGCAGGTCTGCATATAAAGTGCAAGGAACATTGTGTTAAAAAGACTTGAGCCTTCTGGGGGTCTCCACTAAAGCGTTCTGGGGGTGCTAGGGGAATCACAGGAGATAGTGAATGTATTACTTGTGTGTTTACTTTTGACTGGGATGAAGCTGATTCCCCAAATGAACCCAAAACTGGGGAAGATATCTTAAACCCTTCTTCCGAAACTAAACTCCCTATTCTTTGTGCTAATTCTGTGGTATCTTTTTTGAGTTCTCTATTTTCTTCTCTAACTGTAATTAATTCTCTTTGTATCTCATCCAAAATGTTCCCCAACTTCTTTAAATCCAAACCTTCCGCCATTCTTGTCAGGTGCCTATACCGCGCGGGCACTTCACTCTGTCAGAACCAGCTCTTCTCTTTCGCTGATGGGTGACACAGGAGCAGAATGACGTAAGCTCCCAATTCCTCCTCCGAACTCCCCAGCCACGCACAGTCTTAAATGCGTAGCCAGAAAAGCCCCAAGGGGGAAAGGGGAATTGGACAGAGAAGAGAATGCACACACGTGTAGTCTTCCTTTCTTCTTCTTCTTATGTTGTCTATTCTTTTCTTCTGCTCTACTGTTCTTGTATGCTGAAAAATAAATTACATGTAAATCACTCTCTGACTCCTCTTCTACTTCTAATCTTATTCTTCTCATTCGATTGATAACCCACCCAGGAGCTGTGTGCCTTTGCTTCTCTTCTTAGGCTACTTGTTCTTCTGTTCTTAGTATTATTCACTGTAATATAATGGGCTTGTGTTATTGGTTATTCTTTCTCTTATCTCTAATCTCAATTTCTCTTCACTGGTGCTCACTTACAGGACAGAGAACTGAAGCCTCATTAAGTATACTCTTTCTTCTTCACCTATGTGTATGTATATCTTATTATGTAACTTCTGCTGCTCGTCGAAATACCTAGTACTATTTTTGTTCAAGACTTGTGCTTAGGAAGCGGAGCTTCTGGCAAGCATGCGCTGTTACCAGTGTAACGGACCGCTTTTCGGGTAAATAGGAATTGTCTTACTTAGGATTGCTGACTGTTCACGAACTCAAATATTTCCTCAGGAGCTTCTGGCAAGCATGCGTTGTTACCAGTTTTAATGGACCGTTTCTCAGGTAAAATCGGAATTGTCTTACTTAGAATAGCTGGCTGTACACGAACTCAAATACTTCGTCAGGACTCTCGCGACGCGTAGCTTCTTTTCCCTAAACTAACGCGACGCGATGAAGACACCTCCTATTCCTCCTACAGTTCAGGTGAAGTGCGCAGCTCTCCGCGCGCCTCACCGGTAACTCTCCAATCTGCCAATTGGACTAGAGCGCTGACCCGTTTCCTATTATGGAACACACAGCCGCCATGGTGCAATCGCCCTTGCACCCAATGCTTTTTACACAGTTTGGACAACACGGCAACCATCATTCCTTTCCTGATGTGAGACCTCTTAGCTGGGGACCTGACAGCCAGGCAGAAACCACCACTCTAGTCAGGGCAAGGGAGTTACACGCCAAAGATAACCCCTGCTCAACCCCTTGGTAGCTTGGCACGAGCAGTCAGGCTTATCCCGGAGGCAATGTGTAATGCGTTTGCGCAACACATACACAGCAGCAACATCCCTGGCACACCACGAAAGGAACTCCACACAAGGTTATATCAAAAATAGCCTTTGTATTCTCATAACACATTAGAATAGTAATCACATAATATACATCGTGGCACCTGGCACTAGGTCATATTTACAAGGGATTATATACACCTGACAGAGCCAATTGGACCACTGTCAGAACCATCACAAAGTGAACTTAGTAAATGTAGAACTTATCATAAACATAGAACACAACCAGTAATTGCTGGCAACTTTAGCATCATCCGGTAACATAAACCACATTATGCACAGTATCACATTAGGCGCGAATTACATTCTGCGCCAACCTCACCAGCATAAACACATTATGCAATCATCTCATAAGTCTAAACGCATTAGACCCTCCCCTCCTAAGCATAACTCACATTACGCAATAGGCCTTTCCAGCATACACACAGTATGCATAACCATCCTAAAAATAAACGCATTATGCCATATACATCACCATAGCTACATTATGCAACACCACATTATGCCTAAACACTGGACATACATCACATCGCATTCCAGTAAAACAACCAGTCATGACTGGTAACATTGCATCTTGCCTGAATCTGTTAGGCAAACATAGTAGGCCTGATAGCTGGGCATAAACCCAGAGTGCATAAATAACAATGGGACATAATCATTCTTTTGGCAACACTCCTAGTAATAGACACATTATGCAATTCGGTAGAGCCTGGTGCTCTACAAATGTCACCAATTTGCCCCCAGGCCAACTGGCCTTCTCAAAGGGCGTGAATGCCCTATGTTCCAATGTCAGGGCCGGCTGCCAGTGCAGCAGAGACAAGTGAGCACAGGCAGTGGCCTAAGCGTTGCAGCTGCCCACTAATTGCTGGGCAGCTGTGATAAAAACTGTAGGCAGGGGCACTCCTGTGCCCTGAGTCCTCCACTGGGACTCTAAAACTCGACTGTGCCCAACGTCGCAGGGCGGGCACCCGCAATGTGCCCCGACGCGCCCCCATTGTTGCAGCTAACCTCTGCAAGCAGGGCAGCTTGGACAAACACGGCCCTGGTACCTCTGTGCCCTCGAGGCCCCCACTGGGGTACCTTAAACAAATGTGCCCCCACGTTGGAGAGGCCAGCAACGGTGGGACCGCTCAGGCACTAACACTGTGCCCTGACGTGCACCATCTCACTGGGGTGCTTTAGAGATACGTGCCCAAATGTTGGAGTCAAACGGGCTCTGCACACAAAGCCTGCCCCACGTTGGAGCCACATGGGCTCTAGAACGATCATTTGCCACACGTGGGAGCGGCCCGCAATGGCGGGACCGCTCAGGGACGCACAATGTGCCCCTGGAGCCCCCAAGGGCTCCGGACCAACAACCTACTGCTTCCCGATTAGCCCCACTCACTGGACGGTCCTCTGCCCACTCCAGTCTCCCGGGACCCGCAACTCTCCTTCTCCAGCGTAGGTCCTCGGGCCGGAATGGAGCTCGCACAGCTCCAACCTTTCACATGCAGCGGGGGCAGGTACCGGCAATGTGCCTCGTGCCCCCTCCGCCATTAACACCCAACGCGGCACCTTGCGGGGCTCTCCCTTTGACATGGGAGCCCTGCCGAACCTCTTCTCCTCTCGGCAATTTCGTGGGCGCGGGGCTTCCCTCGGGAAGGCGGAAGTCCCGCCCCACGACAGGCATCGTGCTGCCTGATGTGGTGACCAAATATTAATATATGATTAGCACAGTATATCTAAAACCAGTCCGCTTAGTTTTAGCCTAACCAATAGTCCGAAACTCCTGTTAGGCCTAATGCGATAAAAAGGCCGGGAGCAGAACGACGGCCATTTTGGTTTGAGGCTCCCTCGTTGTTCGGTCACATGGTCTTTTCTGTCCACCATTTACCCTTAGTTTATCATGCTCTGGTTAGGATGAAGTAATCGAGTTAAATATATAGTTAAGCCCAGTGTATCTAATATGTCTAATCAATATGAAGTCGCAGTTTGTTATTCATGTGCTGCAACCCACTGAGCTATCTTTGTAATGTGCAAGCTTCAGGTGTATAGAATTGTTTCTGTAATGTGGAAGCTTCTATCTTATTCTTGCCTTCTCAGTAAGAGACTTGTTATGCTACATTGCTTTCCTCCAGCTAAGTCTATAATATGGATGTTTCTGTATGTTTCTGTTATAAGAAATAGAAGCTTGTTAATGGCAGAAAAGACCTCTGATGCAGACATTTGTTCTGTAGCTCCGTGCATGGCACAATCCCCCTCCCTCTTGGAGTGTGATTTACTAAGAGCAGCTGAAAGTAAACGGTCTGAGGCCCCAAGGCCGAGTTGTGAGATAAGCACATTCCTGTGCCTGAGCTGAGCTAATTATATGCGCCAAATATGGGTCTTCCTCTCTTCCGAGCCAACTTGTAGATTTCCATGTGCTGACTTCATGTATTCACTGAAAGTATATCTGTCTGGTTTTGGCTGTAATTCTTCAGTCTTCCTCGGCGCACCTGATGGGTGAGGGTCGATGAGGCTCCTCTATATAGAGTTCTGTCTGGCCAATAAACGCTTGAACCTTCTACGTTGCCAACTGCTCATTATTTGACTTACATTGCAGGCCACTGGTAAGTGTGGACCTTGAGACTAAAATTTGGATACAACAGTTGGCGACCACGAAGGGACCCCGTGATAGGGCCTGCTAGTCACCCTTCACCGGGGTTCTACGAGCTTAACTCAGGAGCTGACCGTGTTGGTTTTGAGAAGTTGGCGGCGGAGAACGGACATTCGTACCTGGGTGCACCCGGTGAGTAATTTGTTTGTTCGAAGCATGCGCTGTTGAGCAGTGCATTTGTTTGAAGCACGCGCTGGAGAGCGGTGCATTGACTTTGAGGCACGCGCCGGAGAGCGGTGTGCGTTTTGTTTGATTTGAAGCACTCGTTGTGAACGGTGCGTTTTGAAGCACTAGGTGCATTTTGTTTGAAACACGCGCTGTTGAGCGGTGCATTTGGAACAGTTAACTGCATTTGATTTGAGGGGTCATGAGGACCCTAGGAGAATTACGGAGGTCCTGCAGGATGGTCCATTAGGGACTGACTGTAGGGACTCCGTGGATCTTTTGTGATTTGGAGACACTGATCAGACGCCTAGTTGTTACCTGTGTGTAACACATGGCCGGATTGCACTCGGAAAAGCCTGTGGCTGTATCTGGGTAGCCATGAGACATATCTGAGGTGCGGCTTGGACCACATCAGAACAGTCTCAGTGGTGAACCAGGGAGGCAATGGGATGGTCCGTAGTCCAGTTCGTGGTTACCCCTGTCTGACAGCCTCTTGCCAGTCTGTTGGAAGACTGCTTGTTGTGATTTTGTCGGTCCTTTTGAATAATTCTCCACGAACGGGAGTCGACGGGCTCTGTTCGTTTGTTTGGATGCATCAAGTTTGGATAGGTTGAACTGCAGAAAACGTTGTGTACACCTATTTTGCATTTTTGGTTAAAGCGCCGGCTATTTTTTTGAAAATGTGTGTGAGTGGCGAATATATGCCTGCAGAAAAAAAACATGGCCATGTAAATGCGAGATTGTATGTTGGTAGGATTGCTCAGTTGGATGTAAGTAAGCTATTAGTGAATAAGAATGTTGTGGTATGCTCAATTGTGTTTTGGAGGTTGCTAGTGCTGGAAAATGCGTGTGATTGAATGACTGTGAATATGTGAAAAGAATTCTGAGAAGTGAGATTGTTGAGGAGTAAGTTTAATTTTGGTCTCATCACCGTCAATGCGTCGCAAAAGGAAATTGAGAGGGGTGTAGCTAGAGAAAGAGCAACCCCTGTGATTTGATGACACCCCTAATGTACAAAGTATTAATGTAAAATAATTAGTGAAAAGTTTAGCTTGAGAAAAATTGTGGGTATTTCGAATTTGCAAATTGTTCATGAATACAGGTTTGTGTTCTTGGTGGTTCAGTGAGTCAATGTGCTGGGTCCAGACGGTTGTAGGTCCTGATTCACGCTGAACATGCAGAGACTATCTGCTCTGTACTAGTAAGTTATGTGCTGTACATTATTCATAGTGAGCGTTTTTTTTCTAAACTGAGATTGGAAAAATAAGATTATGACCCCCTGAAAACAAATTGTATATAAAAAGGATTTTTCAATAGGGCGAATTATTGCAGTTTATATGGAATTGGGAAGACTTTTTGTCTTTGACAGCTTCAGAGTGAGGAGAAGGTGGGGGCTAAAGAGCGCAGAATGCCGGGAGGTGAAATCACTGCTCAGAAAGCTTCTCTGACATAGAATCTGTGTAATGCCCGCAGCCGGGGAGCCTTGGAAGGAGGGGGGCCGGGAGTAGATAGAGAACAGATGGCTATTTTTAGCTTCTCTGATAAGACAGGGCAGCTGAGAAACGAAACTCCAGAAGCCTCCCTTTGTTCTATTCTGTGCAAGACCAGTGCCCAAGGAAATGTCTATGGAAGACTGCTGTCTTTATTTCTTGCATTGATTCTAGACAAAAAAGTAAAATGATGCTCTTGCTTGAAATGTTGAGGGCTATATGCCTATATAAAAACGATTTTTCTAATTCAGACAATTCACAGTGGAAATTGTGGCCCAAAGCTGTCACCACCTAACTGGTAAAATGATAACAGTTAAGTAATGGGAATTTATTTTTGTGAATTATGTTTTGTCTTTTGATTAAAAGTTATAAGTGTTATTTTGTCTGTTATGGGACATGTTTTTCTTTTGTGTGTGCTGTAGTTCTCTCTTCTGTCCACAGATTGTTCATGGATTGTTCTGGGTGGTTTTAAGGCTGACAAGACACGTGAGTTGGATTGGTAAAGTGATCAAAAGTTTATAACTATGAGAGGAAACATGAGATATGCGCCGTCAAATAGGAAATTAGGGTACATTGTATTGAAATAAACGTATTTTTGTCATAACACCTTTTCAAAAAGAAATGTTCGTGTGTTTTTCATTTTTTGATTATTCTTGCTGATCCTGTGTTGTCAGAAACGACACAGTCAGTTCATCTGACAGCTGGCCATCATTAAGATGACCTGCTGTCAGATGGGGGTGTGAGTAGGGCCGAAAAATCAGTTACTAATTTTTAGCCTGACAAATTAAGCAGGCCAGAATGTTCGGCTCTGTGCTGTAGGTACAGTAATTGCGCATCACTGCTCATTTATATATGCTATTGTAGTGTGTCTATGCTTTCTGTGCTTGGTATACTGATGGCTTGGCATATCTAATTTTTATTTTATATATGTTTTGTTTTTGTGTCGTATTGACAAATTCTGTTTTAACACTAATACAAGTTCTCCTGTGCGTAACAGAGATGGTCGCAGCGCTTGGCTGGAACTTGTTCACAATTACTAAATTCCACAGACATGATATTATCATTATCATGCTGTCAAAATAGTAGACAAACACGTTATCAGTGTATGTCTAATTGGTATTGGAAATGAATAAAACAAAAAGGTTATGTAAGACTAAAATATGTGTCACATGACTGCCCTTCTCTTATAGACAGGCAGCCTTGGTCATATGTTTCCAGATTGGACATTATGGAACCATTTTGATCTGTACACTCGCATCTTAACACTTGAAATGCCTGTTTTAAATAGGACTGCCACCAGAAGCGCCTTTATTGCTGATGGGCAAAACAGCTGTTGCTGTTGCCACAAATGGAACAGGAATGTTTATTTAGCTAAGACTCCCTCAGAGTGACAACTTTGCATTTTAGAATGCTGTAAACGGGTTAAAAGTTGTCATGTTTTTTAAATTAGGCTATTGGGTCTGGGCTTCTGAAGGGAGACGTTTGAATATGAAAGGCGAGGGATGCTGCTTATTGTATAGGTGGAAATTATTGCAAAACGGCCGGTTTCTTTAACAGATAAATTATTAATTATGAAATTACCAACATTAATAAGTGTTCTTAAACTTGGTTTTCCAAATATTTAGGAAGCTTAGCATTCGTATTATGGCCTCCTAGCATTAATATTGACTTCAGGTTGGTGTAGGTTCACATAATAGGGACATTTGCATATGAGATGTCATTTGGCCAGCCTATGAGCTAACACAATGAGGTTTGTACATTTGCTAGAAGGATTTCTCGCCATTTCAAAAGCGCTGTGTATCTCCTATAACTTTGCCTATGCCCAATTGCTACACGCAGGGATTGATAGTGTTGACAGACACCGTGTCTGATAGTGTTTGACAGCAGTGAAATCTGTTTCAGATTTTCTCCTGTCAAACAGGGGGGAAGGAGGAGAATATTGGCTTCCTGCTGGCCCCTTAGGAAGTTGGAAATTAAGTTAGCCCCCTTAGAAATTAAGCCGAGGTAATATGTATGTTGCTCTTCCTTTTCTCTCATGTTCTATTGTGATCTTTAAGGGGAATTAGTGGTGGGTAATTTTTGTTCTACTAAGCTTAGGCGAAATGACTAGTTCTTCATTAACTAGTCTATGTGAATACACTCACAGTCTTTACTAGGAGCTGATGTTGAGTAATTTGGATTAGGAAAAAAACAGTTTTGTCTTCTTGCAGCCCTTGGTACATTGTTCAAGTACGCATTCCCAGGCTATGTACCCTGGACCCCCATATCATGTCAGCATGTGAAGTTAGCATGATGTATCTTGGTTTGTAACCATACTTTATATACACGAAATATGCTTTGTAGGATGGCCTATTTCTCTCTATGTTCCTTACACGATAGAAAGGGCTGAAGAACTATACTGAAGCCATCTTGGATCATGACCAGTCGCGCCACAGGCCACGTGGTTCCTTTTGCCCACCATCAGCATGATTTAGCTCGTACCAGCCAAGAGACAGGTTGAATTGTATTTACGGCTAAGGCCCAAGGTCACATCTGCTATAGGGAGTATCAAGCGAATTCCTCTAGGCCTGGGACGAGAAGGGAGTCACCCTGTCGACCTTCTCTGTAAAGATAGCAACCCCTTTGTGTGCAGCTGTAATCAAATATGGTATGAGCTCAAGAGTAGTCTCATGGCATATGGCCACTCCCTCAAAGATAGCAGGCCGCCTGTTTTCAGTCACCTTGTTAAATACTAGGAACTGTTTTTCTGTACTTGGAAGAAAATTAACAACTATGTTACATTTCCTACATCACTAGGTTCTGCGGGATCTTCCAGAGTAAAAGGGAGAATGATACCCTGCAGAACGGTGATAAAGATGAGTCCTAATTTCCCATCAGTGCCAGCTACAGATGAGGGCTACATGTCCTGGCCCTACAGTCTCAGTACCCAGAAAGTAGTGAAATTGGACCGTGGTTGCCAATGCTTTATCAACTACAGCGTCGTGCGTGCTTCATTGGATGACGTCGGACATCAGAGAAGGAGGAGGCCCGTGGGCCACAGAACTTCAGTGCAAAAGTGCAAAAGAGAGGGATCCCTGTTATTGATGGCAGGACCGTCGTTCAATTTCTTCAGTTTTCTACCTGTCATGTGCTAGTAACCTCTGACAGCGCACGGTCCCCTGACCCCCTTGGCCTGAGTTTTGGCCAACCCCCTTTAGCTTTGTATCAACGGAAAGGCAGTGCCCCATAGAATCTACGATTGGCAGAAGGCACTATATTGTGGTACCCATGAAGCAGCAGCCCAAATGTCCTCTGACACTGGATGACGGGTGTTGGAGCCTGAGGGTGTAGCTGAACTTGAAACTTTCTGCACAATATGATCTGTGTTCATGATAGTGCCTGCCACAAAGGAAAGATGTTGGTGCACTGCCTAGAGACATTGAGACTTTTCGAGTGAGCTGTGAGTGTTTGCCAGGAGGGCACTCCAACGGATACTGCGAAGAACTATTTTCTTGGAGGGCCTGATCAAGAGGCCCAATATGGCGATGGAAGCAGATTTGATGAACAATAGAAGCCTGCCAGAGAGGCTTCGAACGGACTCTGGGCATAGTCGAATTTGCACGAACAGTTGGGTGTTATGAGACTGATTCTTACTGTTTTGCTGGCACTGCTTTAGAATAGGGTTCTGAGTAGTGGAAGTAGCGTTAAACTCACCCTAGGATGAAACGTACCCCCTTTTTCACCTGAAAGTAGTAATGAGGAATGTCGCTGTCTCACTGGAGTATGTCTATGACTTGTTTGATCCCACACAAAGACTGACACAGATGGAGTAATGATAGTAATGCTATTAGTTGTAGGGTCCACGGATTGCTTCCCACTTTGTCCAGTAAAGGGTGATCTAGTTTTGTCCCTAATCCTGTTATAGGTGTATAGGTAGATGGGCCTAATCATGGTAATACAAATATTTATCGCGCTCCAAAGTGAAGTAAGTTGGGTTATGAAGATGTCCTGAGGTACAGTGTATTGCATCAGAGATAGATCTTGAGAGAACAGTAACAAGGTACTATGCATCTAAATGCCTGTCCAAACGTAATGAGGGAAGCATGAATTTTCCTTAACAGATATGACAATGAAGTGTAGGATTCCAATGGCTCAACCTCACTGAGTATGCTGGTTCTTTCCCTTGAGCAGAATGTTTCCCTTGAGCAAGGCAGTGATTTTGTGTAACAATGTGTGCATTCAGTTGAATCAGTTAGATGTATATAATGTGAGAATGTCTTTATTAGAAAATGTATCTGAGTACCTGTATATAGTAATGCAGAACATATCATTCCATATATGTCGTCCAAGAATATAGGTTGACCTAGGCTTTAGGCCTCAATTTGAATTTTCCTCATGCCATCTCTTTGGCTTTCAGAGACATGATTAGTTAAATGAATGTTGGTTCAGTGCAAAGTAGTGGTGATCTCACCCTCTGCAGACAATGGAATGTCCGATTCTTGGTTCCAGTGGCACTTACGGAGGAGGGAGTGTTCCCCGTTTAGTTTTTGTTCGAATATTGGCTACATTACCCCAAAAGGGGCCGATCCTATTCAAAGGCTGCACTGCCTAGCATCTGAAATCCATACAGATACAGGTACCTGGTCTATTTCTGGTTGATTTGGGGTCTTTTGACTACCTGGGGTTGAAAGCTCTTCATGATCCTTTTAAGAGTAGCAGGTTTCCTCTTTACTTGCTGTCTGTGTATCCAATGCGGTCCGGCCTGTTGCGTTTCCTGTGTAGCACAGGTTCGCCCATCTATTCCTAAGCCCAAGCCTAGTCAGACCCGGATAGATACTCAGCGGGCCCGAAAAGGAGACACATGATCTGATGCAGATAGATGAGGGAATCTTTGAAGATTGAATCGATTTTTAGCTATACTGTGCTAAAAGGGCCGTTCTGTGGTGACCAAATATTAATATATGATTAGCACAGTATATCTAAAACCAGTCCGCTTAGTTTTAGCCTAACCAATAGTCCGAAACTCCTGTTAGGCCTAATGCGATAAAAGGGCAGGGAGCAGAACGAAGGCCATTTTGGTTTGAGGCTCCCTCGTTGTTCGGTCACATGGTCTTTTCTGTCCACCATTTACCCTTAGTTTATCATGCTCTGGTTAGGATGAAGTAATCGAGTTAAATATATAGTTAAGCCCAGTGTATCTAATATGTCTAATCAATATGAAGTCGCAGTTTTTTATTCATGTGCTGCAACCCACTGAGCTATCTTTGTAATGTGCAAGCTTCAGGTGTATAGAATTGTTTCTGTAATGTGGAAGCTTCTATCTTATTCTTGCCTTCTCAGTAAGAGACTTGTTATGCTACATTGCTTTCCTCCAGCTAAGTCTATAATATGGATGTTTCTGTATGTTTCTGTTATAAGAAATAGAAGCTTGTTAATGGCAGAAAAGACCTCTGATGCAGACATTTGTTCTGTAGCTCCGTGCATGGCACAATCCCCCTCCCTCTTGGAGTGTGATTTACTAAGAGCAGCTGAAAGTAAACGGTCTGAGGCCCCAAGGCCGAGTTGTGAGATAAGCACATTCCTGTGCCTGAGCTGAGCTAATTATATGCGCCAAATATGGGTCTTCCTCTCTTCCGAGCCAACTTGTAGATTTCCATGTGCTGACTTCATGTATTCACTGAAAGTATATCTGTCTGGTTTTGACTGTAATTCTTCAGTCTTCCTCGGCGCACCTGATGGGTGAGGGTCGATGAGGCTCCTCTATATAGAGTTCTGTCTGGCCAATAAACGCTTGAACCTTCTACGTTGTCAACTGCTCATTATTTGGCTTACATTGCAGGCCACTGGTAAGTGTGGACCTTGAGACTAAAATTTGGATACAACACTGACTTCTGGCCTGGCAGTGGTGATTTCACCAGCGGAGAACGTGAGCTGGGCACCCGCAAAAGGCAGACAGCGCGGGGTGGGCACACACAGTAAAAACAACCAGGGAGCAGCCACGTGGGTTGGGCACTGTGACAGGGGGGTGCCGACCCGTGACACTTACGAGTGGTGGTCGCCTTCAAACCTTCTGTTTCCTCCCCGTCAGGAAGATTGGCGTGAGGACCTGGATGACTGGGGGCCGGGGACTCAGCCCGAGGAATGGCAAGGTCCCTTTAACCGGAGTTCGAGTCTATCGGAAGCCCAGCCCTCCCGCGACGTCATGTCTCTTTCATTGGCCACTCGCCCGGAACTTGGAGAGGAGGTGGGATATATGGCCCGAGCAAGGAACCCAGCGGGGTGCGCGAAGGAGGAAGCGGTGTTCGTTGGAGAGGAGAAACCAGAGGCGGCAGAGAAGAGGAATACGGGAGCTGAGTTGGAAGACGGAGCCACGGCAGGCGAGCCAGGAGGCCAACGACCCGGCGAATCCCCGAGCCCCGTACCAAGGGGTGCGTGGCTTTTCCAGGTACGGGAGCGGCTGTCAAGGGCTTTGGGAAGGCGGGAGCGGGCGCAGGTGTAGGCACGGCGTTTTTGCCAACAGAACCGTGTATCTGCACAACCTTGTTGTCCATTCCCTCTCCCCCTCCCTCATTTGTCACATTCGGCACCTAAGTGCATGATTAGAGCACTCGTTTTTGTTGTTTGGTGAGCCCTCCACTCCCGGTCCCTTGGGAAAGCACTCAATATATGTCTAGTGAGAACTGACCCCCTCCATATCTCTCCTTTTCTTTCGCATCCGACGGAACCCCGGAGAAGTATACCGGCCCCGGAAAGGAAGATTTCCTCCCCGCAAGGAACTGAACTAGACACCCACTGGGGAGAATGGGAAGACGGATTCCCCTCCCCCGAACTAGACAAAAGCAAGCACTTGTATGGAAAAAAAGAAATACAAAGGAATAAAACCGTATAATAGCAGACCTGGTCTCCGGCTCCTCACTGCCCCATCCCGACAGGCACCCACCACTCAAATACCTGAATAAGCCGGGTGGGCACCCGCCGCCCTAGGCACCATGGGGGAATCCTTCATGCTGGGATTCCCCCATCCAGTCGAGCAGCCCAGCGCTGCGTAGCCCTCGTGCTCCTTTTCCTTGGAAAAATGTAGCGCTCACAAGGTTCTAGGTGCCCCAAGAGTCCTGGGAGTCATTAGGGATAAAGGGGCCAGGCAGGGCCCAGGGAGGCAAGCCCTCCTGGCAGCCCCCTGCTTGGGCCCCAGCAGCAGCACGCACCAGCAGGATCAACACCCAAGTACAAAACAACATTATGGGATCACAGCCCCTTCGTTTATACACCCTTTCTCCTTTGTGTCACAGCACAGGGCTTGGGGATACCAGTTAGAACTGGTTTAGGGGGGATCTGGAGCACTTTGTTTTGCCCAGCTCCTCTCCCCTTTGTCAGGTGGGGGCTCAGTGATCAGACACACCACAGGGGGCGGAGCCAGCATTGTGGAGGGAAGGCACAGCCCTATTCAGGTCCCAGGTGCAACTCCTCCCTCCCATCTATATGCAGATCTCTCTATTCACCACTGGGCTGACTCACCCTGTCTCCTGGAGCCACCCACACCCTTCAGCTCCAGTCAATCACAAGCCAGGCATACAATTCACATCATGCAGGCAGACACACAGCACACAGAAATGCCAACTTCTAAAAGTAGCATTTCTCCACCAGCCACCATAAATCTGCGCACACCATTGTGCAGCATGTATCCTCACGAGTTCATACATACTAAACTCGCCCCTGCACTCCTCTCACACCAGGATTAACCGTGGACACACATATCTCCCATGCATTCCTATGGGAGGGCAGGCCAATCTCACCACATGCACTCAAAGCACACACACACACTTTACGCTGGGCCACAGTGCTAAAGTGCCCAGAGGCCTAAAATCACTACCACCATGTCAGAGCTTAAGGCAAAAAGTTCAGGGGTGAACCTGCCAAAAAGAGCAAAGTCCAACACTTACTATAAAGGTAAACATACAATTAGGTACCCAAGTCACTGCGATAAATCATTCCTTAGTTCTGGGATAAAAGAGAGAAAACATAAAGATAAGTTAATGTTACATGGTATACATTTACATAATAAAGTTGATGTTTCAGCAATATAATTAGTTTTGTTAATAAAGAAACATTACAGAGCTGCAAATGACTAATGCAATTAAATATGTATCTTAAACATTTCATTTGTATTTTTGTGCTGTTCTCAGGTTTCAAACCCGTATACCTTAAACAATATACAAGTATGAAGCTTCATCGTTGAACAGCAGGTGAAAAAACAATCATATAGATTGTAGAAAAAAAACAGAACACAGTTTAACACTGTAAATATAATATACTATGCATGCATTCACTACAAGCTGTAACAATTTTTTTTTACTTGGACCAACTCAACTACTATAAATAAACATATCCCAAAAATAATTAAATAATGTTCAAGCAGTTCATTTAATGAAGACATTACCCTTAGTAGGCCGAATGATCTCTTAAAGACTAAACCGTTTTTTAAAGATAAATCCTTCTTAGAATTTTGGTTTAAAAAAGAACAGTAATGAATTTGGAAGTTTAAAAGGCAGTTTAATGTTAAATGTCAGGTTACTGTCACTGTGCCCCGTCCATTTCTTTAGAGTTTTTATGTACACAGTGTTGTGTCCTGAAGCTTTATGTACTTCTTCATGAAAAGTGACAGCTAGTTCTTTGCTCGTTCTTCCAGAAACTGAAATTTGTCCGACTTTAAAGTTTGAAATTTCAGTTTGTATTTTTGATCCATCTACTCTACATAATTGAACCATCAATTTAATGTATTTACCACTTCTGTGTATCTGGTATGTAGACATAAATCAGATCTACAATTTGGATTGGTCATGTTCCAGTTTCCATTTCTTATCAGGTTGTCAAATGGTACACTTTTCAAATATGGTTATGTTACAAAAAATAAACCTTTCAGAATTTATATTAGTAGTAGATGTAAACGAGAAATCCAAATAATCAGGATCCCATTTGTAGCTTAGACCACATAACTGACTTCTTCTTGTTACAAAAGTCCAAGGATAACCATAATAAACTGTTGTGTGTCTTGCTGAGAGTTCTGAGAAGATAGTACATATCCACTGATTGTGTCCACCACGTTGTATTCCCAAAGCAGAATGTAGTACATTCCTACCACTATGTAAACGTTGCAACACACAATATAGTTCTGAGAAGAACCTGCTGCCTCCTTTATGTTAAATTGCATTTACTAGATGTGGTAAAAGGCTACATTCAGAACTAGATTAGCATAGCAGTTGATACCATTTTTATTTTCCAGCTGAAACCCTATGCAGTTCTAGATACAGCTTTTTCCAAAGAATCCAATTTCGCTTCCTATTTCTCAGTCAGCAGTTTTGTTACTCCATTTTGCTGATAGCTGTTAGTTCAAAGATTTCCTTTTTTTTAAGCAATTCTTCATTAACATTGCTGCACTCTTGTAGTATAGGCATTAAACAGAGTATTAATTTTCCAACTTCAATCAAACTGAACATGCGCTTTGCTGGTGTCTGGTTGCAGGAGATTCGTTTCTTAGATCAGTCAACTTTGTAAGGTAATCATACCTTCCTGGGTCAGAACCCCAACTCTGATGTCCTTCATAATATTTCCATATACCTCATCAGACACTTGACACATATTTTTCAACAGTTCATTGTATTTTAAATTCAGCCATATGTTTTCATTTCTAGTCCCTCCTAAAGCATTATATGTTTGTTCATATAAAAGGGTCTTGAAAACAGGTGCTCCTTTCACAGGGGTTAGCTGCAGGAGGCCACTATACACAATTAAATGCTTTCCGCTGAAAAGAACATCATACTTTGCTCCTAAAATGTGTTGCATTCATAAGTGAATGCAAGCAAGCATTGAGACCATGCTTCCCTCATCAATGATTTAAAGCTTTTTTTTCTTCAAAACTCTTGCCACCTCATGACATGCTTCACCAGATAACTTCTGGTGTCCCAGTTTATTATCATGTTCCATAGGTAACGTTAGTAGTCGATGTAGAGTAATTCCTTTGAAATTTGTGTGCAGCTAATCCTGTTGGGACTGTCACTACACACGACAAATTTGATTGTGTTATCCTCTAGGTGAGCGGTCAGCACTTTAATTAAAAAGCTTTTCCATGTTCCAGCTTGACCACAAATATATAATAAAATTGGATGTAAAGGAAGAGCAATTGCTGTCTCTGTCTCCTTTACTTCCATATAAATGTCTTTCTGTTCATTGTTGAGTTGTGCAGCTGACTGTTCCAGATCTTCAGTTTCCTTTCAAACTTGTTCAACTGCAGTTTCCACCTCGTTTGTTGCGATTGCAGCTTTATTTTGAATAATACCTGCTCCAAGAGGATCCTGACTCTTGTTGAATCTCATCACTTAGCATTTGCATATCATTTTGAAAGACTGAACACTGAATACTGTCTTTTAAAATCATGAAATGAATCCCCATAGCAATCATACCCTTCAAGTATTTCAAATTCTGCATGCCAAGGTTTGACAAGTTGAAGAAGAGCAAAATGCAAAAACTCTCCTTTCTCTTGAGATTGGCAGCTACATTTCCTGTGGTTAATGACATTTCCCTTTGCATATTTGCTAAACAACCACCACAGACAAGAACAGCAAATGTTCCTTCTTCTATATTTTCTTCTACATTGCTTCTGTACCTGTATTACTGAAAAATGTCATATAGGCACATGTTTTCCAAGTGCAAACTCCTTCTTGAGTAGTATGCATTCAGTATACTTGTTTTTACTGTCTGTACTTTCATGATCAAACTCTGATAGATACTGAATTTCCGTAAAACACTTTAATACTATGGTGTGTACTTGCAAGTCCTAAACTTACCCAAACTATTCCCCTATGCGACAATATTTTTAAACCTTAGCTGTACAACTTTTTTGTAAGACTTTTTCTGCGCTAATCTCTTGCCACATCTCTTTCATCTCAGTCTTCTCCAATATTGTAAAATATGGAGTGACATATCAAGCAACAACAATAAAGTCTGCAACAAATTGCATGTCCATAATTTCATTCCACATTTTCAGAAAGACTGCATTGTAATCATTAATGTGTTTGGATGCCTCTATTCTCCTTAGATTGTATGTGTTTTTCGGTGGCGTACGTGTTACTGCAGACAAAAAGCTGTTCTTTCTTCCTTTTGAAATAACAGGTCATGGGAATCTAAAACGACTTCTTGTGCAAAGCTTTATTTTAATTTTCTACGGCAGAGTTTGAAAATGGTGGGCAATACCTGGCTATCAGTGCTAGATTCAAGCTAGCCTGGATGATGAGGGATAATACTCCGAAACCTATTCCAGGATGCTTTTTTCTGGTCCAGGGAGGACCGGGCTTTGCTGTTTGGGCTAAACTGTTCCCATGAGGAACAGGGTCAAGACTGATTTGCATATCGCTACGTCTAGACTGTGGTAGCATGGTGAGCAAAAGAATGATGGATTTAGCCTAAATATTTTGACTGAGTGTGAATGTATGATTCATTCAGCATTCCGTCCATCATTTGTGTGCGTAACACTTCAAAAAATATCTAGGCACTCATTTACAAAGGATTGGAGTAGGAAAGCCCCGCAAGTCTTTTTGCTGCGCTCCCCTATGCCTATTCCATAGGACCTGAATACACCATATTTACAGGATATGATACATTCCTGTTCATGTAGCCAGCACCAGTGCACAATTTGCAGCTGAGCTCTAACGAAGCTACCCTGTGTTGTTGGCATGATTAATATTATTCAGGAGGGGACACCTTCCTGTATAAAAACAATCATGAGAGGCATTTTCCTCTGTATTTTTATATTGCAGAATGCAGCACATGTGAAAAGAAGAAACAACGAGGACAAATGAAAACATTTCTCCCCATTACACCTGCTCTGGGGAGCATATGGTTTTGGGGCAGCTCCAGGTGTATGCGATTCTGTAATTCACGAGGCAGCGTTATTCATGGGTGTTGCATAGGAACACCCACAGCAATACCCATGGAATGCCTCCTTGATACAGAGTAGGGCAATGCAGCACTTTGCGCTGCCTTCCCTTACTCCAAATCTATGTGGTCAGTCAAAGACAAGCAGTGGACTTTGCGTCGCATCATGGGTATGATTAAGAGGCCTCTGCCACTGAAGCATCAAAAATTGACTCTCTGGCGATGCAGGCCTCTTGTAAACGAGTCCCCTTATACCTAAATTGCTAAATAAATAGCCTGCATTATTGACTGATTGCAATGGCAGTAGTTCTATTAACATATGAATTTGCTGTGTCCTCACTTCCCCCTCCATCCTCATCTACGAGAAAGTCAAGGGAAGTGCCGCTGTGGAACTATGCCACTTGTTACAGACTACTTCTTTTCATGTGTTTCTACACAGATATGGCAGACGAACAATGCTCCTGGTGGGGGAACCACCTTTACAACGCAACTTTTACAACGCTATGCTATTACAACGCATTTTTTACAACGCAAAAACTTTTACAACGCATGGTTTTACAACGCATGCTATTATATGGTAAGTACTTTTACAACGCATATACCTTTACAACGCATTATTTGAAAATGCCTTTACAACGCATGCATTTACAACGCATGCATTTACAACGCAAGATGTTATATGGTAAGTACTTTTACAACGCATATACTATTACAACGCATTTTTTAATGTTGGAATTTTAATTTAAATAAATATATATCGTATAATTATTTTTTTTTTTTTAAATTGTAATTGATAACAAGTGAGTAGTTTATCAAAATATTAATACTTGAGTATTTTGTCTAGTAGAAATGTTTTGTTGGATAGTTAAATTAATACTTGAGTATTTTAATATTAATACTTGATACTTAATACTTGAGTATTTTGTCTAGTAGAAATGTTTTGTTGGATAGTTAAATTAATACTTGAGTATTTCTCAAAATAGAATGAGTTTTTTTATATTTAATTTTATACATATTACAGTGAATAGTGAGTATTTTTAAAGTTAAATTAATAATTGAGAATTATTCTAAATAGAAAGAGTATTTAATATTTAATTTAAAATAAATAAGAGTGAGTAACTACATTTTAATACTTGAGTATTTTTTAAATATTAAAGTGTATTTCTTAGATTAATTTAGTTCATTGGTTTTTTTAAATTACGAAACAGCATATTTTAAAATTAATTTACTTAAAATTTGTGAGTACTTTCTAAAAATATTAATACAAGAGTATTTTTGAAAAAGGTAAGTAATCAGATATATTAATACTAGAGTATTTATAAGTTCCAAAAATAAAGAAAATTTTATTATTAAAAAGGAAGAGTACTTTTGGATTATTTATTTAAAAAATTAGAGAAATTTATTAAAAAAATTTAAAAATATAATAATAATTTAAATATTAAAAGAGTAATAAGGAATGCATTTTAAAAACAATAATAGTTAAAAAAAAAAAAAAAAAAACAATTACTTACTTTTTTAAAAAAATTCCCACGCTTTTCCATTGAAGTCTATGAGCGTCTTTGTCCTTCATTTATTTTGGCAGCTTCAGAATATACAACCCGCGGAACAAGAAAAGAAGGCTTAGATAGTGAAGAAAGAGAAAGTTTTGAAGGGAAAAGACAATAGAGTCGAGGTAAGGAACATATTTAGTAAATTTACATTTAATTAGTTACAATTTTGAAGTTTAAATAACTATTAAAAAAATAATAACAGCAAACAATTATTGTTTTCAAATTTTTTATTTATAGAAAAATCATGAAAAAATAAACCATATTTTTAATGAATTTTGCAATGTAAGTAACATTTTTAAAACAAAATATAAATATTTTATTAACATTTATAAACATTTATTTACAGATTAGTTAAATAAAGTAGTCCGTTATAAATTTAGATGCACGCGATGACGTAATGACGTGAGCGTCGACGTAATGCGCCATTTTGCAGAGCATCGGAGGAGGAAGCAGCAGGAAGCTGATCTGCGGCCAGGTAGGAAAGATTTTCATTTGTAATTGTAGAATAAACCTTTAAAAGGGATACATATATAGTGAGGAAAGAATAAGGGGAGGTTGCGGGAAAACTAATTGATTACTTAAATGTTTTTAAACATGTCCACATTAATGTCATTAATGTATGCCTATGTCGGGTCGCTAACAGTTATTTATTTAGTTTAAAAAAATATGTAACTGTTAAAAAATTCAAAGTTACTGTTCAGAAAGTTGATTTGTTTATTTAGAAAGTAACAAAAGTAATGTCGATCTTCATTTCTAAGTGCAAAAAAGTTGCGTACTTTCAAATTTTGGAAATTAACGATTGTTATAAAAATGATGATTAAGCTGCAAAGTGCATTTTGGAATATGGTTTGAATTGTAGAATTTACATATGTTTGAGTTTTGGTGATTTGATATGACGGTAATTAAATTGAAAATTTTCGGTAATTATATTAATGGAGTTCCGATGTAGAACAATTGATCAAATACTATGGGACAGTAAATTTGTAGACATTGGTAGTTTTTGCTTGAAATGAAGATTTGATTTAAAAAAAAGGACCCGACTTGTTTGATTGAAAAATATTTTAGAAAAAAACATTGTATGCCAATTGTAATTTGAAAATTATTAAATTTTGAAGCAAAGCAGGAAAGTAAGTTATTACATTATTTTAAAAAGAAAGAATGTGAGAAAGATTTTCCAGGTAGTCTATAGCCACACACAACGAAAATTGTTGTAGAATTGCCAATAGTCTCTCAGACATTTCCCTTGTTTTGACTGTTACTCGTGGGTTTAGACTACCTGCGAGTGTTTGTGCTATTCTCATTTCTTGGAAACTTTGCTCCTTCTTCAAAGTTTCCAAAAATGAGTAGAAGTTAGGATGTGGTTTGCCAATTGTATGGTTGAAGGAGTTATGTCATCCCTCAATGGCATTGTTTGTTTTTGCTTCTCCCTCTAAACAACTCGTGTAGCAGTTCCACCACTCCACATGGAATCGTGGCTTCCTCCTGCGACCCGATCTGCTTAGGTGTCCAATCCATGTGTCCTCAAAATAATTTAGAATGGGTGCCAATTTTTCTTCGTTACTCGTATAATAAACAGATTCTATAATTGCAGTGTAGTACTCGTCCACACTATCGGGAGGAACAAAACAAAGTGCAGTTAATTTTTTTAGTTCAAATTGTAGTTTGCTATCCCGAGAATAATCTGCAACTAGGGATGTTTTCTGTAATTTACGCCAAAATGCCTGCGAAAAATGGAAAAAACATCCCTGAATTTGGGTATCCGTGTACGTTTTAGTGATCACATTGATCATGCTCAATTCAAAATCAATAATTATTTTTCGAGGACTTGAAGATGTTTTACTTTTAATCACTGATAAAAGTTCAGTGTATGTTGCAGAAGTCTTATCAGGTAGCAAACTATAAACTAAGGGAATTACACTATTGTTAATTTTAGCATGTATAGTGTAAATTTGAGTGAAAGGATGGGGTGTACTTTTAAACGTCCCATCCATCATCCAAATTTCACTACTTTCTAACTTAGCAAGGTTACGTGGGGTACTAAAAATTAAAATACGTTTCTGAGGGTTTTCGTTGTCATGCAGAAGGAAAGGTTCATCAGAAAAAGAAATAGAAAGATCATGAGGAATTCTAATGTCAGAGAAAGAATGTGGTGTAGATAATTGGATGTTACTTGCCTGCTTTTGTCTCTGAATAATTCTTCTCAAATTAGGTATTATAGGCATGTTACTAGCAACATGACTGGGGACATGCTGTGCAACCTCTCTTAAAATTGATCCTGTAGAATCATTGGAGGTGCTTGCAATAGCTTTCATCTCGTTTATTGTTTCTCTAATTTCTACATCCATTGCAGAGGCAGAGTGGTTATGTTCTGTGGTTTTCACAACCAAATTATCAACAGTAACCGCTCTGCCACTGCAATGGGTAGTGTAGTATTGCACACACCTCCAATGATTTCTAGTTAAACTTATTCTTTCCTTACTATATATGTATCCACCATGGTTTAATAAATTTTTGCCCTTCCTGGATTTAATAAAGTTTGCAGCTCCCAGGCTAGACATTATCTGAAAAGAGGAGAGAAGACAAAAAAAATTAGCCTGAAAAAAATTATGAAATACCTAAAACATAACATTTACACCATCCATTACTTTCCCTACTGCTGCACCTTCCAGGAGTTAGAATAGTAAATTGCACCCCTACACCATCCAACACTTTCCCTACTGCTGCACCTTCCTGCAGTTAGATTAGTAAATTGCACACCTACATCATCCAACACTTTCCCTACTGATGCACCTTCCTGGAGTTAGAATAGTAAATTGCACCCCTACACCATCCAACACTTTCCCTACTGCTGCACCTTCCTGGAGTTAGAATAGTAAATTGCACCCCTACACCATCCAACACTTTCCCTACTGCTGCACCTTTCTGGAGTTAGAATAGTAAATTGCACCCCTACACCATCCAACACTTTCCCTACTGCAGCACCTTCCTGGAGTTAGAATAGTAAATTGCACCCCTACACCATCCAACACTTTCCCTACTGCTGCACCTTCCTGCAGTTAGAATAGTAAATTGCACACCTACATCATCCAACACTTTCCCTACTGCTGCACCTTCCTGGAGTAAGAATAGTAAATTGCACACCTACACCATCCAACACTTTCCCTACTGCTGCACCTTCCTGGAGTAAGAATAGTAAATTGCACCCCTACACCATCCAACACTTTCCCTACTGCTGCACCTTCCTGGAGTAAGAATAATAAATTGCACACCTACATCATCCAACACTTTCCCTACTGATGCACCTTCCTGGAGTTAGAATAGTAAATTGCACCCCTACACCATCCAACACTTTCCCTACTGCTGCACCTTCCTGGAGTTAGAATAGTAAATTGCACCCCTACATCATCCAACACTTTTCCTACTGATGCACCTTCCTGGAGTTAGAATAGTAAATTGCACCCCTACACCATCCAACACTTTCCCTACTGCTGCACCTTCCTGGAGTTAGAATAGTAAATTGCACCCCTACATCATCCAACACTTTCCCTACTGATGCACCTTCCTGGAGTAAGAATAGTAATTGCTACCCCTACACCATCCAACACTTTCCCTACTGCTGCACCTTCCTGGAGTAAGAATAGTAAATTGCACCCCTACACCATCCAACACTTTCCCTACTGATGCACCTTCCTGGAGTTAGAATAGTAAAATGCACCCCTACACCATCCAACACTTTCCCTACTGCTGCACCTTCCTGGAGTAAGAATAGTAAATTGCACCCCTACACCATCCAACACTTTCCCTACTGATGCACCTTCCAGGAGTTAGAATAGTAAATTGCACACCTACATCATCCAACACTTTCCCTACTGCTGCACCTTCCTGGAGTTAGAATAGTAAATTGCACCCCTACATCATCCAACACTTTCCCTACTGATGCACCTTCCTGGAGTAAGAATAGTAATTGTTACCCCTACACCATCCAACCCTTTCCCTACTGCTGCACCTTCCTGGAGTTAGAATAGTAAATTGCACCCCTACACCATCCAACACTTTCCCTACTGATGCACCTTCCTGGAGTTAGAATAGTAAATTGCACCCCTACACCATCCAACACTTTCCCTACTGCTGCACCTTCCTGGAGTAAGAATAGTAAATTGCACCCCTACACCATCCAACACTTTCCCTACTGATGCACCTTCCTGGAGTTAGAATAGTAATTGTTACCCCTACACCATCCAACACTTTCCCTACTGCTGCACCTTCCTGGAGTTAGAATAGTAAATTGCACCCCTACACCATCCAACACTTTCCATACTGATGCACCTTCCTGGAGTTAGAATACTAATTGTTACCCCTACACCATCCAACACTTTCCCTACTGCTGCACCTTCCTGGAGTTAGAATAGTAAATTGCACACCTACATCATCCAACACTTTCCCTACTGCTGCACCTTCCTGGAGTTAGAATAGTAAATTTCACCCCTACACCATCCATCAGTTTCCCTACTGCTGCACCTTCCTGGAGTTAGAATAGTAATTGTTACCCCTACAGCATGGTACATTTTTACAACTGTTGTACCTTAGAATGTTGGATAAAAATACCTTTTTCTTTCGAATTTGCTTTTCTTGCTGACTCTTCTTAAGTGGGAATGGCGTGTAGGCTGGAGTAGACACTTATGTGGTGATTGGATTTCTAATGGGAAAATAAATGTCTGGAAAAGTGAAAAAAGAAAAGAATGAGAAAACTGAACGATGTTGAGAAATGCGAATTTACAATAATTTTTAAAAAATTGAATATTTGGTATAAGTTGTAGTAGATAACACTTTCCCTAATGCTACACCAACCTTTAGTCATGAAATAAAATTCTGAATTCTGCAAATGTTACCATAATTAAATTGGGGTTTTTTTCAACATTAGCAATGAGATGCCTAGTCTAATATATTGAAGGTTAAGAAACCATGCTGAAAATCAATACCTTGTTTTGTTGAAATTGCTTTTCGGGGTGAGGCTTCTGAAGATGATTTGGTCTGTTGGCTCAAGATTTAACGTATGTGATGGAAAGAATCTTTCTGCAACGAATCAAATTGTTGTCTTTTGAAAAAAATGAGGATAATAAAAAAATTAACGTTGGTTTGAAATGTAAAATCTGAGTAACTTTAAATTAATAATGACATACAATATAACTAATACTACATGACACTGTACAAACCAATGCACCTTCCTGTAGTTGAAATAGAGATATGTACCCCTACACCATAAAAAAATCTCCCTAATGTTGCACCTTCCTGGAGTAGGAATAGTATATTGTTACTCTAAACTATCCATCATTTTTCTAATTAGGTACTTTAGAGGAGTAATAATTGCAAAAGGAAGGATTAAAAATGTATAGAAAAAATAATACTGAAAAGGTAACATACCTTTTTCAGTTGTTGTTTCTTTTCGTGCCTTTAAGGTAATGCTTGCAGCAGGATAAAGTTATTTTTTTGCTACAGATGTCCTCTGGAAAAAAAAAATGTTTAATAAATTAATGTTCCTTAGCCAACGTTGGTTGGAAAAAAAATACAATTTTTAAACAATATGATATATGACAAATGAGTATGAGTAACCATTGGTGAAAGTAAACATATTACACATTTAATGCATTTTTCAAAAAAAAAAAATGGTTACTCCGATACTATCACTCAATTACTGTAATGCTGTACATTCTAGGACTTTGAATAGTAATAGTTACCCTAGTAACATGAATCTCTTTTTCAGATGTAGTACCCAACTGAAGTCTTATTAGTAATTGTTACTCCTGCATCATGGTATATTTTCGTTTATGATGTAGTGAGATTGAGGTAAAAAAAAAAACACCTTTGCCATACATCACTTTAGCTAATTTTTTAAAATATATTTTACAAGTAAAACAATTACAAATAAATTACATTTACCTTCACAATTGTATATGTCAGTCGATAACGTGGTGGTGATGGTAAATTAGGTACACCAATTGTTGAATCTCAATATATTCCGAGTTTCTGTTTTTGGAAAATAAAATACTTGTTTTAAGTTGTTGTATATTTTTAGTGATAATAAATTAGAAACAGTACATTTTTAAAGTTATTATTAAGAATTTTATTTACTTTTTTTTGGGTTAAGAAAATATATTTTCCTCAAAACCAACGTTTAAAAATATTGTAATGACTTACTAGTAGTTGCTCTATTGTAATGCTTTTACGAATGAATTCCGTGCTCTCTCTGAGGAGGTCGCAGTGGAGGTGACAGAGGGTCAGCTTTTCACGTCTGGTCTCTCTGGTAGTTGATAATCAACTGAGTGCAAAATGGTGTCTTCCTGGTATTTATAAGTTTTACTCTGTGTCACTATTAATTTTTTTAAAAACTGCGTTCGTTGTGTTTTTTTAAATGCTTTGTTTTACTGTGGAAAATGATAATTTAAAAATGCTTTTACAAAAGTATTGTTTTCATTCATTTGCTCCGTTTTGGCATCCATTTTGGAACATGTCTTTTGGTATTGTTTACATAGAAACTGTGGTAGGACAAGTTTTACAAGTGAGATGGTTAAAATGGCGCCTATGTGTATGTGTCTTATGTTTTACTTTGTTTACTTATTTTCCAATCTAATCATGATAAAAATGTGTATGTACTGTTATTTTAATTTTCGATATTTTTGTAAAACTTTGAAATGTGTGAAAACGGAATTTTATGGGGGATTCTGAGTATTAATTTTAATACTCGAGTATTAATTTTAATACTCGCGTATTAATTTTAATACTCGAGTATTAATTGGGTGATGCGTTTAGTAGATTTACGTTCAGTTTTTCTCCACATTTTAATACACTTCCCCACCCTAAAACCCCTAATTTCCCTGCATCCCGTGCCAGATTTTATTGTACTTTTAATTAAAAAAAAAAAAACATCGCGTTGTAATGGTATGCGTTGTAATTGATTTCGTTGTAACAGCACTTTTCAGTATTTTAATAGGTTTTGCGTTGTAAGAGTATTCGTTGTAAAGTAATGCGTTGTAGTAGTACTTGCGTTGTAAAAAATGCGTTGTAAAGGTATGCGTTGTAATAGTATGCGTTGTAACGTCATACATCCCTCCTGGTGTCCTTGGTGACCACATTGGTGTTCGGGATAGCGGCCACAGCTTCTGTCAATTACCCCATGCATGCAGTTTTCCGGTCTCTTTCTGGAGTCTCACTTTCTGGACTTTCCATCATAGCATTGGTTTTAGGTTAGTAAAGTTTTGATTACCTGTAGAATGTTTTATTTTACAAGTAATGTACTTACACCAGTTCAGTCTTAATCATATTAATATTTGTGCAACTGAGGTAAGTCCAACTTCTAAGACATGTATCCCAATGTCTAACTTATCAGACTCTTTAGCATTATATAGCAAGGGTTGGATGGGCCCCTTCCACATAAAGGATTAGGCTTCAACATGACACCTCACCCCCACCACATTGCGCATCATGTCTTCATTATCGTAGTTTTTAAGAAAGTAAAGCAATAGAAATGTTGATGGGTTGTAAGAAGTGGGACGAGAAAGATTGAGTTGAAGTCACAGTAATATTGGCAGGTAATCAAAACATTACCTCCTTGGTATTTTCCTTTCTCCGAGCACACAGCTAATGAGGGATATACCCAAAGTAGGCATATGCTTCTTCAATACATTTCAAACCACTGTTACCAGAACATGCATGATTTTGCTTAGGTCATGATAAACAAGGCTAGGTCTAAAAAGACAAAACTTATGAGAAAAGTAGAGCAGCCTAGTGTTACAGCATGAACGTCCAATAAGTAATCATTGATAAATGTGGTGGATACATCAAATGCTGCTCTCCAGATCTGCTGTAGGAAAGGTCTTTGCAAATCAACCCTGGGGACTAATGTGACCCTAGAGAAGCATCTCTCGACAGTTAGAGGACTTGGTAGTTTCACCATCATAAGCCAATGAGATAGCTGCTCTGAGTCTATACACAGTTGAGGCTTGCTACTCAAAAATTTACATAGAGTGAATGGGACTGCCAGAATTCCGATGCAGGATTAATATAGACTGTCACGGTTCTCCAAGCATGCAAAGCAATTAAAGACAAGCTGCTTGAGCTGCAATGAAAGAGCATCAGGAAACTCTGGTGGCCTCACTCGCTGACAAGGTGTAAGTCACAGAAATCTGTCCTCCGGCTTAAAAGGTGTGTCAAGAAGTCCACAAGAAGACCTTTTGAAAGAAGATCTATTTAAACCACCAAGGGAAATTTACAGTCTTTTGAAGGTCATCCTCATATGTCTTCTAGAAATTTCCAGAATCCTCCAGTCTGCATCCAAGATAGACAATTTTAATACTTAATCATTCTAATTCCCAAATCAACAAGAAGGAGCTTGCTAATAGATAGCTTAATTTAACTTATTAACACTACTTAAATTGCCTGGGAACTATTTATCCATTCATTACAATACAGTTGCAGGCCTGTACGTGACGGTTTCCTCACTGTGATCCAGATTTCCAGTGCTTTTCTAGAGCTCTAGACATGTGTCAGTAGTTATGCTTCTGTACTTCCTGATTTCTTACTGCCATTCAGCTGTCAAGTCACTTCTGTTTTGTCAAGGAGTTTCTTTGTCTATGGTTTTATCTTTCTCACTGGGAGGCATTCTCACTGATGCTCCACATTCTAAATCGGTACAGTGCAAAGTGGCTTATGGAGGGATTTGTTTATACCTCAGACAATTGGCGCTAACATTTAAAAAGGCTTACCTGTCGGGTCATTGACAGCAGCTGTCTTCTTCAAGAGAAGTGGGTTCCAATAAAATAAATAAGATTGTCATATTGGGCATAAACCCTAATCCCTGCTTGAAAAATCATCAGTCCAGAAGTGTTCTTACCTGGTGGGTTTGCTGATTAAAGAACACAATTACCTTTGGTGCTAGGATGATATTATAGTCACCAGGAATATGATATTAGCTGATAATTGGTAAGGGCTCTAATGCCTAGAAATGACACACAGCAACTCAATAGCCTAGAAGCAAATTCATCTATTTCTGAAAGTATTCCTTAGTGTGGTCTAAAATTTTGCGAAGGTTGTGATCTTTGAACCCCAGGATAAGAGGCCACGAGGCCAAGGCTAAACTCTGTTGGTAACAGCGTAGGAGCGCACTCAAAGGTGAGTGAAACTCTTGACCTTGCAGCATTATCTAAGGGAAGCCCTAGCACGAAGAGGTAAAAAAAGATTAATGATGGTACCAGTGTGAGAAATTAAGTTTTTGGTTTATTGGGATGTGATCCCTGGTCAAGCAAAAACCACAATCCCTTGCAGGTTGAGCCACAAAAAGTCACTACATTAAACTGGGCTTAACTCTGGGTAGCTTGGCCCAAAAAGCAGTCAGACTTAACTTAGAGGCAATATTTTAAAGTTCTTATGTTATGTTATGTTAAACTCCATTTATAACGCGCACGGATACTCGCAAGTGTCCCGGCGTGGAAGCCAAATAAAGGAGACAGAGGGACGCAGACCGGAGCGAGGTGGTTACTTGAAAAGCAAGGTTTTGAGTTGCTTTTTGAACAGCCTGATGTTCCGAATCTCAAAGGGCAGGGCATTCCAGGCCATGGCTGCTCTGACACAGAGTGAGCCTCCTCCTGTTCTAACAAGGCGGTACCTGGGTATAACAGCGAGGCATTGCCCCGTGGAGCGGAGATGTTTGGGAGGCACATAGAATTCAAAGCGTCTCCTGAGATACAAAGGCCCCACTTTGTAAAGAGCGCCATGGGCCAGTGTAAGAGCCTTGAACAAAACACGCTGGTCTACCGGGAGCCACTTTAAATCACGTAGAATCTGCTTAGTGCTAGGCCTACCAGGAATACCCAGTAGCGCTCTAGCGGTCGCGTTCTGGACGATCTGTAGCTTTTTTAGCTGGTATACAAGAAGACCGATGTAAAGAGCATTGGCGTAGTCTAAACGCGAAAGAATGAGCATGTGGTTAATCATTTCTTTAGCCGCTTTGGGCAGTAGGGGCAGAAATCGCTTTAGGAGTTTCAGTGTGCCGAAGCACACTCCGGCTAATTTATTAATCTGCGGTAAAAATCTGAGGTCCTCACTGAACCAGACACACATGCTTTTTACCGGGCTCCCCATTGACTTAGGCATGGGGTAACCCACGGGCCAAAGGTCCTCTCTAAAATGCGGAGGAAAGTACCCATAGAGGAGCACCTCAGATCTCTCCTTGTTGCATTTAAGTTGGACCTGCGCTAACCATTTAAAAACTTTAGCAAGGCAATTTTTGGCTGCATCGGGGATAAATCATTTTTCTTACACGTGAAGAGGAGCTAGATATCATCAGCATAAGCTATGCTCTTAGCACCCAGCTCCTCCGCCAGATAGATAAGCGGCGTCATGTAAACATTAAAAAGGAGAGGACCAGAGTTGAGCCCTAAAGAACACCCGTGGTCAGACTTCTCGGTGTAGAGGAGAATGGAGGCAGCCATACTTGCTGTGTTCTAGTCACCAGAAAGGATTCAATCTACTCCACACCATACCAGAGATGCTGATGTTAGACAACCGGGCCAGAAGTTGCTGGTGCGACACCGTGTCAAACGCGGCAGAGAGGTCTAATAGCACCAGAGCCGCTCTGCCGCCTGAATCAAGGCATTCTCTAATAGCCTCCGCCGTCTCAACCAGGGCCGTCTCAGTACTGTGTGAGGCCCTGAAGCCCGACTGGGCTGGGTGGAGGGCGCCAGAAGTCTCAACAAACTCACGGAGCTGCTTGTGGGCGGCCTTCTCACACACCTTCGCAACAGCCGGGAGAAGTGAGATCGGTCGGTAGCTAGCCAGGGTAGCGGGGTTTATTGAAGGTTTTTTTAGCAGGGGGAGGAGTTTTGCCTGTTTCCACTCAGATGGAACCGTAGCGGTTTGGAGCGACAGGTTGGCAATATTGTTTACTTCAGGATTGACTATCTCCGCCACACCAGCCAGCAACCTGGCTTGGCAGGGATCCGCTGGAGAACCTGATTTAAGAGATTTAAGAATGGCCAGAGTACCTGGCAGCGGAATGGGAGTAAAAGCAGTCAAACGGGTGTGGGCTAAATCTGGATCTAAGGCTGTCTGAAGCGGATAAACCGCCAGCACCTGGAGAGCAGTCCCAAAGCTATCCTGGATGGTTTCAATTTTATCAATAAAAAAGCCAGATAGCTGCTCGCAGCAAGAGTTAGAAGCGGGTGGGATCATCTGTTCTGCACATGGTTTCAGGAAACTTTGGACGATTGCAAAGATTTCCTTTGAATCATTTTAAGATTGGGCAATGCGCTCTGCATAAAAGTGGACTTTGGCATTCTTGACCGTGGAGTAGTAGCTGTTCTGGGCCTTCCTGAGAGCTATTTTGGCCAGCGGACAGAAGGCTTGTCTCCAACAACGTTCAAGCTTTTTGCATGATTTTTTTAGTTCTTTTAGTTCGTTGGAAAACCAGGGTTGGGACGTGGAGTTTCTCGCTCTTTTATGGACCAGAGGTGTGATAAAATGTAATGTAATGTAATGTAAAAGTGCATTTATAAAGCGCAAACTGTCACTCCGCAAGGAGCCTCCTGGCGCTAAAGGGACGGGATGAAGAAACTGAAATAAGAAGAACGAAAGGGAGAAGTTAGATTAATGCAAAGCAGAGGTCATCTGGACATTTATAAATCCAGGTTTTGAGTGCTTTCCTGAAAGCCGTCTCTGATTGTTGCATACGTAAGCCAGAAGGGAGTACGTTCCATGCCTTAGAGCCAAGATAGGCGACTGTTTTTCCACCTTTGGTAGCAAGTCTAAAGTGGGGTGGTTTCAGCAAATTGGCCGAGGAAGATCTGAGGGTCCTGGTGGTAATGTAGGGTGCAAAACGAGCTGTGAGATATCTAGGGCCAGTCCGGCGAGAGGCTTTATAGGTGATCAGAAGCATTTTGAAGAGAATCCTTTTATGAATGGGGAGCCAATGTAGAGTGTTTAGAGCCGAGGATGCCGACGAAGTACGTGGGAGCCTAAGAAAATGTTCCACTGCTCTTGAAATCCAGTTATTGAAGCCCCCTACAGCTTCCGACAGACCCCCAGAAACACCAGGGCGGGTATCTGTCAGGACTCTGCCCAGGGCAACAGGCTCAATGCGAGGGGGAGGTCTGACCTCCGAAATCCTCGTACGCGGATAGGATGGCTTGATGGTCCATGAAAATTGAACTAGGAAATGATCGGACCAGGGAACAGGGAGAGGATCCTGTACAACTAAGGGAGAGTTAGAGCAGACCACATCTAAGGTATGCCCCCCACTGTGTGATGGAGGATTAATCCATTGAGTCAGATGGGCGAGATCCAAAGAATCATTCAGAGCTCTTGTTTCAGGAGCCTCCCCGCAGTCCAAATGGATGTTAAAGTCCCTGAGAAGTAAATTATTGGAGTAATGCAGGGCTCTAGGCACAATGGCTTCATCAAAGGCTTTCAGGAAGGAGCTAGAGGGCCCGGGAGGGCCATATAGCAGCATGGCCCCCAATGAAAAGTGCGGAGAGATGGAGAAGTCCAAAGCTTCCCCATCCATGTTTTATGGTCAACCCTGGCAATTTTATACCCCGCAGGGATAGCCATGGCAAAAACAGGAGCCAAGAACTCGTTAAGCCATGTCTCTGATATGAATAGCAGATCTAACTGACTATCCACCAGCAACTCAAAGATGTTAGGAGCATGTTTGACCATGGACCGTGCGTTAATCAAGGCACCTTGAATACACTGAGCGTTCAATGGGGCAAAAGGGTCATATCTCGGTAGAGAAATAGAACCCGAGGTGTGATTGAAATGGTAGTTACATGTCAGACAAGTACTAGAAATATTGTCCAGAACCGCCCGTTCATGGCCACACTTACTCAAGGATGCATCAATCGACACCATTTCCGCACGGCTCCAGGATCTGCAAACAGTAGGCAAATCAGATGAAAAACGGGCAGCATGGCTGGCACTGGCCGCTTCTGGGACGCTGACGGGCGCAGACGGGCTTGCCTTAGATGTGCCTTCGGCGTGCCAGCAGCACATCCGCGTAGCGTGCATGATTTATGCCGAAATGCCCGCCGACAACTCGAGCGCTCCCTGAGCAATATGGCGGCCTAAGTTGTCCCACCAGGATTCCGGGGGTTGCGTGATGCGTGTGTGCAGGTAAGCGATCGTTTTTAAAATGACAGCATCAAGTTTTCCAGGTCAGTAGCAGCATCAATTTTTAAAAGCACAATGACTGCAAAGTGCAATTATAATTGATCTCCTTAAACCCAAGCTCAGCCGCCCTGGGGTCCAAGGAATCCCCAGTTAAGTTGGGGCGTCAATCAACATTTAAAAAATCAGACAGAGGGAGGAAGCGATTAGAGGGGGTAACAGCAGGACTGAGCAACTTAACAGGTCTAGACAACATGGGTTTCTCCCCCACCCCCTCACAGGTTGTAAGTGCTGATAAAAATAGCCCAGCAGGACAATATTGATTGTACCACCCAGTGAATTCTTTGTAGCACCAAATTGTATTAGACAATGCTCTTGGCAATTACAACACAGTCCCCGTTTAGTTGTTTTCTTGCAGGACCAACCCCTGTAACAGGCAAGATGTCATTAATCACATTCAGTTTAAAATCAGAGTTGCAAGGCAGACAGTGACATACTTTGTTTTTAAGTTCAGAAATATGTTCCTTCTTCGTGGATTTCAAATGCGGCATGCCAGTTAGCACGGCTACAAACAGGCGGGAGCTAGATTAAGACAGGACTTGGTAGGAAATTAATCAATACCATGAACAACTCCTCTTGGTTGAGAATCAACTCAAACCTCAGATCGATGATGTACCCCGGTAATGGTGATGCCTGTTGGCAAGTCCCCCACATCAATCACAGAAGAGGGCTGAGTATCAGTAGCAGATGAAGCTCCTCACATGGTGATATGTCCAGGGGTGGGAGCGATGCTCAAAGATGAGGACCTGGCTAAGTAAGTTGCATATATCTGTAGAGATGATGGCTGAGCAACATACTTGATCTGAGATAGGGATGGCTGAGCAATAGCATCCTCCAATAATTGGACCATTAAGGGGGAAATACAGTCGGCCACTGTAGTTTTTATGAGATCCAACAGCCCGGCCAAATTGATAATGGCACCAGCACCAGCAGTGTCAGGGGTGGAAGTCCCTGTTGAACAAGTTGCAGCAGCCTCTAGCATAATAGACTCTGATGGCTTGGAAAGTCCCCCTTGTACTCTACCACATTTTGTTGGAGTCCTATGTTTGATGTTGCATTTTGTTTTGACTAGGGCACCACTAACAGGCAAACCATTAACAAAGTTACTTAATGGAAAAATATGACAGACCCTGCCATAAGCAGGTGCTTGGAAAACCAGCATATTAGACCGTTGATCTCATAGCACAGACTCAGAAGAACCGTCCTATTCTGCTACCAGATGATGGTCCAGCTCATTCATAGCAGGAGAGAAGGAGGGGCTAAAAGCTTCTCCCAAACTGAGAGAGAGACGCCGCTCTGCTAAGTTGATTCTTTTTGCAAGAAGTCGAGAGTTGTAACTGTGCCACCAACTTGCTTAGCTTTAGCATCCACCTGCTGTCTATCCGCGGTAAACTTGCGCTTTACCATGATTTTGCTAATGGGCATGATAGTAAGCGCATGCAATGTGGCTTTGCCCAGGCGAGGCCCACACACGTGGGACTGTGCAGGACCTTATGTACCACCAGTGATTAGTTGCAGCTGCATTGGCGGCAGGGGATTATGAGGTGTGTACTTCCCCAGCTGTGGTGGATGGACCCTCAGTGGCTCTCCCCAGACACTGGAGTTGTGGCAAGAGTCCTCCTCAGCAGTAAGATTGCCAGGTTGAGGGTGGAGGACTCCTTATCTTTTCACCCACTGGTGCAGGCACAGCCCCCCTAAGGACTTTTTAGTTTCTTTATGAAGCAGTTTGTTTAAAACTGGTTGACCTTTGCAGGAGTCAACTGTAGAAGGTCACAAAAAGCTATGGCATGCTTTCCACCAAAGAGAACATAGTAGTCAGTTCTGAGGACCTCTTGTATCCTCAGATGAATGAAAGCTAGCATTAGCTTTTTTTAACCTGTTTTTATTGCTTCAATGCACAGTTATTAAGGTACAGGCCTGTCATATGAATTTATGATGCTGACTGAATACACAAATTTGTGCCCGTTTACATGTGGTAGATGGGACTTACTCCCCCTTGACAGCCCTGTGTAGCAATTATTTTCTTTAATACAATTGAAAAACAGTGAACTGTGTGAACCAGTAGAGCAATGGTGGCTATAACTCCTCTCTCTAGGGGCAACTAGTAATAATCTAGCATGGGATTTTCATCACTCCATAGTGGGAATCATGCTGGGAGCATGAGAGCAATGCATCACGCTAGTCTGTGGTGTGCTCCATGCCTGTAGGCAGAGGTGTCAGTGGGGTGCTATCAGTCTCCTGGATTGATGGGTTACTTGCACTGCTGTGTGTCAACGATGTGTTACCCTCATTATTACCTTGGTTCTCAAGGTGTGCATTCTCTCAAGCATGTAACCCCATTCATACAGGTCGCGATCCCCATTCTCATCTGTGCGCACTGCTCGATGGTGACATTTTTCAGCTACTCCTCACTCCCTTACATCTGCCTCACATCTGCTGAGCCTAGGTGGTCTGCAAGCCCAATGTATTGAGATGTGGTGCTTGGCCAGTATTAGACCCAAGATGGCGAGCCTTTGTCGTATGTGTGCCCCCTTTTCCGGTGTCGGAGCACCCCCAGGAGGCATTGTTTAAACGACTCCTTGATGTGTATGTCCATGACCACCCAGAGTACCTGTATTACTTGCTGCCAGTATGACTGCAGTCTGTCACATGTCCATGTCATGTGTATAAATGTGTGCAGAGCGATTTCCATTAAATCTTGTCAGTCTTTGTGGTGTTAAGTAAGTACGATGTAGATAATAGAACTGGGTAAGTTTGAAATGTGCATTGCTGGACACCTTGCCTACCTGCGTAATTGCTCTCCTCCACTCACCGTCGGTGAGGGGATAAGGTAAGTCCAATTCCCATCTGTCTGTAATTGGGGAGACCACAACTGTGCGGTCTTGTTTCAGGGTTTTGTATATCCGCGAGATCAGTCCTCCAGTGGACCCCGGGTCTAATAGTAGCACTAATGTATGAGTCTCCTCTGGCTCATCGGGGCAGGAGCACCAAATCTCACGGGTTGTGTGCGCTATTTTGGCGTACTGTAAAAAATGCCCTACCGGCACATGAAACCACTCCCCTGCCTCTTCAAGGGTTAAGAAGTTCCCGTTCATGAACAGGTCTCCCACCTTCACACCTCCCCCCTCATTCCATTTGGTAATATCCATAACCAATTGAATTCGGAAGAATCCCTGCAACCACTGAGGCAGGAGCTTGTGTAACCGCCTGCTCCCAAACTTCTGTTACCAGTCTGACTATGTGCGGGCAGTCCCTCGGTGCCCTCAAGCCTATCATGAGTAGGTCAGCACCACTGCCCAGGTCAGCCAGCAGTGCTTTTTCGGAGTTGTCTGTCTGCACACCACTGCCCAGCATACTGTAACAGCCCCGCCTATTAATAGAGTCTGAAGTCCGGGAGTCCCAGCCCTCCCATCTCCAGGGCCGATTCACAGAACTAACTTAAGACAAAATCCTAAACTTACTACTTTTGGTATTCACAGAAGTTAGGATTTTGTCTTAAGTTTGTCTTAAGACAAACTTAAGACATACTTAAAACAGTCTTAAGACAGACTTAAGACAGTCTTAAGACATACTTAAGACAAACTTAAGACAGACTTAAGACAGACTTAAGACAGACTTAAGACAGACTTAAGACAGACTTAAGACAGACTTAAGACAAAATCCTAACTTAAGTCTATCTTAAGTCTGTCTCAAGACTGTCTTAAGTTTGTCTTAAGTCTGTCTTAAGACTGTCTGAAGTCTGTCTTAAGACTGTCTTAAGTCTGTCTTAAGACTGTCTTAAGTCTGTCTTAAGTTTATCTTAAGACAAACTTAAGACAAAATCCTAACTTCTGTGACTACCAAAAGTAGTAAGTTTAGGATTTTGTCTTAAGTTAGTTCTGTGAATCGGGCCCTCCATGTCCAGCTTCAGCAATTCTAATTTTACCCTATTTTGTCCCCTGGGTCACACTAATGAAACTAGGAGGGTATTCAGGGTAACGAAAGTGGATGCCAGGATCTTGCAAAAAAGAGTTCTGCATGGCGTGTAAACATCAGGGCAGCATGACCACCTGGGCCATAGTTACCTAGCCAATGACTGAAAGGGAGCCAATGGCTCCACTGCCAGGGCAAAGAGGAGCAGGGATAATGGACAGCCCTGTCTTGTGCCCCTTGCAATGGGTATGTTTCCTGATGCTAGGCCACCGTTCTGTACCCGGGTGCTGGGCTGGCAGTAGAAAAGCTTGACCAAATTTATGTATTCTCTCCCGAGTCCCATTTTCCTTAAGGACTCCCACAGATATTCCCATCTCAGGGTGTTGAACGCCTTTTCGATATCCAGGGAAACTACATCCACCCTGAAGTAACTACCTGCCATCACAAGTAAAAGGTGTTGAAGGTTCATGTGTGTACATCTTCTCTGCATGAAGTGGCATTAGTCTTCGTGTACTAACTGCGCTACCTCCCTGTTGAGACGTGTCACTAGGACCTTAGCTAGTCCAAACTAAATAGTCTGCCATGACTGAGCCAGATAATGACTGTAGAAATACAAGAATTTCATCTGATCCCAAACTCAACCACATCCAATCTCCCACCAACCACAGATCAAACCCCAGGGCAGCAATATTCAACAGTAAGACAACGAGTGAAGATCAGACCCAATGATACACTTCATATACACCTCGAAAACCAAAACTGGAAAGAACAAGCAAAATTGGAGATGATCCCTCACTACCGGTCCAGAAGATGTCATGACATATTAAACAGAAGAACCATACTGAAATTGGCCAGCACAATCAACACCCTAAATCATCTGAGAACCCAACATATTGAAGGCATATAGTTTAAACTCGATCTGGAAGAGAAGTCATGGTGGTCTCTAGGAGTAACCCAAAGATCGCCATGGAAGTACGGCTACATAAGCCAACTCATCTCCCCTTGCGCCTCGTTCACCACTACCATTGTCGACCTCATCGCACCCCACACCATCTCCTCCATGGACTACATCCTCATCGGAGACCTGAACTTCCACCTCGACAACCTCAGCTACCTGAACTCCACTCCCTCTTTGGCAACCTCACCAACATTGAACTGAAACAGCTCGTCACCACCCGTACCCACAAGGTAGGACATACTCTCAACCCCATCTTCGCAGGAGGGAACAACAACCGCTTCAGCCACACCACACAGCCCCTCTGGACAGACCACCACTGCGTACACTTCTCTTTCAACACTGTCACCACTCGCATACCCTCTCCACGCCTACCACGAAGGAACTGGAGCACATCAACTTGAGCCCCACGTTGTTCAACGTGTATGTCCGCCCTCTGGCCCTCCTGGCTAAAGAGCGTAATATCAATATCGTATCTTACGTGGATTATACGCAGCTGGTATTCACCTTTTCCAACAACCCTGCTCTGGACCAACTAAAAGTTTGTGCCGATGTTCTGGCCATTGCAGACTGGATGGCAAACAACTATTTACAACTCAGTTTGGCAAAGACGGAGGTGCTCCTGGTTGGCCGGGACACTCACAAGTGGGACTACCAATGGTAGCCTGCGACCTTGGGCACCCCTCCCACACTGAAAAATGCAGTTAAAGATTTGGGGGTCCTGATTGACACCGCCCTCTCATTTGAGACTCATGCAAAAAAAGTGTCCGGTACCTGTTTCGGTCTTCTGCGTGGCTTAAAACCTATTTTAGGATATTTTGACGCTGTAACCCTCCAAATGATAGTCCAATTGGCTGTCCAGTCATGCTTGGACTACTGCAATGGTCTTCTGCTTGGCGAAATAAAACAGTTACTGCAAGACTCCAGCGGGCTCAGAATGCAGCTGCACGCACTCTGGTTGCCCTCTCGAGGAATGTCATACCTTCAATCTCCTTCACCATCTACACTCAATCAATCAATCAGTGACACTTGTAAAGCGCGCTACATACCCGTAGGGTCTCAAGGCGCTGGGGGGGGGGGGAGGGGGGGGTGCCGCTACTGCTCGAACAGCCAGGTCTTCAGCTTCTTCCTGAAGGAGAGGTGGTCTTGGGTCAGGCGCAGGTCGGTCGGGAGGGAGTTCCAGGTCTTGGCGGCCAGGTAGGAGAAGGACCTTCCTCCTGTAGTCGCTCTTCGGATGCGGGGGACGGCGGCGAGGGCGTGGTTGGCTGATCGGAGGTGGCGTTTGGGAGCGTGGAAGTTGACTCGGCTGTTGAGGTAGCTCGGGCCTTGGTCGTGTAGGGCTTTGTGTGCGTGGGTGAGGAGGCGGAAGGTGATTCTTTTGTTGACGGGGAGCCAGTGAAGGTCTCTCAGATGTCCGGAGATGTGGCTGGTTCGTGGGATGTCGAGGATGAGTCTGGCTGAGGCGTTCTGGATCCGCTGGAGTCTCTTCTGGAGCTTGGCGGTGGTACCGGCGTAGAGGGCGTTGCCGTAGTCCAGTCGGCTGGTGACGAGGGCCTGGGTGACGGTCTTCCTGGTCTCGGTGGGGATCCACCAGAAGATCTTCCGTAGCATGCGTAGGATGTTGAAGCACGCCGAGGAGACGTTGTTGACTTGCCTGGTCATGGAGAGGGAGGAGTCCAGGAGGAAGCCTAGGTTGCGTGCATGGTCTGTCGGTTTGGGTGCGGTGCCCAGGGCGGGAGGCCACCAGGAGTCGTCCCAGGCGGAGGGTGAGGAGCCCAGGATGAGGACCTCCGTCTTGTCCGAGTTCAGTTTCAGGCGGCTGGTCGTCATCCACTCGGCTACCTCTTTCATCCCTTCGTGCAGGTTGGATCTGGCGGCGGCGGGGTCGTTGGTCAGGGAGAGGATCAGTTGGGTGTCGTCGGCGTAGGAGATTATGCTGAGGTTGTGTTTGCGTACGATGGCCGCGAGGGGGCTCATGTAGACGTTGAAGAGGGTGGGGCTCAGAGATGATCCTTGAGGGACGCCGCAGGTGACTTCGGAGGCCTCTGACTTGTACGGTGGTAGGCGGACTCTCTGTGTTCTTCCGTCGAGGAAGGAGATGATCCAGTCCAGCGCCTTGTCCTGGATTCCGATGTTGCTGAGGCGCCGTACTAGGGTGCGGTGGCAGACCGTGTCGAATGCCGCAGAGAGGTCTAGGAGGATGAGGGCCGCTGTTTCTCCATTGTCCATCAGGGCTCGGATGTCATCGGTGGCGGCGATGAGGGCGGTCTCGGTGCTGTGATTGGCTCGGAAGCCGGACTGTGAGGGGTCGAGGGATCCGTTTGTCTCGAGGAAGGCGGCCATCTGCTTGTTGACGGTCTTCTCGATGACTTTGGCTGGAAACGGGAGGAGCGAGATGGGGCGGTAATTCTTGAGGTCGGTGGGGTCCGCTGTAGGTTTCTTTAGTAGGGCGCTGAGTTCGGCGTGCTTCCAGCTCTCAGGGAAGATGGTGGTGTCGAAGGAAGTGTTGATGATGTCTCGCAGGTGGGGTGCGATGACAGCGTCGGCCTTGTTGAAGACGTGGTGAGGGCAGGGGTCGGTCGGTGATCCGGAGTGGATGGAGTTCATCGTGCGGATGGTGTCTTCGGTGCTGATCGGGGTCCAGGCGTGGAGGGTGGTGGTGGGGGGTGGTTGTTCAGTCATGGTGTGCGTTGGTTGGTTGTTGAAGCTGTTATGTATGTCCGCGATCTTGTTGTGGAAGTATGAAGCGAGGGAGTTGCAGAGGTCTTGCGATGGGGTGATGTCGTTGTTTCCTGCGCTGGGGTTGGAAAGCTCTTTCACGATGTTGAAGAGTTCCTTGCAGTTGTGTGCGTTGTTGTCCAACCGGTCTTTGAATGCTGTTTTCTTGGCGGCGCGGATCAGCTGGTGGTGTTTCCGGGTGGCAAGTTTGAAGGAGGTCCTGTTGTCTGGTGTCGGTTCCCTTCTCCAGACTTTCTCGAGGGCTCGGCAGTTCTTCTTGGAGCTCTTGAGTTCGTCGGTGAACCATGGGGCCTTCTTGCTGCCGGGTCTGCTAGGCGGGGTCCTCAGTGGGGCGAGTTCGTCCGCGCAGTTGCTGATCCACTTCGTGAGGTTGTCGGCGGCTTGGCTGGGGTTCGCTGAGCTGGCAGGAGGGTGCTGGTTCAGGGAGGTGGCGAGCTGGTCTGCTGTGATCTTGTTCCAGCTTCTGCGGGCTGCCTGTTGCTGGTGTTGGTGGGTCGTCGTTCTCTTGAAGGTGAAGTGGACGCAGCTGTGGTCCGTCCATTGAAGCTCTGTGGCGTGGCTGAAGTCTATGTCTGTGCTGGATGAGAAGACTGCGTCGAGTGTGTGTCCGGCGAGGTGGGTGGGGGTGGACACCAGTTGCTTGAGTCCCAGGTTGGCGAGGTTGTCGAGCAGGGTGCTGGTGTTGCGGTCGTTGTTGTTCTCCAGATGGAAGTTGAGGTCTCCCAGGAGGATGTAGTCGGCGGAGGGGAGGGCATGCGGGCTGACGAAGTCGGCGATGTCCTCGCTGAATTGTGTGCGTGGTCCAGGGGGTCGGTAGATCAGGGTGCCTCTGAGGGTGGTGTTCGGGTTGGTGTGGATCTGGAAATGCAGGTGTTCGGCGCTGGTCAGGGTGTTGTCGGTGCTGGTCGTGAGACGGATGGTGTTCCTGTGGATGATGGCGATGCCTCCTCCCATCTGGTTGGCGTTTCGGTCCCTCCGGACGACCTTGTAGCCCTCTGGGATAGCGATGGCGATGTCGGGAGCTGAAGAGGCGTTCATCCAGGTCTCCGTGAGGAAGGCGACGTCAGGGGCTGTGGCGTCTAGAAGGTTCCAGAGTTCGATGGCGTGTCTGTGGACGGAGCGGGTGTTGAGCAGGATGCACTTGAGGTGGGTGCTGCTGGTGTTCGACTTGGTGGGTGCTGGTGCGAGGCTGGTCCGGTACACTGGCTGCCAATCAAACAGAGAGTCCAGTTTAAAACCCTCTGCACCACACATAAGATTGTACATGGTCAGGGGCCCCAAATCCTGCAGGGACTTTGCACCCCTTATGTTCATCTGCGTCATTTGCGTTCCACTGTCCAACATCTGCTGTGCATCCCACGGGTCCGCCGGCACAGAGCCGGTGGTCGCTCCTTTAAATCTCAGGCCCCCATACTATGGAATTCCATCCCACTGGCTGCCCGCAGCTGCCAGGATCACTGAGCTTTCAGGAAACTGATCAAAACTTGGCTTTTCGCCTTCCATCTAGCCACATCTCCCCTGGTCACCTGTCTGCCAGCGCTGAGTCACACAGTTGCTGGGGCAGCAATGCGCTCTATAAATCCCCCTAACCGAACATAACATAACTCCACCCTCATCCACGATCCCTCCAACCTCTACTGATGCCAACACTGCAGCCAAGGAACTACACTGAATCATCAACTGCACAGACAAGTTCGCACCCCTCTGCAACCCCAACAGGCAACACCCCCTGAAGGCCACTGGCTTCACCACCGACCTCTAAGAATCCAGATGCACCTGCAAATGGCTCAAAAAACGATAGTGGAACAGTAAAACCACTGAAGACCAGACCACCTAAATGAACGCCATGACAAAATACCACCAACTCATAAAATCCACCAAAAGACCCTTCATCCAGAACAAAATCCTCACCAACTCCAGCAACTCGAAGGAACTCTTCAGCATCATCCAGCAACTCACCAAACCCCCATGGAAGTAACTGACGTCACACCCAAGATCTCTGCAACAAGCTCGGCTCCTACTTCCACCTAAATATCAAAGCCCCCTAGGACAACTTCAGTCACCTGAAACCATCCTCTCCTCCAGCAACCACAGCCAACCCACCATCACCACCTGGACTGCAGTTACCACCGATGATACCACAACGGCCATGAAGAGCACTCACTAAGGAGCTGCCCTCCGCACATCTTCCATAAAGCTGCTGCCACCATAGTGCCTGAGCTACGACACACCATCAATGCCACCTTCGATTCCGGCACTTTCCCCGATGACTGGAAGCACACAGAAGTCAAGCCCCTCCTCAAAAGATACCCTCTGCAGACCCGACAGACGTGAAAAACTACCGACCCATCTCTCTCATTCCCTTCACAGCCAAAGTCGCCAAGAAGATCGTCAAAGCCCTGCTGACAAACTTCATCGAAGATAACCCCATCCTTGACTCTTCCCAATCTGGATTCCACAGCAACCACAGCACTAAGACCACCCTCCTCGCCACCACTGATGACATCCGCGCGCTCCTCGACCAAGGCCACACCTCGGCCCTCATCCTACTAGATCTCTCTGCAGCCTTCTACTCCATCTCCCACCGCACTCTTGCAGCCAGCCTCCATGACGCTGGCATGCAGGGAACCGCCCTCGACTGGCTCTGCTCCTTCCTTGCTGGCAGAACCCAAAGGATCAGACTTGCGCCCTTCCTCTCTGAAACCACAGAGATCCACTGCTGAGTACCGCAATGATCATCGCTCAGTCCCACACTCTTCAACATCAACATGGCCCCCCTCGCCGTCATCTTCAGACAGCATGGACACAGCATAGTATCCTACGCTGATGACACCCAGGTCTATCATTTTAGGCTCCAAAAATTCTTTTTTATCTTGGGTTTTGCTTTGTACCCTTGTTTTTACACATACCCATTCAGGCATTCTCAGCATTGCTGCACGGGTTTTCTTATCTACCTCAGCCCATGATGAGTACTCCAAATCATTTCCAAGTAGCCACTGTATAGGGATAGCAGAAGACACCACTATCCTTTTGAGGCAATTAACCCCTACCCAATCTAAGGTCATCAAGGCCTTGGGATGTTACTTAGCCTGATTGTCAGCTGTAAGGATTGTAGAGGTCTGTCCTAGGAGATATTGATCTGGGGACACTAGTGGCTCAGCCACCATGGTGATGCCGACAGCAGTGTCCCTAAGGGTTTCTACCGTAATCCCATTAATGTTTGGCTCTTGCCTGTATCTCTCCAGGTTACTGGGCCCAGCTGCCAGGGTAGATGCATCCACCTCTGCCTCTGAGACTAAAGTTGTCTCAGTGTCCCCCTTGACCTGGTCAGGGCTCACCTATGATCCTATCTGGAGACTCACAGCTGCATTTGCTGCAGGTGGGCTAGAGGCATTCATTTCAGGTCGAGCCTGGGCAGTGCATGCGCTACTCTGTGAGGCATGCAGCATTGAGTTAGGTATTTCAATCCCTGCCCACTCTCTGCCCATATATTTCATCGGCTTGTGTCGTTGCCCTTTGTAAATGCTGGCTTCTGATTCCTTAATCGTCTTGTTAGTCCCTCCTTGGTACCGCATTTTCTTCATTTGAAACCTTCCATAGTGACCGGCCTTTTGCTTCGGTTGCCACACAGTATGTTTATTTTTGTCTGTAAGCACTATTTACTTTAATGAGTTTCTTGTCCTGCAGGCACTACGCACTTTCACTTTTTCAAAGCAGCCCGGGACAATGTTTGTCGTGTTTGAAGTGGCTTTATTGGGTGATTCTGCACAAATAATGCATCAACATCCCAACCAGGCTGGTGTCCATCATGAACTACTAGCGTCACCTTTTTCAAATAAACCCATCGCAATGAGCAACAACATAATGAAGTCTGTCGGCTGCAACTCGAGTCATCATATATGGAAAGGGAGCTAAAGCAATGTTCGCTCATCCTTTCCAGCAGAGCCACATCGAGGTATGCTCCTTCAATACAGCAAGTGTAACGGCAGGTCACAGTGCCAGCTCTCTCCAATGCTCTCCTCCCTTTTAGCGCCTCACATGCCTGCTATTTCTCCAAGTTCATGCCTATTTTTCCTTTCTCCATACAAGATCAATCAAAGTACTTGTACAGTGCACTACTTACCCATGAGGGTCTCAAGGCGCTGAGGGGGCGTGCCGCTACTGCTTAAAGAGCCAGGTCTTGAGGACTTTTCTGAAGGTGAGTCTTGGGTCTGCCGTAGGTGGGTCGGGAGGGTGTTCCAGGTCTTGGCGGCGAGGTAGGAGAAAGATCTGCCGCCGAAGGTCGTTCGTTGGATGCGGGGGACAGCGGCGAGGGCGAGGCTGGTGGAGCGGAGCTGGCGGGTGAGGGTGTAGAAGTTGAGCCTGCTGTTCAGGTAGGCCGGTCCGGCGTTGTGGAGTGCTTTGTGTGCATGGGTGAGGAGCTTGAAGGTGATACTCTTGTCGATGGGGAGCCAGTGTAGGTCTCTCAGGTGGGGGGTGATGTGGCTGTGGCGGGGGACGTTGAGGGTCAGTCGGGCGGAGGCATTTTGGCTGCGTTGTAGTCGATGCAGGTGTTTGGCTGGGATTCCTGCGTAGAGTGCGTTGCTGTATTCCATCCTGCTGCTGACGAGGGCCTGTGTCACTGTTCTTCTTGTTTTGGTCGGGATCCCCTTGTAGATCCTGTGGAGCATGTGGAGGGTGTTGTAGCAGGAGGAGGAGACGGCACTGACCTGCTTCAACATGGAGAGGGAGGAGTCGAGGACGAATCCTAGGTTGCGTGCGTGGTTGGTGGGTGTCGGTGCTTGATACCCAGCGTGGTCGGCCACCAGGAGTCGTTCCAGGCTGAGGGGGTGGGTCCGAGGATGAGGACCTCCATCTTGTCCGAGATCAGCTTCAGACGGCTGTTCCTCATCCAGCGACGGCCTTCATTCCCTCGTGGGGGTTGGTTTTGGCGGTGTGCGGGTCCTTGGTGAGGGAGAGGATGAGCTGGGTGTCGTCGGCATAGGAGATGATGTTAAGGTCGTGTTGGCGGGCCATTTGTGCGAGGGGGGCCATGTAGATGTTGAACAGCGTCTGGCTGAGGGATGAGCCCTGGGGGATGCTGTAGATGATGTCGGTGGCTTCGGATCGGAAGGGTGGGATGCGGACGCTCTGGGTTCTGCCGGAGATGAAGGACATGGTCCAGTCGAGGGCCTTCTCTTGGATTCTGGCTTCTTGGAGGCGTGTCTTTAGAGTGCGGTGGCAGATCGTGTCGAAGGCTGCTGACAGGTCCAGGAGGATGAGGGCTGATGTTTTTCCGTTGTCTAGTTGGCGCCTGATGTCGTCTGTGGCGGCAATGAGGGCTGTCTCGGTGCTGTGGTTTCGTCTGAATCCGGACTGGGAGGGTTCTAAGATGCTGTTGTCTTCGAGGTGGCGGGCCAGTTGTATGTTGACTATTTTTTCAATGACCTTCGCCGGGAACGGGTGTAAGGAGATGGGCCGGAAGTTCTTGAGGTCCTTGGGGTCTGCCTTGGGCTTCTTGAGGAGAGCATTGATTTCGGCGTGCTTCCAGCTTTCCGGGAATGTCGCTGTTTCGAAGGAGATGTTGATGACCTTCCATAGTTGGAGTGCGATGGCTGCGTCTGCTTTGTTGAATACGTGGTGTGGGCACGGGTCTGACGGAGATCCTGAGTGGATGGAGTTCATGACCTTGCGTGTCTCGTCGTCGTTGACGTTGGCCCAGGAGATCAGGCGGATGGTGTGGGTATTGTTCGCAGGGTGGTGGGATCTGGCATAGTCGGGGCGGTCGTGGTGTTGAAGCTGTCGTGGATGTCAGCGATCTTGTGGTGTAAGAAAGTGGCCAGTGAGTTTCACAGTTACTGTGAGGGCGGGATGTCATTGGTGTTGGCGCTGGGGTTGGAGAGTTCCTTCACGATGCTGAAGAGCTCTTTGCTGTCGTGTGCGTTGTTCTCCAGGCGGTCTTTGAAGGAAGATCTCTTGGCTAATCTGATGAGGTCATGATGTCTGCAGGTGGCATCCTTGTGGGCTGCGTGGCTGTCCGGTGTGCGTTCGTGGAGCCATTTCTTCTCCAGGTTCCAGCATGCGCGTTTGGAGGTCTGAAGCTCGTTGGTGAACCAAGTGGCATTCTTGCTGGTGTGGCTGTTGGAGGGTTTCTTGAGCGGTGCGAGGGTGTTGGTGCAGTCGTTGATCTACTGTCTGAGGTTGCGGGTGGCAGCGTCTAGGTCGGTGGGGTCGGTGGGTGGGTTCTGGGCGAGGGTGGTGGTCCAGAAGCAGCTGGGCAGCAGTTGGGTGCCGTGGTGCGTGGTTGGTGTCTTGAAGGTGAAATGGATGCAGCGCTGGTCGGTCCAGTGGAGCTCGGTGGTGTGGTGGTAGGCGACATGGGTGCTAGTAAAGAAGATGGGGTCCAGTGTGTGTCTGGCGGCGTGGGTGGGTGCAGTGACGAGTTGTCTGAGGCCGAGGTTGGCGAGGTTGTCGATTAGGGTGGCAAAGTTGGCATCGTTGTTGTTCTCGAGGTGGAAGTTCAGGTCCCCAAGGAGGATGTAGTCCATGGAGGCCAGTGCGTGGGTGCTGGTGAGGTCGGCAATGGAGTCGTTGAAATGTGCCCGGGGTCCGGGGGGGTCTGTGGATGAGTGTTCCTCTGAGGGTGGTGTTGGTGTGGATCTGGAAGTGATGGTGTTCGGCGGGGTTGAGGGTGTCGTCCGCGTGGGTGGAGACCTTGAGGGTGGACTTGTGGACGATGGCTATTCCTCCTCCGATTTCGTTCGCGCGATCCCTGCGGGTGATCTTGTAGCCGTCCGGGATGGCTATGGCGATGTCGGGGGCCGTGGAGTCGTTCCACCAGGTCTCGGTCAGAAAGGCGACATCTGGGGTGGAGGTGTCGGGCAGGTCCCAGAGCTCGACGGCGTGTTTGCATGAGGAGCAGGACAACATGCCCGAAGCGTCCCCACCCCCGCCGGGCAGAGGGTCGGGACGGAATGGACCGAAGCCGAGACACGCAGGCACAACCCCCAGCTCCCCAGGCAGTATGACGAGGCTTGCAGCGCCTGAAGCAATGGCAGGGTAAGGGCTCAAGGAGCGTGGAGTGGCGGCGTCTCTGCCGGTCACCATGGCAATGTTATAATAAGTTGTCCTGCCCTGCCTTTTTTATAGCGCAATGGCTAGGTGCGAGCTATGTAAGAGTAGGCAAATGTGGCGACAAGCGTTACTAGAGGAGGGTGGCTCAGTGGGCGGAGGGCTGTTCTGTGCTCCACAACGCCGCCACCGCAGCGGGTGCCCCTTCCTCACTTTAAGGTAGCCAAGAAATAGAACAAACGATGCATTGCTGCTTTACCAATCCCCCCCTCTTACCCACCGCTGGCAGAGATGAGTGCCAAAGACGTGCTAGGCGCATCCCCACTGGTTAGCAGGAGTAGGGCTGGGGGGGAATCAAAGCGAGGAGAGGTTGTGACCCGCCAGCGGCGCTGCCGCTGCTAAGATGGCAGGATTCGAGCCCCGAGGTCGCGTCCTCACCTAGTGATCCTCGGCAAATCAATTACTCCACCCGTGCCGGAAGGTGTAACGTAAATACGGTGCTACGCAAAGCGCGCCGATACCTTCCGGTCGAGTCGCGCTATACAAATAGACAAAAAAAACAAAAATGCAGAAGAGTTTCTATCTCCGGTTTTCGCTGGCTGCTTGAGCCGCTTTGTGGCAAAAGGAAAGGCATGCCCTCCGAAGCGCTAGGTATGCGCCCAGAGTCTAGTGTATAGCAGTGACTGATTGCGCTCGGATGGTTGCTAATGCAATTAGCGGACCACATCTGTTGTGTTGGTCGGTGATCGTGCCTGCTGCTTCACTTCAACATCCCCCCCTCTTCCTTGGTCCATCAAGTGCATCCCGGGCGCCGGGAAGCAGGCATGGCGGGCCTGGCATCAAGTGCGCGCCTTACTATGGTGTCCGTCGAGGTTGCTGAAGGGGGTAGGTGCAGCGCATCCCGGCGGGAGTAGGGCCAGGGGGCGACCAACACATCTAATACCCTTACAGTAAAAAAAAAAAAAAATACAAGTATGCTCCTGCCGGATACATGTTCCTAATTTGTCAGAAGTAATAGAGCCATCTGTAATGTACCATCGTAGTAAGTACCAAGTATCGATCACATATCAAGGTTAATTCTTTATATTTAAAACGAAAACAAGCGCAAGGTTGGAAGCTTAAAAACACACGCGCAAGTTTCTGCTTTGAAACGGGGGACCCAGGTTCGAGTCCCAGCGCCGGATGCACATACGGTCTTAGAAGAAAGACAGTGAGGCCCGGTCGCTTTTAAAAAACACAAAAAAACACAAAAAAAATCAGCCAAGGAGAAAGAGGGCGTGTTGCGGCTCAACAGCCTTTCCGGGATGAAGCCCTTAACCCGAATCGGAGCCGAGAAAACAGGTCCGTGTGACCTGTGATAAAAAAAAAAAAACGGAAACGGACATGCCCTGGTGGAAGGTAGTTGGGTGCTCCGGTGAACTGCGTTTCGTGCCCTCGGAAGTATCGAGGCAAAGGCCATAATAATGGAGTAAGGGCGTATAGGTCCAAATATTCTAGCGGGGACAGATTTATTATATCGTTTGTGTTATTTAATTAACCCCTTCCATGCTCATGACGGAACGGTTCCGTCATGAGCCACGGTTGAGCTGTGCTCATGACGGAACCGTTCCGTCATGAGCCCGCCCGCGCTCGAACCCTTCAGCACCGCGGCGGAATTCGCCCAGCGCTGAAGGGGTTAAATTGGGAGGACCTGGACAGTTAGCTCAAATGGTTATCCCAGCAGTGGCTTGATTTGGTTAAACGCCTGCTTCTAAGATCTGTGCGACACACTTGATGGTCAGGGGTTAAAATCCCGGCAGTGACTTGATATACCATTCCTAGCATTTTAGGATCGCCATGTATTTATTCTGGAAATTCAATTAAATTCCTTGTGTCAAACAAAAAATGAATGTGTCTGCCTTTAACGCAACTGGTGCCCCCGTAAGCGCTCTGAAAATGGGCTTGTAGTGGATGGGGGTTGAAAAAGCAGGTGTTATTTCATAATATAAAGAATGACTTCCCTTGGGTAAGTGGCATCAGTACGTTCTTAGGTTTGAGGAGTACGATCTACCGATTGCCACCTTTGGGTAGGGCCATCTGCAAGCTAAATAGTGCCCAGGGTGGTCTGGCACGTTGCGCAGAGGACACTCATTATACCGCATTGAGGAGCCCATAGCAATACGAAGGTTATGTTCCCTGCGCCCCCTGGCAGGGCCTACTCGGTATTTCATCCTCCCACAGTTCAGTGGACTGGATGTAAAGAAAATGTCCGATGTGAAAGTACCACAACATAATTCACAGTTGTGTTGTAAAGTGGAATCCGGTAAATTAAAGAAGCAAATGCACTTCAAGAATGTGACATGGATAATGTTTGGAAAACATTGCATTTCATTGGGCGCTCATACTAAGTTTAAGCCAAAAAATGTCCAATACAAAATTTAGGAAGAAGGAAAGGTTAGCAGTAAACCAGTTGAGCTTGACAAAGGCAACCTTCTGTTAATAACCTGGTTCACGGGGACAAGGACAAAAAAAAAAAAAAACAGTGGGATGTCAACTCGTGATTTCACCCCCAAGGAATAAAATCAGTTTCGTCGCAGTACCTTGGCGTTGAACTCGGAAGCTGTAGATGCAGTCCTTGAAGAATTAAATTGTCTAGAAAACTCCGTGGCTAGAAGACTCCGGTGATTTACGTGCTCCTGGGGAGATCGGAGCCCCGTCTAGATTGTTTTCTGACTCGGGGAAGTTTGTTTTGAGTCACGGCACGCAGCGCCTCGGGTTAGCATGCCTGCTGCAAAGACCACATAACAATGAATTACTGGATGGTTGTGCGGACATGAGCAAGCAGCATACACGCTCTTCACATTTGATCCAATCCTGTTGACTGGGTGTTAAGGAAGACAGCCAAGTGCGAAGTTAAGGTGTAGTACACGGAATTACCAAATTGTCATTCATATTGGTATTTGTGCTCCACATTTCTGGCAAGTGAGCGGGAGTAATAGGTCCTGTGTTTACCGAAAGGGATTGTGTCCCCTTGGGAGAGATTGGCTAGTCCAAACATGGAAAGCAGTAATACACCGGTGTATTGCGGCATAGCCTCGCAAGTTTAGTCGCAGTACTTTAGCGCAGAACACAAAGGCGGTGCCGCGGTAACAGATTAGTGCGGGTAACACATTACACTTCGGGTGTAACAGCGCGGTGGTCTATACCCAGAGGACCAGCTGAATAGTAAGTACATTACACGGGGGTGAGCGGTGACCTAGCGGTACACCAGAAATCAGCTGAGTAAGAGTAAAGATTACAAAACTGCATATAACTTGCTTTTTCTCCCTAAATAATTTCCCTAGTTTTTCTCTTCGCTTAATCGCATTCTCATTCTGTTCCGGATTTCCCTGCCCTCCCTCCTGGAGCCCTAACCCTCCAGCTGACCCCGCCCAGTTCCACGCCACCTCCCGGGAACCTACATAATGGAGGCCGCAGTCGCATTGTAAATGACAATGCCTTTTATTTATGTTTTGGTTTTTAAAACATAAATAAAATGTATTGTCATTTACAATTTTAATAGCTTAAACTCTCGCAAATGAGAGGCCTACTACATTGCTAGGGTCTCCAGTTTGGTGTCCAGTTCTCTTGCAATCAAAACACCAAGCCTTCTTGGGATCCCAGTTTTTATCCTATTACCCACCCTTGGACTGTGATGAGTTTCTGGGCCTACTCTCCTGAGCAGGTTTTAGGGGGCCTTACTCAATTTTGTTTTATCTTTTTGGTCTCCATCTTTCCTTTGGGGGTCTTTTTGGCCTCTTGTATTTGGTCGTCACCACCAGTGGTAGTTTTAGTCACCCTTGTTTTGACCCAGTGGTTTGCCTTCTTTCCCAACTAAAAAAGAGAAAGTGCTTTCTTCCTTTATGACAGGTTTTCCGCCTTTCTCTTCCTATGTTTTTCCACTTTATGTGTTTTGCCATCTCATCCTCTCAGTAAATGATTAATGCAGAAAAATAAGTGCTGATCCCCACAAATGAGTGCCGGTACCCCATATCACAGATCTTGAGGAATATCTCAAGCTTCATTCCCCAAATCTACTTTTAACACCCTTGTCTTAGTCTAGTAAAAATCTCATCTGAATCAGCGCTATCATGATGTCTCACCAGAGAATAAGACAGGTCCTTCTTCCTGATATAGCATTCATAGACAACATAATACAATTCAATAACATTTATAAATGAGATAGGTGCTTCTAAGGAAGAATCACTGCGGTAGGTGCAAGATACAAGTAACAACTACACTCTCCAAAATCCCAGAACCTATAATCTAAGCCTCAAAAAGGAAAGTCTTCAGATGTTTGTAAAACATCGAATTAGAGGGGGGCAGAGTGCATGGCAAAATGGAGGCAGTTTGAAAGATTGGCAGTCAGGAATACAAAGGACCTCCCCCCTCTTCTTACCGTGCACACCCTCAGCACTTGCAAAAGCTTCAGTGCATTAGATCATAAAGCTCTGCACTGGTATTAAACTTTAAGCCTTCAGTGGACCCTTCAGATAAAAGGCTTTATAGCAAATATCAATGGCTTGAATTTGTTTCAGCTAGAGATGGGCAGCCAATGATAGACAGACACTTATAGGCACCTTCAGTATAAGTTGTGCTGCTGCATTTTGGATGACCTGCAGACGATGCCGCAAATAAGAGGGCAGGCCGTGTATAAACAATTCATATAATCCAGCTTGGAAGTTACCAGAGAATGCACAATGGTCTCGCATTTAGCTTCAGGCACTAGATGGAGCATTTTCCTAACTGATTTCAAGGTGAAGAAGCAGATAACAGATAAGGCCTTAACCTGTGGTTCAAAGGACAGATTGGAGTCAAATGTAAAACTTGGATTTCTTACACATAAAGAAGGCCCTGTGTGGGGACCAAGTTCCAAAGACCACCAGTTATGAGAATCTGAGTAGTGACTGGTGCCAAGCAAAATAATTTAATTTTATTCTAATTCAATTTGAGACAATTGTCATTCATCTAATCCCACACCATCTTCAGACAGTGCTTGAAAGAATTCAGTGCTTCCACCTCATTTATCTGGAAGGTCAGCAGCAGCTGAGTATCATCAGCATAGAAAATTACATGTAAACCCCAGGCTTCCATCAGGCTAGCAAGAGGCACCAAATAGACATGAAAAGGATCAGACTCAAGGCCAAACCCTGAGGCACCCCCCAGTTAAGTGGTTTAGAAGTTGAAGTGATAGGGACAAGAAACACTTCCTGTCTCCTGCCTTCCAGGTAAGACTTAAGCCAAGCCCATGCCTGGTTTGGGCTTTCAGCACTCTACAACCTGGAATTAGGATAGAGTGCAAGAATGTGTCAAATGCAGAAGATAAATCCAATAAAACAACCATTACCAAGGCATACTGATCTACACTGTTCTTTATAGATTCAGTGACTTCAAGGAGAGACTATTCTGTGGTGTAACCTGCCCGGGAGCCAGAATATGCATCGTGTAGTAGGTGGGTATATTCCAGAAAATGGGAGAGTTGTCTATTAACCACCTTCTCCAACATTTTGGCTATTGGTGGTAAAAGCAAAATAGGCCTAAAGTTACTAAGCACCCTAGGGTCCCAATTTGTTTTCCTCAGTAGTGGGAGCAAGAGGGCCTGCTTCCAGCTCACTGGTACAGCTGCAGGCTCCAGGGGGGAATTCATCAGCTTGTTCAAAATAGAACCGACAAGCAGAGTAGCGTATTTCAGAATGTCAGCAGAACATTGATCAAAAGGCGAGCCAGAGTTGAGAATTGGCCAGTATGGAAAGACAGTCCTCCAGGGAGATTGGCTCAAACAGACAGTAGCAGGCCCAAAGAAGAAATATTATCCAGGACAGATGACAACGCTCTCTGTGATAAAAACTGATCATAAACCACTTTGATTTTATTGAAGAAGAAGAAGTCAGAGGGGTCCTCACATAAAATAGCCAAAGGAGTCAAAGAAGATTGTGTTGCATTGTGTGATAGAAAGGAGTTAACCACCTTAAAAAGTTCACAAGGTTTATTAGAAGCAGAGGAAATTGTGGAGGAGATAAACTCCTTATGTGCCTAACAGGAATACTTACGAAAGTTCATCTAATCTCTCTTGTAGGTAGCTTTCGCTTCCCGATCATAACCTCTTCTCCATTTACGCTCAAGGTGTTTACATGGTGACCTTTCCTCTATCAAAGCAAGCGAGAACCAAGGTGCAGAAGGCCTCAATCTCCTCTTTACTACAATTTTTAAAGGGACAATGCGGTCAAGGGCTGAGGATTGCCAGCTATTCACCCTAGCTAGATCAGAATCCACGGTGCCCAACAGCTCCATTGCGATCAATTGAATCACCTCTGATAGTTGCTGCTCTGATGAGTATAGGCCCCAGCTAGGCCAGCAGGACACAAGGGTTCGCTCTCCTGCAAATGGAATCTACAAGGAAGTTGGCACGGAAACTGCAAAGTACAAAGACAAAGTTTATTAACCCTTAAGGGTGGTCCTACAACCCATACAACACTCTTCAGTATTGCATAGGGTAGCACAAAGAACTTGCGTACACGGTCCCCTTTTATACACAACAGAGGGGCTCATAAGTGGGTGGATACAACATGAGGCAAAGAGTATTACCTTTTATGGTCATTTTCGATACAGAATCAATATGTGGGCGGAGGAACTAATTTCCTGAGCCCGCGAAAACATGGTCAAGCAAGGACTAACTGATAACAGATGTGGTCAAGTGTGGGCATGCGCCAGACGGACAAAGGGGCTATTTATAGACTGTTACTAGGCAGATTACAAGAGCGACTAACACGAAGATAGGACTCTTCTCGTGCTACGCACGTGGAGGCATGACAATACAAAATGGAGTCCAGACTTTAGTCAACATAACGGGAGAAACTCGGTCATAAAAGGGGAATTCATGTCTTTAGTGAATGCTTACTCACATCGTTATTTCAATTTTCAACAGCTCCGGTAACTGGTGCCAAGGTCTAGAAACTTTCAGAAACGTTGGCTGCTGTTGTGTGGGACAATTGACAACAATCTTAAAAGGAATCATGAAGTTATTGGATCAAGTAAACTTAGGGGCAGGACTGGTATATACACTCAGGGAGTGAGAGAAAGTCTAAGATGTGTTCTGATGCATGGGCGGGCTCACACACGTGTTGCTCGAGGTTGAAGCCCTCTAAGGTAGTCAGCAATTATTTGGCCACAGAGCAGCTTAAGTCATCAGTCTACATGTGAAAATCTCCTAACATTAGGAAGTTTGAGTGCAATATGGAGAGTTGCCCTGCCAGGCTGAGGGACTCATTGGAATAGTCAGGAGATCTGTAAATCAAGACCCAAGCCACCGTAAATGAGGGATCCACTAGGATAGAGAAGGAAAGACCTTCTATGATCCCAGTGTTACCCAGTTTAGATATTAAGCCTTAAAACGTATTACGGTACACTACAGCCACACCGTCACCTATTTCTTCAGTCATGTTAATGAACTCAATTAGTAACCACCCCCTGGATGGCTAAAGTGATGCCAGGTGCGGAGGATTATGTAAGCCATGTTTCCTTCAGGAACAATACATTCAATCCTCTGCTAGCAAATTACAAGTCTTAAAAGAATGTTTCAAAAGGAATCTGCATTTATCTAGGCAAATCAAAATGCCAGTTGTTACTTGCCAGTAGGGTTTGTACAGCTTCCATGATCAACACTCTTGGAAGTCATCAGAAAAGGGGAGATTTTAGGAATATTTTTTTCAAATAGGACCAATGCCCTATTGTCATCAACATCTTCAAGCCCTGCCACCAGTAATTGCTCTATGTTAGGCTAGATTGAATTCCTCAAGTCCTGGGCTAGGTGTTTGTATTTTCCAGGGTTCCACTTGACAGCCCTTCTGGAAATCTAAGGTACCACGTCCCTTAAGAGTTTCTTCCAGAGTAAGAACTTCCAATTTATTTCATGCACAAAGGGATGCAACTAGTGGGTTATGGTCACTATCTGGACTGGGTACTACCCACATATCCTATTGACCATACTTCAATGTTTATCAGGATAAAACATATGATAGATGAACCCCTGTTACCACGAGAGGTCTCATTTGTGAGGATATCAGAAGGAGTGTGGCCATTCAGGTATCTTAGACCACGGTCAACAAAACAGACCTGAGCCCTTCCCTTTGGGACTTACGCTCCCTATTTCCTCCCATAACCACTTCACAATCTGATATTACCCTTAAAATGAAATCCTCAAGGACGTCTAAAATAGGTTTATGTCTATCCTCCTGCCCTGAAGGGCCATAAACGTTCAAGGTATCCATGACCCCTGCCCATTGGGCTATTGTCACCCATTCTAATATGCACTATATTATTAGATATACTTAAGACAACAATGAAACTCATGAGGGTTAATAGTTTCAAGGACACCCATATCACTAGGCCACCCAATGGTAACCCATATTCTGCGGAATTGCTGTAGCATAGTACATAATATAGCCCTCCGTGCGAATTTCTGTGGTAGCTTATGGATCCTAGAGGCAACAGATATCATTCATCCTAAATAATGCTTGCCAATTTAAATCCTCTACTTTAGCAGAGAAACCACATACATTGCAACTGATAATTCTAGGAGTGTTTACTTCCCTTCTCCCACTAGCCCCACTCAACTGTTTCTCCCTATACCAAAATGCATAATACAGAGCTCCTTTTCCTTCCTCTTGACTTGACGCCATGCCTCGCTGTGCACTGGCTCAATAAGACCAGGGTTTTGGTGCCTCACTTCCACTCCTGGCTCCTATTCTCTTCACGGTACCCTCACGGTGCTTGGATCCTCACATCCTCCAAAAAAGCTAACTTACACCAGGGGCACTATTTCCCCCCCCCCAAGGGGCACCAGAGGGTGCAATCTCCACAGCATCTCCGGCAAGGGACAAGCCGCACTGTGCCGGCCAGGCTGTCCAATGTCCACTGTGCTCACCTCATCACCAGTTTCTTTATATTTGAATAACATTTTCACCACTTTTCTGATGATTGTAATTTGCAGACTGTGAATGCTACACAGTTCCATAAAACAAGTTAATGCCATACAGAGGTTTTATATTGATATTTTCCGACTTCCACATGGACTTCTCTGACTCCTTCAGTTTGTATAATGCCTACTCTACACAGACAAGCCCAGTCACTGATAACCACCACTCCTATAAACCTCAGATGAAGGTACACTCCCTTCCATACCTTCGTTCTCTCACTCAACTTACGCCAGAGCACTGACAGTCGCCTGATGTATCCGCTGTGCCTGGTACACAGTGACCATGTGTAACGGCTGACATGGACATTAGACAGGTGCTGGATGACTGCTCTGTTGCTGAAGCAGGCCAGGTGCCTATGGGTGGACTGCTCCTCAAGGAGAAAACTGGTGTCAAAAGTTAAAGTCAATCTAAGGATAATATTAGCACATTTTTTAGTACATTTTAAAATGTATTCAATACCAAACACAGCCCGAATCGGACAAGGCCCTAATTATGCTGTAAAGACTGTTAGAAGGATCTCAATAGATACAGTGCACATAGAGAATACCTGCTTCTATAGAATGCCTGCTTCTACATGTTCTATGGACAGAGAGAATTCCTGCTTCTATGTCTTCTCTTGCAGCTGCAGTGTGGGTGGACATCAAGCACCGCACCTTGGTAGGGAACCTGATCACCCTATGCTGGAGCATCGGGAACATGATTCTGGCCCTTGTGGCATACCTGATCCGGGACTGGCGCTGGCTTCTTGTTGCAGCCACAACCCCATGTGTTTTGAGTATTATCGGTATATGGTGAGTGAACACTGAGATGGCATGAGGATGTATGTTCTATGCTCACCTCACTTATCAAATACAGGGAACCAGAAACAACTCTCCTGGTACCCCTCAATCCATATTTAAACCCATCCATTTAATTGTATTTTGATTTTATTGTGGATATTCTGGCATTGGGGGGTCACAAACAGGGATGACGGCTCACAGTCTTCATTGCACCGGCAATGGCCCCAACAGCATCAGTGGAGAAAGACCAAGTCCCAGGGGCCCCCTCCTGGCACACAGGGGTCATGGAAATGGTCAAAGGCCCTAATGAGATTTGGAGACACGCGTCTTTATGGGTTGATAGCACCAAAGGTAAGTAGACATAATATCGAGTTTTAAATATCGATGTGCTATAAGATCGAGTTTTAAATGTCAAAAGTAAAAAATATAGTTGTTTTTATTATCTATGTTAAGAATATCTATTTCGGGGGCCAATTCCGATCCGGGTCGGAAGGGCACCGAACGCGATCCGGCCGGAAAAACTACGAGCCGTACGCGTGTTTTCCGGCCGACTCGTACAGCTGTACGAGCGAGCAAGTACGATGCGAGCTACAATAAATTCACCGGCAGAGTCGTTTCCGGGTCCGAACCACTCCGTACATCTCGGTCGGAAGCTAACCGTGGCGTGCAATGGATACGATTTACGACCGAGCCAGTACGATGCACGCGTCGGACAGCCTGTGCGAGCCGGAGTGTCCGGCTCGCAAATTGTCCGGGTGGTTGCATTTGGGGGTCCGCGTCGGACCCCCTGTCACCCGCAGCCCTACGACTCGGACACAGGGGGAGACCCATGGGTCTCCCCAACACATGCATGAATGGTGCGGATGGCACCGACGCGTACCCACTGTAGGGGGCACACTTGTCCGCGATGTACCCATTCAGTCAATGGGAGCCCATGTACGCGTCTTATGACCGGCTCCCATTGACTTTTATGGGAGTCCGACCGAACCGAGTCCGGCAGCATAGGGCCGCATCGTACGGTTGGACTGCAGGACTCCGGCTCGGTTGGAAAACACTCCGGATCTGGCTCGGTCGGAGTCCTTTCCGACCCGGATCAGAATCAGCCCCTTAGTGTGTTGTATAAAATATTGTTGTTAAAAATATCAATTTTGAAAATATCGTTATTAAAAAACATTGTTTTGTAAATGTAGTGAGATTTTTATTAGAATATATATGTAAAGGTATTCATAATTTTTAATAAATTGGATATGTTTTATAGAACAATTGTTTAGGAGTGAGATGTTGGGTTTATAGGGTATAAGGGTGGGGAGTGTTTACATTTTTTTGTTTTTTAATTTTAAACTTCTAAAAGTAATATTAAAGAAATTTAAAAATGTCATTTAGGAGCGGTATGTTGGGGTTATAGGGGATAAGGGTGGGGAGTGTTTTAAAAACAGAAGTATTTATAACATTTGTAAATTATAATAAATAATTAAAAAAACATTTTAGGAGCAGGATGTTGGGGTTTTAGAGGGCATAAGGGTGAGGAGTGTTTTAAAAAAAGTATATTCATTTTTATAACAATTTTAAATTATATTAAATAATTTACATTTTATTTTAGGAGTGGGATGTTGGGGTTATTGGGGATAAGGGTGGGGAGTGTTTTAAAAATAAAATTTTAAAAAAATGTAACAACATTTTTCATTTATATTAAATTATATTTTTTATTTAGGAGTGGGATGTTGGGGTTATAGGGGATAAGGGTGGCGAGTGTTTAAAAAAAAAATCTAATACATTTTTTTTTAAAGTAATAATACAAAAATTAAAAAAAAATAGCATTGGGATGTTGGGTTTATAGGGGATAGTGGGGTAGTTTTTAAATATATAAATGTTACATTGTAGATTTTGCAGCTAATTTTGTGGTGTAATGTTTACATTTAAAAGATCATTGGAAAAAGTGAAAAGTTTCAATAAAATTGAAAAACCTTTTTATTATGATTTGTTGTTTTTATATTGTATGACTAGTGAAGAATAAAAATGTATAAAAATACATATTTATTTAATGTAGAGGTGTATTGTTTTGAGATAGGATTATTGTGTTTTTAAATAGTTTTTTAATAAAAAATAATAATAGTAATAATAATAATTAAAACATTGATAACATGTAAACTTTAAAGATGTTTAATGTTTGGGTTTGACATTTTTAATGTTATAAAAATAAATAGTAATTTTTTTTAAAGTTTAATATTAAAAAATATATATTTATATTTTATTTTTAGTTAAAACATTTTTATTATTTTGTATCATGTTATTTATAAATACGAGAACATTTTAAAAATGCTTAACAAGTCTCATAAGTTTGTTCTGGATATGTTTTGAGAATTGACAATAGGTTAATATATATGTATAATGTGTATTATTGTATATGTGTTTATGTAATTTTTTTGGGAACATTATATTTAATGAGTATATTCATTTGCACTTTCTTTGAGTTTATATAGCTTGGAGTTGGAATAGTAAATTAAATATGTTTAGTGTCCAGCACCTTCCCTGAATTAACATAGTTTGGAGTTGGAATAGTAAACTAAATATGTCTAGTGTCCAGCACCTTCCTTGAGTTAATATAGTTTGAAGTTGGAATAGTAAATGATATATGTTTAGCGTCCAGCCCCTTCCCTTAGTTTTTGTAGTTTGGAGTGGGAATAGTAAATTATATATGTTTAGTGTCCAGCACCTTCCCTGACTGTTTATAGTTTGGAGTGGGAATACTAAATTATATATGTTTAGTGTCCAGCACCTTCCCTGACTTTTTATAGTTTGGAGTTAGAATAGTAAATCATATATGTTTAGTGCCCAGCACCTTACATGACTTTTTGTAGTTTGGAGTGGAAATAGTAAATTATATACATTTATGGCCCGATTCCGATGTTGGACGGACCGGAGTCCGTCCAACATCGGTCAGGAACTTTAACCGACCGACCACCTGTCTTCGGTTACAGACCTTCAAGTATGATGTGACTGAACCCTGTTATGTCGCAATCCTATACTTAACAATGGGATCATGCATTCAGAGCGGAATGCATGCTCGCATTGTTAACTGCAGAGGTGCAGTTCATCCCTGCACCCGGTAGCAGGCACCGCAAGGTGCCTGCCACCGGGTGCAGGGGTCAACAGGGGGCACCTGTAGGGGGCACCATAGGTGCCACCTAGGCCGCCATTCGGTGGCCTAGCATCCATGAGGGCCCTACTGGGGGCACCCAATGACAGTTTCCCACTGCCTTTTTGTGCCAGAAAGACCGGCACAAAAAGGCAGTGGAAAACTGCCATTGTACTCCCACGGCCAGAAAAAGGCGGCTCGGGGAGTACTGAAGGGTTTCCGGACAGAGGACGGGCTCTCCGAACCCATCGTAAGCCATCCGGGAAGCCGAGTTGGATTCCTTTCCATCAGAATGGCTCGGTCGGAAAGGAATCCGAATGGCACATTCAGATGCGGGCAGGAGGGCTCCGACTGATGGTCGGAGCCCTTCCTGCCTGCATCGGAATAGGGCCCTTAGTGCCCAGCACCTTTCCTTAATTAATAAAGTTTGGAGTGGGAATAGTACATTTTATATGTTTAGTGTCCAGCATCTTCCCTAAATTAATATAGTTTTGAGTTGGAAAAGTAAATTAAATATGTTTAGTGCCCAGCACCTTCCCTGAGTTGATATAGTTTGCAGTTGGAATAGTAAATTACATATGTTTAGTTTCCAACACCTTAACTGAGTTAATACAGTTCGGATTGGGAATAGTACATTAGGGTGCCGATTACGATCCTGTAAAAAAATTCCCCGTACGACTCGTATCCGGTCTTTTTACCGTACGAATCGTACAAGTGCCGTACAAACTGCCAACTACGATTCGCATGGGGAAAAGTCCATACAAATCGCATTGGGAATTATTCCCCACACGTCCTCGGGTCGGAAAATGTGTCCGACACGTCCTCGGACGATTTACCGTACAAATGTGAAAAGTGAAGTCCGACCGCGGAAGTACGATCCATCCCGTGCGTCCGATGTTACAACCGTATGGAAAAAACACCGTCCGCACCGAACTCCCATAGCAACCATGGAGACATGTGCCCGCATACGCGCCCAACACTCCCCCCAGCCCTCCTATGTACGAGTCGAATCCCCACCCGTGTATGTACGAGACGTTTCCCCACCCGTGAATGTATGGAGCGTACCCCCACCCCAACCGTGAATGTACGACCCGTACCCTCACCCGCGTACGTATGGAGCGTACCCCACCCCAACAGTGTATGTACGACCCGTACCCTCACCCGCGTACGTATGGAGCGTACCACCACCCCAACAGTGTATGTACGACCCGTACCCTCACCCGCGTATGCATGGAGCGTACCCCCACCCCAACCATATATGTACGTACCGTACCCCCACCCCAACCGTGTGTGTACGGACCGTACCCCCACCCCAACCGTGTATGTACGACATGTACCCTCACCCGCGTATGCATGGAGCGCACCCCTACCCCAAGCGTGTATGTACGGACCGTACCCCCATCCCAACCGTGTATGTACGACACGTACCCTCACCCGCGTATGCATGGAGCATACCCCCACCCCAACCGTGTATGTACGGACCGTACCCCCACCCCAACCGTGTATGTACGACCCGTACCCTCACCCGCGTACGTATGGAGCGCACCCCCACCCCAACCGTGTATGTACAGACCGTACCCCCACCCCAACCGTGTATGTACGACACGTACCCTCACCCGCGTATGCATGGAGCATACCCCCACCCCAACCGTGTATGTACGACCCGTACCCTCACCCGCGTACGTATGGAGGGTACCCCCACCCCAACAGTGTATGTACGGACCGTACCCCCACCCCAACCATGTATGTACGACCCGTACCCTCACCCGCGTACGTATGGAGCGTACCCCCACCCCAACCGTGTATGTACGGACCGTACCCCCACCCCAACCGTGTATGTACGACCTGTACCCTCACCCGCGTACGTATGGAGCGTATCCCCACCCCAACAGTGTATGTACGGACTGTACCCCCACCCCAACAGTGTATGTATGGACCGTACCCCCACCCCAACCGTGTATGTACGACACGTACCCTCACCCGCGTACGTATGGAGCGTACCCCCACCCCAACATTCTAAGTACGGAGCGCACCCCAGGCCCCAACACCAGCACCTTCACACAACATCGCGCATGTACGAGTCGTACCAAGCCAGACACAAGGACAGCACTGTACAACAAAATTCCCGAAGTACACACCGTACACACGCTAAAAACGCACGTACACAACCAGGACAAAGCAAAACAACACAAGAATACACCATTCGAATGGCACAAAGCCACAAAACATGTCCAACAAGCACAACAACAACACATTCACTGACCTGCAACTGCCAAAATCCCAAACAGAGGCCCAAAACACAACCACTCCTTATAACACACTCACCCAAACTTCAAACACAGCCACACCCACCAATGGACCAATAAAAAGGGCCCACACACACAAACCATGAGCCTTTGCAACAGACTCACTGCTGCCAGACCCCACAGACAACCCACAGCACCATACTTGAACCTTTACTACACCTTACAATTGCACACCTTCACACACACACCTTCACAAACACCCCCTCATCACATTCACACACACAGCTGCAAAACCATACCCACACACCCACAACCATCCACACACCCCCCCAACCATCCACACCCACACCCCTCACCATGCCCACTAACAAGAATCCAAAGTTCACTAGCCGAGATTTGGAGGTCCTTGTCGACGAAATCCTCTTTGGAACATTGGTCAGACAGACCTGCATGTCCGAAAAAACAGCCATGTGGCAGAGGATTGTCGATGCTGTGAATGCTGTTGCGGCCACCAGAAGGACCAGGCATGAATGCCAAGTCAGGTGGTACGATCTGCGGAGGAGAGTCCGAGCCAAAATGACCGACGACCACAACCAGGCCAGCGTCACTGGAGGAGGGCCGCCCCGCAGACCCGTACACTACCATCCCTGGGAGGAGAGGGTGATGGCCATACTGCCGGTGGTGTCAGTGGACGGATTAGAAGGACTCCGAGACCCGGGTGAGTACACAAACAACTCACCTCACATGGGGGGAACGTCATCCACAACCAAACTCACAAACAGGCACGCAACCACCCCAAGCTATCGCATGACTCAACCACACTCCATGAACACGCACATGCCACTGGCGCCACCATGCCCCATGCACCCAGCTGGACAATGCAAAGTCACAGGCCACAGAAAACACCAACACAAGACACGGTAAGCCGGATGGCGGGAGTGTGGGCCCCTAAAATCACATAGTGCAACTCAGAAGCAGACAACAATGCCCCCTGCCCATATGGCCCAGGTCACAGCCAGAAAAACAGTGTGTCCCCACACAGGAAAGACTTGCCAGCAAATGGCGGACGCCTTGCATTAACACATGGGGGTGACGGCACGTTTTTGCACATGACAGCAGCTAATGAACAGCCAACACTGTGAAAGAGTGGCAGCACACACCACCACAGCAGCAGCACAGACACAGACACTACACCCAATGGGTGCCTGGAGATCACAAACAAACTCACATCAACAAGCCAAGGGCCATTCAAAGATCTGCAAAAAGTGTGTGCCTAGGAAGCTGGGCTGAGGTGACAGAGGGTGACACACAGAGGGAGGGAGAGGGGGAGAGAGAGGGAGGGAGACACAGGGAGACTGTTGGAGCCGGCCTCGTGGCGTGGTCCTGTTCCCCCTCGCTAAGCCGCATGAGGTCCCATGCACCTCGGGGCTCCTCCATTTTGGATTACACGTCACTCCACGTGACCACCTACGTGACCCTGCTCTACCCAGCCTCGGTCCCAGCGAGGCCCGACATCGAGGCGCCAACCCCTGGCCCGGGGGATACCACGTGAGCCCTTCCCACTCCCGGCGGAGGGCAGTATCGATGGGACCCCCAACCGTCCTCCCACACCTAGGTGCGATCGCCCCACAGCTCTCTGGGGCCTGGCGCCTCTCCTGCTGGGCGTCTGGCCGCGCCCTACCCGGCCTCTCCGCCCTCCTGGGCGCAAGGGTCCGGACATCAAAGGGCTCCAGACCTATATCTGGGGCGACCCGGCAACAAGACGACAGTTGTATCCCGGAGTCAAGAGCCCTGCTGATCGGATCGCGGCTGACCCTACGGAGAAAGACTCTTCCTGAAACTACCTTCTGAGCCCTGCTGATGACGTCGCGGCTCCATCGTGCTTACAAGACCTTCACAAACCTTTGGGGCCCTGCTGACGCTGTCGCGGCCCGACCTTGTTGAAACGTACCATCAGAGCCCAGCTGACCTCGTCGCGGCTCGACCGAAGCGGACCTACCACCGGAGCCCTGCTGACTGTGTCGCGGCTCGACCCAAGCGGAACTACCACCCGAGCCTTGCTGACGCCGTCGCAGCTCTCCACGTCCGAACCGCTCTGAGACCAGCACCCAAGGTCTGGCGCCGAGCCCTCCCGTACCTGGCTGGTACTAAGACTGTCCCGCTACCCTATCCCTCCAAGGACATTGAGACTCTTACTGGATCTCTCGATCCCACTGTAAATATTGAACGTGCTCCTTTTTTTATATAAAGAACCAAGATAAGCAACTGATACGGAGTCCTGTGTGGTGGTGTTACTGGGCCTAGTACGATCATAGGAGAAGGACCTCTCCTAGGAGGCTTCTCAGCAGCGCTCGGCTATAACTTTGCGGTAGGAAGGTGCCCCGGAGTAGTCCCTCCGACTCCCCGGTGGTCCTCCCTCCAACATTTGGTGGCCAGCGACGGGATCCGAGCCAGACGCAATCGTACAAGCAAGTAACGCACGCACTACCTAACCAGACGGAAAAAGAAAAGGGAACCATGGACGGCCAAGAAGCAACCGTGGCCGCAACCTTCCAGCTGGAAAAACTGGAAGAATACACCCACAAAGAACTAAAACAATTCTGTAAGGACAAAGGGATCCCAACCACATGATTGGGCACCAAGGAAGAAATGCAGAAAGCCCTGAAAGCCTGGGCCGAAGCCGAGGCCACTCCACCCCGCACCGAAGGGACCTCGGCCCGGAACGAAAACCTGCTGACCACAACCCCGACAGATGGGGGGCGAGGCATTCCCGAAGCCAGCCTATCCCACGAAGAAATACGAGAAAGGGTCCGGGCACACGAAATGGACCTCGCACGGCTCCGGCTGGACGGCGAGCTCCAGCTGGCGGAGAAGAAAATAGCCCTGGAGCAACTACGGCTGCAAGAGGAAATCGAGGAAAAGAAACGGCAGCGAGAACTCGAAGAGAGAAGGCTAACCCTCGAGCACGAGAGGAGCCTCAAAGAACTCGAACTGAAATCCAAAACGGGGGAGACCAGCCCCCCCGGGGCCCGGGACGCTCTGCCAGTGACCGAGCCAAAGGTTCATATCCCCAAGGATGTCGTCAAAGAGTACTACAAGAACGACGACATCCAGCAGTGGTTCCGAGCCTACGAGGTAGCCATGACCTCCCATCGGGTAACCCGCAAGGATTGTGGTGCCGGCCTATGGGGGAGGTTCCTCAGCGAGGGCCGTGATACCCTGCTGCAACTTCCTGACGCAGTGATGACCTCCTACGATCACATGAAGGAAGCCCTACTCACCCGCTACGGACTATCAGCCGAGATGTACCGGCAGCGCTTCCGGGACTGCAAGAAGCTCCCCGGTACCACCTGGGTCGAGTACGTGGACTTCTTCAGCCGGGCCTTTGAAGGATGGATAAAGGGGAGCAAGGTCACCTCGTACAATGAACTGTTCGACCTCATTGTCTGGGAGCACCTCGCCAACAACTGCTTTGTGGAACTAAGGCAGCACCTCCTGGACAGTAAGTTGACCGAGCCCCGGAAGCTCGCCGCCGAAGCAGACCGATGGGTCAACACAAGGGTCCCCCGGAACCCCGTGGGGGACTACCAACGGAGTACCACGGGACCTCCTCGCCAGCGGGGCGGAGGAGGGGGGTCCCACCGCAGCCGAGAATTCCCGGCCGGACCGCCCAGAAGCCCGCCACGAGGCCAAGCCGCCAACCACATGTCCCCGACCCTGGGCCAAAGGGGGATCCCCATCGCCCGACCGGGACCCCGACCACCAGTGACCTGCTTCGGCTGCCAGCAGACCGGCCACTATGCGAGCGACCCGGCCTGCCCCGTGAACCGACGAAACGGGACCGCTGGGCCCCCTCCCCGACAAATAGCCGCCGCTGCCCTGGGGGAAGGAGAAGAAGAGGAGGAAAACCGCGAGGACGGGTCCCCCGAGTGGGAACCAGCTGCCATGTCGCTCATCTGCCTGGGCTCCCGAGAAATGGTGCCCCGAGCGGCCATCCCAAGCAACACCCAGAAGTACCAGCAGTGGGTCACCATCAACGGACGACGGGCCGAAGCCCTCCGGGAACAGGGGGCTAGCGTGACCGCTGTCCGCTGCCACCTAGTGACCCGGAACAAATCCTGCCACATGTCCTATGCCCTGTCCGGACCGCGGACAAAACCGAAAGCATGTGCCGGATGGCCAGGATCCCCTTCGAGTGGGGAGGAGTGTCCGGCACCCTAAAATTGACTGTCCGCGACGACGCCCCCGTGGACTGCCTCCTGGGGAATGACCTAGAGAGCTCCCCCTGGCCCAGGTGGAGCGCCGAGAGCATCTGGGGATACTAGGGCTGCCTGAGGGGGCCTGCACCACCACCCGGTCCATGACCGCCCAACCCGCCGCTGCCGCGGCCAACGACCAGCCCACGGGCCCAGAACTATCACCCTCCTCCGGCACGGAGGAACCCGACGATGAGGCCGGGCCATCCGAACTGTCTTCCGACGAGGCCGCCTCCCTCAGCGAGATCCCCGAGCTGGCTCAGTGGCGCCACGATGGGGGCCCCACCCGCGAACAATTCCAGCAAGAACAGCAGGCCTGCCCGTCCCTCGAGGGGGCCCGACAGCAAGCGGCCGCCCAGGCCTCGGGGGACCACACGGGAACCCACTGGGTCTATTGGGACAATGACTTACTATACAGCGAGCAGAAAGTCGCCGAGCTGGGAGCCGGCCGGGTGTTGGTGGTTCCCCTCCGGTTCCGGGAGTTCCTCCTGAACCTGGCGCATGACGTGCCCCTCGCCGGACACCTCGGGCGGGACAAGACTTACAGCCGCCTAGTGACCCATTTCTATTGGCCCCGAATGCGGAGAGACGTGGACCACCACTGCCGGTCCTGCCAGACCTGCCAGGCTAGCGGAAAAACTGGGGGTCGAGTTAAAGCCCCCCTCCAACCATTTCCAGCCGTCCACACCCCATTCGAACGAGTGGGGATCGACATCGTGGGGCCCCTCGACCCCCGAACCGCCCTAGGACACCGCTTCATCCTGGTACTGGTCGACCACGCCACCCGATACCCTGAGGCCATCCCACTCCGCACGGTGACAGCTCCAGTGGTGGGCCGGGCCCTGATGGGCATCTTCTCCAGGGTGGGGTTCCCCCGAGAAGTGGTGAGCGACAGGGGTACAAACTTTATTTCAAAGTACATGAAATCCCTCTGGCAACAATGTGGGGTCACCTACAGATTCACTACCCCTTACCACCCCCAGGGGAACGGACTGGTCGAGCAGTTCAACAGGACCCTAAAAGGGATGATCCAAGGTCTGGAAGAGCCCCTGCGGAGGAGGTGGGATGTCCTGCTGCCCTGCCTCCTGTTCGCCTATCGAGAGGTACCACAGAAATCCCTGGGCTTCAGCCCCTTCGAACTATTGTATGGGCACCCCGTCCGAGGGCCCCTCCGCCTGGTCAAGGAGGGCTGGGAGGCGAACGTCCCAGGTGCCCCCCCCCCCCGACGTCTACCGGTACCTCCTGACCCTGCGGAACCAGACTCGGAAGTTCCGGGCCCTGGCAGAAGCCAACCTCGAAGCCAGCCAAGAAGACACGAAGCGCTGGTATGACGCAAATGCCTCGACCATCGAGTTCGAGCCAGGCCAGCAAGTCTGGGTCATGTTACCCGTGGACCCCTGCGCCCTGCAGGACAAGTGGACCGGGCCCTTCAAGGTGGTCGAGAGGAAGAGCCCCGTCACCTACCTAGTCGACATGGAGTCCCCGAGGAACCCCCTCCGGGTCCTGCACGCCAACCGGCTCAAGCCACACTTTGCCCGAACTGAACTAAGCCTGCTGCTGGCTACTGATGATGGGGGCAAAAGCGACTCCGAGCCCCTGCCAGACCTCCTGGGGTCCTCGGGCCAAGACGGTTCCTTGGAGGGAGTCCACCTCTCCGACACGCTGACCCCGGAACAGCGCCATGACTGCAGGAGGCTGCTGCAACCCTTCGCTGCCCTCTTCTCTCTCACGCCCGGGGTGACCCCCTGGTGCGTCCACGACGTGGATACCGGGGACAGCCCCCCTGTGCGCCACCGCGCCTACAGAGTACCTGACCGAGTCCGAGCCTGCATCCAGACCGAGGTCGCCAAGATGCTCGCCCTCGGAGTCATCGAGCCCTCAGACAGCCTGTGGGCCAGCCCGGTGGTCTTGGTGCCGAAGGCCGCCGCCCCCGGCACTTCTCCGGAACTCAGATTTTGTGTAGACTACCGGGGCCTGAACGCAGTCACCAAGACCGATGCCCACCCCCTGCCACGGGCAGACGAGCTGATCGATCGCTTAGGGGCCACCCGCTACCTAAGTACCTTTGATCTCACCGCTGGGTACTGGCAGATCAAGCTCACCCCCGGCGCCCAGGAACGATCCGCCTTTTCCACCCCCGATGGGCACTACCACTTTCGGGTGATGCCCTTCGGTATGAAGAACGCCCCCGCGACCTTTCAGAGACTGGTAAACAAGGTCCTGGCCGGGCTAGAAGCCTTCAGCGCAGCCTACCTCGACGACATTGCAGTCTTCAGCGACCATTGGGCCGTGCACCTGGGACACCTCGGAGAAGTCCTGGCCGCTCTCCAAAGGCCGGGCTCACAATTAAGGCCAGCAAGTGCCAGATCGGTCAAGGATCTGTGACCTATCTGGGCCACCAGGTGGGGAGTGGCCAGGTAGCACCCCTCCAGTTGAAGGTCGATGCCATCCAGGCGTGGGAGCCCCCCACAACCCAGACCGCTGTCCGGGCCTTCTTAGGCCTCACCGGCTACTACCGGCGATTTATTAAAGATTATGGCAGCATTGTGGGCCCCCTTACGGAGCTCACTTCCAAGAAATAGCCCAAGGGGATGTATGACGTTACAACGCACACTTTTACAACGCATGCACTTACAACGCATTTTTTACAACGCATAATCCATTACAACGCACTACACTTACAACGCATGACACTACAACGCATTTTTAAAAACTACCTTTACAACGCATACCATTACAACGCATAATATTAAATTGCATTTAAGGTAAGTATTAGATAGTATAGGGGTAAAAACTACTTTTCTAACTCCAGAGGGTGCAACAGTAGGGTAAATGTTGGATAGTATAGGGGTAAAAATTACTATTCTAACTCCATGGGGTGCAACAGTAGGGTAAGTGTTGGATAGTATAGGGGTAAAAATTACTATTCTAACTCCAGGGGGTGCAACAGTAGGGTAAGTGTTGGATAGTATAGGGGTAAAAATTGCTATTCTAACTCCAGGGGGTGCAACAGTAGGGTAAGTGTTGGATAGTATAGGGGTAAAAATTGCTATTCTAACTCCAGGGGGTGCAACAGTAGGGTAAGTGTTGGATAGTATAGGGGTAAAAATTACTATTCTAACTCCAGGGGGTGCAACAGTAGGGTAAGTGTTGGATAGTATAGGGGTAAAATTACTATTCTAACTCCAGGGGGTGCAACAGTAGGGTAAGTGTTGGATAGTATAGGGGTAAAAATTACTATTCTAACTCCAGGGGGTGCAACAGTAGGGTAAGTTTTGGATAGTATAGGGGTAAAAATTACTATTCTAACTGCAGGGGGTGCAACAGTAGGGTAAGTGTTGGATAGTATTGGGGTAAAAATAACTATTCTAACTCCAGGGGGTGCACCAGTAGGGTAAGTGTTGGATAGTATAGGGGTAAAAATTACTATTCTAACTCCAGGGGGTGCAACAGTAGGGTAAGTGTTGGATAGTATAGGGGTAAAAATTACTATTCTAACTCCAGGGGGTGCAACAGTAGAGTAAGTGTTGGATAGTGTAGGGGTAAAAATTACTATTCTAACTCCAGGGGGTGCAACAGTAGAGTAAGTGTTGGATTGTGTAGTGTAATATTATGCGTTGTAATGGTAGGCGTTGTAATGGAATGCGTTGTAAAGGTAGTTTTTAAAAATGCGTTGTAGTGTCATGCATTGTAAGTGTAGTGCGTTGTAATGGATTATGCGTTGTAAAAAATGCGTTGTAAGTGTAGTGCGTTGTAACAGTTGCGTTGTAAAGGTTGTTCCCCAGCCCAAGGTGGTGCACTGGACGCCCCGCTGCCAGACCGCTTTTGAAGCCCTCAAAGCGGCCATGTGTGCCGCCCCGGTGCTACAGGCCCCTGACTACAGCAAGGAATTTGTGGTGCAGACCGACGCATCCGAGTACGGGGTCGGGGCGGTCCTCTCCCAGATGGACGCCGAGGGCCTCGACCGACCTGTGGCCTTTATCAGCAGCCGACTGCTGCCACGAGAACAGAGGTGGAGCACCATCGAGCGGGAGGCCTTCGCTGTGGTATGGGCTCTCAAGAAGCTCCGGCCCTACCTTTTCGGCACCCACTTCAGGGTCCAGACTGACCACCGGCCCTTGCGGTGGCTCATGCAAATGCGGGGCGAGAACCCCAAGTTGTTGCGATGGTCCATCTCGCTGCAAGGGATGGACTTCACCGTGGAACACCAGCCAGGAAACGACCACGCCAATGCTGACGGCCTGTCCAGATTCTTCCGCCTCGGCGAGGAGAACCCCCAAGGAGATGTGTGACTCTCCCTGCCTTCAGCTGGGGGGGACGCGTGTTGGAGCCGGCCTCGTGGCGTGGTCCTGTTCCCCCTCGCTAAGCCTCACGAGGTCCCATGCACCTCGGGGCTCCTCCATTTTGGATTACACGTCACTCCACGTGACCACCTACGTGACCCTGCTCTACCCGGCCTCGGTCCCAGCGAGGCCCGACATCGAGGCGCCAACCCCTGGCCCGGGGGATACCACGTGAGCCCTTCCCACTCCCGGCGGAGGGCAGTATCGATGGGACCCCCAACCGTCCTCCCACACCTAGGTGCGATCTCCCCACAGCTCTCTGGGGCCTGGCACCTCTCCTGCTGGGCGTCTGGCCGCGCCCTACCCGGCCTCTCTGCCCTCCTGGGCGCAAGGGTCCGGACATCAAAGGGCTCCAGACCTATATCTGGGGCGACCCGGCAACAAGACGACAGTTGTATCCCGGAGTCAAGAGCCCTGCTGATCGGATCGCGGCTGACCCTATGGAGAAAGACTCTTCCTGAAACTACCTTCTGAGCCCTGCTGATGATGTCGCGGCTCCATCGTGCTTACAAGACCTTCACGAACCTTTGGGGCCCTGCTGACGCTGTCGCGGCCCGACCTTGTTGAAACGTACCATCAGAGCCCAGCTGACCTCGTCGCGGCTCGACCGAAGCGGACCTACCACCGGAGCCCTGCTGACTGTGTCGCGGCTCGACCCAAGCGGAACTACCACCCGAGCCTTGCTGACGCCGTCGCAGCTCTCCACGTCTGAGCCGCTCTGAGACCAGCACCCAAGGTCTGGCGCCGAGCCCTCCCGTACCTGGCTGGTACTAAGACTGTCCCGCTACCCTATCCCTCCGAGGACATTGAGACTCTTACTGGATCTCTCGATCCCACTGTAAATATTGAACGTGCTCCTTTTTTTATATAAAGAACCAAGATAAGCAACTGATACGGAGTCCTGTGTGGTGGTGTTACTGGGCCTAGTACGATCATAGGAGAAGGACCTCTCCTAGGAGGCTTCTCAGCGGCGCTCGGCTATAACTTTGCGGTTGGAAGGTGCCCCGGAGTAGTCCCTCCGACTCCCCGGTGGTCCTCCCTCCAACAGAGACGGACAGAGGGAGGAGGCTGACACACATAGGGAGGGAGAGGGGGACAGAGAGGGAGTGAGAAAGGGACACACAGGGAGCCCAATTCAGCCTTGGGGGGTGTGGACAGCGTGCATGTAGACAAGGGTGGCCAGTGCCTGGACCCCCCCTCTTCTCCATGGCAAAACACAGGGCCATGTCTCAACCTGTGCACGAGCACAACGCCAGCTACCTGCATTATCTAAGTGTGTGGAACAACTCCATGTGCCCACGTACAGTGCAACACGGAAGGCGCCACCTGCTCACTCCACTGCTGACTGCAGTCACAATTGACGCAGCAAGTAAGACTGTGCCACACATAGGTAAAGTCGCAAAAGCTGTGGCCAAGGGACATACCCATGCACAAGTGCACTGTGAGTGGAATGCAAGACATATCCAAATTCCCAGAGGAAATGTGCCAACTTAGAAACGAATGAAACATGGATGTTGCATGGAACAAAATTAACATTGTCTCTCTCACACACAGGTCAACGTCGTGGATCACCCCCCAACACTGGGGGGGAAGACTCATAGGACCTGGCTCTGCGGGATGATGGACCCACCGGCAGCGACGACTCTCACCACTCTGTGGACGAACCTGACCCCGACCAACCTGGCCCCTCTGGTGTCCAACCACCTGCAGCACCTGCGTCAGGTACAACTGGGCCAACCACCACCCCCACTCCTGCCACATCCCAGGAGACACCCAGGATCGCTGCCCCACCACCACAATGCAGCCAGGCTGGCCAGGAGGGACACGGTGTACCTGGCACCCAGGAGGAGGCAGGCGACAACGCCAATGCCACCCCTCAGGGGTCCCGGAGACCCGATGTGCCCACAAGGGCAGGCCAGGTGCAAGTGGGCAGGGGTGGTGGGAGTGGAGGACGGCGGAGGCACGAGCCTGACCGGTTGGCTGCGGAACCGGTATATTCCCATGTCAGAAACATCCTGGACACATACCGGCAGGACACCATGGGCATGGCCCAGGTTGTGTCCATCCTCGAGGAGATCAAGACCCAGCAGGCCCAGCAACATGCGGAGCAACATGCCTGTCTACTGCGATACCAAGGGCGGATGGAGGACAGACAGGCTGAGCTCGTGAAGGTGTTAACGGGAATACACAGTACACTCCGTCGGATAGCCGACAACATGGGTAACCCTCCCTGTGCCACCAGGCGTAGAACATCACCACCCACAGGGAGGGATGAGGAGGAGGAGGAGACATCCGACGGAGCATCCCAAACATCGTCACGGCCTGCTTCTGAGGGTCCCCGCAGGAGGGCGGGTCGTCCACGGAAAAGACCGTGAGGGTCAGCGCAACAGCACCATCTCCCAGGACACCTGGCCTGGCACCTGGCCCACTGGACCACCAGCAGCACAGCAGCAAAAGACATTCTCTACCACATGGACTTGCTGTTCACTGTCTGACCAATGTTGACAAAGACTGTGGCATGGACTCTGAGGATATCCAATGGCAAGGACACCAACTCCCCTAGTGAACTTTGGATTCCACACACCCGGAAAGCCCCTCATGTCATACACTCCCCACGTACCCCAACCAAAATAAAAAGTTACACCATAAAGAGAAGATGCCTACATTTTTCATTATTACCTTACATGTGTCTTGTAAAGTGTATCCATGCCTGAGTTCTCATTTGACTTCAACCATCCACACCCTGGGGCCTGAGTCTGGCACAGGACACACATGGGTCACATTGTATTAGGCAAGACAGACATGGAGCACCATACACACCCGTGATGGGCCCAACCAGCTGAGGGGGTGGCCGCACAACCGTGCCGACAGACATATTGAGTACAGCGACAGCCATGCGCAGAGGTCAGGGATCATGTGGAGTGTCCTGTGGGGCACCCAGGTATGTGTGGACAGGTTGCAGAACCATGTCCTGCAAGCTTGAGTCAGGTGGATGCAGAGAATGGTGGCCTGGCCAACGTTGGATGCATGGGGATGGCACATGTCACAATACACACACAGTCATGGACATCATGCACAATACACAGTCTAATCCCACACAAACAGCTTGCATCTTGCTACTCTACACATAGACACATAGCCACTATCACGGAAAACCATGCCAGACATGCCGGATGCACCGTGGCAACACACCAGCATTGACTGAGAAGAGGCACGTTGGAGGCATAGGGACACCTTTGTTATTCATGTATTCGGGAATGCAGAGGCAACTCGGAGTACACATGAACAGGTCATGTGGAGTAACATGTGGGTCCAACACTGGAACCCCCCTTCTGCAGCACAAATGCGTGATAGCCATGGAACTGGCACACAAGTGTCGGCTAACAGCTAAACACCCCCTGCTGCTCACGGAGAGGCTGCCATACCCCATTTGATCATAAGATGAAGAAGTCCCACACCATGTCAAGCCAATGCAAACCGTATGTGTCCAAGGGCAGTGTAACACACATTGATGCCATCATCACAATCCACAATCCCATCACTGATGACTGTCAACAAGTCTGACCATCTATTCAGGTGTACTCAGCTGCATGTCTTGTGTCCCATGGTGATGCGACATGTCTGCAGAGGAACCAAACATCGACAGGGGCAGTGTGCACACATCGTAAACAACTGCCACACCCAATACACCCCTGATGCATCACTTACCCTAAGGAGACTTCCAAACTTGTCCGTGCGTGTAACACGGAGAAGTGTGGCTCACTGGTTAGAGCAGGCAGACCCTGAAGCAGAGGTCAGACCCGGGACAAGGGTTCAATTCCCGACGCGGCAGGGTCTTGAGCTCAAATGTCCATGGACTCGATAATTCTCGCTTCGGTGCCTGACCTAATCATGGGTTCACACTCTGCAACTCTGGGCATTAAGCTTGCTTAATCTCCGCAACGGCCCCCCCCGGGCCGGGATGCCTGGCTTTCACCTTGGGGATGCCCTGTAGGGACTATCTCACAGGGAAAAGCCAGGACGGGTTCCCAAGGCAAGCGCGGAGATACCCCTTCGGGGGTCGATTCAGGCGCTATATAAGAAACATAATAATAATAATAATAACGCTGAGTCAGCACACGATGACGTGTCCATGAGGAATAGCAGTGCCACAACAATGCAACCAGCAGACGGCATGCGCAAGTACCTGGGGATGAGAGACACACAAGAAGTCAGCCACAAAAAGCACAGCCACTTGCATGTGCATGTACTCGACACATGTAAGGATGACAACATGCTGGGTCACAATTATGACTGGGGAAATACACTCATCACTGGCACCATCACTCCAGTGACACATCCAAACACACCTCTGACTCACGTGGCATACATGCAGATGGACACACACATCGCAACACATGCCACACGGGGACCAATGCGTGCACACACAGACACTGGTACTCACCACTAAGCAAAGAAGTCGTGTATGAGCCGACTCCGGATGTCCTCTTGCGGAACCACATCCTCCACATCACTAGCCCCATTGCCAAGACCTTCGTACTCCACGGGTGGATGGTCCTGATCATCTTGATCCAGGATGAGTGGCACAGCTTTCTCAACTGCCATGTTGTGCAGCATGCAGCAGACCATGAAGATTTTGCAGACCTTCGCCGGGGCATATGGGAGGGCGCCGCCGGTCTTGTGGAGGCATCTGAATCGGCTCTTCAGGAGGCCAAATGTCCTCTCTATCACTCGCCTTGTCCGGCCATGGGCGGTGTTGTAGCGGAGCTGGGCCGGCGTGATGGGGTTGCGGAGAGGTGTGATCAGCCATGGCATGTTGGGATAGCCAGCGTCCCCTACATGGAAACCACATGGACATAAGTAGGACAGGAGAAGCGGTCGTGCTGGAAGTCTACGCAAAATACAGGACAGACAGAGTGTACCCACCAACAACACATGCTTGTTCGTTGCGCAGCTGCGTCATCATTTCAGGCACCCTGCTACGCCTCATGATGTAGGCATCGTGTGCTGATCCTGGAAAACGAGCACAGACATGTGAAATCACCATGTTGGACAGACACACCACAAGGGCATTGATGGAGTGGTAGTGCTTGCGATTCCTGTACGCTACCTCCTGTGCCTGTGGTGGTACCAAAGCCACATGTGTCCCATCTATGGACCCAATGATATGGGGCATCCCTCCCAGGGCATAGAATCCACGCTTGACCCCAGTCAACATTTCAGGAGTTGGGAAATGGATGAACTCATCCAGGTGAAGCAACATGGCCTCTAAGAAATCATGCAGCACACGGCTGAACATGCTTTGGGACATACCACCAACATGAGCTATGGTATATTGAAAGGTACCCGTGGCAAGAAAATGTAGGGCTGCCATTACCTTCAGCTTGGGTGTCAGTTCCGTAGGATACCTGTGCAGCGTTTGCAGGTGTGGTGCCAGCCTCGCCTCAATCAACGGTTGGGGGAAGCGGTAGCACCGGATACAGTCATTCCCCCGCATGTCAGCCAAGTCCGGAATTGGTCGGGGAAGAGGGGAAGAGGCGGCGCTCTGCAGTAATTTGGGAGTGACAAGGAAGAGTGAGTGCACTACAACAACAATTTATTTGTACTGAGCACATGTTAATCTGTCAATACACATATGTGACATACAGAGTCAGGTATGTGCCACATGCCCTGGACACGTATGGCTGCCAGGTGACACTCCTACCAAGACCCAGCTACACACGGAGATTGTGAACCTCCACATGCCATGGCTGTGTCCCAGTGTAAGTGAACAGCCAGACGCAACACAGGAGTGACATACATCAACACATCAGCAGAAGTAGGATGTCGATTTCAGAGACTGGTAGCGGAACACTAGAGCCACAGGTCACATGACATTACACTAGGACAGTCCACACACCTTGCCAATAAGGTGTACATGTAATGACTCACCACACATTCATTGAGAGGATGCAGACATGTCCTTGTTACGCTACTCCGTGTCCCATGCATACATACGCACCTCACATCCGATACCACATGTGGCCTGGTGTTCGTAACAGTGTGCCATGTCCATCTACACACAGACACATGTTGGTTGCTGCAACAGCTGATGCTTTTGAGGGAGCACCAACATCAAGATAATGGGAACACCCCACACATACATGACATAGACACATCGTGCACCATGGGTAGTCACATGTCTGGTGTGGTAACCCCTGTAGCGGGCATCAGGGGACACTTGCGTGTGTTGTTGACTGTGCCATGCCAGTGACGCTCATCCCAAGTGTGCAGTACGACATGCACACATGTCAAAGGAGTTAAGGGCATGCCTGGCACACATTGCACCGTCACACATAACATCTGTACACATCTCATCATGCATCTGGTGCCTTCTCGACTCAGGAGTAATGTGCCACATCACAGCCTTTCACACCTGTGCCCCACACATGTAGTACTGCCCAGACAATGCCTTGATGTCCATCCATGGACAAGTATGTCAGCCCTATTCCTTCCTGTGTGCTGCCTGTCACCACTGTGATGTGTGAAAGGCACCGTACATTCGCTCAGAGGGCCTGTGTACGTTCCCTATCACTATGGGAGTGCTGCCGTATGTGTACCCATAGTGATAGTGAGTGTATTGAGGTTCTGGACTTTTAAGAGTCCAGAGGTGTCAGGGAAACGACACCCAAAGACCCCTGAGTTCCTCCTGTCTCGGTGCACAAATAAACAGAGACACGGGCTTCTCGATGGTGGCGTCAAAGACCAAGGTTTATTTACTGCAGGGACACAGAAGTCATAGGAACCACACAGAGGCAGAATCTACGAGACTGTTCGAATTGTATTAAGTGGGTTGTTCCTTAAATACACGGAAAATGTCTTTAGGCAACATTACATGAATATTTCTCATGCCCAACTCGGTATCCCAAATAAACAGTAAATAGACATCAAACAATAATTAGTCGTAGGTTTTCGGTATTCGATCAGGCCCCCTTGTCAGTTTTCCATTCTTTACCCGATCCTCCCCATCATAAAAATCGTAACCTCCCCATTGTAAAAGCCCAGAAGGAGAGGAGCAGAGCCAGATGCAAAGGATTGAAAAGTAGGATAAGAGGTGTTTATGGATCATAAACGGGCATGGCTACCGTCTTCGGCCTTTCAGTCAGGACAACGGACACGAGAACCAGTATAGCAGGACTGGCCTCAGGCAAGGGAGGCAGCTTGATTCTGCCTAGTCATACAGCGTCAGCCTTTCTCGGGGCTCGAGCTTACGTGTCCTTAACAAGGTGACTCTGTCGGGGTCATTGCCCGTTCATTGACTATGTGAGGGCAAGAAACAAAATGGATGCCGTAACTAAAATGGATGCCATGACTTTACAACAGAATGCTCTATTTCTCAGTGAATTCATGCTAGTTGCGTAGCGAAAACACTGTCATGTATGTAATGGATCATTTGCGGTTCATTGGTACCAAAATCGTGTCAGTACTACGATACCGATTTCACGGGTTCGGATCGCTGCAGAACCTCAGACCGTCCTTTTGCCCTTACATAGGCAATAACTTACTCTATGTCAGAGTCCATTTCTATGTTCATCAGGTCACTGATATGTTGTTGAAGCATTACTCTATCCCGTGGCGTATCTCTAAAAACAGGTGGTCTTCTTACGCATGTTGAAATGCAGAGATTACATAAGGCAGGACCACACTGAACAATGAGACAGCACGAAAATAAAAATACCAACGCAACACCAGTGACTATCAGAACCTTCCATCCCCACGCAGACAACAGGCTCCAGAACCATCCCATTAATGACCAGTCACCTTCTTTTACATGAATAGAGTCAGAGATTTTGTGTAACTTAGAGATGGCTTTGTATACTGTTGGTGCATTATCTGGGATAAAAACACAGCAACTCGATTGGATCATCTTACACACTCCACCTCGATCTGCAAGTAACACATCAAGAACCATACGGTTCTGTAACGTCATGAGGCGATCCGCTTGAAGCTCAGCTGTCAGGTTACTAAGGGCACCCGCAGTTTCGGTGATAGTGGATTCAACTACCCGTGTTAGTTGACGTAAGTTTCTACTGTTGGCCATAGGCCCCCAGAATGGAAGGAAACCTTTGAAGAAGTCTCCTGCTTCTTGGCCAGCAGTATCTTCTTTACTGAAAACACCTCTCACAACTCTAGTTTTGTGATAGTCCGGTGCAGCAGTGTATGTCGGATGTAGCAGTTGAGCGATATAACATGAGCCTGAGAAGTCAGCAGGCAGCCATGTGTATGCTCTGTCTTGGCAAACAAAATAGGTACCCTTAGCAGCTAAGAATGCAGGGGAAGACTGTGACGGGAAAACATATGTTTCGATACAGTCACTCTTCCCTAGTCGAGCTTTCGGATTCCTCCCATTTCCTTGCAAACAGACCTCACCTTGGTGGGGTACGACCCAGATCGGAGTTGAGCTTTTACGTTTGTTCTTGCCCAGAGTAATGCCATATTCCGTAACATTCCAACCCATGTAAACTCGCAATTCATCCTTGGGAATGAACGGAGTGTTATTGACATCTCTAACCATGTCAGTGATTCCTTTTACCAAGGCTCTATTAGCAGAGTTATACCGAGTGGAACGCGGAGGTCGTGGAGGATAGGTCTCTAGGGCATAAGCGAACATGGTCTGAAATGCCCAGAATGATCCATTATAACTAAAGGGCAGAACCAGATAAGGGATGCCCTTGTCCATGGTATGTGGTATCAAGCCACACACCCAGCAGTTTGTTGTGTTAACTACTAGTTGATGTTGGTGCAAGAGCTGAATGAAAGTGTTATTTATAAACTCAGAGCGTCGAGCTTGCTCGTGGGCAGGAAAAGGATGGAAAGAATGAAGAGAAACAACAGTCGGAGAAACAGGAACATGGGGAGATACTGTAGATGTAACAGGTGTAAAGATAAACTGAATACCAAAAATAATTTCGCCTACTAAAGTTATCAAAACAATTAGAAGTGTCAGAGTACATTGCATTAGAAAACATTTGCTATATAATATGTCATATAGCTTTGTCTTGTGCACATTTATGACATTAACCCGTCGCAGTTCAGGAAGCTCCATCTTCTACAACCGTTCGCAACGGATGGTTTGTACCTGTTAAAAACTTGCCTCTGTTTACCCTGGGAGTTCCCAAGATAGACAGAAGAAACCGACCTTATGTCTGATTCCCTGCAAATTAAAACAAGGCACACGTTACGACCCTACGGTAACCCAGACGGCAAGGTGAGAGAAACAATAAAAACAAAAAGATAAAAATTTTGAGCAAACTTCCTGACTGAATGGAATGCAGTAAGATCAAAACAGTTTTCAAACAGAAAGGTAATTATGCAATGTCATTAGTTCATAACATGAGAACGTAGATTATATCTGTACTTTCCGGGTCTTGTCTGATCTTGAAATAGCTGGTCTACAGGTGCGGAAATGTTCGACTCCACAGGTGACAAATGTTCACTTTGTACAATACTCGGTTCAAGATTCAAAGGAGCGGTTCCTGCTGAGGTGTCAAAGTTCTGTGTTTCAGTTCGTGGGTGGTCCGTTATATACTCTGCATCACTGAAAGGGATGTGCCTAGGAACAGGTTCTGTCTCGGATACGCCAAATCCCTGTCTAACCCAGTTATCATAGGGGAGTGGGAGAGGGACACGCTTCGTATGGCTAGCGTGCACCCAATTCTTCCTTCCAGCTAGGCGTACAGCAGTTCTTGTTGTGAGGAGTACCTGGAACGGACCCACGAATCTTGGCTGGAGGTTCCGAGTTCGTTCAAAGTTCCGTACTACAACTTGGTCGCCTGGTTTCAACGTGTGGCCTGGACTCTCTGGCAGTTTAGGCAAGGATTCAAATACCTGTTGATGAATAAGGCTTAATTTAGCAGTCAGGTCATAAAGATAATCAATCAACATTGGGTATTCAATCTGTTTGAATTCCTTTGGCCTAGGGACTCCCCAAACGTTAGCAGGACGACCGAACACAATTTCATATGGGCTAAGCCCTACTCGAGAGTGTACAGTCGCTCTGGTGGACAATAGAGCTAAAGGCAGTGCATCTGGCCAAGATAGACCAGTGGAAGCTTGAATTTTAGCAAGTTTTAGTTTCAGAGTGCCATTGTACCCTTCAACCAAACCTGCTGACTGCGGGTGATTCGCACTGTGAAATTTTTGGGTAATACCTAAACCCGTACACACACTCTTCATAACTTTCCCTACAAACTCACTTCCATTGTCCGACCAAACAATCCGTGGCATACCATACCTGGGGAAGTACTCTTTAAGGAGGATTTTGGCAGTGGACATAGCAGTGTTGTCCTTTAACGGATATGCCTCAATCCATCTTGAAAAGGCACAGACTACCACTAGGACATATTTAAGATTGTTACACCTATCCATGTGGATGAAATCCAACTGAATCACTTCAAAGGGACAAGAAGGGGGAGCAAAATGACCAGTTGGGGTTGGGGTTCCCTTGCCAGGATTATGCATCAGGCATATCATGCAGTTTTTCACCACTCTTTCCGCACACTTAGTAATTCCATCGTTCTTCCATACTGGAGCTAACATTTTACAGATCCCTTTCGAACTGATGTGCGCCGCTCCATGCGCCATCGTGACTACTGCGAGCACATACGCATCAGGTAACATCCAACGCTGCTGCTCAGACAAATCAACCCAACATCCACTTGAATCCATTTTACCCGTTTTCTCCTTCCATTCATTCTTCTCGTTTTCAGTTGCTTCATTCTGGATTGCTTTCACACTTTCAATCGTATTCTCACACATTCCTGATTCAGCAATCCATCTTGCAGACGTTGCAACGTACATTCGGCTCGTCATGTTCTTGGCCGTTTCTTTAGCGACCTCACCAGCAAACGCATTCCCACGGCCAACATCATCCGTAATCTTTCGATGTGCACTGCACTTCACAATCGCAACATCATTCGGTAGGGTCAGGGATTCCAATAGATCGCTGACTAACTGTCCATGTTGGATCTTAGTTCCATGGGACGTGAGAAAACCTCTTTCTTTCCAGAGACGTCCAAAGCTATGTGCTACGCCGAAGGCGTATTGGCTATCAGTAAACACATTCACACTCTTTCCCTCAGCTAAAACACACGCTCTTGTTAATGCAATTAATTCTGCAGCTTGGGCAGAATTTTGACTTACTCTTGCAGTCTCAACAATCGTACTCAAAGTCGTAACTGCTTACGCGGCCGTCACATCACCATTCTGTAGTTTAAAACACGACCCATCGACATATAAGGTGCCGTCTGGATCTAGTAACGGAGTATCTTTCAAATCAATCCGACCTTTTGTCTCTTCCTCAGTTCTAAAACAGCAATCATGGGGCTCTGAATCACTCGACTCCTGAGTAGTCGGCAACAGCGTTGCTGGATTCAATATATTGCATCGCTTAATCTGAATGTGGTTTGCCAAAAGCGTCAGCTCGTGGCCTGATAGTCTAGCACTGGTGAGGTGCTGAGTTTTTGTTCGATTCATGAGTGTATCCACAGCATGTGGAACCATGACTACTAACATGTTGTTCATGACTAGTCCAGCAGACTGTCGAATAGACACTGCAGCTGCTGCTGTAGCTCTCAAACAACTTGGCAATGCTCTGGCTACCGGATCTAATGTGGATGAGAAATATGCGCAAGGTCGCTGTTTGTCACCAAATTGTTGCGTTAATACACTCAACGCACAACCTTCTCTTTCATGGACATATAGTGTAAACGGCTTACTGTAGTCAGGAGTAACCAACACAGGAGCTGAACACAGCGCATCACGTAAGTCAGAGAAGCTCTGTTGACATTCGTCAGACCATGGCAAAGGGCTCGGAACACCTTTTCCAGTCAGGGCTACCAATGGTTTTGCCATGAGAGAAAAATTTGGGATCCATTGCCTACAGTATGACGTAATACCCAAAAACGCACGCACTTCTCTCTGTGTGCTTGGTACAGTCATCTGCGAAATTGCTTTGATTCTCTCTGGGGTCAACCTTCTTCCCTCCTTTGACAAAAGATGACCTAAGTAGGTCACTTCTTGGCAACAATATTGCAGTTTAGAAGGTGACACCTTGTGATGTAAGTCTGACAAATGACGTAATAGAGAAATTGTAGCTGCTTTGCAAGTTTCCTTGTCATCAGCAGCCAGTAAAAGATCGTCTACATATTGGATCAGAGCAACACCAGGAGGAAGTACAAGAGCATCTAATTGACTCTTCAATGCTTGGCTGTAAATTGAAGGGCTCTCACAATAACCTTGTGGAGCGCGTTTGAATCTGAAACTGCGACCTCCTAAGGAGAAACCAAAAATGTCTCTACTTTCCTCGGCTATCGGAATGCTGAAAAAGGCATTTTTCAAGTCGATAACTGTAAACCATGAGGCTGAGGCAGGAACCAACGTTAATAATGCAGTGATATCTGGTACCACAGGAAACTGTGGAATCACTATTTTGTTAACTTCTCTGAGGTCAATCACAAACCGGTAGATTGGAGGTTTGGAAGGGTCAGTACGTTTCAAAATCGGTAGAACAGGACTATTGCAGATATTTCCTCTAGTTTCCTCAATCACATCTTTCTGTATCAAGTCTTTCACAATCAGCAAGAGTGCACGTTCCCCTTCATTCGAAATCCGATACTGTGGGATTCGTGGGAATTTAACATTCGCTTTCAGACTTACCACATAAGGGGGAATTTCCAAGAGGCCTACATCGTTAGGACCAGTTGCCCAAAGAGTATCAGGGAGAGAACGCAGCTCCGGTGGGAGCTTATCCTTCGACATATACATTGGAGAGATTACTCTTTTGCCTAATGTGAGCTGTACTCCCGAAGGAGAACAGTACAGTGTCGCATGTAGGCGTTTCAACAGATCTAAACCAAGCAGATTCTCATTACAACCGGTTGTTAGAATAAGGGGTGCTTCTAGTTCGCATGGCCCAACAGAAATTGATAAAGGACTAGAAACAGGATTGTGAACAGGGGCGCCTGAGAAACCTACTGAAGTGTTCGTTAAGCCAGACAAAGGTGCGCCAGGGAGTTTCGCATGCATAATTGAACTTTTTGCCGCACCAGTATCCAACAGAAACGGTTCGACCACGCCTGATGTAACTACTGCGACATAAGGTCCACTCTGATCAACTGATACTACTCCCTCTCTTTGCCTGTGGCTGTCCTAGTACTCGCCTCTCTGAATCTCTTCATTATGATCATAATAATCTTCGACATGATACTGTGGAGATCTACCTGCTTGCGCAGATTGTGCATTTCGCCGATCGAAATAATTCAATTGGCGATCAGCCTGTGGTGTCATTGCACCACGTCCTCTACCCCTAGGAGTTTGCATAAACCCAACATTACCTCTCTGAGCCGGGACACCACTAGTCTGTGCGTGCAGTACCGGCCACTCATTCTTATAATGGCCCTCCTTTTTACAATAGGCACACTGATTCCATGCTAACTGTTGTCGAGAAAAACCATAATTAAATCTTTGGGACGTCCCTTGCTGGAATTGTGGCTGTTGCTGAAACTGGGGTCGCTGCTGTGAATCTGACTGATTCGAGCGAGGCGGATACGCCTGTTGCAAAAGAACTTTAGTCTTTAAATCTTTTGTTTTCTTTTCTGACTTTTCCTTCTCTTCCTTCTCTCTATTCTCGTAATACTGAGCAGTTGCAAGTATCTGTGCTGTCGTCGACACTGCCCATGCACTTTCAGAATCCTTTAACTTGTTACTAAGTTCGGGTAATAAATTAAACACGAACTTGTCGACAAACAATCTCTGGCCTCCCTCAGTACTCATATCTTGTCCACTGTGGTCCACGAAGGTCTCTTCAAATCTAGTGAAATAGTCAGAGACGCTTTCGTCCTTCTTTTGCTTGCATGCCGATAGTTTATCCCAATTAACTCGTAACGCTGGTATCAGCGTTTTCATCAGATTAATTATTCTGCCAGGTAGGGCAGCAATCAGAGGTTCAGGTTTAGCACCGCCAACTTGTTGCGCATCTGCTGCTACAATAGCTGGCCAATCACCTCCTAAGGCGACTGGGTGGTTCTCTTGCTGAATCTTGGCCCATATAGGCTGTGGCACTACATTACCAAATAACATTTCAATGTCTGCCAAATTCATGACACACGCTTGAACTGTCTGCGTTAACTCTTTGTAATAACCAGCAGGATTTTTACGTGGGTCTGGCAACGCTTGTTTTACTGCTAATACTTCAGCCCGTTTCCAAGGGATGTGCATCCACACTCTCTGGAATTGTGCCGGGGCAGCTGCAATACCATTAGCCGCATCAGCTTGAACTGCATCACGCCATATCGGTGGAACTTCCCTCATCGGATATTGACCTCGTTTTTTCCTAGTAGTAATCGGTGAACCATCAGGGTCCCTTGTCGCTCGAAGAGGGGAATCATCCCTATAAGCTAAAATCAGTTCTATCGCTCCCCTTACTCCTGAACCTATCACCATTCCTGCGGCGAACTTCTGTTGAATATTTATCAGATCTGAGGGGACAGAATCTAAGTCATCATCTTCCCATTCTTCACGCACAAGAGAACACATCACGTCAAAAACATAACGTTGAGTTGGTTCATTCCATTGCATAAAAGTATCTAACACTCTTTGTGCATCATACTTCACAGCTTTCGACATCCACCTAAGAGCTGTCGAATCTAACATGTCTCATTCCTGAGGACCAGGAAGCTGGCTACGTCTCTGTATAGAGTCAGAAACGGGGGTCCCAATTAAAGACCTGTAGAGAGGAGTTAAGATATTAGTTACAGAGTCGGTTATTTTCCGACGAACGGAAAGCGGAGTCAGAATGTTCATAGGGTTCGGGGATAGGGCAGCTGGAGCAGATGAAATAGTAAGGGTGGGATTAGCAGGTAAAGCAGTTTGCGTAACGACAGGCAAAGGCAGAACAGGCGACCCAGGAAGAGGGGGTGCCGAAGGAACATTAACCACGGGAAGGACAGGAGCTGGAATCAAAGGAAGTGGAGCAACTAATCCAGGTTGACCAGCAGCTGGCTGTACAACAGGTAGTAACTGTGGCACTGTAATACCCTGTGCATACGGTGGAGGTGAATTCAACAGGTAAGACAACAGAGGATCCTTTTCATGATCCTCCATCGGCTTAGTAGGACAAGATGGCAGTACAGGGTAACATTTATCAATTGCCAAATTATATTTTCTATTCGCCATCTCCATTGCGTTCTCAGTCTCGTTGACATGCAGCTGCCTAGCAGACTCCATTAAAGTCAACCCTTTCTCTTTCTGTTCTTTCTTCGTCTTCCTAATTTCTCTGTGTTTGGCTTCTTTGCGCCATACGCGAAAAGAATCAAACATTGCCGGCCGGGCTTTTCTCTTAAACAACTTCATTTCTAGATTGTCTAGAATTTCAGTTTCGAAGCTACCATGCGGTGGCCAACTAAGGACACCATCTTTTCTGGTATAACGGACCCATACTTCATTATACGTAATAGGACCCACACCATGTTTACAATAGAGCTCATATGTAGGAGTTCCAATCGGAGGAACCGAACACGAATCCTACAACCGGGAATCCCCGTTGCAACGTAACCAGGACAGGAAACAATTACTACTGGTAGTCATGACAAACAAAGACAAATTCCAACCAAATTGCGCAAAGAACTTAGGCCTACCAAAATGAACTATTACCAAAACAAAGATTATCTAAACAAGAGCAACCAATGATAATCTACGAATTAAACCAGAGCAACAAAGAACCTTAACCCACTTAATACTTAACTGAAATGTGGAAGACGTCACCAAGGAGAACCCGTCAACGTCTCGCCGTACTAAGGTCTGCACCTCGGGTCCAAGACAGGGCGACAGTCAGGGCAGCGGTCCTCTGTAGCCGTCTGGGAACGGGAACCCTCGTGGAAGAGATCGTCGGGCCACTTTTACGACATGCAGGGATCGATGAAGCGGGGTACCTCCCTCCGGAATCTTCACACAAAACTTCTCGAACTTTTCAGGCTTTGGACCGGTACCGGATGACGTCGCCCCACGTTGGGCACCAATTGAGGTTCTGGACTTTTAAGAGTCCAGAGGTGTCAGGGAAACGACACCCAAAGACCCCTGAGTTCCTCCTGTCTCGGTGCACAAATAAACAGAGACACAGGCTTCTCGATGGTGGCGTCAAAGACCAAGGTTTATTTACTGCAGGGACACAGAAGTCATAGGAACCACACAGAGGCAGAATTTACGAGAATGAGAATTGTATTAAGTGGGTTGTTCCTTAAATACACGGAAAATGTCTTTAGGCAACATTACATGAATATTTCTCATGCCCAACTCGGTATCCCAAATAAACAGTAAATAGACATCAAACAATAATTAGTCGTAGGTTTTCGGTATTCGATCAGGCCCCCTTGTCAGTTTTCCATTCTTTACCCGATCCTCCCCATCATAAAAATCGTAACCTCCCCATTGTAAAAGCCCAGAAGGAGAGGAGCAGAGCCAGATGCAAAGGATTGAAAAGTAGGATAAGAGGTGTTTATGGATCATAAACGGGCATGGCTACCGTCTTTGGCCTTTCAGTCAGGACAACGGACACGAGAACCAGTATAGCAGGACTGGCCTCAGGCAAGGGAGGCAGCTTGTTTCTGCCTAGTCATACAGCGTCGGTCTTTCTCGGGGCTCGAGCTTACGTGTCCTTAACAAGGTGACTCTGTCGGGGTCATTGCCCGTTCATTGACTATGTGAGGGCAAGAAACAAAATGGATGCCGTAACTAAAATGGATGCCATGACTTTACAACAGAATGCTCTATTTCTCAGTGAATTCATGCTAGTTGCGTAGCGAAAACACTGTCATGTATGTAATGGATCATTTGCGGTTCATTGGTACCAAAATCGTGTCAGTAATACGATACCGATTTCACGGGTTCGGATCGCTACAGAACCTCAGTACGCACGCGTGTACGGTCCGTATCACTATGGGTACGCATACGCGAGAACACCCATAGTGATAGTCAGCGTACGCACGCGTGTACGGTCCGTATCACTATGGGTACGCATACGCGAGAACACCCATAGTGATAGTGAGCGTACAGGCGTGTCTACGGTCCGTACCACTATGGGTACGCATACGCGAGAACACCCATAGTGATAGCGAGCGTACAGGCGTGTGTACGGTCCGTATCACTATGGTTACGCATACGCGAGAACACCCATAGTGATAGTGAGCGTACAAACGCGTGTACGGTCCGTATCACTATGGGTACGCATATGCGAGAACACCCATAGTGATAGTGAGCGTACAGGCGTGTGTACGGTCCGTATCACTATGGTTACGCATATGCGAGAACACCCATAGTGATAATGAGCGTACGCACGCGTGTACGGTCCGTATCACTATGGGTACGCATACGCGAGAACACCCATAGTGATAGTGAGCGTACAGGCGTGTGTACGGTCCGTATCACTATGGGTACGCATACGCGAGAACACCCATAGTGATAGTGAGCGTACAGGCGTGTGTATGGTCCGTACCACTATGGGTGTTCTCACGTATGCGTACCCATAGTGATACGGACCGTACACGCGTGCGTACGCTCACTTTCACTATGGGTGTTCTCGCGTATGCGTACTCATAGTGGTACTGACCGAACACGCGTGCGTACGCTCACTATCACTATGGGTGTTCTCGCGTATGCATACTCATAGTGGTACGGACCGTACACGCGTGCGTACGCTCACTATCACTATGGGTACGCATACGCGAGCACACCCATAGTGATACGGACCGTACACACGCCTGTACGGGCCGTTGCTATGCATTTGGGGTGCCCTAGGGCCCCGGTACGCACCGTACCTGTGTGTGAAACTCCAAATTACATAGGGGACACATGAGGGACAAGTATAAAGGCCTACATGCATGCTGGTTGTCATGGAGACCAAGTTTAAAGTTTGAATTTTTTTCAGCAGGTGCACAGCAGTAGTCAGTTTGAATGAATCTACTTTGTTGCAATGTGGTTCTGGAGTTGACATCATGCTCAAGAAAAAACACAATAAGAACACACTGACTGTGCTAGGTTTGAAGGGATTGGAGGAAACATAGGATGCAAATGTGAGTGACCAATCACTCTGTACTCCTGTGCATGAAACAGGCCAGCAAGGCAGATATAAGGCAGCCAGGTCCCATGAGGGAGCACTTGCCTGCACATCTTTGGATTCTACGACCCAGCCGCTGCTACTGATTCCCTGGAACCATGTCAAGGTCTGTGGAGATGGCACAGCCTTTCACCCTGGAGGAGAACCTGGCTTTGCTGGATGTGATCCTCCCACAGTACCCCCTGCTGTATGGGCGACCAGGGTATCAGGAGAGTGCAGAGTCTACTAGCACAGACTGTGTCCCTTGTTTGTGACTGTGACTTCTGGCATTGTGTCCAGGTGTGACACACATGCTGTGTACTGTAGGGGGGGGAATGCCTGATGTCTCCCAGCCAGTGCATGCTGTGGTGCATGTCTGCCGTCCTCACTTGCATTGTGTTTACTGTGACAATCACTGCATGGTGCATGCCACATTCTGCCTGTCTTGTCCTCCTGGGAATGTAGCCTCTACAGTCCTCATTTTATTATGTGGTCAGCCCAGTGTGACAGGTGACTGTACCCACAGATGTGAGTTAGTTCTGTGTACCTGTGCTGAGAGTGTCCACATGATGTGTTCGTACCCTGGACATCGGTGTGTGTGTAAGTCCCCTGTCATGTGGGTGGGTGCATATGTGGAGTGTGGCACCCGGGCTGCATGAGGGATGGATATACCCTGCCCATGTGATGTGAGCAGGGGGCAGTGCTGTGTGTCTGACGTGCAGAGCCAGCCCCACACCTGTGAGCCCCCCCGTCTAGTGGCACATGTGCAGAGTGAGGTTTGTCGCTGCATTTGGCAATGGCAGGTGAATGCCCTGTGCCTGTGTGTGTCTGTGTACTCTGCTGCGGTAGCGTCAGTGGCCTGTGGCATGTGACTGCTTAGAGGTGCTGCACATTATCCTGGTGTAGCTTGTGATGCACAGTGTGAGCCTGGATCATTGATTGTGTCGTTGCCCTCATTCCACCTGTGTACTTTCAATGGCACGTACTGCTTTTGCCCTTCCCCAGAGGATCATGTCCCTATGACAAAGGTGCAATGCGTTGGATGCATACTATGCCTTGTTGTAAACAGCAAATTTGTTCTAATATGTGTCTCTGTGACATGTGCCAGGTGTATTGATGTAGTGTCACTTGTTCATCCTCACAGGTAGGCGCCTCTGCCAAGAAGCAGATATGGATGAATGCCGTCAGTGCCGTGAGGAGGACGGAGGGTCGCAAGCGGCGCCTGGCCCAGGGGAGGAAACGCTGGCAGGATATCCGGTGCTGGACGCGGAGGATCGCACGGGTCCTGCTGGGGGACTCACCTGAGACCCATAAGAACCGTGGGCGCCGCCGTCTGACCCGGGGAACAACCTTTACAACGCAACTTTTACAACGCACTACCTTTACAACGCATTTTTTACAACGCATAATCCTTTACAACGCATGACATTACAACGCATGACACTACAACGCATTTTTAAAAACTACCTTTACAACGCATTCCATTACAACGCATACTACCATTACAACGCATACCATTACAACGCATAATATTACACTACACTATCCAACACTTACCCTACTGTTGCACCCCCTGGAGTTAGAATAGTAATTTTTACCCCTATACTATCCAACACTTACTCTACTGTTGCACCCCCTGGAGTTAGAATAGTAATTTTTACCCCTATACTATCCAACACTTACCCTACTGTTGCACCCCCTGGAGTTAGAATAGTAATTTTTACCCCTATACTATCCAACACTTACCCTACTGTTGCACCCCCTGGAGTTAGAATAGTAATTTTTACCCCTATACTATCCAACACTTACCCTACTGTTGCACCCCCTGGAGTTAGAATAGTAATTTTTACCCCTATACTATCCAACACTTACCCTACTGTTGCACCCCCTGGAGTTAGAATAGTAATTTTTACCCCTATACTATCCAACACTTACCCTACTGTTGCACCCCCTGGAGTTAGAATAGTAATTTTTACCCCTATACTATCCAACACTTACTCTAATGTTGCACCCCCTGGAGTTAGAATAGTAATTTTTACCCCTATACTATCCAACACTTACCCTACTGTTGCACCCCCTGGAGTTAGAATAGTAATTTTTACCCCTATACTATCCAACACTTACCCTACTGTTGCACCCCCTGGAGTTAGAATAGTAATTTTTACCCCTATACTATCCAACACTTACCCTACTGTTGCACCCCCTGGAGTTAGAATAGTAATTTTTACCCCTATACTATCCAACACTTACCCTACTGTTGCACCCCCTGGAGTTAGAATAGTAATTTTTACCCCTATACTATCCAACACTTACCCTACTGTTGCACCCCCTGGAGTTAGAATAGTAATTTTAACCCCTATACTATCCAACACTTACCCTACTGTTGCACCCCCTGGAGTTAGAAAAGTAATTTTAACCCCTATACTATCTAATACTTACCTTAAATGCAATTTAATATTATGCGTTGTAATGGTATGCGTTGTAAAGGTAGTATGCGTTGTAATGGAAATGCGTTGTAAAGGTAGTTTTTAAAAATGCGTTGTAGTGTCATGCGTTGTAATGTCATGCGTTGTAATGGATTATGCGTTGTAAAAAATGCGTTGTAAGTGCATGCGTTGTAAAAGTGTGCGTTGTAACGTCATACATCCGTCTGACCCACATCCACAAGCATGTGCTTGCGGTGGTATTTCCAGACTTGGACAGGCGCTTACAGGAGAAGCAGCAGCAGGAAGGGGGTAGGTACATGTGTGTTTGTTGTGTGTCACCAGCATTTGTAAGTGCACAGTTGCATGGATACACTGCCAGGGTTTAAAGCTGCTGTGCAGATCCAGTTACCCACAGTATAGCGGTGCTCTCCTGCCTCCCTTCCCCTCCCTGCAATGTGTTCCCTGGTCTGTGCGTAGTCACTCCTTCACAAGGTTATGTAGGCTGGCACTTTCTCCATGTGAACTATACCTGTAGCATCATGTGTGGGGGTGGTGTGTAACAGGTTTTGGGACCTTGTCTGTGCCCTGTCCAGTTCAGTACATGTGGGTTCCATGTCAGTTGGCACTGATGCTGCGTCCAGACATGGGAGTTAGTCTCTCAAGTGTCATGCCTTACAGCACGCATGTCCTATGTTGTGGCCTGTGACATGATGTGCATGAGTGTGCGATACGCATAGTGCAGGGATGGTGGTGTGTGTTGCAGTCATTCCCATTCAGGACCATGGAGTTGTGTGGCCACTACTGTCCCCTGGGGCATATTTTCCTAGGTGTCATGTGTGTCATCACAAAACGTGGACACTCTCAGTGTCTACAGCATAGGTTGTGCTCTGTGCCATTGTCCCCTGGCACCATGTATATTGACGTAAAATGTAGTACAAGTGTCCACTGTACAGCCTGACCTGATTTTCCTTGTTCATACTCACGGTGGCCAGTGCCTGTGTGTCTTGTTACAATCATCTGATGATGACCATTTGTACATGATTATTTGGACAGGCGCACCTTGGGTATTTGGTGTCCAATCTTGCATTTATGCAGCCCCTGTGTATTTCACCCGGACTAAGAGATGTAAGTGCTTCCTGTGTCTCAACAAATTGTCTCATGTAGGGGGTGGTTGGTGCGGGCAAAGCCTACATGTCAAATCCTGATGTCTCCTTGCTAGGTCTGGCCAGTGTGTGATGTTTGTCTGGACATACACTCAAGGTGCAGTGAGCCAGTCATGGTGGGCATGCTTTCAGTATTACCTATGCAGCATGTGCCTCAAGTTCATGGATATGGTCCCTGCTCATCCCTATTTTCGGCAACGCTGTGTGGTGCAGATGCAGTGCTGGATTGTCCCCAGGGCCTGGCTCCTCTGTCAAACTCCATTTCATGTCATTTGCTATTGTGTCATGCTCTCCATGGTTTTTCAGTGGCATTGTGGGTCAACCAACTGTGTGTTGCATGCCCTACATCTGTACCTTGTTTTGTAGATGTTACTGATCTTTCTTTTCAAGCTATGCACTGTAACCTATGTAGATTGGACTCATGTGACATATGTATACAGGTGTATGATTAATTGCTGTCTCTTCACCTTGCCCACAGCATCGTCGGGGGACACGGAGGAGAGTGAGGCCGAGGACCTGTCCACTGGCATGACAGAATATGAAGCTGATGGGTCCGAGGATGATCTCTCCGAGTGGGCGGAGGCTGCACCAGCAGCTGACAGCGGCACAACATCTCACCCCGCCCCCTCCATTGCCATCAGCCGCCTCCCACTTGCTCGTGTCCCTTCCCAGCGTGCCCGGTCACCACATGTCTCCTTCCTGCCAGGCACCGCACCCCCTGCCCCTGTCTCCACTGCTGCCGCCAATGCCGAGTCTGTGGACATCCAGCGGCAGTTGCAGGTTGGTCAGGTTGCGATGCTTAATGTCCTCCATGGCCACAGCCAAGTGCTGAACAACATGGAGGCATACTTGGAGGACATTTTCTCATCGCAGGCTGACCAACGCAACTTGCTGAGGTCCATTGACTCGACACTGACTGCAGCAGTGGGTCTCCTGCAGCGCTACGTCCAACCCCCTACCCCTGACCCATCCACACTTCCCACTCCCATGCCTGTCCCACGTACACCCAGACGTCAGCATGCACCCACCACAACAGACACAGGCACCACACCAGCAGGGAAGGTCATACGCACACCCCCTGGCACGGACACACAAGGTGAAGTAGGCACACCCACTGGGTCGGGGGGCAAACGTAAGCCACGCAGCCAGAGTGGGAGTCCGCATTCCACCAAATCCACTCCCTCCAAATCCCCTCCCCTCAGCTCTCCTGGCCACATATCCGGCAAAGACTCCTTCATGGCCGCTCTGTCCCTGAGCCCCACTGTGACACCACCCCGCAAGCGGTCATGGGAGTCCCCGGTCAGGGTGGTTGAGTCCCCCCCCTGTCCACACCCTCCCCCAGTGGCGCTGCGACCCATCCCTCTGCCCCCCCTTCTTGGGGCCTGTGGTTCCTTCGGGTGCAGGGGAGTCGCTGGAGGACCTTGCTAAGGTGTGCAGCGCCATCCTGGCCTCCGCCTTTGGCCCTGCCCCACCCCCTGTGGTGGAGTCTTCCATCCCTGCACCCACGACGCCTACCCTTCGCCCTCATGTCCCTGTGGTGCATGGTCCTTCCCCCCCCCCCATGATGCCCTCCCCGCTCTGGAAGACGAAGGAATCTGTTGGAAGGCGGACCCCGAGGAGTCGGCGAGACCACCAAGGGGGGGGCCCTCACACTGTACGAAGTAGCCGAGCGCTGCCGAGAAGTATCCTGAGAGATCCTTCTCCTATCACGTACTAGCACAGTAACACCACCACACAGGACTCCAGGAGGTTGTCTCAAGACAAGCAATTCTTTATCAGCAATAAAAAGGTTACGAGGTCAATATTTACACGAAGGGATCGAGGGATCCACCAAAAGTCTCAGTGTCTCTTTGGAAGGGTAGGGGTAGCGGGACAGTCTTTGGCAGGAGTGCGGTACGAGGGTACCTGGGGCCCAGTTCTTATCCTCAAGCTGGAGGACCTCCGGATCTCGGAGGGGTCGAGCCGCGACGGCGTCAGCAGGGCTCCGGCGTACAGTTCGTGGAGAGCCGCGATCCAATCAGCAGGGCTCTCAAGATGGTTTCTGCTCAGCTCGAGCCGCGACGTCGTCAGCAGGGCTCCGAGGGAGGTTTCAGCGAGGTTGGGCCGCGACAGCGTCAGCAGGGCTCCGATGTTCCAGGTGGCTTCAAAGTGTTCACAAGAAGGAGCCGCGACGCAGTCAGCAGGGCTCGTGATGGTTCCGACAAGAGTTCTTCTCCGTAGGGTCAGCCGCGATTCAATCAGCAGGGCACTCGACTCCGGGATACAACTGCCGATCTGTGGCGGGGTCGCTCCAGATATAGGTCTAGAGCCCTTTGATGTCCGGACCCAGGCACCCGGGGGGGGCGGAGAGGCCGGGTGGAGGTGGCCAGACGCCCAGCAGGAGAGGCGCCAGGCCCAAGGGAGTTGCAGGGCGATCACACCTCGAGAGGGGAGGACAGTTGGGGGTCCCATCGATACTGTCCTCCGCCGGGGGCGATGAATGGTTCCTGCGGCCCCCCCTGGCCAGTTCGTGGTGCCTCGATGTCGAGGCTTCGCTGGGGTCGAGGCCGGGTTGAGCGGGGCCACGTTGGCTGGTGCACAGAGTCACGTGGATGCCAACAAGATGGCGGAGCCACGAGGGGTATGCGACCTCGTGCAGCTCAGGATGAAGGGCCTCGGTGCAGTTCAGAAGGGTGGCCCGTGAAGGCCGGGGCGGGGAACGGGCACAATCCACGGGGGTAAGGACCACGCCACGAGGCCGGGTCCAACAGGCGTCCCCCCCAGCCGAAGGCAGGGAGAGTCACCCATCTCCTTGGGGATTCTCCTCGTCAAGGCGGAAGAAGCGGGACAGGCCGTCGGCGTTGGCGTGGTCATTGCCGGGCCAGTGTTCAACGTCAAAGTCCATCCCTTGTAGCGAGATGGACCATCGCAGCAGCTTGGGGTTCTCGCCCCGCATTTGCATTAACCACCGCAGGGGCCGGTGGTCGGTCTGGACCCGGAAGTGGGTACCGAAGAGGTAGGGCCGGAGCTTCTTGAGGGCCTACACTACAGCGAAGGCCTCACGCTCGATGGTGCTCCATCGTTGCTCCCGGGGCAGTAGCCGTCGGCTGATGAAGGCCACTGGTCGGTCGAGCCCCTTTTCATCGGCCTGGGACAGGACGGCCCCGATCCCATACTCGGAGGCGTCCGTCTGCACCACGAACTCCTTATTGTAGTCAGGGGCCTGCAGCACCGGGGCAGTACACATGGCTGTCTTTAGGGTGTCGAAGGCTGCTTAGCAGCGGGGTGTCCAGTGCACCTTCTTGGGCTGCTTTTTGGACGTTAGCTCTGTAAGGGGGCCAACAATGCTCCCATAGTCCCGGATGAACCACCGGTAGTATCCGGTGAGACCCAGGAAGGCCCGGACAGCGGTCTGGGTAGTGGGGTGTTCCCAGGCCTGGATGGCATCTATTTTCGGTTGGAGAGGGGCCACCTGCCCGCTCCCTACTTGATGGCCCAGGTAGGTCACGGATCCGTGGCCGATCTGGCATTTGCTGGCCTTGATTGTGAGCCCGGCCCGCTGGAGAGCGGCCAGGACGGCTTTAATGTGAAGGAGGTGCTCTGCCCAGTGGTTGCTGTACACGGCAATGTCATCTAGGTAGGCCGTGCTGAAGGCCTCAAGCCCGGCCAAAACCTTGTTCACCAGTCTTTGGAAAGTGGCTGGGGCGTTCTTCATTCCGAAGGGCATCACCCGAAAGTGGTAATGCCCATCCGGGGTCGAAAAGGCAGATCTTTCTTGGGCGCCGGGGGTGAGCTGGATCTGCCAGTACCCGGCGGTGAGGTCCAGCGTGCTCAAGTAGCGAGCGGCCCCTAAGCGGTCGATGAGTTTGTCGGCCCGGGGTATAGGGTGGGCGTCCGTCTTGGTCACTGCATTCAGGGCTCGGTAGTCTACGCAGAATCGTAACTCCGGGGGGTGGCCGGGACCTGCGGCCTTTGGCACCAGGACGACAGGGCTGGCCCACGGGCTGTCGGAGGGTTCGATGACCCCCAGGGCCAGCATCTTCGTTACTTCGGCCTGGATGCATGCCCGCACTCTGTCGGGTACCCGGTAGGCTCTGTGTCGCACGGGGGGGCTCTCCCCGGTGTCGACGTCGTGGACGCACCAGTGGGTCACCCCCGGGGTGAGGGAGAAGAGGGCTGCGTAGTCCTGCAGCAGTTGCTGGCAGTCATTGTGCTGTTCCGGAGTCAGGGAAGAGGCGAGTTGGACACCTTTGATTGATCCATCATGGACGTTGGACTGCAAGAGGTCGGGCAGGGGCTCGGAGTCGTCCTCGCCCCCCTCGTCGGTCGCCAGTAGCAGGCTCAGTTCGGTCCGGGCAAAGTGGGGTTTTAGCCTGTTAGCATGTAGGACCCGGAGGGGGTTCCGGGGGGACTCCAGGTCGACCAGGTAGGTGACGGGACTCTTCTTCTCCTCTACCTTGAAGGGCCCAGTCCACTTGTCCTGGAGGGCGCCGGGTTCAACCGGGGCCATGACCCATACTTTCTGACCTGGCTCGAATTCTATGGTAGAGGAGTTCCGATCGTACCACCGCTTCATGTCCTCCTGGCTGGCCTCGAGGTTGGCTTCGGCCATGGCTCGGAACTTGCGGGTCTGGTTTCGGAGGGTCAGGAGGTATCGGTAGACGTCAGGAGGGGCGCCTTGGGGCTTCGCCTCCCAGCCCTCCTTGACCAGGCTGAGCGGTCCGCGGACCGGGTGTCCGTACAATAGTTCAAACGGGCTGAACCCCAGGGACTTCTGCGGGACCTCCCGATAGGCAAACAGGAGGCACGGCAGCAGGACATCCCATCTCCGCCGGAGGGGCTCTTCCAGGCCCTGGATCATTCCCTTTAATGTTCTGTTGAACCGCTCAACCAGTCCGTTCCCCTGAGGGTGGTAGGGGGTCGTGAACTTGTATGTGACCCCGCACTGCTGCCACAGGGACCGCATGTACCTGGAAATAAAGTTCGTGCCTCTGTCGCTCACCACTTCGCGGGGAAATCCCACTCGGGAGAAGATCCCCATTAAGGCCCGGCCTACCACGGGGGCCGTTATAGTTCTTAGCAGGACCGCCTCCGGGTACCTGGTGGCGTGGTCCACGAGGACCAGGATGAAGCGGTGGCCCAGGGCGGTCTGGGGGTCCAGGGGCCCTACGATATCGATTCCGACCCGTTCGAACGGGGTGCTGACGGCTGGAAAGGGTTGGAGGGGGGCCTTGACCCGACCCCCCGTCTTCCCGCTGGCTTGGCAGGTCTGGCAGGACCGGCAGTGGTTGTCCACGTCTCTCCGCATCCGGGGCCAGTAGAAGTGGGTCACCAGACGGCTGTACGTTTTGTCTTGCCCCAAGTGTCCGGCGAGGGGCACATCATGTGCCAGGTTGAGCAGGAACTCCCGGAAGCGGAGGGGGACCACCATCACTCGGCTGGCCCCGAGTTCTGCCACTTTTTGCTCACTGTATAGCAGGCCCTCGGCCCAGTAGACCCAGTGGGTGCCGGTCTGGTCCCCGTTGGTTTGGGCGGACGCTTGTTGGCGGACCCCTTCGAGAGTGGGGCAGGACTGCTGCTCTTGTTGGAACTGCTCCCGGGTGGGGCCCCCTTCGTGTCGCCATTGTGTCAGCTCTGGTAGGGCGCACGGGGAAGCCATCTCTTCGGGGGAGGATTCACTAGGTCCAGGGTCGGTGTCCGCCTCCCCCTCGCTGCTGGCGGGAGGGGGTGCGAGCCCCTCGGGCTGGGCGGCCCCGGAGGCCGAGGATGAGCGGGGGGCCTGGGCGGTCATGGACCGGGTGATGGCGCAGGCCCAGTCAGATAGTCCCAGCATTCGGAGGTGCTCTCGTCGCTCTACTTGAGCCCAGGGGGAACTCTCCAAGTCGTTCCCCAGGAGGCAGTCGACGGGGGCGTCGTCGCGTACCGTCACCTTCAGCAGGTCCGTCACCCCTCCCCACTCGAAGGGGACCAGGGCCATCTGGCACAGGCTTTCGCTGTTGTCGGCCGTCCGGACGGGGCACAGCACATTCGGTAGGATCTGTTCGGGGGTCACCAGGTGGCAGCGGACAGCGGTGACACTGGCGCCGGTGTCACGAAGGGCTTCGGCCCGTTGTCCATTGACCGTGACCTGCTGCCGGTACTTCTGGGTGTTGCTTGGGATGGGGGTGCAGGGTACCATTTCTCGGCTACCCAGGCAGACCAGGGACATGGCTGCCGGCTCCCATTCAGTGGTCCCTCGGTCGAGGGTCTCCTCTTCCTCTTCTCCTTCTCCCAGGGCGGCGGCCGCCAGCTGTCGGGGCGGGGGCCTGCCGGCCCCGTTTCTTCGGTTCAGGGGGCAGACCGGATCGCTGGCATAGTGTCCGGTTTGTTGGCAGCCGTAGCACGTTACTGGTGGCCGTGGTCCGGGTCTGGCCGGGGGCGCCCCCCTTCGGGCTAGGCTCGGGGAGAGTTGTTGCTGCGGTGGCCCTCAAGGGGGGCTCCTGGGGGCCCCGGCGGGAGGGTCTCGGTTCCTGTTCGGCCCTCCCCCTCCACCGCGTTGGCGGGGGGGTACGGTGGGGTTCCTCTGGTACTCCCCCATTGAGTTCCGGGGGACCCGGGAGTTGACCCATCGATCGGCCTCGACGGCGAGTTTTCGCGGGTCGGTCATTTTGCAGTCTAGGAGGTGCTGTCTCAGTTCCACGAAGCAATTGTTGGAGAGATGTTCCCACACGATGAGGTCGACCAGCTGCCCGTAGGTGGTTACTTTGCTACCTTTGATCCATCCTTCTAGGGCCCGACTGAAAAAGTCCACATACTCCACCCAGGTGGTACCCGGGATTTTCTTGCAGTCTCTGAACCGCTGGCGGTACATTTCCGCGGTTAGCCCGTAGCGGGTGAGCAGGGCCTCCTTCATGTGATCGTAGGAGGTCATCACCTCCTCCGGCAGCTGGAGCAGTGTGTCTCGACCCTCACTCAGGAACCGCCCCCACAGGCCCGCGCCCCAGTCTTTTCGGGGCACCCGATGAGAGGTCATGGCCACCTCGTAGGCCTTGAACCATTGTTGGATGTCGTCATTCTTGTAGTACTCCTTGACGACCTCTTTCGGGATATGTACCTTGGTCTCGGAAGGCGGTAGAGTGTCTCTAGTACTGGGGGCGTTGGTCCCTCCGTTCTTGGCCTTGATTTCGAGCTCCTTGAGACTGCGCTCGTGCTCAAGGGTCAGTTTCTTTTCCTCCAACTCCTGGTGTCGTCTCTTCTCCTCTATCTCCTCTTGAAGCCGTAGCTGCTCTAGGGCCAGTTTCTTTTCCGCCAGCTGGAGTTTGCCGTCCAGCCGCAGTCGTGCGAGCTCTAGCTCGTGGTTCCGGACCTTCTCCCGCTCTCGTATTTCTTCTTCGGAGAGGCCGGTTTCTAGGCTCTTTCTTCCTCCGGTTGCCGGAGTCAGTGCGGTTGATGTGGTCTCAGTCAGGGGCAAGGGACCCTCTTCCTGGGAGGGGCCCGCCCCGGCCTCCAGCCATGTCCTCAGAGCTTTCTGCATCTCCTCTTTGGTACCTAGGCCGGTGGTTGCAATGCCTTTGTCTTTGCAGAACTGTTTTAACTCTTTGTGCGTATATTCTTCCAGCCGTTCGGGCTGGAACTCCATTGTCGCGTTGTTTTCCTGGCTGCTCAAGGTTACTGTTCGTTTGGATGGGTAGCTAGTGGGTACTGGCTGGTACGTACTGCGTTCGGTTCGGATCCCGTCGCTGGCCACCAAATGTTGGAAGGCGGACCCCGAGGAGTCGGCGAGACCACCAAGGGGGGGGGCCCTCACACTGTACGAAGTAGCCGAGCGCTGCCGAGAAGTCTCCTGAGAGATCCTTCTCCTATCACGTACTAGCACAGTAACACCACCACACAGGACTCCAGGAGGTTGTCTCAAGACAAGCAATTCTTTATCAGCAATAAAAAGGTTACGAGGTCAATATTTACACGAAGGGAACGAAGGATCCACCAAAAGTCTCAGTGTCTCTTTGGAAGGGTAGGGGTAGCGGGACAGTCTTTGGCAGGAGTGTGGTATGAGGGTACCTGGGGCCCAGTCCTTATCCTCAAGCTGAAGGACCTCCGGATCTCGGAGGGGTCGAGCCGCGACGGCGTCAGCAGGGCTCCGGCGTACAGTTCGTGGAGAGCCGCGATCCAATCAGCAGGGCTCTCAAGATGGTTTCTGCTCAGCTCGAGCCGCGACGTCGTCAGCAGGGCTCCGAGGGAGGTTTCAGCGAGGTTGGGCCGCGACAGCGTCAGCAGGGCTCCGATGTTCCAGGTGGCTTCAAAGTGTTCACAAGAAGGAGCCGCGACGCAGTCAGCAGGGCTCGTGATGGTTCCGACAAGAGTTCTTCTCCGTAGGGTCAGCCGCGATTCAATCAGCAGGGCACTCGACTCCGGGATACAACTGCCGATCTGTGGCGGGGTTGCTCCAGATATAGGTCTGGAGCCCTTTGATGTCCGGACCCAGGCGCCCGGGGGGGCGGAGAGGCCGGGTGGAGGTGGCCAGACGCCCAGCAGGAGAGGCGCCAGGCCCAAGGGAGTTGCAGGGCGATCACACCTCGAGAGGGGAGGACAGTTGGGGGTCCCATCGATACTGTCCTCCGCCGGGGGCGATGAATGGTTCCTGCTGCCCCCCCTGGCCAGTTCGTGGTGCCTCGATGTCGAGGCTTCGCTGGGGTCGAGGCCGGGTTGAGCGGGGTCGCGTTGGCTGGTGCACAGAGTCACGTGGATGCCAACAAGATGGCGGAGCCACGAGGGGTATGCGACCTCGTGCAGCTCAGGATGAAGGGCCTTGGTGCAGTTCAGAAGGGTGGCCCGTGAAGGCCGGGGCGGGGAACGGGCACAATCCACGGGGGTAAGGACCACGCCACGAGGCCGGGTCCAACAGAGTCTGACTGTGCAGGCAAGCTAGGGGACACGCGTCTCACTGTATCCCCCACCTGGATGTGAACTTTGGATTGCCCTATGGGCATTGTACATTTTGAACTTTCAAGGGACAAACTGATTTTTGGATGCTGAATAAAGCAATTTATTTTTCCTTAGTACACTACTGTCTGTCTGGTACTGCTGTTGGTCGACCTGCCCCATTATTTTGGGTGGTGATAATGTGTTGGGTGTGTGGGAATTGTAGTCTTGTGCTGGTCATAGGGTGGATCCTGGTATCTGTGTGCCATCACACTTTGTTCATGTAAGCAGTTACTGCATGGTGACATCGTCCCAAGGTGTGTTCCTTCCTCTGTGTAACCTGACATCTTCCCTGCAGGGTCTTTCCAATATGTGGTGCTGAGCTGTGTCTACATTGGCTGGGTGTGTGACGGACTCGTTAGACTTGGGCCATGCATGCTGAGCGATGTCTCCACCTGCATCATTCGTGGCATCCTTGGTGGTCACTGTACTTGTGTATGTAGTCTGTTGTCATGACTTCATGTGTACATGTTTTCTTTTTGGTGCTATGCATGTGTATACTCCCAGCCTTGCACACATGTGGTACATGTACTGCAGGATCTTTGTGCACCTGACTGACATTTGTGGGCATTGGATCTGTGGGTACTCCACCCTTTTCTTTGCAGGGGCACTGCTGGGAGTGTTAGGCACCCACCCCTCCTGTGTCTGGGCACTGCTGGGAGGACTCTGCACACACCCCTCCTGTGTATGGGCACTGCTGGGAGGACTCTGCACACACCCCTCTTGTGTCTGGGCACTGCTGGGAGGACTCTGCACACACCCCTCCTGTGTCTGGGCACTGCTGGGAGGACTCTGCACACACCCCTCCTGTGTCTGGGCACTGCTGGGAGGACTCTGCACACACACCTCCTGTGTCTGGGCACTGCTGGGAGTGTTAGGTACCCACCCCTCCTGTGTCTGGGCACTGCTGGGAGGACTCTGCACACACCCCTCCTGTGTCTGGGCACTGCTGGGAGTGTTAGGCACCCACCCCTCCTGTGTCTGGGCACTGCTGGGAGGACTCTGCACACACCCCTCTTGTGACTGGGCACTGCTGGGAGGACTCTGCACCCACCCCTCCTGTGTCTGGGCACTGCTGGGAGTGTTAGGCACCCACCACTCCTGTGTCTGGGCACTGCTGGGGGGACTCTGCACCCACCCCTCCTGTGTCTGGGCACTGCTGGGAGGACTCTGCGCACACCCCTCCTGTGTCTGGGCACTGCTGGGAGGACTCTGCACCCACCCCTCCTGTGTCTGGGCACTGCTGGGAGGACTCTGCACACACCACTCTTGTGACTGGGCACTGCTGGGAGGACTCTGCACCCACCCCTCCTGTGTCTGGGCACTGCTGGGAGGACTCTGCACACACCCCTCTTGTGACTGGGCACTGCTGGGAGGACTCTGCACCCACCCCTCCTGTGTCTGGGCACTGCTGGGAGTGTTAGGCACCCACCCCTCCTGTGTCTGGGCACTGCTGGGAGGACTCTGCACACATCCCTCCTGTGTCTGGGCACTGCTGGGAGGACTCTGCACACACCCCTCCTGTGTCTGGGCACTGCTGGGAGGACTCTGCACCCACCCCTCCTGTGTCTGGGCACTGCTGGGAGGACTCTGCACCCACCCCTCCTGTGTCTGGGCACTGCTGGGAGGACTCTGCGCACACCACTCTTGTGACTGGGCACTGCTGGGAGGACTCTGCACCCACCCCTCTTGTGTCTGTGCACTGCTGGGAGGACTCTGCACACACCCCTCCTGTGTCTGGGCACTGCTGGGAGGACTCTGCACACACCCCTCCTATTTCAGGATATGTACGCTTAGAACATACACGGGTGTGGGTTCGCTCCATGCATACGAGGTGGGGGTACGGTCCGTACGTACACTGTTGGGGTGGGGGGGTACGCTCCATACGTACGCGGGTGAGGGTACGGGTCGTACTTACACTGTTGGGGTGGGGGGTACGCTCCATACGTACGCGGGTGAGGGTACGGGTCGTACTTACACTGTTGGGGTGGGGGGTACGCTCCATACGTACGCGGGTGAGGGTACGAGTCATACTTACACTGTTGGGGTGGGGGTACGCTCCATACGTACGCGGGTGAGGGTACGGGTCGTACTTACACTGTTGGGGTGGGGGTACGCTCCATGCATACGCGGGTGAGGGTACGGGTCGTACATACACTGTTGGGGTGGGGGTACGGTCCATACGTACGCGGGTGAGGGTACGGGTCGTACATACACGGTTGGGGTGGGGGTACGCTCCATGCATACGCGGGTGAGGGTACGGGTCGTACTTACACTGTTGGGGTGGGGGGTACGCTCCATATGTACGCGGGTGAGGGTACGAGTCTGACTTACACTGTTGGGGTGGGGGGTACGCTCCATGCATACGGGGGTGGGGGTACGGTCCGTACATATCCATACCCACGCTATGTAATGCTTGTGCGGGCCGTACCCAGGCCTTTGCCACGTGGGTACAGCCGTCCCGCCATTGTTGGGGTGACGTAGGTGTGGGCGGGGTACGACTCGTACCCACTCTCTTAAGGCGTGGGTACGGGACGTACCTGTATTGTTGTGTTTCCGGTTCGCGTCGTCAAGCACTTCCGTTGTGGCGGACGCTGGCTTTGCTGGACACGCCCCCACCCCCTCATAGTGACCAGGGCCTGGGGGTCAGGTATGTCCAGGGCATGTGTGCTGTGTGACTTTGGTGGGGGTGTTGTGGCCTGCCCCTGGTCCTGCCCCCCCCCTTTCCCCCCTCCCTTTGTTGTTCTGACCTTCTGCGGCGTCTGCGTCGTAACCTGTAGAGGACGACTGCTATGAGGGCCGGGATGACACGTAGGTTCGGGTCCATGTCTGTCCGTCGCGTGCAGGTACTCCTTGTTCGCGTCGTCCTGATTTCCTGGCAGTTTTTGGCTGCCGGAAAAGATTGTCCGTGCGGGATGACGTCGGTGCGAATCGTAATTCCTGGTTCGTGAATGGCAGGCTATGTGCGTCCCGACGTCACGTCGGCGCTTTCCCGGATCACATTTGTATGTTTCTTTTCGTCGGTCGGGGTTTTGTACGATTCGTACGGAAATGGTATTTCCGTGCGAATCGTACTTCCATGTTTGTATATTTTTACGACCGGGTACGCGTCGGACGGAGAATATACTCCGTCCGACGGTTCGTACCCGGTTTTTACAGGATCGTGATCGGCACCTATATATGTTTATTATCCAGCCCTTTCCCTCAGTTGATTTAGTGTAGAGTGGGAATAGTAAAAATCTAGTACTTTATTTTGGAGTAAGGTTAATGATAAAAATGTATGTTTAAGTGGTAATAGTATTTTATACATGTGTATTTAAAAATATATATTTATAACTGACAATTATTTAAGATAATTATTTTATTGTAAATATAAAAAACACAAATTAACATAGGCATTAAATACAGTACAATATTTATATTTTATTTATTTGTTTATTTTCATTCAAAGTCTCAAGTAAAGAAATATTATGTATTTTATTTTATTTACATTGATATATATATATAGTTAAAAAGAGAAATAATAATACATTTTTTATTTTTGGATAAATTGCATATTTAGTACATATTTCACATAAACATACACAATAGAGAAGTTGGTAAATCCGTACATTAAAAAAAAAAAGATGCAGCTATCCACTGATTTTTACCTATTGTTTTAATACATATTTTTTCTGTAACAGGTATAGAATATTTATTTATATTGTAAATATGCATTACATAATTACATCTAGGGGTTGATTCCGATCCGGGTCGGACAGCTGTTCGTAGCCTTACCTTGCGACCAACACGTTCCAGGAGCCGGTCCGTCTGGGCAATGAAGTATGATGCGCATAACTGACACAATTCTGTCCGACATGTAGGTTGCGATCCCAGCAGCATTTCCCGTACGAGCCGTACCTCCGATCGCCAATTCGAATCGCCTGGAAGCAGTTCCCACAGGAGTTTCCGTCCGGAAAAGTACGATGCGCAAATCATACGCTCCGGACGGGTCACCACTAGCAGCATCCGGGAGAGCTGCATATCAGGTCCGATTCGCGCCACAACATGATCCACGGCTACGAGACGGACCAATTCTCAATGTGTACGAGACGGAGCAACGAGCAGCAAGTACAAGACGAACCAACGATGAATACCATCGCGCAGGTCATCCCAGTACTGTATTTCTATCTCCGGATCAGGAACAGACGCGCACAACGCAGACGGTCAGTCAGACACCCCCACAAATAAACGTCAGGAACACGCGAAATGCTACACACACATGGGGGGGTCAAATCCCTTACCTCAGCAACAGAAAAACCACAGGGGTAGCATGGTCCCCACTATCAGCAGACCCCACACCTGGGGGGTGCCCATCACCACTCCCCTCCCCACTCATAGGGGGCTGTATGCCCTGCACCACTACCCTCCCCACTCATAGGGGGATGTATGCCCTGCACCACTACCCTCCCCACACATTGGGGGATGTATGCCCTGCAACACTACCCTTCCAACTCATAGGGGGATGTATGCCCTGCACCACTACCCTCCCCACTCATAGGGGGATGTATGCCCTGCACCACTACCCTCCCCACACATTGGGGGATGTATGCCCTGCAACACTACCCTTCCAACTCATAGGGGGATGTATGCCCTGCACCACTACCCTGCCCACTCATAGGGGAATGTATGTCCTGTACCACTAACCGCAACTCATACAGTGCTGTATGTCCTGCACCACTACCATCCCCGCTCATAGGGGGATGTATGCCCTGCACCACTACCCTCCCCACTCAATGGGGATGTATCTCCTGTACCACTACCCTCCCCACTCATAGGCGGATGTATGCCCTGCACCACTACCCTCCCCACTCAAAGGGGGATGTATGCCCTGCACCACTACCCTCCCCACTCATAGGGGGATGTATGCCCTGCACCACTACCCTCCTCACTCATAGGGGGATGTATGCCCTGCACCACTACCCTCCCCACTCATAGGGGGGTGTATGCCCTGCACCACTACCCTCCCCACTCATAGGGGGATGTATGCCCTGCACCACTACCCTCCCCACTCATAGGGGGCTGTATCACCAGACCGATGCAAAAAGAACTATTGATGGACAGAATGCAGAACAATGTCATACATTCACCCCAGTACAGAGATCTGGGCCTAAATCCTTCGTTTTTTGCTCACCATGCCATTCCAGTTTGAACCTAGCCATATGCAAATCAGTCTTGACCCTGTGCCTCATGGGAAGAGTGAAGCCTGAACTGCCAAGCCTGGTTCTCCCTGGACTGGAAACAAGCATCCTAGGACCGGTTTCGGAGTTTCACCCCTCTTCAGCCAGGATAGCTTGATTCCAGTGGCATGGAGAGCACGGGACTCACGTCTGAGCATACCCGTCCCACTCGGGGTGACAAATGCAAAAAGAACTATTGATGGACAGAATGCAGAACAATGTCATAAATTCACCCCAGTACAGGGATCTGGGCCTAAATCCATCGCTTTTTTGCTCACAATGCCATTCCAGTTTGAACCCAGCCATATGCAAATCAGTCTTGACCCTGTGCCTCATGGGAACAGTCTAGCCTGAACTGCCAAGCCAGGTCCTCCCTGGACTGGAAACAAGCATCCTAGGACCGGTTTCGGGGTTTCAGAAAAGTACACATACCCCATAGACCACATGGAGTACATTACATCAACAACTCATTCTGTTATACCTTTAAAACACCTGTACAACAGCAAGTCTATGACACCCATCATCAACATCATGTACATTTGAAGCAACACCACTGGATAACACAAATTAGCTTTATTAGACACATAACTCATTGAAACTGTTAAGTCCACCATGTCAAAAGGCCAATGGCCAGTCCATGTCAGGAGTCCTCCCAGGGTGAAATGTGTCAGGTTGTCACCCATTGCTTGCCTGCACTGCTACAGGCAGGGGATATCTCCCCTTGGAGGGACATACACAGGGGCAGGCCAGGCACCGCAGGGACAGGATCAGGGGACAGCAGAATGGGGCAGGGGAGGGCTGGTGGGTGCAGGAGTGTCACTGGCAACTGCAGCGGAGGTGTCTGACACTGTTGGCGCCGTCACCACGGCAGGGCCCAAGTCCAATGGGGTGTGTGCTGACATCAATGCAGGGCCCAAGTCAGATGGGGTTGTCACCGGCACCACTGCAGTTGGCAGGTCGGATGGTTGGGACGGGGCCTCCACTGCAGTGCAAAACTCCAAGGGAGTGTCATCGGACCCAGGTGAGGTTGGCATGATGAGGGGGGGACACGGTACCCACATCAGTGGCAGGAACAGGCTGAGCATGTGAGGTGGGGGTGGAAGTGCATGTGATAAGAGGGGATGGCCTAATCATTTTGGGGATGCAGTATTGGTGTGTGGGAGAACCAGGGGCAGGGTTTGGCGGAGGGACCTGTGGAGTGGTGGCCTGGGGGCTGCAGGAAGGAGAATGTGACTTGGACCTGCGGGTTTGGGGGGGCTTGCTCTTCCTGCTCCGGGCGGACTTGAGGATGTGCACCTCAGTGTCTGGCCGCATGAGGGAGGGTGTCTGTGTGGGAGGGGAACTCCCCCCTGTGCGTGGTGACTTCCTCTTCCCCTTGTGCGTCTGAGCAGTTGGATCGGTGGGGAAGAAGCCAAGGTCACAGAGGAAGCTGCTTGGAAGGAGCCTCTAGCGGTCGCACTTGAAGCTGGCCCACTCGTGGAGTGGAGGCCAACAATCTTGGATGCAGGAGGTGCTCAAGGCTGGGGCTACTCGAAGCCCAAAGCACAACTTCGAGGAGGACCAGGAAGATAGTGTTGCTGCAAAAGTTCACGGTGTCCAGAGGTCACGGTTCCACGTCACCCATGATAGCCACGGGCCTCAACTTTGGGAAGTCTTGAAATCTACCTCTGGTCATGCAAAGACGTTGGTTTCCGGCGGGAGCTTCAGTGATGCAGACCGGTCATTTGCTTCTTTGGTGCCTGCCAAGCAGGGGAGTCACTCCTTGACCCCAAGGGAGATTTCTTCAGTCTTCTAGTCAGGATAGAACGTCGAAGGCCCAGGATATCTGTAGCAGAGTTTCATCCAAGGTAATCAAAAGTCCTAGGGACTGGATTCCTATACTTATAGTAAGTTTAGGGAATGGACTAACTCTAAGGCCCACCTATGGGTGGGCATGGAAAGAAGGGTGGTTACACCCATTTCCTTTGTCCAGTTTAGCGCCAGAGCAGGGGCAGGTAGCCCCTACAACTGGTTTGAACTGGGCTATGCACAGGGACAGCAAACGTGCCCCCAGTGCAGGACTTCAAAGCACCAGAGAGTGCTCCCGCCCAGCCCCAATACACATCAGCCTGTCTTGGGAGGTGGTAACATCTCCCTTCAACAGGAAACCTATTGTCCAGGCCTCCCCTGCCGGAGTTTCGGTCAGCAGCAGGAGGCCAGACCCGTGTCTGTGGCAGAGGCATCCATTTTGTGATGCCAGGGCTAAGGAAAGTCCTACCGGGTTTAGCCAGTGTGAACCTGTCATTCCCTCTAGAAGGGTGGAATGCTACCCCTGCGGGGGGGGGGTAGTATTCCAAAGCCTTTGACACCAAACACAACATGTTTTGATGCAGCCATCCTAAAGTTAGCATTTACCGCGAGGTTATTATGCACTTAAGAGTATATGGTATGGCTGTAACGCCATAAGGAAGTATTTCTGAAAACCACTGCAGAGGGGCCCAGCTCAGGCTTGGGCACCCTCTCACATACAACCAAGCACTCTGCCTTCAGGATTGTCAAGGCCTGCCATAGGAGTGGCTTATAGGTTTATAGGTGTCTGTATAGGGTAGTGATATAGGTAGCCTATACCACAGTAAGGGGTGCAAGCACACCCTTACCCAGGCTGCAGTAGCAGACCTGTGGTGCCATTTTGGAGGGCTTCCCAGGGGTGGCATATTATATGCTGCAGCTCCTGGTAGTCCTCTGAGGTACCTATGCCCTAGGTACATAGTATACCATATACTAGATACTAGATATGTACCTAATGTACATGGAAACCATATTAGAGAGAAAGCAGCTAGGCTGTGGTCCTGAGTAGCAGGGCCACACCCAGACTAAGGTCGAAAAACAGTGAAACACCAGCAAAAAGTGGGGGTACCCATGTGAAGCAGATCCTACTCTCCTACAATGTACATTTTTCTGAGGCCCATAACTTCTCATTGCTGCTACATGGCTGTGTGTCAAATACCCCGGCACCTATGGTGTGCCAAAACATCAATTGGAACACATATCAATTGCCCACACAGAGTACATGTCTTTTTGTCAGGCAATGTGCAGACACATGGAAATCATGTGCCTCACTCATGAAGACAAAACAATGCACCGGTCGCAGATGCTATTCACAACGTTAAGTTTGTACAACAGCAGGGACACAAAACCCAAGTAACACAAGTCACAGCCTGAAAGGGGCACACCTGTGTATCAGATGAGGATGGGACATGACGTAGTTTTGTCACATGACTCCTGTACAAGCAGACAGGAGATCTCTGGAAGTGTAACCAGGATGTGGGCGTGCAAAGAGCATGTGATACATTGGACACAGAGATTGCATGCACTTACCCCCTCCTTGCTGCTGTCTGGCCTTTAACTGGCCATCCAGGTCCGTGAAGACCACCGGCTGAATCCTGAGCATGTGGGGTGGTCAGTGTCCGTCGTCCGCCCCTTCGCGAGGAGGCGACAGCTTCAGCTGGACTCTGGCAATCCTCCAAGTCCAGCCACAAAGGTCCTGCCACCTCTTCTGGCAGTTGCAGATGAGCCGTCTGTGGACCCCCACAGCACGAACAGCCCGGGCAATGGTCAGCCCGATCTCCTGCTTCTGGTGGGCATCAACCTGTGAGGATGACAAGGGTAGAAAAAGTCCTTTACCACACAAGCCACATGTTTGTGCATCACACATTTGGATATACATGTCTTTCTCGCAAGGGAATATGATGGACACAGGTAGTGCAGATATGGTGATTGGCAGTTGTCCTGATTTTTCTACAGGAAAACATTAACTGAGTATTACAACCGTGTGAAAATACACTTTTCATGCACAGTACCTGTCCACTACAGGGACCGACACACCATGGGGGTATGAACTACTCAGTGAGCATGCTAAACACTGTTGAACACAATTTCATTGGTGCCAGTCAGACAACATACACAATGAATAAGGGATGTGGAGTGCACACTCACCTGCTCCCGTGGTGTCCCATACAGCCTGGTGTACTGTGGATGGAGGCTGTCCAGCAGGGCCTTGTTCTCCTCCTCTGTGAAGGATGGGGCCCTCTCCCCAGTTCGTGCCATTCTTGGAGCCAGAGGATGCAGAGACAGCAGCAGTGGTAGCAGAGATGTCGATCTGGAGAATGTAGTGCAGGCAAGTGAGCTCACAGGTGAACAGACAGACTTATATTTGTGCTGCAGAGGCAGATTCAGTCCCATGTGTCAAAAGCGATAGGTCCGACACATTTGCATCCTATAAATCTGGCCAATCCATCGCATTGCACGTCTCGTACACGCCTTCCGCATCGTTTGTAATATTCAAAAGCATTGCAGTGACGAGTCTGAAACATTGTTGCAGGCAGCCAACGAATTTTCAAGAAACCGAATCATACCAGGCTCAAATCCGCGTCAGTCCACATTGGTGACATTGTGCAAGGCGTGCGTGCGGATCGGTCCACCCGCGTCAGTCCACATTGGTAACATTGTGCAAGGCGTGCGTGCGGCTCGGTCCACCTGCGTCAGTCCACATTGATGACATTGTGCAAGGCATGCATGCAAGGTATGCGTGCGGTTCGGTCCACCCGCGTCATTCCACATTGGTAACATTGTGCAAGGCGTGCGTGCGGATCGGTCCACCCACGTCAGTCCACATTGGTGACATTGTGCAAGGCGTGCATGCGGCTCGGTCCACCTGTGTCAGTCCACATTGGTGACATTGTGCAACGCGTGCGTTTAAGGCGTGCGTGCGGCTCGGTCCACCCGCATCAGTCCACATTGGTGACATTGTGCAAGGCGTGCGTGCGGATCGGTCCACCCACATCAGTCCACATTGGTGACATTGTGCAAGGCATGCGTGCGGCTCGGTCCACCCTCATCAGTCCACATTGGTGACATTGTGCAAGGCATGCGTGCGGCTCGGTCCACCCGTGTCAGTCCAGATTGGTGACATTGTGCAAGGCGTGCGTGCGGATCGGTCCACCCGCGTCAGTCCACATTGGTGACATTGCACAAGGCGTGGTTGCAGCTCGGTCCACCCGCATCAGTCCACATTGGTGAAATTGTGCAAGGCGTGCGTGCAAGGTGTGCGTGCGGCTTGGTCCACCTGCGTCAGTCCACATTGGTGACATTGTGCAAGATGTGCATGCGGATCGGTCTTCCTGCGTCAGTCCACATTGGTGACATTGTGCAAGGTGTATGTGCAGCTCCTTCCCTAGGTGTTCAACGCATCTTTCGCATTGGTCACCTGTGTCAATCACCATATAAGTAACTGTTTAAGGCATGCAACACACCATAGCTTGCCATTGACCCATGGGCACAATAACAATACACTCTGTGACACAGTAACTCTAAGTGCATGTCAGGCTGCATTACCTGTGTGTGTATGTGGGTAGACATGTGAATTTGTATGTTTCACTTAGTGGCACCCACTCCCAGGCAGGGCAGGTTGTCATGGGGAAAGATCCAATTGTTGACTGGACACTTAACCACTGTGTTTGATGACAGTACATTTCAGTGCATGAGGCATGTCCACAGTTCCCGGTGTACATTGTGCATTTCATGTGACATACACCCTGACTCTTCAGTGGAATGGTAGGTGCCTCACAGGGTGTCACAGTGCCACATATGTGATGTTCATCCACAGCATTTGTGCCTTGCCATGCAGAGATGACTCAGATTACATGTGCTCAATGTCAAATGTTCACAACATCCCAGTCTATTGTCAATGTGAGTGGATGTTGCGTCTGTGGGTCTCAGACATCCATGTGTGAGCTGGCATGAAATCAGGGGGAACTTCATGTGTGTGTTATGTGTGCGTTGTGTTGTGCACATGGTACGCCACATCATGATGGTGTCCATGTTGCGACACAAGGTCCCTGTGTGTGTCTGTCAGGAACCTGTGATGTGGGGTAGACATCTGTCCTCACTAGTCACTCTGGTGTGTGTCTGGTATGTGACACTCATACTGATGTACTGTGACGGGGCCCATTGATTGCTCAGAGCACAACAGGGACCTTGTTGTGTGGCCCTGTAGAGCTGAGATGTCAGATGATGGGCATGTATCTGATATGTGTGTCTATACCCAACAGCACACACATCATGTTCTTGTGTCGTGTAATGTGGTATCATGTGCTATTTGTCATGTACAATGGCACATAGATAGGGGGAATGACAAACTGTCTTTGCTCTCCTATGTACTGCAGGAGACCAAATGTCCACAGAACATTCCCAGACCTGGAGACCATGGTTGAACGTGACTGCATGCGACGGTACCACTTCACCAGGCAGCTGATCGAAGAATTGGCAGAGCAATTGGCTCCACATCTCCAACCTGGCCGGACATACCCTACGGCGCTGACCCCCAAGGTGAAGGTGATGGCAGCCCTACACTTTTTTGCCACAGGTACTTTCCAGCACACTGTTGCTACTGCTGGTGGAATGTCACAGACTATGTTCAGCCATGTGCTTCGGGATGTGTTGGAGGCAATGTTGCATTTCCTGGACCAGTACATCCATTTCGCCAACGCACAACGACTAGCTGACATCAAAGGGGACTTCTATGCCCTGGGCAGGATGCCACGTGTCATTGACTCCATCGATGGGACACATGTGGCTTTGGTATCACCGCAGGCACATGAGCAGATGTACCGGAACAGGAAGCATTTCCACTCTATAAATGCTCCTGTGGTTTGTTTTGCTGACATGACCATTTCCCATGTGTGTGCAAGGTTCCCGGGCTCAGCGCAACGATGATGCACAGATGCAGTACCAGCATTCCTGGCTTGTCGGTGTGTACTGACTGCTTAGCATTGTGTGTGTTTGCTAAAGTTGATTCGCACCCTATTTTCACGCTCAACTAATGTGCAATTGTCTCCCTGTAGGTGACTCCAGATACCCCAACATGCTGTGGTTGCTGACACCCCTCAGGAACCCTGTGACACCAGCGGAGATGCGCCACAATGAGGCACATGGTCGTACCAGGAGAGTGATTGAGAAGATATTTGGCCTCCTGAAAAGCAGATTCCGCTGCCTGGATAAGACAGGAGGGGCCCTCCCATGTGCACTTGCGAAGGTGTGCAGGATCATCATTGTGTGCTGCATGCTACAAAACCTGGCAGTGCGGAAGCAGTTGCCTCTCATCTGGATGACGATGACCAACCTCCACCAGCCGTGGAGGATCCTGGTCTGGGGCATGATGCCAGTGATGATGAGGGTGATGGTGATGTTCGGAGCCAGCTGATCCAGAACTCCCTCTCATGAATGTCAGTATACAGGTATGTGTTGTCCAAGTATTGTGTTGGCATGACCTATGTAGGTGGTGCACCGGTGCTGATTGAGTGTGGCAGTATGTTACTTGTCAGTATGCTTGCTGTGATGTGTCCTTTCTGGTAGTCTGTACTCCCAGCGTTTTCCTGATTGTTAGGTTGTATCTGGGTAGTTAGTGTTTTGTTCCAGAGTGCAAGTAATCGTTGTCCCAACCAATGATGTGCCACACACCCCTGGACTTTCATCGTTCACCACATGTTTAATTTTCAGATAACTGTCACGTGAGGTTAACGTGCATCAGTTGTAGTATTCTCACAATGTGAATATTTAATAAAGCAGCCCTACACTTTGAGATGTGCTCCGTGTGTCCACACATCCAACAGTAATTCGCATCCTGTACCTGTGGACTGCTTGCCAATGACCCAGGATGGGTGTGCATTCCACTGTATCTCCTGTTGACATCAGCGTTGACGATGAGTTAGGGGCCCTGGTGAGTATGTGTTGTGTTGTCCTAGTGGTGTGTGTCCCTCATATTTGTCACATTCACATGACTCACATTACGGTGTTCGCATTGCTGTAATAGTTTGCATGCACAGTGTTCCTCAGCAGCTCATCCTCGCCATGGCACAAAGCAAGTAGGAATCATGACAGAGGCAAGTATTGTGTGATTGGGAATTTATTTATAAACATGTGTAAGGATGGTGAACAGATTTTGCAGTGCTGTACAATGTGATGGTAATCCAAATTTCACAGGTGAGTTGGTAGTCTTGGTAATTGAAATATCCAGAGTAGTGTGGAAATATGGATTTTTCTGATCAGTTATGTCCCCTATCTTGGACCCCAACGGTTTCATGTATGGATCACAAGTACATGTATGTTCCCTCCAGCTCCAGTTATGAAGACGCAAATACATGTGCGTCCACCGTTAACATGTCCTCTTTCAGATCCGCCATGAATGGGCCGGATATTCCATTCCTAAGTACGAAAGGCCACCGGCTTTATATGGTTCACTTATGCCATTTTACAGTTCAGGCGAGTAGGCCCTGATTCTGCCATCAAGCTTTTCCTGCCTTCTGCCTCTGAGAGCTCCAGTCTGAGCCTGCATCTGTATCCATGAACTTTGTCCTCATTCTCTGCGCGGCTCACGGTGCCTGACATCAGCTCGCTGCCTGCCAAAAACTGTATTTCACCTTCGAAATTATCTGCTCCGCTCCCTGCCCAATGCATTCCTGTCTAGTAGTTTAAGTAAACATTCTTCCAGCTACCGAGCAAAGGCCCGGTTTCTCTGTCTTTATGCAAGTAATTCATAGCCCTATTATTATGGAAGACTTTCGCCCTCGCATCTAGTGTAGACACTTAGACGCTTGTACACGCACTAACAGTCAGTATAGTCAGTATAGAATAAGATTCTACTCTAAGAGACCTCTCTTTTGGATAACATAGTTCTTTAAACATAGGATGTTAGATATGATTTGGGATTAGGTTGACTTGACCCTCCAGACATCTGTCGCCACATGTAGAGCTAAATGTCAAGTCCCCTTCACCCCCTAGTTGCACGTCAATCACACGTCATGCTGCTGCGCGCGCATTTCTGCCAAGTATTTCTGCTAACGTTGTGAAATTCTTTCATGGAAACACCCTATTATGACATCACACTTAATGACGTTCTTTAGTCACACCCAGTTACGCCCACTTTTGCTACGCATGTATGTTTTATCTACACTATCAATTGTTACGCCTCTTGCATTTGCTTCAATGTAATGCCTATTGTATAAAAGTAATTACTTATCAATAAAATATGTACTTCACTTCCTGAACCTCCGTGGTGATGGAACCTGGAGTCAACGATTCGAATCGTCCATTGGAATAAAGCCCATTCCGAACCTCTAACACCACGGATTCTGCCTCTTATTTTACTGAGCTATATTTATTATTTTTCTGTATCAATTAAGTCCCGGTAATTAAATTATTTACCACATGAATGGCGCCCGAACAGGGACACTTTCTCATCTCACGCGCCGGCGGTGCGTTGCAGGCCCGGTCTCCTGCCACAGCTGGACGGACAACAACGCGTACCAGCAGGATTTCCTGTATCTCCCTCCGGTCAAGCGGGGGCGACTGAGGCTGCGATCAACACCCAGACGAGGCGGTGAGAAGTGCGAAGTATCCCGACCAGAGCCTAGCTGAGAGAGCAAGATCCGAGGTATACAGAGGCCCACCAAGTTTCCGATGTCCCGAAGTGTCCGAAGTTTTCGAGTCGAGTCCAGTCCGGTCCAGTTCAGTTCAGTTCCGTTCCGAGGCCTTCCGTTCCGAGCTACCCGGTGAGTACCATTACTGGGGAGGCGTTCTGACGTGCACATAGGTTGTGCCGGTCAAGACGGGTTTGGGTACACAAATCCGGTCTGCACTGTTTTAGCAGTGTATCTGTACTGTTTAGCAGTATATCTAGTATATCAAGTATATAAATTCAGAATAATTCAGTTAATGCCGAGTATTATGTTTAGTGATTAAGTTTCCTTAGAATCGTCATCATCATTGTTGCTCATTTAAATGTTAAATGTTAAATGTGTTAATACGTCCTGCATATTGTGGTGTGAATGACTGTTCATTATCGTGGTTTATTGTATTAAGTTTGTTCAAGATCAAGTATCAGACCAGTTCTCAATATGCCGCTCTTTTCGAAATTAAGACAGTTCACAACTAGAAAAGGGGTACTCGAAGAAGCTGTTCCTATTCCTCCTAGGGACACTCCAGGGTACTTCATGTATCACAAACACGGCTTAGACGCCATATTATTTCTTGATCTATGGGTAGACTACACTAAGGAATTACCAGAAAGTCAGAGGTGGCCCGCAGCTGGGACCTGGGATGCAGAGTGCATCGTGAAAGTAGAGGAAGAATTATGGAAAAAGAAAGCTAGACAATCACAGAAAGACGCCATTGAATTATGGCGTAAAGAATCGTATAGACGTACAGAAAAAGCACGTAGACAGGAAGAGAAGAGTAAAGAGAATTCAAATGAAGTCCGAGAAAATCTATTAATTAAAGAAGGTACACGAGTGAAATCAGAACAAGTAGACAGACAAAGACATGCCCTTATGAAGGGTATGTATCCCCTTCTGGCCGAAGGATTACCTAAGGCTACTCTGGGGATACCAAAAGACTTGCCACCCCCATTATTTCCAATAAAAGTATATCCTAAGGGGCATCCTAGAACCGCAGAAGATGTTTTTCTTTCCTCATATTTAGATGACGCAGCTCCCGAGTATGCTAGCCCCGCCCCGCATAGACCGTCGGCCGGGGAGGTTCAACGCCAAGATCCTGTATCTGTATCCTTACAGCACCAAATCCTGACACAAGTTCCGGCAAGCACATCTGTTTCCTCATCTGTTCCTACAGCTACTTCTATAGCTGTGTCCACACCTATAGTTGCTGTATCGCGTTCAACGAATCCTTTCACGCCCGATACCCCAGACGGGGCTACCGGAGGTGCTACTAACATTTTTTCTACGCCACCCAGAATAAATAAACTTACTTTTCAAGAATCAGCACATCCACGTACCCCCAAACTCATAAATTCCCGCACGCTTAAGGAACTTCTTGTAGATTGTAGATATGACCCTGTGCCCGGAAAAGAGGACGAAATGATCATGGCATCATTACGTATCAGACGAGCTGCGGTGTATTTAGGAAAGCTACCAGGAATGACTATGCATCTAGATAATATATATCATTTTGTCCAAACAGGGCGAGATTCTGAATGTATTAACAGAGCTATGGAATACCAGAAAGTGGAGATACAGGGGGAACTGTTACGTTTTCTCATAAATTGTGTAATCAGAAATCAAGACCGACCGGGGGTAGATCCGGAAATAATGCAAACCCTTACCAGATGGAGCCAGAATATATCAGAAGGGAGACATGATAGGCAAAAATGTATAATAGCCATGTGCCGAAAGATCCGTAAAGAAATAGAACGCCTACACGAAGAGAGATTAGCGGTAGACCAGTTTGAACAAGATGAGGAGGAGGAAGGATCAGGACTGCCCACAGGACAGTCAGAAACCATAGCCTATGTAGGTAGAGGAAGATCTTGTAATAGTACTAGATGTTTCACTGACCCGATACGTCCGATATGTTCAGATAATAACAGGAATTTCCAAACACCTATAATAAATCTAAGGTCCCCCGAGCATTCGTTCCAAGCCGCTGACAAATTACTCCGAGAACGAAGGGGTTATCATTTACTCGATTCTATGGATGAACAAGAATTAGCCAGGTCAGCCGTTCATTGGGCTGACAGTCCCGGAAAATATGGTGATGATACAGTAGCACACACATTTTTGAACCTCACCCCAGATGAACAGCGTTTAGCTGGGATTTATATGATTCAACAACTTCTTATACTTTATCAAAGTCAACATTCAGATCCTGGTCCTTTACCTGATATATTGACTGAATTACTCACGAATAGATGGAGAGGTTCAGGTACTAAGCTAATTAAAGAAATACTAGAATCAAGAAAGCAGTACATTCTTTTTGTATGTCCAGAACATGTCTCACTGCCCATCAAGGAAAGACCGATGTATTACATGGACAGACAGAATCCCTTACGAGAAGTACACCCAATAAAGGGCGAGGACAATCAGTTTAAACGTGTATTTGTATATACGCCCATATCGAAAATAGAATTGTTAGAAATGAAGAAAGTGGTACCCAGTCATGACAAAGACCCAGCGGGTTTCCACCGAGAAATTAAAGACATGTTACTCATGGGAGAGTATACCTATCCCGACATTATGACAATATTAAAGGTATTAATGCCTGCTGGCATTTATGAAAAACTCAAGGAAAAAGAGTGGGAGGTGGGAGACCAAAAGATAGATTGGACAGCATTAGAAAATGAAGAAAAGGCCCGAGGTCCAGGTTCGGGGCTTGGGGATAAAACTAAAGCACTACCAGGTTTACTAGTACAGGTACTGCCACGTTTATTAACCACGAAAAAGGAAGACTGGGGTGCAATCTCAGCCTGTAAACAAAAGCAAGATGAAGACACTAGTAATTTCTATGCCCGATTCGAAAAATGTTTTGGTATAAATAGTGGTATAAAAGCAAGTAGCGAGTCATACCCACATCTGTTTGTGACAAAATTAGTTGAAAATTCCTTGCCCCAGGTGAAGAATCGAGTATTAAAATTCGAGAGTACCTGGCAAGGTAATACCCCATCACAAATGTTACAAATGTTACAGTACCATTACAATAGAATTAGAGAGGAACAAGAACATGAACAGAGACGCATGAAAGACACGAAAATGAAAATGCTAGTCTCCCAGACAGTTCCAGCTGAAGGTCATAAAAAGGGTACGACACAGTCCGGTGATTCAGCAGGACCTGTAAAAGGGACATGCAACCATTGTAAACAACTAGGTCATTACATACACGATTGCCCAGTCCTGAAGCGTAATATTGCCACAGGTAAAACACAAGAAAGACCACGGCCACCTAGACAGGATCAGAATGAACAAGGAGCACTGCAGCATGCACAGTCCATGCCAGCTCCACAACAGTCTATACAGTTTGTGCCAGCTGCACCAGCGCTGCCTGTTGCTGCCACACAAACCACGACACGACAGCTGTACCAGACCGCACAGTATGATTATCCTGATTATCAACGATACGCATGAACCAGCCTAGAGAGGGAAGTTGACTTACCCCTTATCGAGGTCCCTGTAGACCAAGAAGGACCTTATGTACATAGTGAATTATTAGGCCAAGATAGAAATTTTTTACTTGATACAGGGGCAAGTCGAACAACTATAAAACGTAGTGAAGTTCCAGGGGCACCCCTCTCAGGCTCACAGAATATTTCCCTTGGTTTTTCAGGAAAACCTATTATTAATGAAGTATCACAGCCTCTTCCACTTACGATAGGACCCTTAACCCGAACTACAGATTTATTGCTTACTAAATCATGTCCAGAAAACCTGTTAGGTATAAAAACACTGAAAGCTCTAGGAGCTATTATATGTTGTTCTCCGGAAGGAGTAAGATTGTTTTTACGTGATTTCAAAGGTCACTATGTGTCTCGAGACATGGATCCCCGACTGCAGACTTTACCTACACATTTATGGGCACAAGGCCCTACTGATGTGGGTTGCATGAATATTACACCATATCAGGTTACATTAAAGGCAGGAGTGGTACTACCACGAATGCGACAATACAAGTTACCCCCAGATGCTGTAGTGGCTTTACTGCAAATTATTGACGAGCTCATTGTCCAAGGAGTGGTTGTGGAAACAGACTCCAATGTATGTAATTCCCCGATAATTCCGATTCTTAAACGAACAGATCCAAAGTCTCCGCCAGTATATCGATTGGTTATTGATCTGCGCGAATTGAACAAATGCATTGTGCCACAATTCCCTGTGGTCCCAGATATCTCGTCATTACTGACAGCTATTGATTCCGAAGCAACATTCTTTACTGTAATTGATCTCAAGAATGCCTTTTTCAGCGTCCCAATAGATCCGGAAAGCCAATACTTGTTCGGATTTAGTTTAAATGGGCGTAGCTTTAAATTCACACGCGCACCTCAAGGATTTACAGAAAGCCCCAGCATCTATAGCCAAGCACTGAAACGAGAACTTGACAGTATTCACATGCCAGTCAACACTGCCCTGCTTCAATATGTCGATGATCTGCTGATCACCGCTAGAAACGAACCTGAATGTGAGAAAGCATCACTGACGGTATTACATTTTTTGGCCGAAAAGGGGCACAAGGTGTCCCCTTCTAAGCTGCAATTCTGTGTCCAGCGAGTTGTTTACCTTGGTCACTCGCTGTCCAAGGAGGGAAGGCAGCTTACACCAGATCGCATCCAGCTAATTGCAAATATGCCAATACCCACGACACAAAAGGAGGTGCGGGCTTTCATAGGCCTCACTTCATATTGTAGGCAGTGGATCCCTCAGTATGCATTTCTAGCAAAACCACTCATTCAATTGACAACACAGGAGGCAGCCACATCGACTGTCCTCCCTTGGACTCAGGAACATACACACGTTTTTGAAAGTTTAAAGAAAGCTTTATGTCAAGCACCTGTCCTAGCAACACCATGTTACAATAAACAGTTTACACTCTTTGTTACAGAACGCGAAGGTACTGCCTTGTCAGTACTCACACAGGAACAAGCAGGATCACACAAACCATGTGCCTATTTTTCTAGTACATTAGATCCCGTAGCTCAGGCTTTGCCTGCATGCCTAAAATCAGTGGCAGCAACAGCTTTAGCAATCAGACAAAGCGATGCCATAGTGTTAGGACATCCATTGACAGTTCAAGTACCACATGCAATAGAGGTTCTTGTGAATCGAACGCAAACACAACATTTGACTATAGCGCGACTTACAGGGTATGAATTAACATTGTTTCAGCCACATATAGAAATCAGACGTTGTAACACATTGAATCCTGCCACACTTTTACCTGTAATCGGAACAGACCCACTAGCTCATGACTGTATTGAAGTTATTACAATCACGACGAAACCCAGACAAGACTTGACAGATGTCCCATTGTCAGACCCAGACCTAACGTTGTATGTAGATGGTTCATGTATGAGAACAAGTACAGGAGAGTTAGTGGCCGCTTACGCAGTCACAACAGACACTGAAATCATTGAAACAAATTGCATAAATACCTTGTCCGCTCAAGCAGCAGAGCTCGTCGCTCTGACACAAGCCTGTATTCAAGCCACAAAAAAAAAAGTCAACATATACACTGATTCACGTTATGCATTCGGAGTTATACATGACTTCGGCGTGCTGTGGCGAGAGAGAGGTTATTTAACTTCTCACGGTGCCCACATTCAGCACGGACCCCTCATTCATGCCTTATTAGATGCAATACATCTACCCACTGCAATATCAATAATGAAATGTAAAGCTCATACGAAAGTTACTGATATCATTTCTCAAGGCAATGATCTAGCTGACAGAACAGCTAAACAGACTGCTCAAACTCAAACATCCGACATGACAAAGACAATAGTCCCGACGCCAACACATTGTATGACGATTAAAGATCCCGCTCTTGATGTAATTGACATACAGACACATGCTACTCCAGACGAAATAAAGAAATGGACTGAATTAGGAGGGATTCAAACGGACCAAGGATGGATGACGAAGGAAAAATCTGTGTGGTTCCTTCCTGATTCAATGGTCCAAGTTATTATTAACACTGTACATAGTCCAGCGCATCTAGGAGAAAAAGCTATGCTAGACAGCATTCAACACATTTGGTTCAACAAACATTTACGAGCAGCAGCCAAACAAAAAGTTCGTACCTGTATGATCTGTTGTCAGTTCAACCCAGGAAAAAGCATTCCCGTAGAACAGGGTGGATTTCAGCCTCCTGATCACCCTTTTGAAGTCCTCCAGATGGATTATATCCAGATGGAACGATGTCGAGGATTCAAATATGTTCTCGTAGTTGTCTGTGCTCTTTCCCGTTGGACAGAGGCATACCCGGTTTCAGATTACACTGCCCCGACTACTGCCAAACAGTTAGTTCGAGAATTCTTCCCACGATACGGTTTACCACGTGTTGTCTACTCAGATAACGGCCAGCCGTTCTCATCCGAACTAATGAAACACGTTTCACTTTTGTTAGGCTATCAGTGGAAATTCCACTGTGTCCGACACCCCGAGGCAGCAGGTCTCGTGGAAAGAAATAATCAAACTCTGAAAATTAGATTGTCCAAAATATGCAGGGAAAAAGGTGTCGACTGGGTAGTAGCGTTGCCAGTTGCACTCTTTTACATGAGAATGGTAGCACACTCTCGAACAGGGCTATCCCCTTATGAGGTGATCTTCGGTAGACCACCAAATATGTGGGGGACGCCTATACCACGTAAAATAACTGATATTGACTGTAATATGCTGACAGATTACTTGGCTTCCTTGATGTCTGCACTACAATCTTGTCGTTCACAGGTAGCTGCAGCTTTTCCTGACAACACTGAGGTGAAACCCCATGACGTAGTTCCGGGGGACCTGGTCTTGGTGAGGAACTTTGATCGAAAGACTCAGCTGGATCCTAGGTGGAGGTCGCCGCAACTGGTCTTGCTCACCACAAGGACAGCCGTGAAGATCGAAGGCAGGAAAGGCTGGATACATTCAAGTCATATCAAGAAATTTCATGGACTACCATCGGATGTAAATACCACACCTTGTGTGTCTTCACCCATTGACTCAAAACTTCCTTTGGTTGAATCAAGTAATCACGAACAATATAAACTGAAACTCAGGTCTAACCAGTCAGGCAATTTGATTGTTTAAGTCCTCTCCAAGGTGAAGCGGTTGAATTTGTCTCTGACATGTATCCCTTAGACCTGAATAGAGAAAAAACCCGAAAAATGTTGAAACGACATGCATACTGTAAATCACTGCGTAGTCATTGCACAGTGACGTTATTAATTTTGTTTTTCTTAAGTCTTTTAATAATTACTGCAAGTATATTGTTGCACATATATTATCCTATTTCTAGACATGTTTATAATGTTACTGCTGAACATTCTTTTAGTGAATTACCTCCGCATGAGTTGTCTTATAGATTTGCGCTGCGCAATAATACGTTTATTAGTATGTTACATCATTCCCATCAGGTTAGCAATGCTACAAATTGTTGGATATGTGGCCGACTCCCTCCCTATCAGAATTATAAAGGAATTCTACCTCTTTTTCCATACCCATTCACACACAACGGCTCCTGTGGAGCATGGTTTAGTTTAATTAATTCCCTAGATTCAAATTCTGCAGTTTATCAAGACAACTGGGTATGGGGAAATTTAAACTTAGTTTTACTTAAAGTCTGCTACCCTAACAAGGAGGGACTTCCCAAGAGAACAGGAACTGATCTAGAAAATGAAGTTTATGGATTAGGTAATTTTACGCCTAATCTTATGATCCTAAATATCGAATCCGAAGCTACTCCAATTTTGCCCGCCATGTCAGTATTTCGAGTAAAAGGTGAATTATGTGTAAGAAAGAATGGTTCCATACATATGGGCCATAGTAGATGCACCACTGTAATAGAATTCAGTGATCAAGGCAAGTCGACATTTAGAGATTCCCGCCATTCCTATTTTATATGTGGTCAGACGGCATATGTACGTTTGCCTCTAGATTGGGATGGTACCTGCTACATTGGATTCCTTTTGCCACCTGTTTTCCTAGCTCCTCCTGATTATCACAGAAATACTCAGTTAGTACACAATAGAGAAAGGAGAGATCTCCCAATAGTCGATTACACTGAAACAGCATGGGAAAAATACACAGATTTCAATAAAGGTCTCTTTCCCTATATAGGTACCGTTACTAATAGTAAGCTGATACGTAGATTAACTAGAACCCTTGAAGCAGTAGTGAACGAAACTATTTCCGCCTTAGGCAATTTAACAGAAGAGCAGTCTGCTATGCGGATTGTTGTGCTTCAAAATCGTCTTGTCCTTGACGTCATCCTGGCCGATAGGGGCGGAGCTTGTAGGGTCATCGGATCAAGTTGTTGCATTTTCATACCAGAAAATTCGCCATCTGTATATAAAGCCATAACTCGCCTTCATAAGATTGTAAGCCAGATACACCAGAATCCAGGCACCTGGACTTGGTCCGGTTGGTTTTGGAGTGTATTATCTACCTTTGGATGGAAGGTCCTATCCTTCCTAGGTATTGGCTTTCTCATACTATTCAGTTGCTGTCTATGTCTACAATGTGGACCAGCGATCTGTGGTCTGTGTGCCACATCGTGTATTCCACCACCAAGATTTCATTCGTCCCAGAAGAAAAAAGAAGAACAAATGATGCTATATGAACAGATCAACGGATTGATGAAGATTGATATCTCTTGACGGGCAAGTAGGGGACAAGGAGGGAATGTGGAAATATGGATTTTTCTGATCAGTTATGTCCCCTATCTTGGACCCCAACGGTTTCATGTATGGATCACAAGTACATGTATGTTCCCTCCAGCTCCAGTTATGAAGACGCAAATACATGTGCGTCCACCGTTAACATGTCCTCTTTCAGATCCGCCATGAATGGGCCGGATATTCCATTCCTAATTACGAAAGGCCACCGGCTTTATATGGTTCACTTATGCCATTTTACAGTTCAGGCGAGTAGGCCCTGATTCTGCCATCAAGCTTTTCCTGCCTTCTGCCTCTGAGAGCTCCAGTCTGAGCCTGCATCTGTATCCATGAACTTTGTCCTCATTCTCTGCGCGGCTCACGGTGCCTGACATCAGCTCGCTGCCTGCCAAAAACTGTATTTCACCTTCGAAATTATCTGCTCCGCTCCCTGCCCAATGCATTCCTGTCTAGTAGTTTAAGTAAACATTCTTCCAGCTACCGAGCAAAGGCCCGGTTTCTCTGTCTTTATGCAAGTAATTCATAGCCCTATTATTATGGAAGACTTTCGCCCTCGCATCTAGTGTAGACACTTAGACGCTTGTACACGCACTAACAGTCAGTATAGTCAGTATAGAATAAGATTCTACTCTAAGAGACCTCTCTTTTGGATAACATAGTTCTTTAAACATAGGATGTTAGATATGATTTGGGATTAGGTTGACTTGACCCTCCAGACATCTGTCGCCACATGTAGAGCTAAATGTCAAGTCCCCTTCACCCCCTAGTTGCACGTCAATCACACGTCATGCTGCTGCGCGCGCATTTCTGCCAAGTATTTCTGCTAACGTTGTGAAATTCTTTCATGGAAACACCCTATTATGACATCACACTTAATGACGTTCTTTAGTCACACCCAGTTACGCCCACTTTTGCTACGCATGTATGTTTTATCTACACTATCAATTGTTACGCCTCTTGCATTTGCTTCAATGTAATGCCTATTGTATAAAAGTAATTACTTATCAATAAAATATGTACTTCACTTCCTGAACCTCCGTGGTGATGGAACCTGGAGTCAACGATTCGAATCGTCCATTGGAATAAAGCCCATTCCGAACCTCTAATACCACGGATTCTGCCTCTTATTTTACTGAGCTATATTTATTATTTTTCTGTATCAAATTAAGTCCCGGTAATTAAATTATTTACCACAGTAGAATCCACAGTCATTTGGTGCATTGTCACAACTTTGACCCTCCATGTAAAGTGGGTGATTTTGATGTAGGTCAACAAGGTCAACTGGTTTGCACACAAAGGACATTAACAGGAGCAGGTGTTGGGTGCCTGGGGGATATGCATGGCCATCAGCGTCTCAATTGCCCTTCTTCAGACGACCCCTCTTCTTTCTCGGGGGACCCTCATCTGCAGGCTGCTGTGGTGCCAAGGACTCTCTGCCAGAGTCCTCCTCCCTCTCTGTGGCTGTTGCGGATGGTGTGACAACAGATGTTGTGGGCACACAGGGAGGTGTGGTCAGTTTGGTGCTGATCTAGCGGAGGCATGTCAGTATGTCCCTATGCACCACTGTTAGTTCATCCAATTTGACCCACTTGGACTCCACCCAGGCCATGTGGGAGTCCAAGCAGGCATGATGGGCAGCCTGCTGTTCTTTGAGTTCCTTGAGGATCCCCACAACCTGTCCAAACTCTCCGGTGCTTTCCTGGTACGCATCTATGATGCGTTCCAGTGTGGCTCATCATGCAGTCCAGCCCCCTCTGCAGGCCTTGTCCTCTGCCTGCCCACCCTCACACCGGCCCGACCCACATGGGCAGGCCCTGCCGACACTGGGCCCCCTTGAGTGTTAGCACCGGTGGTGTTGTCCCTTGCTTCTGGGGGGCCCTGTGTACCTGGTCCGTTGTTGTTCTGGGGCCTGGGCCCGTCCATGTCCGCATGGGGACTCTGTCTGGTGTCCGATGTGGCAGGAGTAGTTGAGGGGGGTGCTGATGTTACTGCTACTGGGGCTGCATGATGGCTCACGCCGGAGGGTCCAGGTCGGTCAAGGTCATCGTCCGAAGAGAACGTAGAGTGACCTACACCGGGGAGCTCAGGGTCCGCCAGAGTCTGGGACTGGGACTGTTCCTCAGGACCTGCTGTGTCCCTGCGTGACCTGTGTTTGAAGGAGACACACAATGTATGTTATGTTTCTACGGACCTCAATGATTCACACACATGACATTTGACACTGAACATCATTATGAGGGTATGTACATTGCATTGTCCTAAGTTGTGACAGGCAGAGGTTGATATTGTTGGAGCACTTTGTAATGGCAACCTGGAGCATTTCGATGTGCACGTCAAGCTGTGTGCATGACCAGCTCATGTATCGATCAATTGTCTGTAGATGCCCATTGGCACTCAGGTCCCATCACATGCCTGACACTGCTGTATTGTCCCTGTCCACATTTGTGCTTTAACAATGACATACGTACTATTACACTTTGGGTATGTTGCGAGGTTGGGGCATGTGTTGTGTGATTCTTTTATTTCCTCTGTGTGTCTGTGCAACATGGTTGCAGTACAGTATGCCTGAGATTCATTGTGAGATACTAATTAGTTGTCTGTGTTCCTAGTTCACATCTCTTTTCATACAAGTCATGGGGTTAGCAAAGCTAATGAAGTTGTTGCTGAGTTTTGTATGTGCTACCACCTTCTATCTTGTCAAATTCATCAACAGTGAGAGGGATTGGGCACAGGTGCTCTCTAGCTTTTCAATGCTCATTACAGTGATGGGCAGAGGTGTGTGTGTTACAGTTCAGTTGCATGCCTCCTCAGATGCAATCCAGGTTGGTCATTGTGTTTGTGGTCTCCATGACAGTGAATGATGTGTTGTATGAATGATGAGTACAATGCAGGCCGATGTGGGATTGAACTGCATCTCACAACTGCACATTTTTTGGATGACAGCATGCTACAGTGTCAGCTATGTGTGTGTCCATTCTAGTTACCGTCAGGTGTCCACTGTCAATGATGTATGGGTGACATTGTGTGTGCTTGTTGTTATGTACTAAGTCTACACCTCCCCAATTGTCATCTACAAGACACACCTTCACAGCCAGGTCAGGGGACACCCCAGGGACACTGCAGCTCCAGAGGGTGGGAGGATACCTACAGTTCCAATGGCTGTGAGTGTAAATGTGTTTGGGTTGTCCAGTGCGTAGGTGTGGCTTGCAGCCAATTCATACCTCATGACCATGTGTCAGCCATCTTGCCAAGGCATTTACTTTTGGAGTGACCAGTCCCAAGGGCGTACTTTGTTCTGGCTGAGAAGGTGTGTTTTGAGGTGGCCTTGATGGCATTTTGAGTCATTGCAGGACCTCCTTCACCCACAGAGGCAAGGTAATCCCCCATGTGGCATGCTTCCATTGCAGGGAGTCACAATTTGCTTTCAGGCTGTCAGGCATTGGTGTCCTGTTGTTTGTTTGAGCACAAGTCCCAACAATCCCATGTCCTTCATACAGCAAAACCCAGTGTGGTAAATCTTTGTGGGATATTTAAATGGATTCTTATTGAATGCATTATACCAGGTGGGTTTTTTTTGGAGTTTGTATTAAGGGGTGTGTGTGTGCAAGTACCTGCTGGTAGATGCAGTCAGAGCTGGCAGTCCTCCTCCCCTAGTCCAGATATCCCACCATGCTGCATGCTTCCATTGCAGGGAGTCACAATTTACGTTCAGGCTGTCTGGAATTGGTGTCCTGTTGTTTGTTAGAGCCCCAGTGCCAGCAGGGCTTTGTGCTCCCCACAGCAGGGCCTAGTTTCAGCCATCTTGGCAGTACTTTTGCACTCCCTGTGAGGTGAGCATGGTTCAGTGTGAGCTTGCTGGGACATGTGGGTGGGGGACTGTTGACTGTGACTGTAACTTCCATCAAGCTTTCTGCTACATGCACAGTCCCAGCAGCCCAACCTTCCTTCATTTTGACTCAGCTTTCCTGTGAGGTGGTGTGACAGTGGTTGCAAAATGGGTGACAGTGTTTGTTGGTTATTTCTGGTCATGCCTTGCACTATTGGTCTTTAGGTTTGTACATGGTAGGACGTAGTTCCCTATTACTGTGGGATGGCAGGTATTGTGTTTGTGTAACTGATATACACATCACAGGATAGTTGCCTTTCCGCTGCTATGGCTTTGCTGGTGGTAATTTGTTTCACAGTTCCCTTGACAGTGCTATATGTAAATGTATTGTACTTGTATAGCGCACTGTTACCCTAGGGTGTCCTGGCGCTGTACTCATACCGCTGGGAACCCTTCCTGGCTTTTCCCTGTGAAATGTCCACTCCTGGGCACCCCCAAGGTGAAGCCATGCATCCCAACGCTGTTGGGGCCGTTGTGGAGATTAAGCAAGCTATTGCCCAGAGTTGCAGAGTGGGACCCATGATTAGAATAGGCACCGAGGCAAGAATTAACAGGTCCGAGGAAATTGAGCCCAAGACCTGCCGAGGCGGGAATTGAACCCTGGTCCCGGGCCAGACCTCTGCATCAGGGTCTGCCGCTCTAACCATTGAGCCACACTTCTCCACAATATGTGTGTTGCCACACAATGTTGAGTGAATTGGTTGTGTACTCACCAGGCTCTGGTATTCGTGTTAATTCATGTATGCTCTCCGGTGGTAGGATGGCCCGCACCTTCTCCTCCCAGGTCCTGAAGTGCGTTGGTTTGGCAGGAGGGCCACCGCCAGTCATCCGGGTCATCAGTCATCAGGGTGTTTTCTCTGTCGATGAGCTTCTTGACCCTCCTGCGCACATCATAATACCTGCTCTGTTTGTCGTCCTTTGTGCGCACACAAGGTGCTTGTGCGTTGACCTTGTCGACAATCCTCTCCTACATCTTGGTTTTTTGTGACATGGGGTTCTGTTGGACCGATATGCCAAACAATTGTGGCTCTACCCCGAGCATTTCGTCAATCATGACTTCCAACTCACTATCTGTGAACTTTGGATTCTTCTTGGGGGGCATGGTGCTGGGTGGTTGTGGGGATTGATGAGAGGGGTCTATGTGTGTGGGGTGGGTGTGAGTTTGACAGTGAATATGTGATTTTGTTTTTAAGTGGTGCAAATGGTGTAGTTGTTGTGTGATGTGTGAGTTGTGGTGTGTCTCTACGATGTGGTGGTGGTGGTGGTGTCTGCTGTCCTATGCCTGTAGTTTGCAAAGGATTATGGTAGGGCTTTCCTGCCATTATATAGGTGGAGTTATGGGTGTTTCTTTGTTCTTCCATTTTTTTATTTTTTAATTATTGGCTTTGTCATTTGTTTTTTTAGCTTTTTTTGTGACTTTTCCTTTGCTTTTGTTGTGCATGATGGAGACGTTTGTTTGACCGTGTCGGACGCTGGATGTGGCTCGCGCGGGCTAACTCGAGTCTGTCACACTGACATTCTGCTGTTTTCGACATTGTCGTACGCATCGGACGCAGAGGGGTCTGTTATTTGCTAGTCACTATTTGCTGTGTGTCCCCGTTTTCATGTTCGTGCTCCGTGCGAGTCGCTCTCAATTCACAAGTTTGGCATCATACTGCACAGCTCGTGCATCGCGGGTACGTTTCGGTCGCGTCAATACGTGGTGCGTGTCGGTCGGTAGGATTCACGGTCATTTTATGAGCGACTCACTAATTTTCGTACGGGTCGGTCGTGCGGATCATGTTCCGTGCGAGTGGGTTGTAATTCATACGCGTTGCATCGTACTGCATGGGTTGTACGGCGCCGGTCAGTGTCCGTTCCATGTCGGTCGGTACATTTCACGGCCGGAATCGGAATCGGCCCCTAAGTGTACATTTTTAATAACATACATTTTGTAATAATTTTTTCATCGCATAAGTTTTTCATACTTTTTGGCATAATAGCTAATAAATAATATTATATTTTGTATAATATTTTTTAAATTGTAAATATACAAAATAATATACAGGTAAGAAAGCATTTTGTAAAAGAAAATATTTTTTAACATTAATCCATTTTTTCACATTTTTAGCAAGCAGTAAATTTGTTTCTTACATTAGTAGGTTAACATACATTTTTTTAATGTATAATAATAAACATTATTTTGGTTCAATATTTACTATTATAATTTAACAATTTTAAACAGCAAAGAAAAAACATTTAGTACATTAGTAATATTAATTAGTATTTAAAAAAAAAATTGTATGACATTTCTAGTGTATATCGAGTTAAAGGTAGTTAGGTAGTCTATAGTATATGTAATGTCTTTATTTTGAGTTTTTGGTGAGGTTTAATTTGTAGTTTTGCGTATGCGAAATGTGATTAGTGCACTGATAGGTAGGTGTTAGGGTTTGCTATATATGTTTAATTATGTTTAGAGAATGGTCTTATTAGTTTGTTTATGTGTCTTTTTTAATGATTTTATTGTATATTTGTGCCGGAGGGATAGTGTTGTTTTTTCCACAGGTTTTTGTCGTTTGTAAGTTGCTGTTGGGAGATGTATGCGTTTTTTTTTAAGGAACTGTGTACTAGTTCCTAGTAAACTAATAATTATTTTACAGTGCCTTTATTTTTTGGGTATTCCTGGAGCGTTTTCTTTTTTAATTAATTTTTTTCTTTTTTGTATGGATTCAAGTCTATGGATATATTGCCGGCGGATTATATTTTACACAGCTGTATTTTTCAATTTGTTTGTGGTACTTTTAACTAAGTATTGGGATTTTTCCATGCTTGGATTTAATTGTGGCAGTTTTGATTCAATTCTTCAGCTACACAAAAGTAAGTTATTTTTAATTATTTAGAATGGGAGGGAAATGTAATTTTTGTAATTGTAATTGATATTTTTTAATATATGAAATACATTTATTATGCATTTAAAAGATAAAATTAATTGACATAATATTTATATTTTAGATGTTTGAAAACAAATATTTAGTTAGGAACTCAGGGGCTCATTACGAAAGCGGTGAATTCACCGCCAACTTGCGCCCGTTCTCCGCCTGCCAAATTATGATGGCAGGCGGTTTGCTGGCAGACGGGAAGTCCGTCCTCCACGGGTCAACCACAGGCAATCGTTCCAAATTGCCTGGTGGACACAGGAAGCATACCTAGAATGCTGGTGGTGCCTAACAGGCACCGTCCCCCATATTAGGATGCCTCATCTCCACCAGCCTTGAATGGGGGCTCACCCATTGCGGGCCCACCTTCAACAGGAGCACTTTCCTTCTGGACTTGGGGGGCACCTATGGTGCCCCCCTACATTTCCCTGCACTATGTGGCAGCCTGCAGCACCTGCTGTTTTGGTAAATATGCACAATTTCCATGATGAGTCCGTCCGCCATCGTAACCTGCCCCTCAGTTCACAATTGCAAGTTTTCTATGTTTATGTATTACTGTTTTAAATTAGGGAGTTAGCTATTGTTTCTAGGTATTCTATCCCTATAGTGTTTTGGTAGAGTCTTACTTTGTATTGTAAGTGCTCGAACCTTGTTTTAGTTTGTTTAGTTAGTTTTGGACCTAGCTTTGTTCTTTTTGTATTGGTTGTAATAATTTCTGTAGGGTTGGTTGGTTTCTGCCTGTTGTGGCTTGGAAAGCATTGAGCCATCCTTCCATAGCATTATTAGTTTTTGCTTCTTTGTTTAGGGTACTGTTATATACATTCCAGCATGGGATGTGGTATTTGGGCTGTCTTCTGTGTCCAGATCTGTGGAACTTTCCCACCCAGGTGTCCTCAAAATAGTCCAGAAGGGGACTAAGTTTATGTTCATCTGTTTGTTAAAAGGGGCTTTCTAACAATAGATTGTAGTGTTCTGCTACATCAGTTTTTGGGACGTATGTTAGTGCTATTAGCTATTTAATTTCATATGCAAAATTGCTTTGATTTGCATATTCCACACTAATGGCCCGATCCCGATCTCTCTAGGAAAGCCCTCCGTATGATTCCGATCCGGAGGGCTTTTCGAGCGAAACGTGCTCCGGGAGACCAAACGAGTGAGTACGATGCAGCCGTATGCTTACAGACTTGGTTCGCTTGGACTCCTTTTGAACTTTATGGGAGCCTGTGTACAGATGCGTACACAGGCTCCCATAGCAAAAAGGGATGGGTGAGGAAAAGCGTACACCCTGTAGAGGGCATCCCATGGTGCCGGCCTCACTGTGCATGCCTGGATTGAGGGGACCCATTGGCACACCCCCGTGACAGATTCGGAAGGCCCCGGGTGAAGGGGGGCCTGCTACACCCCCCCGAAGTCTGATTCCTACAGCCTTTTGACTCCATTGCGCAGCACGATTTGGCTACGAATGAGTCGTACATACAGGTTCAGGTCCCAGAACCGATTCGGTCGACGCGTACATTATCTTCGCATCGTACTTGGTAGTTCGGACCTGTGTTTGATTAGGTCGGAAACAAGGGCTACAAATCGGATCTGGAAAAGCCAAATCCGATTGGGAGGCCTTCCGAACGACATCGGAATCGGACCCTTAGCATTCATTTTTGAAGGTGTCTCCATATGCATTGATTAAAGTGGTATTAGCAACCTTGTATTGCTGTGTGAGGGTAGTTTTTCAGGATAGATTGTATCATTGACTGTACAAAGTCTACGATAATTTTTGGAGGATAGTAATTATTAGTTTCTTGCTTTACTTTTGTTTCTTGCTTTACTTTTGTTAAGAGTTCTACATAGGTAGTGGTTTGTTTGTTTGGTAACAGGGCATATATAATGGGGATGTTGGTATTGTGATAAAGTCCATGAATTGTGTATAATTGGTAAAATGGTTTGGGACATATTTTAAAGGTTCGGTCCATCACCCATGTCTCACAATTCTGTAGTTTAAGTACGTTTGTGGGAGTTGCAAATATTAGAATTCTTATTTTGTTACATTTATTGTCATAAAGGAGAAATTGTTCTTCGTTATGAGTTACAGTGAGTTCAGGTGGCATTTGAATGTCACTAAACGTTTTTGTGGTAGGTGGAGTGTTAGCTGTTGCTTTTTTTGTTCTAGCCATTAGCCTTTTTAATGCTGAGACACAGGATAGTTGTCCAGTTACATGTTCTGGAACTCTGGGGAGTATGTATTTTAGTATTTCAGTAGTAGGTTTTTGAGAGCTAGTTTCTTTCAGAGTCTCTAAAGCATCTCTCACTTCTATTTCAGCTATGTCAGGGGGTGGTTATGTTCCTTAACATTTAATACAGTGGTTTATTTTGTTGTGGCCCTCCCATAACATGCATTTTCATAATATTTGCGACAATATTTGCTGCAATTAATTTTGTTGCCTGTCTGTTTTTCTTGGGTGTGGACATATCCCATATGGCATAATAACAGTTTTCCTTTCTGGGAAGTAAAGCATTTTGCACCTTCAGTCATTCTGGTGTTTCAAATGCTATGAGAAATATAATTACAAATATTTAGGGGCCGATTCCAATCCTGGAAAAAGGCTGTACGAATCGTTGTACGGAGCGTTTTCTCTGTACGACTCGTACCCGGTAAACTTTCCTTACAACCTAGGAAGTACGATTCGTACAGAAAGCCTCTTTCTGTACGAATCGTGCAAAAGACCATACGGGTAAAAAAAAAAAACAATTCGGATCCGGAACAGCCTGTACGCGACGTCCGGACGTATTTAAGCAGCGGTTTCCGGCCTAGCAAGTACGATTCGTCCCTATGGCACTCTGTACGGCTTTTTTCTTACGGGAGCCAAAAACAGCCGTAAAAGCAGAGTCCTACAAACGGAGCCCCGGTACGCGGCGTACACGCCATGAACCCCATCGTACGTGTCATCCCGGTCCTCTTAGCCTACGACCTGGTGCACCGAAACCGACGCACACGCCGCAGAAGGTGAGAACAACACCCAGGGGCCAGGATGGGGGTGAGGGGCAGGAAACATACCCCATACCAAAAGCCAAACCTATAATATGGAGCCCATACATTACCACCAGGGTCTGGTTACTTGGGGGGGCGTGTCCAGCAATCCCTGCGTACCGCAACAACGGAAGTGGACGTGTACGGTGTGTTGCACACGTACCCATACGGCACCAGTACAATAGTGATACGATGCATACACACGTAATAAATGCAGGGGTACGGTGCATTTCACACGTACCCGTATGATACCAGTACAATAGTGATACGATGCGTACACATGCAATGAATGCGGGGGGTACGGTGTGTTTCACACGTACCCGTACGGCACCAGTACAATAGTGATACGAGGAGTACACACGCACTGAATGCGGGGGTACGGTGCATTTCACACGTACCCGTACAGCACCAGTACAATAGTGATACGATGCGTACACACGCAATGAATTGGGGGGTACGGTGCGTTTCACACGTACGGCACCAGTACAATAGTGATACGATGCGTACACACGCAATGAATGCGGGGGCATGGTGCGTTTCACACGTACCCGTACGGCACCAGTACAATAGTGATACGATGCGTACACACGCAATGAATTGGGGGTACGGTGCGTTTCACATGTACGGCACCAGTACAATAGTGATACGATGCGTACACTCGCAATGAATGCGGGGGTACGGTGCGTTTCACACGTACCCGAACAGTACCAGTACATTTGGGATACGATGCGTACACACGCAATGAATGCGGGGTACGGTACGTTTCACATGTACCCGTACGGCACCAGTACAATAGTGATACGAGGCGTACACACGCAATGAATGCGGGGTACGGTGCGTTCACACGTACCCGTACGGCACCAGTACAATAGTGATACGATGCGTACACACGCAATGAATGCGGGGGTACGGTGCGTTTCACACGTACCCGTACGTCATCAGTACAATAGTGATACGATACGTACACATTACATTCAATAACTTTATTCGATTCGAAAAAGAATCATAAAAGTATACATATTTAACATACAAACTCACAAATGGCTTATCAAAAAGGTACGAATACATAAGTGGCAAAGACCGTATATCAAAAACACATTATCTATAGACACTATATTCTTTATAAAAAGTTCTTTAAAATTCAATACGATAACACTAATAAAAATTGCATTAAAAACAGCAAACAATTTATAAATATCTATTACTCCAGATCTCCCAATGGACTCACGATCAATTTATATCTCCACGGACATTTAATAACTTCCTTTAGACACAAACAAAGATATAAAGTGCAATGTGCATTTTCAGACTACATCATCAAGTTTGTAGATTGTAGAAGGCAAAGTATACTGTGCGTTATGAAAACTACAAAAACTTATATATTGGTGGGTTAGCCTCTTACACCAACCCACTTGATTTTGTAGGGTAGCTACCACGACTCAGGTTATTTTAGCAGAATATGTTCATATAGGTTATCAATTCTATGAATTTCAGTAACTTATAGCAGGGGACATAATATCAATAACGATTTCTGATTGAGAGTGCCAATCTAATAAAACTGATCATAGAGCTACATATAGCAGCAGTTTGTAATGTTCTTAAATGTTCAAAACCTTCCTTAAAATTGCACGGTCTAATTTTCCTTAAGATAGGTTTAATAAAACAATCTCTTGGAGCTTTGTAAAGTGTGCAAAAAAGTACAAAGTGCAGAGTGCTTTGTTCAGCTTCATTGTCACATGGGCAAGGGGGTAGCCTCTCACACCAACCCCCTTGCTTCAGAAAAGCAACCAAAAAATGCAATATTTTTAACTGAAATCTGGTCAAGTAAAATCGCCACTGCGTATGTGTAGTGAATGACAAGTTAAATTGATGCTGTAATGTAACTGCCTTGTATAATGGTTGTTCATCATATTTAGATGAGCCCAGTGTACTACGATATGCATTCTTGATCGCCATCTTTGAGCCTGGGTTAATAGAGTCAGGATTATCATATAAATTACCAAGGCCAATTTTATAAAAGGTTTCCTTTACATAACTTAACCATGGGATCCGCATGGCATGATCCAGATTTACACAATCTTTCAAAATTTCTTTTGAAAGGTGCAAATCATCTGAGGACCATACTTTTCCCCATAGGAGCAATGGGGACATATGGATACTATCGCTCACAAAGTCGAGGCCCATCTCGGAATGACAAAATATATTAGGAGAACTATTTGAAACTGATAAAAGACATTTTAAAAACTTGTTCTCCATAACTTGTAATTGGATGCTTTTATGGTATCCCCACACCCCTGCTCCATAGGTAGCAATAGGCAAGCATTTAGATCTATACAATGTCTTTAATTCAGCAATGGGTTTTTGGCCTAATTTACTTGTAAAACGAAAAAGGGCCTCTATAGATCTTGTTGTCTTTTGTTGTTATTAAAGGATCCCAACTCAAAGTTTTGTTAAAAAGATTTCCCAAATAATTGAAATTTGTGACTTTGGCAATAGTCAAATTTTCTATAACAAATTTACAAGTTTTGGTCCTATTTGGGCCACAGACCATAATAAACGATTTTGTAAAATTAACCTTTAGATCTAGCCCCAGCATAAATTCATTAAAGGCATTCAGGCATGTTTGCATACTATTTGCAGTTAACGTCATCAATACAGTGTTGTCTGAGTAGGACAATAAAGGTATTTGTTTGCCATTTATTTTAGGAAAGTCCGCACCTTTTTCCAATCGGAATTTTTCTAAACCATTTGTGTAAATTAAAAACAAGAAAGGGGCCACAATGCAGCCCTGACGAACGCCTTCTGTTGATGGAATTGGCCCTGTCTTTTCGCCCCCAAGGGCCATATTGAATGGACACAGAGGTAGCAGCATGTAATCTCCGCAACAGTGTGACCAAAGGTTCCTCGAACCCCATAGACTCCATCAATACCCACAATTTCTTCCTACACACAGTGTCGAAAGCACTGGACAAGTCCATGAAGGCCAGGTGTATAGAAACACCCCTAGCCTTCATGTACTTACCCATGATCAGGGCCAGATTGAGACACTGCTCCGTTGTCCCCCTTTCCTTTCTAAACCCATACTGTGAGTCCACAATAAGGCCAGAGGTATTTACCCATGTCTCTAAACAGGCCAATATCACTCTCCCCATAAGTTTACAAGAGGCATCAATCAAGGAAATTGGCCTGTGACAGCAAGGGTTACTTTTATCACCTTTTTTGAAAATTGGCACAGCTACTGCCTTTTTCCAAGAGAAGGGGATACGTCCCACGATGATCGCCTTGAAAACGTTAAGCAACAATGGTGCCCAAACTTCAAGATTGTTCTTAAACAGATCCAAGGGTACAGCATCCGGACCTGGTGCCTTAAGTGGAATACCTTTTCTCAGTGCCTCCTCCACCTCTCCCAAAGAAAGTGAGAGACTAAGTTGTTGTGCAGACTCAGTGTTAAAATCAATTTCATCCTCACCTTCGCTTAACAATGTGACACCCTTTGGGTTAAAAGTAAGGGTGGGCGTAGTGGGCGTAGTGGGGCTACGTGAAGCAGCACGTAGTGTGCCCAAATCTACGCACACTACGCGCTTCGCATAGCCCCACTACGCGCCACCCGCCACCCACCCACCCTACTTTTAAAAGATTAAATTAATGTGTAATAAAGCAAATTAAAGGCACTTACCTGACGCGCGGCGTCTCCCGGGGCTCCCTCTTCCTGTTTTTCAATTTTCCTGACAAATGCGCATGCGCGGACGCCCGCGCATGCGCATTTCTTGCGAGAAATGCGCATGCGCGGGCGTCCGCGCATGCGCATTAGTCAGGAAAATTGAAAAACAGGAAGAGGGAGCCCCGGGAGACGCCGCGCGTCAGGTAAGTGCCTAATTTCCTTTATTACAAATTAATTTTTTCTTTTAAAAGTACGGCGGGCGGGAGGCGGGTGGTGGGCAGCAGGCAGCTACGCTTCGCCCACGTAGTGTGCGTAGGCGCTGCCTGCTTCGCCTACTTCGAAAACTGCGAAGCAGGCAGCGCTACGTACACTACGTGGGCGAAGCGTAGTGTCGCGCCCAGGGTTAGTTAAAAGTCCTGGAATAATGGGCAATCATGATTCTATTTTCATTGCTGAGAAAGGGACGATTTATTACCTCCCAAAATAATCTACTATCCCTTAAATCAGAGGCTTTCTCGAGGTCATCCCATGCTTGCTTTTTCAGTTCGTTCCAATTTCATTTTTTCAATGGTTTCTTTATAATTTTTTCTTGCCTTTCTAACCAGTTCCTTATCCCGAGGGACTCCATGTAACGCCTTCCTCAATAGTGTTTGAGCCGCGGAGCATTCAGCATCAAACCATTTGTGCTCCCGAGTATCCCCCTTCCCTGCAGGTTTGAGTAGGTATGTGGCCACACTCCCAGAGAGAGCTTCAAAATTCTGAACTATTCAGGATCACAAGTGCTCGTTAAACAAATATCTACTTGTGATCGATTAATTCTGAAGATTGTTTCCTCCAATTTTGTAGGATTTACCCTATCCCACTTTAACCTAAGGCCACGATTATGATCATATTTCATCGTATGTTCAAAGGACTGTTCCCTGTCAACAATGGTGCTCAATATTAAAACAAGTGGATTGTGGTCACTGGCTGGATTTATTTCTATTTTAAAATCATCAATAAGATAAGCATACCTGCTCGAAATTAACACAAAATCAATTATACTCATTTGGCCCCCAGTCCCTTGAAAAGTTGGTATTGGCACCGTTGGGGTACTGGTCGACATTTCTAACATGCAGAGGTCATTTACCACAATGATGTCATTCAAGGCATCACCCTGTGTAGTCTGCTTAAAATGTGAAAGTGGTTACTCATTTATATCAAGTAGCCCGCAGGCCCTGGTTCCACTCTGGCAGCATGTAGTACAATTAAAATCACCCAGCCAGATAATACAGAGGGGTGAAAAACTTTCGGTCACTTTCGCTATTTCAGCCTGTAAACCATCTATAATAGATATATTGTGGATGTCAAAAATATTATAGTACCAGTTAATTATAAGTAATGGGACCAGGAGGAGGTTTTTGATCAAAATCAGTTGATACCATGGAGAGGCCACTATTTTATCTATTTTCAATGACTTATATTTTACCGAAATGGAATTCATTAGGCCACCTTTTTCTTCTCCCAGTCAATGAAGGTTCAGCATGGACGATAGATGAACAATATCCATCCAAATTTTGATCAGTTCTGCTCCAAGTCTCTTGGAGACAGATTATATCAAAGGATTTGATATATTTCATCCATACCTCGTCCCGTAATCTTCGTGAAATGCCTGCCACATTCCACGAGATTAGACGAAATGTACATCTATCCCTTTGTTTGCTTATTATTAGGGGTGGGCGGAATTTGCGAAATTCACTTTCGCAAATTATCGCGAAAATGTTAAAAATCTCCGCAAACACGCGGAAATATCACGAAGATGCGGAAGTTTTTTTCCCGCCCGTTCGCGGTATTTTCTGCGTGGTCGCGCCTCGCCAACTTATCCATGCGGTTACTCGCGGGCGCGGCCATCTTGTTTTCCCTTGTCTCGCAGTGCTTGATCGCAAGAAGAAAGACGTGATCGCGCGACGAATGACGTTACTGCGGGCGCGACCTGTTGCGGGAGTGCGCAAATGGCTACCAACAATCCAACATCTCGTGGAGAACGCGACCGGATCGGGAAAACTTGTCGGCGAACGCGGGGATTCAGGTAAGGCGATCAGGCGCACGCGAGAATGTATTATTTTACAGCTCGAGCAAGCAAAAAATTTCCGGTAAATTGCGGATTGCGGAAATTTTGAAATTTTCGCGCTCTCCGCGGAACGCGAAAATGTCAAATTATCGCAATTTCCGCGAGCGGAACGGATTTCAAGCCCAGGCCTACGTATTATATCTGGATGTTCACTCAGGCTAACACCATCCCCCATTTGGTCATCCTCACCATCTATAGCCAGGTCCCGCATTATTCCCTCATCAAGAGGCAGCTGGGGCTCAGCACCTTCCCCCAAGGGATCTATGGCTAATATGTGCTCGTTGTTGTTCCCATGACATAATAACGGTATAGTCATATCCTTGGCATCAATTTTCTTAGCAGGCCCTATTTGTAGTCCATCGACCTCAGCCAAGGTACTTAAGGGGCCAAAGCGGTTTGCATGAAACCAGGGTGGACACTGTGGTTGCTGGTTTATTTTATTTTGGGAATCTATTCTTATTGGATTAGATTGCCATGCAGGTAGGCGATAAAAGAACCCCAACGGTAAAATCATAACCTCTGATTTCCCCATGAGTTGGTAAAACATCCTATCGATTATCGTTCTCACCAGCCCTGGGGACTTAAAAGTTAAAACTATACAATTCCCCTCCAGTGATTTCTCACTTGGTCCAACCCATCTGACCCTACAAGCCATTTTAAGTTAATCGGACATCATATTTTCCCAGGCATATATGTCTGCGTCGTCTCAATGGCTGTGTTTTTTTGTTGTCACATGTACCCCTTCATCGCAATGTGTTTGATATGTACATTTGACATTCCATGTGACCTGTGCGTGTGCCTTGCAGTCAGCTGTCTGGATGAGATGACATCCTTCCAATGCAGCTATGTGGATGTGTGTCACTCCGGTGATATCTCTGACTGTTCACTCAGACTGGCCTCCAGCTCATTTCAGGGCATGTCATGTAGACTTGACAATCAACAGGTGTATCTGGCTTTTCGTAGGAGTGCCAGCAAGCTGGTATATGTGTACTGGATGTATTGCACACACCAGACTCCATAGTTACCTGATGTTTAGTAGCAGTTTAGCATGTGCTATGTTCATTGACATTGATGTTGGCAGACTCCCAATCTTCATTATTCCAAACAATGTCCTGCAGGGCACCGTCTGTCCCAAGACCAATGCCAGACTTGGCTGCCATGAGTGAACGTGCCTGCATCCGACGTTACAGATTCACTCGACAGTTGATTGAGGACTTGACTAACAAGCTGGCACCACACCTCCAACCGCGACACAGGTATCCTACTGCGCTGACCCCCAAGATGAAAGTGATGGCAGCCCTACATTTTTTTGCCACAGGTATGTTTCAATTGACCATAGCTGATGTTGGTGGGATGTCACAGACAATGTTCAGCCGTGTCCTGCGTGATGTTTTGGCAGCCATGTTGGAGCACCTTGATGGATTCATCAAATTTCCTACTCCTGAGGAGTTGACAGATGTCACGGGTGATTTCTATGCCCTGGGAAGGATGCCCCATGTCATTGGGTCCATTGATGGGACACATGTGGCTTTGGTACCACCACAGGCACAGGAGCAAGCCTATCGCAACCGAAAACATTACCACTCAATAAATGCCCTTGTGGTGTGTCTTGCTAACATGCTGATTTCCCATGTCTGTGCATGTTTTCCAGGATCAGCACACAATGCCTACATCATGAGGCATAGCAGGGTGCCGCAAATGATGCTGTGGCTGAACAATGAACAAGCCTGTCTTGTTGGTGGGTATACTCTGTTTGTCATGTGTGTTGCGGTATCTTTGGCTCTTACGGCATCTCCAGACCCACTTATTTACATGATGTTTCCATGTAGGGGACTCTGGATATCCCAACATGCCATGGCTACTGACACCTCTCCGCAGCCCAAGAACAGCTGCAGATCATCAGTACAACAATGCACACGGTCAGACCAGGCGAGTGATTGAGAGGACGTTTGGCCTCCTGAAGAGACGATTCCGGTGCCTTGACAAGACAGGCGGGTCCCTCCCATATGCACCGGAGAAGGTATGCAAAATATTCATCGTGTGCTGCATGCTGCACAACATGGCAGTTGAGAACGCAGTGCCACTCATCCTGGATCCGGATGAGCAGGAACATCCACCCATGGAGGATCAAGGGCTTGGTCACGAGGCAAGTGATGAGGAGGAGGAGGAGGAGGAGGATATCCGGAGTCAGCTTATATGCAACTTCTTCTCATAATGGTGAGTCACTGGGTATGAGTGTGCAAGCTTGTAGCATTGAGTGGCATGTGTTGCAATGTGTGTGTCCAGCTGACTGAATGCAAAGAGACTTTCTTTGAAATTTGCATGTGTCCAACATTGTTCTTGGTTCGTAACTGACCATGTGTGCGGCGAGAATTGTTTTAGGTGACTTCTTGTGTGTCTGTCATTCCCAGGTTTTTGTGCCTGTTGTCTGCTCGTGTCATCTTTGTCCTCCTGCTATTCCTCATGAAGATTGCAACGTGTGCTGAATCAGCGTTCCATGCACGGACATGTGGAAATGTCAGTTTGGGTAAGGATTGCAGCAAGGATTTTTGGTGGTGGTACGGGTTGGGAATGTGTGGGGACTGCTTCTGTGCATGTTGTGGTACCATGCATACATGTCTTCTCACCATGGAGCACATAACATGTAGCATCACTCCCATGACATGATAGTCACCCTTCTTGACAGTCATCTGAAGTGGAGTGTGGAGTCTGATGAAGGCATCAATGTGTGTAAACCTTGCCTCTGAAACATTGCGGTTGCTACGGGTGGACATAGTGTGGGACATCACAACACCAGGCTCTATGGGGAATTGCAGCCTCTCCGTGTGCAGCAGGATGTGTTTGGCTCATCCCCTTAACTTGTGTGCCAGTTCATTGGGATTTACAAAATTCGTGTTGTGAAGGGGGTCCAGCGTATGTCCCACATGTTATGTCAACTTACCAGCGAGTCTGTTCATATGGATGCATTTCCCTTTGTGTGAGTTTGTGTAATAAAGGTGTTCACCACAATCCAAAGTGCCTCATCTCTGTCACTGCAGATCTCTTGCCAGTTTGCATGCGTCATCTATGGCGTAATTGTCAAAGATTGAGCATATGAGTGTATGTGTACTTCGGCAACATGCGTGCAGTTCTTCATGGCTAATAATCTCTATTGTGCATGAAGTACCTGGTTGTGTATGTATTTGTGCAGGTTGCTCCCCTCAACGGGACGTCAACGCCTGCTGACGGTGTGTCTCCTGTGCGCAGCTCTGCATTTTGTTGCCTGATCCTGTGGCCATCATTTTTGGTGATTGTTCATACATTTGAGTGACCCATGAGTAACCTGACACTCCTTCCTTTACATACACCTGTTGCACTGTGCCTTTTTGACCACCTTGTCTTTGTGTGCTACTTTTTGCCTAGTTTCTCACCCCTTCCCCCTGCTGCTGCCTCACCTGCGGCACCGCCCCACCGAGTGCCCTGATTCTGCAACCCACACGCCTCCAAAATGCTCCTCCCTTCTCCCCTCCACCCATTCTTAATGCAGCCAGCAGCTTGTCTGTGCCACTGTTGCGCCAACGCCGTGCCAAAGGCAGGACCGTCTGCGCCTGCAACGTGCACAGTGCACGACCCTCTGGTCCTTGCATGACCCACGTCACACAACAGGCTCATGCTGCAGCCACCCTCCAAGCACTGTCCACCAGACAATCAACCGCCTGCTATCAGGCAACCCCTAAGCGCCCACACGACACCTTCGCATGCTGAGTGTGCAACTCCAACTGCCTACACAGCGCTGCCCCGCCTACCAGACCCTGTCAGAACAACCAGGTCATGTGCCTCCTACTCCACATCCGCTCCATCCACCAGCACGCCATTGGACTCTGTTACCTCCTCAACACAACAGCCCCACACATCACCTTCATGACAGTAACCTGGATCAAAGCATCCTCAGCACACAACTTCTTCATTGCCATCTCAGACAGATACAAGATCACCCGCAGGGACGGCACCAACAATCCCGGAGGATGAATTGCAATTTATTCACAAGTACACCCTCAGAGTCACAAATCCGGTTTCGCACCAAGCCCCTGGCAACCCTCAGAGTAACACTCATCTACAGATCTCCAGGCCTACATCCACAATTCTGCTAAGTCATCAACACGTACATCTGCACGCACGCCCTCACCTCCACAGGCTACATGTGGCTGGGGGCCAGTAACTTCTTGCTGGAGGAGAACCACACCACCATCCATCATAGGTCCATCAACATTTGCATCCACGTCTCCGACAATCAACACACTGCCCCACACCCCGCTACTGATCCCCCAAAGATTCTTGATGTAAGTCACCACAGACAAGCTGTGTGGGACACTCGAACCAACACCACCGCCACACCCTGCAACCTCACACACTGGATCAGCAACTGATCCAAGAATCTTGCCACAGTGACGGACTTTCCTGTGAAGCACAACAACAGTTAAGCCACCTGGGACAAGGCAGACCTACTGGACTCATACAGATCTAGCCGGACTCTTGTGCAAACCTTGCAACACAAAGAACCATCAGTTACCTTACAGCCCTGGAAAACGCCACACTCAGCCATCACCATATCATCAGCAAGGACAAGTGGAGATCCTTCAGATAGGGCCGAGGTACCAAAACACACGACATCAAGGAGCTCATCAGCATTGTGAGTGAACTGACAGCAGCTCTCCATCCAAAAGACACCCCACCCTTGCAAGGCAGATCAAATCCCTTGCAACTTTCTACCACTGCAAGGTCATGTACATACACGACAGCCTTGGTACACAGAGGCAGACAAGTTGCCCATGTTGTCGGCGATCCGACGGAGTGAATGGATTATGTCCCTTTGCACCGCCAGGAGCTCAACCAGTCTTGCCTCCATCCGTCCTTGGTGTTCTTGTTGACTGGCGTGTTGCTCGGCCTGCTGGTTTTTCATCTCTGTGATGGTCCCCTTTATCGCTGTGAGGGTCCCCACTACCTGGCTGAACTCCCTGGTGTCACGCAGGTATGCGTCCATGATGTTGTGTATGTGTGACATACCGGTCCCTTCAGCTGGCTGGTCAGGTTCTCGCCTACGCCTGCCTACACTCCCACCACCCCTGCCCACAAGAGCCTGGGCTGCCGTTGTGGGCACATCGGCTCTAAGGGACCACTGAGGGATGGCAGTGGTGGTGTTGTTTGCCTCCTCCTGGGTGCCCGGCGCACCTTGTCCCTCCTGGTCAGACTGGCTTAGTTGTTCACTGCGGGCACGGCTCCTCTGTGTCTCCTGGGATGTGGCAGGAATGGGTGTGGTGGTTGGCCTAGATGTTCCTGAACCAGGTGCTGCAGAGGCTTGGACACCAGAGGGTCCAGGTCGGTAGGGGTCATCCGCTGAGTGTCGCTGCCGGTGGGATCAGGTTCCTCCCGAGCCTGGGACTGTGATTCCTCACCCCCATTGTTGGGGGAGATTCATCACGTTGTTCTGTGTGTGAGAGACAGACACTGTTAATGCTGTTTCATGCAACATCCATTTTTCATACACATTCAAGTTGGCACTGTTCCTCCAGGTAGTGGTATGTGCCTAGCATTCTCCTCAATGTTCACTTGTGGATGGGTATGTTGCGGGGGACAGATTGATATGTTCTCCTGAGTCTTTGACATGTAGATTTTTGGCTTGAATACTTCTTCGGCTATGTATTGGTCTTGTTGTGTTACATGTCCATTGTGACAGTGGGTAAATCCATTGCCTGTCCCGGGGGTGTCTGCTTGTGTAAGGGGTGTGTGTGACAGGGCCTGCTGGTGGGTGTAGTGTGGTTTGGCACTGGGGCTCCCAGGTGATTTAGCTGTCCCCCCATGGAGCATGCTGCCATGACAGTGAGTGTGAGTTCCTGTCCTAGATATCTGACCTTGTTGTCTTGGTGTTTTTGTTTGCACTGTTCACAGGAGGGCCTTGTGCTGCCTACACCAGGGCCAAGTGTCAGCTATCTTGTCAGTACTTTCCCAGTCCCTGTGCATTGCGCATGGTGCATGGGTATGTACCTGGGCCATATGGGATGAGGGCAATTGTGTCTGATTTGGAGTTCAACAATGCGTTTTGTGACACCCACCCTCCCAGCATACCAGACACCCATTCTTGGGTTAGTGCTTCGTGTAGCATGGGACATAGCATGGCCTTGCTTTCTCAATGGGGCATACACATGTTAGTGGCATTAGTGTTGTTTTTGACTGTGGTTCTGGCCGGTGAGGGCTTGGGGGTAGTTGCGTGCATTTTGTGTAGTTGGGGTGTGGATGCCATTACCCCCATGTTACATAAGTTGTTTGTGTACTCACCAGGCTCTGGAAGTCCTTGAAGTCCATGTACTCCCACTGGCGGAAGCAGGGCCATCACCTTCTCCTCCCAGGGATGGAAATGTACTGGCCTGCAGGGCCCACCACCTCCAGTGATGTTGCTCTGGGCGTAGTCGTCATTCATTTTTCGCTTGACTGACCTTCGCAGATCGTACCACCTGGCTTGGCATTCAGTCCTGGTCCTTCTGATGGGTGCAACAGCATTCACCCTATCGACGATCATCTGCCACAGGCGGGATTTTTCGCCTATGCTGGTCTGTCTGACCAATGTTCCAAACAGCTGTGGCCCGACTCTGATGACTTCATTGACAAGGATCTCCAGCTCCTCCCTTGTGAACTTTGGATTCTTGTCTGTGGGCATGGTGTGGGGTGAGGGTGTAGATGGTTGTGGGTGTGTGGGTCTGAATGTGAAGGTGTGGGTCGGAATGTGAAGGGGGGTATGTGTGAAGGAGGTTGTGTGAAGATGTATATGTTAAGGTGGATGGGTGCAGTTGTTGGTGTGTGCTCTCTAGCTGCAGTGAGTCTGTTGCAAAGGCTCATGGTTTGTGTGTGTGGGCCCTATTTATTGGTCCATTTGTGGGTGGGCCTCAGTTTGAATTTTTGGTCGGTGTGTTATAAGGGGTGGTTGTGAGTTTGCCACTCTGTTTGCCTGTTTGGATGTGGCCAGGTCAGTCATTTCCGTGTTTTGTGCACTGTAGACGTGTTTTGTGGTGTTGTGCGAGTCAAATAGACCCTCCTTGTGCTGTTTTACAGTGTCCGTGGTTCAGTACGACTCGTTTCGTTTTTGTTCCCAGGGGTGCGAGTTGTACAGGGGTACGAGTCGTACAGGCATACACCCCCATGCGTTGTGTATGTACGGTGCGTACCCCAACATTGCGTATGTACGGTGCATACATACGCGATGTTGTTGTAAGGTGCGTACATATGCATGGGTGGGGTCCTGTACGACTAGTACCCCTGTACGACTCGCACCCCGGGAACAACTTTTTCCGGGATACGAGTTTGCTTAGTTTTCCGTACGATTCGTAAATCAGAAAGCCGGTCCGGATCGTACTTGTACGGTCGGACTGTATTTTTACGATTCGTACAGAAAAGTGTCCGGGTCCGTCTCGTACAACTTTTCCCGATCTGATTTGTACAGATCGGGCCGATCCGTATGTATTTTTCCCATACGAATCGTACTTCACGGGTCGGACGGGACTTGTACGATTCATATGGAAATAATTATGGATACGAGCCGTACGGAAAGAAAAAAATACAGGATCGGAATCGGCCCCTTAATGTATTATAAATGTTTTTATTGTAATACAAATTTCCATATACAAAATTGTACTTACATGCTTGAATATGTTGTTCTTTTTTAGACGCTGAGGCTTTTCTGATGGTGCTCAGCTTTAGTGTTTCTTTTTATTTCCTGCTGAAGAAAATAATAATTTTAATACATTTGTTTAACAGCATTTTCTATATTTTGGGGATGGTGTGGTTAGTGGGTGCTTTGGGTTGGGATTTTTAGTTGTTATATTAGTTTAATTGTGATTTATACTCACTTTTTTGCAAGCTGTTTTTTTGATGATTTTTGTAGCCAGTTGATTGTCTTTTGGAGCTTCTGTGGAGGATAGCTAATTTTAGAAAATAATACATTAGTTATTTAATTATTGTAAAGTTCTTTACTATTATTTTATACAGTTGTAACATTGAATTGATATTTTACTTACTTAGTGAAGTTGAAATCAGTGTATTCAATGAGGAAGTTCAATGTTGTAGAAGCAATCCGCCAGTGATTCCCCTTATTATTGGTTTTGTTGTTGTAGAATAAAATAATGTAACATTTTCTTTAGTTTATATAGAGTTTGTTTAATTGTCCTTTCAATCTTATATGGGTATTTAAGTTGTAGGTGTTTTTCATTGATTGTTACTAATATTGTCAATTCATTTTGCTGTTGTTTCCTTATATGGGAAACGCTACATAATGTTTAGTTAACCTTTTTTTAATTCTTACTTTATTTAAAAGTATAATAGTATATAATTTGTAATTTACTTTGTATTTAATTTGTAATATTAATTATTAATTTTATATATTTTGTTTGTAAGGAGTGATTAATTTGGTGGATTTAGTTATGTTAAATTAATTTTTTTAAATATACTTTATTAAACTTGTATTCTATTTAATTAATATGTTGTGTGTGTTTGTGATATAGTTTATATATTTTTTTAATATACACTCTGTTCTTAAAAATATTTTTAAGGTGTCGATATTTTGTTTTTGGCGATAATTGTGTGGTCTATATTTTTGTTATCGATAATTGTGACACTTTGTATGTTTATTCAATGATTGCGATATTAATTATAACGATATTTCTTTGATCAATATTAGTGATATCGATGTTAATGTTTGACAATATTTTTGTGTCAATATTTGTGTCTTTTTTTAAATAAGTATAGTATATCGATATTTATGTTATCCATATTTGTGTGTCGATAATCTTGTAGGTCGATTTTATGAGAGTCGATGTTATGTCAGTGATCCAGTGTCAAACCTATCTGTCTCACCATCTACCTAACAATGCGCCCAGACCCCACTGACCAGTACTCTCCCTGGAATCTAAGAGCCCTTTCATGTTCACAGAGGATAATCTTTTCCTCTCCCTTTACTCTGTGTCCAACCCCAGCCTCAGGAATGTCAGTGATACACATCTGTCTGTGCAATTAATTTTTCACCTTTCTAGCCTCTCCGAGCCCTGGGCTTCAAATATGGAACCCACGGGCCTCCATGGTATGTGCCTTACGCAGAAACACACATGGGAGCCAGCAGGCGCATGCAAGCATCATGCGCTCTCTGGCAATATATGCAATCCATGCAGGCCAAGGGTGATTTAAGAAGACAGTCATGGAACTTCCAGTAGGCCCCACTCCATTGACACTGGTAAAGGGCTGTTCACATTACTCAATCCATTGAACACAAAAGGGGCTTGCAGCTTCCACCTTGCTCATGTGACTTAAATGCAGGTAAGGGCAGATCCCTCTGCCTTCCCAAGGGTAGTGCTTGGTGCGTCCCTCGAGGTCTAAACATACCGCATTATCATTAGACAAGCCTAGTTCAAGGGGCACACGCGTGATCAATTTTTGCATATGACCAAAAATCAGTTGCAGGGATCCTGCTGGCGATGCAGCTGGGACATTCAGGGTAGGGGTGCTCATCGTCACCATGCAGGGGACTTTTCAGTCCCATCAATTGACATCCAGGGCCTGGTCCTAGTTTGGCTATGCCAAAAGCTGGCCCTGATAGTGTCAATGTGGTCATGTGTCTATCATGCCCTTAATTATGTTTTTATTTTGATCATCTGATGATGCAGTCAAGCTATCTTGTCTGATGACATGATCACCCGATCCTTGTCACAAAATATGACAATGGTCCCTGGAGTCAAAATCATCAGTGGAAAGCTCCCTTCAGATGGAATTGGGGTTGTTCATGTTGCAGATTGACACTAAACTTACTTTATCAAGTTACAAGGCACTAAAAACCCAAAGTCTAGTGTTCATGTGATCTGTTGAGCTAATCAGGAGGCTGAAAGAGCTGATGGGAAAATGTTCACCTAATAGTAACAAACAATGATTCAGGTCTCACTCCTAGAACCAAATGGAGCCATATCAAATGGGATTATAGTTGCATCTCGCCCTAGAATGACACTGTACTGGCATTAGTAGGCAAAGGGAGCACAACCTTTGACACCCGGCAACTTTAAAAGCTTAGCGGTCCATTCTGCTTCTTATCCCATCATCCTTTGAAGAACTAGTGCTCTAGACAGAGCCATACAAATGCATCTTGATTCTCCTCCAAATCTATACTGTCATTTGTCACTGTGCTGCTGTCTTTGTAATTGTCTCCTGTTCTCGTCTCCTTGCATAAATCTCTGCCTATACCTCATCTACATGAAACAAACTGCAGCTTCAGTTCTGTCTGACCCAGTTTTTAATTGTGCCTCATAACTACTTGTCATCTTAGAATTGGTTCAGCTGATCACTGCCCTCTACCAGTCAAGGCCACAATTGTCTTGTCATGATCATTTGCTTACTTCACAACCATTCCTCCTCTCCTGAGTTTCTGAACTACTTGTTATTCTGTCATTGTATTCTTCTAAATTCAAACGTATCACTGGGTGTCTCTTTTTGTTTAGCCTTCATCTACATTTTGCATTCTCTGAAGTTGCTAAAGTAGTTTTTTAAATGCTTTACTTTTGCCTTCCTCTTCACTTTTCATACAGGTGGCTCCCAGAGTCTGCCAGATGGCTATTGACCAAAGGCAAGGTGAAGGAAGCTCACACCCTCTTGGTTCGCTGCTCTTCAGTGAATGGTCACTCACACCTGTCCTCCAGGATCAGCACTGAGGTGAGGGGATGTATAATAAAAAGCTGTGAGAATCACATGTAGCAGTAATCTTCTGTCAGGGTACTATGTTGTACTTGCTGGTGTCTCCTGCTTAAACCACTTCTAGTGACTATTGTGATGAGGATGAAATGGATTTGTATTGAGCCACATCTCTTCAAATATGTCATTGGGCTTCATATCTGAGAGTTACATGAGAACTTGACTGTAGATTGCACAGACACATTTAAGAATGTATACCAGAACCCTATACCGAGAACAGGAAAGGATCAAAAGCATACACTAGCCTTGACGAGGTTGGGAACTGGAAAAAAGTATTAGAGGTACCAAATGTGGCCAGAAGGAATTCAACTTAAGAAAACATTGGCCTGTTGCAAAGTACAGAGAAATTAGAGATCAGTTACCTTCTTAATTGATAGCCATAAGAGGCCTTGAACATTCTTGTGTTTTTTTGAGTGACACAAAATGAAAACTGCTGCATTACTTGCTCTTTGCAGGAGATGGAGCAATCCCTGTGGAAGTCACAAATGTAGGCTGCTTCTATAATGATGGTGCAACCAAAGTCATGGCTTTTCAACTGATAGAAAGCATCCTGGAGCCTCCAATAGGAGCCATTAGATACTGATTAAACATTGTATTATGTTCAGCAGAACATTTTAGCATCTAGTATTTCGGTACAGACTCACCAGTCTGAGCCAATGCCTTGTTCTCCTTATTCTTATCAGCACATACAGGCAGTAGCAAGCAGAAGGCTCCGTCTGCTCTAATCAGTCAGCTGGGACCGCGTAGGTTACTGTGTTAGGTTAGTAAAGGGAACCACCACCCCAGTGACACTGACAGTAGCCTGGCACATTGGCAAGCACTCCTGGCACATTTGTCTAATTAACAGCACTGTGGTATATTGAGCAGTCTTTCTGTCTCTCTATGCAGAATCCCTGACATAGTGAGAAGCACGCTGGCATATTAAGCAACCTTTCTGGCACACTTTCCAAATACATTCATCACATCCAACCTGAAGGCCTTCAAATTCCAACAATTTGTTTCTGCCCTAACCCACTGCACCGGACAGAGGGGCATTATATTTGCCCCTTCCGGGACATGCTACCATGACTAACAACTTCCCAGCAATTTGCAGCGGTCACAATACCATTACCATTAGGATCATCATGCCTATTAGTAACAACAAATCAAAAAGAACAACAATCACAAATAACTACATACAATGGAAAGATCTATCTCCTAGCACTCAGTTTTCATCCTGAAAGATCACCACTCAACGTGAGGCCTCAACAGATAGTCACATTCCACATACGAGATCTCCACTGCATTGGACAAACAAATGCTGCGTTGGATAACCATATTCAGGAGTCACCACAAGAAGAAGACCAAAAGAATTAATGACAACATCAAAAGAATTAAAATCAAACTCATCGTACTACAAAGCAAGTGGAGGAAATCAACGGATAAATAAGATGAAATCATACTGTGCCAGTAAAGCAGAACTGAAATATTAACCATCAGAACCAAAAAAGACAACACTACCCAACATGCATAATTGATGCAGACTGCCCATCTAAAGAACTCCACAACATGTTAACCAAATTCTATGTAGAAAATCAATTATTACAAGCCTTCTGCAACAAAATATCCATGGAACTGATCTCATCATTCAAAAATAATAAAAACAACCTAAGGGAGGCAATAAGTAATGCTCCACCCAACACATGACAAACAATCACAAAGTGGGAAAACACCAGTGTTCCAACTTTCAATACTTATAACCCCCTCTCGGAAAAAGAATTCCACAAAATCGTAAGTGCAAGCAAACCATCGGGATCATCTTCAAATCCAGCACACCACAAAATATTTAAAGATATACTTCACACAGCCTGCACAGGGGACGCAGCTAGAAGCAGGCTCAACAAGTTAATTTAACAGTGATCATTTCCAGCCAAGATGAAAACCTACTACATTAGGTCAATTCTCAAGTAGAAGAAACTCAACCCATCCTATCCAACAAACTACCGGCCATTTCTTCGTAAGGTATTAAAAACATCCTTTTTTACTCAACTTTTCAGGTTTACTAAGGAAACTGACTTGATATCAAACCAGTAATTTGGTTTCAGACCAGGATAACCTAAACCTCACTGTCCACAAGAATGGAGTGACAACCCTTTCTCATCTGGAATTATCAGTGGCATCTGCCTCTGTCCACGACCACATTCTAGTACATAGACTGCATCATATCAAAATATGTGAAAATGCTCTATAATGGATTGCCTCACAAAAGATAGACAAATCTTGGTGTATCTGCCACTTTTCACATCAGCCCTCCTTACCCAATATTGTGACACCCCTCAGTGGTCCTTCATATATCCTCTTCTATTCAACATCTGCCTTACCCTCAACCAGTCCTGATTAGACCATTCATCCTCATCTGTTACAAATATGCCGATGATACACATTTTGTTTCGATCCTGCTCCAACAATATCAAGAGAAATCAGAAATCTAAGGGTATCCAGGGATTTAGACCTATCTTCGATGTCACATGTCAACAAGGTAACACTTTCGAAAGCATGAAAAGACTGTCACATCCATACTCTGGATACTAATAAGAAGCTACAACCGTGTAATCTCCAAACTCTGCTATGCCAGCAGCATATACCTTGGTGACCCCTGTTTCATCATACACAAAATACAATGCATCCAAAATGTTGCTGAAAGGCTCCTTCCTACGTTCACCCCTAAGAATGCATGTTGCCAGTTCTGCAGGCCCTCATTGGCTAACTGGAGCTGGATGAGAAATATAGACGGTACTTTTATCATCCACAGACCCTCATGCAGAAAAATACCAGTATATCTACATACTAAATTCAAGCAATTGAAACAAATTAGGACTTGCACCATGGATCAGTATCAAACCTCACAGTAAGAAATCTATGGAAGGCACCACTTTGTCAGTACAAGTAGCCAACATCTGGAACTCATTATGAGCATCTGTCCAGCATCATTTCCAGTTCAGGGGAGGCAAACACATTGTTGCTTCCAAATCACTAAAACATCCCATACTCCCGGGCGTTCACAGAACCCGGAAAAATATCTGTGCCTTCAAGTACAACTAAAGTACACAAATTCAGGACTGCTCCCCCAGCACACTCTCCTGAAGTCTGCAAACACGTTAACAACATTCTAAGTTCCTGCAATTTATGACAGGGTGACCTGTGTCTCTCCTGGGTCTTTTACAGTAAAATAAATACATACCTGCTGGCCTTCACTAATTCCAATATTAATACTAATGCTAATACTAATACTAATATTAATACTAATACTAATGACAATACCAATATCAATACTAATGCAAATGTAAAACTAATACTAATACTAATACTACCATTAATACTAATACTATTACTAAAACTTAAACAAATACTAACACTAACGATAACACTAACAAAAATGGTAATACTAATACTAACACTAATATTCATACTAAAACTAATACTAATGTTAATACTAATATTAACACTAATATTAATGCTAATCATAATGCTTACAAATATTATTACTAATACTTATACTAATACTAATGATAGTACAGATACAAATACTAATAAACTTCTAAACAGTGGCCGTGCACCCGGTAAAATAGACTGCATAATAGTCCTATATTCAAATAGGCCAGATCCATTGCTTTTTTTATTAGTCCATATCGACACCAACTCAACAGGCACAGAATAACTGAAAATTGTACATTTAGGGGCCGATTCCGATCCGGGTCGGAAGGGCACCGAACACGATCCGGCCAGAAAAACTACATGCCGTACACGTGTTTTCTGTCCGACTCGTACAGCTGTACGAGCGAGCAAGTACGATGCGAGCTACGTGAAATTCACCGACCGAGTTGTTTCCGGGTCTGAACAGCTCCGTACAGCTCAGCCATAAGCTAACCGTGGCGTGCAATGGATGCGATTTACGACCAAACCAGTACGATGTATGCATCGGACAGCCGGTGCGAGCCAGAGTGTCCAGCCCGCAAAACGTCTGGGAAGTTGCCTTTGGGGGTCCGCGTCGGACCCCCTGTCACCCGCAGCCCTACGACTCGGACAGATGGAGAGACCCAAGGGTCTCCCTTAACACAGGCATGTACGGTGCTGATGGCAGTGACGCGTACCCACTGAAAGGGGCACCCTTGTGCGAAACATACCAATTCAGTCAATGGGAGCCCATGTACGCGTCGTACCGACCGGCTCCCATTGACTTCTATGGGACCGAACCGAGTCCAGCAGCATACGGCCGCATCGTACTCGCTCGGTCGGACTGCAGGACTCTGGCTCGGTCAGAAAACACTCCGGATCCGGCTCGGTCGGAGAGCTTTCCGACCCGGATTGGAATTGGCCCCTTAGTTGTAACAACATCTATCTCAGCAGTCCTCTTGACCATTCCTCTCCAACCTATGCCTGCTGAGGAGCACACATATTATAGAATGGACACAACGTGTTGTAATCATTGTGAGAAATTGTGTTGCTGGTTGACTGGGGTGTGAGCCCTAGTCAAGCAACAGCCACAATCCCTTGCAGGTTGAACTACAAAAAGTCACTGAATTAACCTGTTCATAAACCTGGGAAACTTGGCACAAAAAGCAGTCAGGCATAACTTAGAGGAAATATGTAAAGTATTTACACAGCACACAAACAGCAAATAATCAACACTACAATATAAGAAAAATACCAAACTAATTTAGAAGAATAGAGGAAATTCTAATAAATTATTTGACACCAAAACAACAAAAATCCCATCAGTAGAAGCGGAGTTATCATTCTTTAAAGTCTTTAGTGAAATCTAGCACCTAAAAGATGAAAGCACCAACCACAGACATCTAGTCATGTGAGGCCATGTCAAAGTTGAAAGTGATGAGAGCTGTTCGGATATGAGAAGTTGATTGGGCCCGGTCAATGCTTACCTTTGGACTGAGAAAAACTTCTGAAGTAAAATGTCTGAGGAAGTAGAGTTCAGCAAGGATTAAGAAGGGATCTGAGGAGGGAAAGTCATTGTCGGATGGCCGCAGGCTGATGTTACAGTGAAAAGTTCTGCATTCAGACTTAGTCACCAAAATAGAATGAGAAAAACGCCAGCCAGAAAAAGCAGAGGCCTCCGTCCAAAGAGAGTTCAATGAGGTTGGATACCTCTTTGAAAAAGGAGCAATGAAACAAAGTTGCTGCTGTGGAGAAGAATGTAGCCGGAGAAACCGCAAAGTCCATCCAACCGGCAATGCACCTTGGGCGAATATGTGAGCAGATTGGTCCCAGTCTCCACCTGGTTTTCAGAGCACTTTTTGGAGTCAGTTTTGAAAATTGGACATGTGGGCACCTTGAGAAACAGAACCAAGGGATCAGGACACCTCTTGGGGGTTCAGAACTCACTTACGCTGGGTCCAGGTGCAGGTGGGACTCTGTCATGTCTCTGTGGCTTTAAACAGGGAGCAGAAAAACTAGCTCTTGGAGTCATGTCTTGTAGTCCTGGTTGCAGGTGTAGATGCAGGGCTCTACAGCAGGGATTGCCTATGAGTGTTCAAGGCAGGATCCAGGCGGCAATGCAGTCCTTCCAGGCACATCAGGACACAGCAGCACGCTGTCGTCTGAGAGTCCTTCTCTGGGTCCAGTATTGAACTGAAGAGGTGGGTGAAGATCCTATTTTTAATATGGGTGGGCAAATCATTCAGCGCCACTTCAAAGTGATGCTTAGTGGAGTTTTTTGCCTTGTGCGGCTCGCCAACTGTAAAACGGTGAGCACTCACAAGAGAAAAATCATGCACTTGACTTCCTCTTGGTGAGATTGTTCTGTGTGGGTGGGTGTGGCAGGTCATGACCGCTCACGTTCCGAAATCTGCTGCATGCGCTGAGGAACCTGCCGCTCAAGTAGAATGTCTACTCGAGCGACAGAAAGCAGCAGCACCCTCCTGCGTAATGTGGAGTGCTGTTCGTACTGGTTTTAAAGCGCAGTACAAACTCCCGGCACTTAAAATCAGTGCAAGCAGAGCGACTTCACATACTCTGCCATTGGTGGAACTACACGTAGCATGGCAGACTTTTTCTTTCACTTTGCAGAGTCCCGTGGAGTAAAACTCCATGAACTCCACCCAGGCCTAATATCAATACCCTGATGTCCTTGTTCTGGAAGGTAGGAGAAGATTCTGGAAAGGTTCTTTAAAATGCATGGAATTTCCTGACTTCTCTGCCCGGGCTACATGCCAGCTGCAGTGACAATACAAGGTTGTCATCGCTTTTCCGTGGGGGCAGAGCACAAGCAATAAAGTTGTAAGTGAGACTATACTCAGCTCTGCCCTCCCATCCTGCCAGCAGATGGCCCATTCAGGCACCCCTACTCCCTCTATTGTGTGAATGTCTGGGAGGAATTCACTAAGTCTTACTGTCAACTACACCCAGCAATGTGCTTGAAGACAGACTGCAAGTAGAAAGGTCCAAGGTCAGGAAAATGCCAACTGTTTAAAAGTGGCATTTTTTAAATTGTAACGAAAAATCTGACTTTGTCATCGAAGAGCGTTTATCATTACAATATCATAGGTACCAATCACAAACATGAGATTTCTAACTCCTCTTGATTAGGAATTACAGCTTATTAAATGTAATAAGGGATCCCCCAATGTTATGCTACGGGACAGGTTGGCCTCACAGTAGTGCAAAACGTGTTTTTACGTTTTTCACATGCAGAACTAGTAAATCATAAAAGCACATGTACAACCTTTCAATTTCACTGTACCCTGCCCTATGGACTACATAGGGCCTACCATAGGGGTGACTGAAAGGTAATAAAAGGGGAGTTTCATGCTTAGCAAGATGGTTTAAATGACAAGTTAAAACCAAAGGAAATGAAGGACGGAGTGTTGAACATTGAAGCACTCACCCCCAGTCAACTGATCTGGGGTTAATCCATCACCGTTCTTTAGCCCACTCTGCCACCCCCGTTCAGACATGGCCATATGCAAATCAGTCTCACCCTGTGACTCATGGGAACAGTCCAGCCCGAACTGCCAAGCCATGTCTTCCCTGGACCGGAAACAAGCTTCCTAGGACGGGTTTCTGGCATTTCAGCCGTCTTCAGCCAGTCCTCCAACAGTTGACAGCTTTTCCGATCTGAACCATAAGAATGTTTTGCAGCTTCTTTTCATTGCTGTATAATTCTGTTCAGTCAATGACTCAATCTGTGCAGGTCATAGTTGTGGTTTTGTCTCACACATGGCATGCCTCAAATACTCAAGTTTGTTCACATTTAACATACCATTTGCAGGAAACTGCAGCTTTTTTCTGCCCTTTGTAGCATTATGCCATTCTTTGGGTAACTGACATGTTTGTGAACAGGGATTAAGCAGCATCTCATAGGCAGGTGTACCAATTGGAGGCAGAGTCTCTCCTCTGTTAGCTAGAATCTTTGACTTATCCAGGAGCACATCCATTGTCTCAACCAAGTTTCACAATACACACAGTACGAACATAGCCAACTATAATACAACTTGAAAATAAAACAAAATTCACAATACGTATTAGCCTTGGCATTATTAAACCAAAACACATAAAGGTTTGTCTACCTATGGTACTACAAGATCAAACTCACCACAGAAAAGAGATATTAACTTCTACCACTACCAATCACACCAAGATAGTCTTTAAACCAGTGACAACCTACTTATAGAGTCGACGTGCCTATACACATGCAGAGAATAAACACCACGGCTCAAGATTATTTTTCATTCACAACTAGACTATTAAGGATCTTATAAACTTCAACTTATAAACTGGTGTGATGTCCCATGCAGCAGACAACTTTAAACATAAATCCAAAAACCTTTACAAATGAATTCAGAAACCTAAAACATGTACATAAAACAAAACACATAAACATCACAATAGCTCTGCCTCAATGTGCACATTTTACAAAGCTTCCAAAGTTGACACAACATTACAATGCGTTGCAATAAAATATAGGTTTGAATTTTCAATTCATGCTTAAGAGAAATCACAGTTTATATGTTTTCTGCAAAAAAAATAATTTCATTTCAAATTCGGCCTTGCAAGACAACACACTCCAAGTCAGACAACTCATCATGCAAAGCCCTTTAGAAATTCACCTGGCAACAACATTTATACATATTCCAACAGTAATCTAAACAATTCCAGGATTCTATAGCTTTCCTCCACCAAAACGTTTTACTAATTGCATTAAATATTAATTTCTAATTAGCATGCTCCCTCAAAAATCTATCCTTCAATTCCCCGCTGTTCAACAAAAATCTCTCAACACTATCATTTAAATCATTAGAGGATTCATGTGTGGGATTGGGGCTGTCTGAGTTTTCATAAGACCCAATAAATCTTTTTAAGACTAATACCTAGTACTAATAAATAAAAATCATAACATAACAAGATTCCAAGTCAATCTTTATGGGCCTATTCAACATTAAGATCATTATAGAAGGCAAAACAAATGTTAGTCATATCATGAAATAGCTCAAATCAAAATAGTCAAAGACATAATCTACGAAAGGGCTAACATGAAGCTAATCTTGAAGCAAGCCAATAGCCAGAACTAAAATATAGCTTAGTAGGAAGACTGGTCTAGAGCTTTTCAGCCATTCTACTGATGGAGACTAACTCAAATAACAAACTAGCACAAAGTCCGCACAATAAGAAAGAGAGGAAAAGACTAAGTATAACATGAGGAAGCATTCAAACATGGAGTCTGCTCCCGATTGTCTACTGATGGAGGCTAACTCAAATAACAAACTAGCACAAAGTCCTCACAATAAGAAAGAGAGGAAAAGTCTAAGTATAAGGTGAGAAAGCATACAAGCATGGAGTCTGCTCCCGATTGTCTACTGATGGAGGCTAACTCAAATAACAAACTAGCACAAAGTCCTCACAATAAGAAAGAGAGGAAAAGTCTAAGTATAAGGTGAGAAAGCATACAAGCATGGAGTCTGCTCCCGATTGTCTACTGATGGAGGCTAACTCAAATAACAAACTAGCACAAAGTCCTCACAATAAGAAAGAGAGGAAGTCTAAGTATAAGGTGAGAAAGCATACAAGCATGGAGTCTGCTCCCTATTAAATTTGCTGCAATTCTGGGACATTTCTGCAAAACATAATCTGCATAATTCTGCCTCAGGTGGATTTTTTTTATAGCAGGAAGGTGCCCCTTATGGCAAAAAAACAGTCCTCATGCAACGCAGGCACCCTTGCGCCATGGTGCAAGGGGGCCTGCATTGGCATTAGGCGGCCTTTTGTGCACCAGCGCTGGAAGCAGGCAGGAATGTGCCATATTGTGGTAAATGTGCTGCATTCCTGCCCTATCCCTGTAACTCAGCACAGCAAGGTGACTTGCTGCACTATGAATAAAAAACAAGAGATGACTGTGCATTTCAAAGCAAACAAATTCAATAAGATGTTTTAGCAATGAATGGCCTAAGGGAGTTGTTATTTCTTAGAAAATAATGTTTATTTATGTGTGTTTAAGTTGGCATAATTAATCCACAAAACTACATTTTCTTGTTCTCTGTCTGTTTGCACTGACAGCTGAACAAATGTGGCTTTAAAGAGTTGCACAAATACATTTTCTACGTGCATCCTTCTTTATGTTTTCCTCGCTGTTTTACCTTTTCATAAAATAGTTGAAATAGGCTCATTTCATGGATTTATTATTTGTACTGTTTGAAATGAAATCCAGTATTTGTAAAGTGCATAATTACTCAAGGGTGTCAAGGCGTTGGGTGACGTCAGGAAGATTAAGCGAGCTATTGCCCAGAGTCACATGGTGCTGGGCTTACCTGCAACCCCGTGGTCCAGAGTCAGGTGCCCTGGCCGCTGAGTCGCACCTCTTCCCTAAATCTATGCTTCATCCATGTGCCTCAGAGGAGGTCTGCAAGAGATGTTCTCTTTCTGTTGCAATAATCAAGGATGATGCTGCCTGCATTGTCTTTAATTTTAATTTTAAATGGCTTATTGTTCAAGCAGGCAATGGAATGTCCCTTGCATATAACTGAGATCATTGGTTATTAATTATTTAGGTGGTTCCTAAAGTAGCCTGTTGTATGTGAAACTATTTCTGCTATGTTGATTATTTATGTCAGCTCTATGATGCCACCTCACGGTATCTCAAGAGTATCATTGCCTACCAAACCTAACATAGTGGGACTTTCCTGTTATGTGTTTCAGACTTTTCTTACCTTTTAACCTAAGCATTTGGCTATTTATTTTGTACTTAACATTTTTCTGGAGGTTGAATTTATGTTAAATCACTTACAAATCTTTCTCATTTATTACTTTTCTTCCTGTCCTTCACATCCATCCTAGTACAGCTTTGGTACTCCTTTTCCTTCGTTTTAACAACACAAAGGTACTTCCACGGTAGTGAAATGGGGAGTAGTATGACAACTCCACAATAGTTTCCTTATTTCTTCCTTCAAAGCGAACCCATTTTGCAAAAAACTATTGTATATTTTCACTAAAGACCCGAATAAACCTTTCAACTAGGCCATTCTCACGTGGGTGTCCCACTGCCAAACTCACAGGCCTAACCCCAAAAGGCATCAAGTACACTTCAAATTCATCTGATATAAACTGGGGACCATTATCTGTCAACATTTTCCCGGGGTAACCTTCTCTTCGCCATACCTCTTCACAAAAGTACATTACTGTACGAGATTGTACTTCATTCACCAAACTCACCTTGGGCCACTTAGCGCAGTAATCTACCATCACTAAGGCAAATTTCTTCCCACAATCATCAAATTCAAATGACCTACAAATATCCATTGCAGCTTTTTGCCATGTTTTGTACAGAAAAGACATGGGCACCGCAGGTGCTTCTTTTACCACATGCATTTTATAACTACAAGCACAACTCACACAGTTCCTTACAGATCTTTCAACCTCTCGGTCTACCCTCAGCCACCAAAAATCCTCTCTCATTTTTTCCTTCATCCTGACATTCCTCCAAGACCCTCATTAGAAATGCCAACAAACTTTTAATCAATCAGTCAATCAATCAGGGAGTATTATGCGCACTACTCACCTGTGAGGGTCTCAAGGTGCTAGGGGGAAGGGGAGCAGCTCCGGTCAGTGGAAGAGCCAGGTCTTGAGGGTCTTCCTGAAGATGTGCTGGGTGGGGACACATCCGATGTCTATCAGAAGCTCGTTCCAGACCGTGACATAGGAGAAGTTTTTTCCACCCGTTCGTGCTCTGCAGATGCGCATGGGTTCGGCAAGGGCGAGGTCGGCTGATCGGAGGTTCCTCTTGGGTACGTGGAAGGAGATTCTGTCATTGAGATATTTGGGTCCAGTATTGTGGAGGCATTTGTAGGCATGGGTGAGTAACTTGAATGTTACTCTCTACTCAACGGCTGACTTGTTGATCCGGGCATAGAGGGCGTTTCCATGCTCCAGTCTGCTGGTTATGAGTGCATGGCTGACTGTCTTCCTTGATTCAGGGGGGATCCATTTGAAGTTATTTCTGAGGATGCAGAGGGTGTTGAAGTGACAGAAGGTGATGGCATTGACCTATCGGGTCATGGAGAGGGATGAGTTGAGTACGATGCTGAGGTTTCTGGCATGGTCTGTGGGGGTGGGAGGGCTGCAGAGGGCAGTGGGCCACCAGGTGTTGTACCATGTAGAGGAGGAGGGTCTGAGGATGAGGACTTCTGTCTTCCCTGAGTTCAGCTTCAGGCAGCTGCTGCTCATCCATCTTTCTCTTAATCTTAGTTGGTACAAACAACTTTTCTCTTTTTTTTACAATTGCATCTTGACATGATAATTCTGACCATTCCATTTTATACTGCGTCAAACCATTCACACAATCCTTTAATTTTGACTACTTCTTAGTCACATTTTTATGATCATCTGTATTTCCACATCTTTTGCTACCCAATCCCTCCATTCTTTTTCAGAAATATCTTTGACCTTCATGTCTATTACATCTGGCACCATCCATTCTTCCTCTTCTTTGTTATCTCCTTCTTGAATAGGCAATCTTGACACAAAATGTTGAAAATGCTACACCCCCATCCAGCAAGCAAAAGCTTCTTTTCGATCATTGAATAACTCACTTCTGTCATGTTTTAGTGTCCCTGAGACAAATGAGACAAATTCCACAACTCTCTTTTTCTTTCCATTGCACACTTGCTTTAACGCTTCACCTAATGACTGCATGCTTGCATTTGTGGAGGCTATGGTGTGATCTTATCAATTGGACAGTTTACAATACTTTTCTAAATGTATTTAAATGCTTGCTGGCACACACTTGACCCATGTAATATGGATGTTTCTTCATAAGTACGCGAAGTAACTGTGCTAAATCTGCGAAAACCTTGACAAATTTAGCGGAGTATACTATAAACCCAAAAAAGATCTCAATTGATCCTCATCGACTGGACATTTCACCTTTTCTATAGCTTCCATCAACATATACTTAGGTTTTATTCCATTATGAGATATGGAATATCTAAAAAGATATTCCACACATAAGCACACAAATTTACACTTTTTCCAATATACAAGACACCTTTCCTAATAACTCATCATGTCCTCTTGGAAAACTCTTACTTTCTCAACTTCACTTAACAAATTGTGCATCACTTTTCAAAACATTACAGAAGCAGACACTAGGCCGAATGGCATGCTCTTTGTTTCCTCGAACCAAGTAAACATTTTTGTACCAGATATATCCAACATGAAATCTCTCGTCGTTTGAAACACCTCATTTGGAACCATCCTATTATGGGTCATTTACTTCCTCCATACTAAGCCAACTCCACATTTTACCCCAACAATTTCTTTCCACCCACTTTCCACCACATTTCTTAATCAATTAACGTATATGATTATGACACCATTCAGTGTTACCATACGTTTAGGAGGGCAATATTGTTTACGCTCTGGCATATTTACCCTACATTCACATGCTTCTTGTACTCGTACCATTTAATTTTATGATTCTTTCAATATATCACATAACATTAGTACTTCAATATCTTCATCTGATGTACTTACACCATCTTCACATGTACTTTCTTCATCTTGTGCAAAAGTCACACTTTCTCTATATCAAATTTTCTTTCGGTTACACACCCTAGAACAATGGCCATTACAATTACATCTGAAACACTAAGGCCCTGATTATGAGTTTAGCAGGCCGTGGACCATGGTAACGGCGGTGGTGGTCCAACCGCCGTGAGCTCAGCAGTCCAACTGCCATTTTACAAGTCGTGTGGATTGGCTTTGCGAACACCACTGCTGAACAACTGACACAGAGTGCAAGCCTGTTCTTAGTCACAAACTGCACTTCTTAAGTTAGTACACTTAAAAAGGACCCTAAACAGTAGCAAATGACACTTGTTCAGAGCTGAATTAAGGCCAGTACCACCCATGTCACACTACTGGTACACCACTTGTATAGAAAAAAATGGCGAGAGGAATGGAAAGTAAGACCTCATTTAAAATAGTTAAATATTTACATTAATATTATTTGAGTTAAAAAAAATTAACAAAAAGTTTTTTTTTAATTACAAAGTATTTTAACACCCTTCTGTAAATGTATAATTTAATGTAACATGAATTCTATATTAACACATAAAGTAATTGATTTTATCAATTCCATACATCACTTTTAATAAATATTATTACGTGGGTGGCTTATTACTATGGCGGATTGATGGCAGTTTATACAACCGCTTAACATGTAGTTGACAGTTCCATCCACCTAATTAAAATGCAACCGCTGTGCAGGGGGTTGGAAAAATGCCTTTTATCATTGCGGCTTCTACTGCAGTCCGGAAAAAGACCTCAGCACAAGCCGCAATGGAAGGCATTTTACAAACATCCATGCACCCCAAGCATTGATGCTTGCAGAGGCGCCACATGTGCCCCATCTGGCCCATAGCCGGGGCCTTAACAAATTACAGATTAAGGGTCATATTACGAGATTTTTCTTCATATAAAGTTTATTGTATTAATCGAAGAAGACAACAAATGGTACGAAACATCACATATAGTATAATTGTCTGAAAATAACAGAAGAAACTTAAAAAATTATAAAATAAAAAATTATGACATACGAGAGATCAGTTTCTGTGCACGTAGGCTCATGGGATAGAATTCCAAGTAGGAGTGCAATATTCAAATCACATTGTTAATAATTAGTGCATTTAATCTAAATATTTCCTTAAAAAAGATGTTGTTTCTAAATACACTTTCTAAAATACACTAACATCCTAAGATATATATTTGTACTCCTAATTTAAGAGCAGTTTACATGAATCTTAATACATGCATAATCGGCATAATGTAAACATTTACATAATTGCAAGAGTGGACCTTTTAAGTCCCAATCAAAAACAACACTGTTGACCAGAGCACTTTCAACCTCTTCCTTCAATCTTGTTTGACCTACTGACTTTTCTTACCAGCTCCAATGGAGGGCAAATTTGTATAAAATGTGGAAAAGAGCATACAAGTTAATCGGGTTTTGTGCAAACAAATTGAATATATCTAGAGACAATTCAGGATATATAAATAGGTAATGCAACCATATAAATAAAGCAACATAAATCTGATCTATAAAAAAAAGAGAAAAAAAAATCAAATGTTTCCAGCATTGGTATTGCCATATCTTCCTTGATTCTATCACAGTGCCTGATGACTTCCACAATAGGTCTTGTTTTTTCCTTGTTCAGCATGGGGCATAAATACTTTTTCCTAAATTACATCAGTTTAGGATATAAAATCGTATTGTTGAAGCTTTGTAGGCCTAATTTAAAAATGTTATCAACATTATTGCTGCACTGTCTTCCCTGACTCTAAAACAATACCTGACAGCTTCCACAGTTGATCTTATAATTTCTTTATTAAACGTGGAGCATAAATATTTTTTCCTTAAATGTAACTATATAGAACAAATATGTATGCTGTGGAGAAGGGATTCATTTGCAAGCCCACAGAGACAACAGGCAGTTTCACTTTTAAAAGCTGGGTTCCATTTCCCTTCAAACTCTCTAATAAAACAATCTAAGCCTCAAAAATGTACTTTTAAAATATCCAGGGAAAATTGACCCTAAATATTCTTGACTCTGCACAGAGTAGGTATTGGACATTAGTCCCATATGCTTGTATTTTGCGGCCTGTGCCAAGTCAGAGTCTCACCTGACCTCTTGCTCTAGGTGACGCCTTAGATATGAAATATAGATATCCAGTAAAGAGCACTAATAGTTTGAGAGTATTTTGAGTATTACAAAAGTTTTTTGATGTTACATTTGTGCATAAGTTAAAAGTGCTCTTTTTTTGTGTTTTAAAGCTATTTACCTAAATTGCATGGTCTGTATATAGATGCGCATAAACAATGCAAGCAAGCTTTAGTAAATCATACATGCCAGTCCAAACCTACTTGTCACATAACTGTGGCACAGAAATAGGGAAAATGTTCAAAAACAATGAGAAAACTAAATTAATTAAACTAACACATATAATGATCTATGACATAATGCTATCAAAATGAAGGGTTCCGTTCATCACTGGTAAGGAGGGTTACAATGTGGCTCTGCCTATTTATGGGATTACATAGTCAGTTTATGTGAGGATATAGTAAGGACTTGCGAGGGTTTCTAAATTAAACTTATGGGCAATTGACCAATTTTATTTTAAATTGATGCAAATAACTAAAAGATATGAAGCTAGTTTTAAATAATTAAAATCATTATCTTAAACATCACTAAAGCCTATAAATACAAATGTTGTCAGCTGTGACAGTGGCGTAACGAACGTTGAGGGGGGGGCCCCCTGCCACGTACACGGAGGGGCCCACACTCCAGATCTAATCCGAGCTCTTGGGCCAGAGTATTGTGCTGTGGGGGACCCCCTGCAGCTCGGGCCCCCCACACAGCTGGGGCTGCGGGGGCCTGTGTTACGCCCCTGAGCTGTGATGAGGAAGTTCTTCTGAATCTCTGAGGAAATAGTGAAACACATCAGCATGTAGTGAGGCTGGGTTTCATGACTAGACAAATAATCAAATGAAATACTGTACACTGAAGACTGTATTTGATTTCAGTGACATGCACCCCTAAAGTAAGAGGCAGAGTGAGGATGTTGCAGGGTTATAATGAATGAACAGAAAATAGTGGAAGCATTTGTGGACAAGTTATTTGTTGTGAAATAATAACCCAGAGTCTGTCACTTGTCATTCTTTGTTCTCAGGTACTCAGTAATGTCACAGCAGATGAGAACACTGGTACAAAATATTCATACATAAACTTGTTTAAAACACCTGTGCTGAGGAAAATCTCCATCTGTACGGGAATGTTGTGGTAATGGAATATGTTCTTCATTTTAAAAAGATGTCCTTCCATTTTTGTATTGTTCCAGCAGGTTAGTGTAAGCATATTCTTTGTTTTGTCTACTCGCTTGCAGGTTTGGCGTCACATTCTCCTGCTATGGAATCAGCCTCAACATCACAGGCTTTGAGCTGGACATGTACTTGACCCAATTCCTCTATGGAGCCATTGAAGTACCATTCAAGCTGGGCATATACTTCTTCATGAACAAGAGCGGTCGCCGCAACTCTTTGGTCTGGGCCCTCTTAATCACAGGCTTCTTCATTGGCATAAACACTGTCATTCCAGTCTGTGAGTTTTTCCTGAGAGAAAACATTTGTTTCAACATCTTACAATTAGTGAAATGTACCTTTGAAATCCAGAGTTGCAGTACTTACAAATAAACCTATAGAGCAGTAAAATAGAAGAAACAACCTAATGAGCAAGTTTTCCAAAAACCAATGGTGATACTCAAGTTGAGGTAAACTTATTTATCTTATCAAGAAGTAAAATATATCGTGATGAAGTAATTGAGAGTACAGAGAACATGTAGTGTGTTAAAGAAAGCGTTTTAGGGGACCCTAGACACCTTCACTGAATGTTCGAGGGAGTGATTTAGGGGCAGAGGGGCACCTTAACTTGAGGCGGGGTGCACAGGAACGTTCATACTAAAAATGAAGGAAACAAATATATGAGCCATGGAAACTAAGCCAAAAGGATTAACAGATTTATTTAGAAGGTGCAACATCAAGAAAAAGGCATTTCAAATACAGAATACAAAATACAGGGACCTTGCATTCACAGAGAATCATACCGAAGGCACTTTTATCTAAATTTTCAATAGGACTCAGAAGGCATTGAAATCGTTTGAAGAAAGACACTTCAGAAAATGCAATATAGGGTGTGCTGAATACAAACCTCAAAGGCACATCTATAAATGCAATATGAAAAACATGATTTAAATCAAGGACAATGTTCTCTGAATGCAAAATACATTTGATCTAAAATGCTGAGAATACTCATGTTTACACCTAAAAGAAACCAGCCTTAATATTGCAATATAAGCATTTAGAATTCAAAAAGGAGAAAACAACAGTTAAAACAACATAGCAAATATGGCATTTATATAGTAGAAAAGAATATATACTTAAAACAAAAAACAAGAGCTCTTGGGAGCACCCACACCTGTCTGCCATCTATAACAGACGGGGGGTAGTCCGACAAGAAGTCTGTGAGGTGTCCTTTTATACCCTTTAAGACAGAAGTGCCCACAGCAACGTCATCTCACGCCAGTCCTACCTACGTCAATTACACCACAGTTCGCACATTTATCAGTAGTGTCATGTCTATACTACTAAATGCGGATCATAGACTAGGCAAAAGGTTATATTCTCATGCCAAGCGCTCGTTGTAAATTGTATAGGGCAAGCAGAAGGAATACAATATGTATATATATTTATACGGCTGGGTTGCCACATCCATCATCCTGGCCTGACGTCCTTGTGGTGGGAACTTTTCTATTCACATAGCCAGATGTACCCAGGATGTGGTGGGCTCTTTTCCGACAGGATAGAGAGAGCCAGTTAACTCTGCGCCAGTGAACTTTGCGCATACGGGTAGGGTGGGGGCTCTATAGTTTGGAGAAGGAGGCCTCACAGAGAGGCTGGCTGTGATTTTTAGTCAGACAAGCCTAGAGCCTGCTGTTCAGAAAAATGGGTGCAGAACTCCGGTCAATTTAACAAAAGGCCTACAGATTAGGCTGGCAGGGCCTACGTAGGGGTTCATACTGGCTGAGTGACAAGGATGGCCCAGGGCATTTGTTATATAGTAAAACCGGACCCTCTGCTCAATTTAACACGGCCTACAAATTAGGCTGGCAGGGCAAGGATAAGGGTCTCATACCTCAGGTGTGGGCAGAACGGGCCTTGGGTACTATATGATAAAAATAGACCCTGCCTCAAATGAGTGGTAAATAAAACATGGAGGTGCAACACCAGAGAGTCGGGGTATAGGTGAGGGGTCATTTAGACTTCTGCGGGTCTGCCACCGTAAGACTAAGGAAGTAGAAAATGTCCTGCCTGGCAGCCAGCCAACCTGATTCACAGTTCCCTGGGCATATAAAGGTTTTATTTATGTGATGTCTTCATAACAGGTGGTTGGAACTTTTCTATTCACCCCTCTCCACCTCAAATTCCCAAATGAGGAAAGATGTTTTCTGAAAATTAATATAGAAATTCCAGGGTTTCCCCTCAGCCATGATTTGTCATTCGCAGGACCACCACGGGGTGCATAGATTGTCCAGGTGCAGCATCGGTGGGGCTGCCATAATTAGGGCAAGTGCACTAATGAAAACCTGCCAACTGAAGAGAGGGAGGGACGTGTCTCTTAAAAGCAGAGCTAGCTGAGGCTCTGTGGTTTGAAACACAGTGGTTCTCTCACTTATACATTAGATGGGGGAGCCTACAGTTGAGAGTTCTGGCATCTGATGATTTTTGATGGATGCCTTGTTATCACCATGAGGCCCAGAATCACCTAAGAAAACCCCATATGTACTGGTTACAGCATTAACCTAGATAAGATTCATGGACTATTACCTAATCGTGAATTCTTGTTGTGTCCAAAGTACTTCCTTTTCATTGGACATGACATAATAGCTCCCCAATTTCTGTTGGATGTCTTGATCCATTTTGTAGCTCATCAAAGAGCTACAGACCCCAATTCCTGGAGCTTCGCTTCTTTAGGGGTAATCCGTGTGAAACCAAAACTGAGATTATACCCAAGCCTATTTAGACCACAAAAGGTATAAGGATCATGTTAGTTGGTATTGACGTTTCATCTCTAGCTTAGCAGTGCATCAGTGGAGTACTGCAAAGGACAACCAGGAGAATTCAAGGGATTTTTAAGCATTCATACCAAAGTGTGGGGGGATATGTGGGATTCCTGTGGACAGGCAGTTAATATGCGAGTATTTGTTATGGGGTTCTTCCTGTGACAGAGGGTTTTTGACATCTTGCTGACCTGCTAGAGAAAGAGTCTAGGCATAATGTTTGAAGAGTTAATGGTCAGAGGTACAGAGCCATGTTATTGTCTCAAACTCTTTGAGTTCCAAAATCACAGAAATTGGAACTGCAAAATGGAACTTTATCATATACTAAACGCTTTTTAACTCACAAATTGGGTTTACCAAGTTATTTCAAATCGCATATAGGAGGAGGTTTAAAGGGGCATTCCATTATATCTGCGAATTGAAAAAAAATGATTGACCGCAAACTGTTACTGAATTCTCAAAGAGGCTGGTAGCAGATTCTCCAAGAAGAAACTGCCAATGTCGGGCAGATTCCCGTTTGGCAGTCATGCCAGGCAGCCATGCAGGAAGAGGGCAGCATTTTCTGAAATTAAATGAAAACAAATTCAAGTCACAAATGCTTGATGAATAAACACAAAGCTAACAGCGGCTGACTACAGGTTTATTTATTTATTTATTTATTTCGCGATTTTTATTGCGCAAACAAATACCCGAAGGTGTCTCGGCGCATGTGACAAACGAGAGACCAAGCCGCAGGATTACTGATTGAACAGCCATGTCTTTAAGAGCCTACGAAAGCTTATCAAATTGGGGGCAGTTTTTATGGTGAGTGGCAAAAGGTTCCAGAGTTTAGGTGTGGCAACCAGGAAGCGCCTGTCTCCCCAGGTTGCCGTTCTGGTGCGAGGTAACGGAAGCAGGCAGGAGTTGGCGGATCTCAGCTGTCTCTTGGAGCTATACAACTGGAATGCTTCAATCAGAAACTTTGGACCGACGCCATGCACTGCCTTATAGGCAATGCAGAGGGCCTTGAATTTAATGCGGCCCTCTACTCTTAGCCAATGCAGGTGACGAATGGCTGGAGTAGTTAGCTGGCGGCGGGGGATGTCAAGAAGAATTCTTGCAGCAGCATTTTGTATGGACTGCAACTTAGATAGAACGAGTTTCTGAGTATTAAGGAAGAGGGCGTTCCCATAATCGATTTTAGAAAACACTAGGGTAGAGACCAGGGTCTTCCCAGCTGAGGTGGGAAGGTAAGGCAGTATTTTCCTAATTTTTTTTAAAATAAAGAACGCAGATGACACAACCTTGTTGACATGAAGGTTGAATGACAGCTTGCTGTCAAAAATGACTCCCAGGTTTCTGGCCTTATCAACTGGGACAGGAGGAGGGCCCAGCTGGTCAGGCCACCAGGCAGAAAACCAAACCGGGGAGAGATTACCAAAGGTCATGACCTCAGTTTTGTCCGAGTTAAGCCTCAGACAGTTGGAGGACATCCAGGTACTGACAGCAAGCATGGCGCTTTGGAAACTAGCTGCCACCGCTGGGCCGTCCTTGTGTATTGCCAGAACCAGTTGGGTGTCATCTGCGTAGGATGTAAGTCGCAGCCCATGGGCCTTTATTACCCTCGGTAAGTCTGCTACATAGATATTAAATAGCGTTGGACTTAGCGAGGAGCCCTGTGGGACTCCACAGGGGAGTGCAGAGACAGGAGAATAGAAGTTACCCAACTTCACTGTCTGGGTACGGTAGGCAAGAAAAGATGAAATGAGATTTCTAGCCATACCGTTTATCCCCAGGGCTGTGACACGGTCGACCAGAATATCATGTTCGACCGTGTCAAAGGCTGCGGACAAATCCAGCAGAATCAGGACAGCCGCACCTCCCTGGTCCATAATGGCTCTAATCTCATCTGAAGCTTTTATTAAAGCGGTCTCAGTTCCATGACCTTTCCTAAAGCCAAACTGCGTTTCGTCGAGAAGTTGGTGAGTATCGATGAACTCTGAGAGTTGTTTATTCATCAGAGATTCGCATATTTTGGCAGGAAAGGGGAGACACGCTGTTGGTCTATAGCTGGCCAGAGCTGTGGGGTCCAGGGAGGGTTTCTTCAGGAGAGGTTTGATCACGGCCTTCTTCCAAAGATCTGGATAGTGACCAGTTTGAAATGCGGTGTCACAGATTTTCATAAGTGGATAAGAGATCACCTCGCTAAGGTTAGCCATCACTGAAGGAGGGCAGGGGTCTAAGGGGGAGCCAGACTTGGTAGTAAAGATAAGTCTGCTGATTTGATCTTGCGTAATGGGAGCAAAGGAAGAGAAGGGATCATGATCGGTGGCGGGTTCTACACCACTGCAGACTCTGGATCTTGTCTCTGCGTTCCCTGCAAAGGATGAGTATATATCTGCTACCTTAGTGGTGAAAAAGCTGGACAGAGCATTACAGAGAGACTGAGAGGGTTCGACCCCAGGTCCCGTAGAGGGGGTGGACAGAGTGGTGACCACTGAAAACAGCTCTCTAGCAGAGTTGCTGGCATTCTCGATTTGAGCCGAGAAAAATGCACTTTTTCGGGCAATGATAGCCTTTTTGTATATTGTCAGGGCGTCTTTGTAGGAATGCTTGGCTATGGGGCAGTAAAATTTCCTCCAGCGCCTTTCTAAGTTCCTGCAATGTTGTCGGTGGAGCCTAAGCTCTTCGGTATACCAAACCGCCGAAGGGGATAATCTGTTAGGTCGCACAAACTTCTCCGGCGCCACCTGATCAGCAGCATTCCGAATCCAGTCTTGGAAGTCGGAGGCTGAGAAGACAGGATTGGCTATCCCCATAGGAAAGGATAGTGTCAGGATATCTGCCATCTGATGGATATCCGCATTTTTCCAAGCACGGGTCCCTAACCTAGTTCGTGGACTGGAATGGGGAGGGTTAGCGTGCCGTGTATGGATCCCAAAGATAATGGCCCTGTGATCTGACCAGATGAGAGGAAGAATATCCTGTACAAAGATGTCTGAGTTATTGGTAAACAGACCATCTAGTATGTGCCCCGCCTGGTGTGTAGTTCCCTTCACCAATTGTTGTGAAGTCCTAAGGTTAGGAGATCATCAGTGAGTTGAGTGGTTTCGTGGTTGCCCTGTTCTTCCAGAGGGAAGTTAAAATCTCCTAAGATCATGTATTCCGGCGAACTTATGATAAGATCATTAAAATCAGAGAGTGTTGCAAGGAAAGAATTTCGGGGCCCAGGAGGTCGGTATAGCAAAATTCCATGGAGGGCTTGTATGTGATTAATATTAATAGCAAAGGTGTCTGCTTCACAGTTAATGGACTGTATGGGATTGAGTGTAGTGCGATAGAGATTCTTGTAAATGATAGCAAGTCCGCCACCTCTTCCTATATGTCTATCATGCCTAGCGACACTATAGCCCTCAGGGGTTGCCAGACAAAAGTCCGGTCCTGAACCAGCATCTCCCCAGGTTTCAGTGGCAAAAAGGAAGTCAAGATCATGGGCGAGAATAAACTCGCTGATCTGTAAGCTGTGACAGGGAAGGGAGCGCGTATTAATGAGCGCTGCTCGATAACCAAGGGGCTGAGTGATATGCAATTCATGAAAAGGTATATTGCTAGGGGGGTCTAAGGCTGAGGAGCCAGGAAGACGGGTTGCGGAAGTTGGTATTGACACCCAGGTCAAGGGGTGGGGGTAACGCCCACTGCAGTGGAGGGAGGTCGAGTAATGCAATGTCGGTCGGAATGGCCAGGGTTCAACTGTCTTAGTTGCAGGGAGGAATAGCATAGTGGAGGGCCAGAAGTTATGGCCCTGGGCCGAGTCCGGTCGCGGACGGGCGCAGACGGGCTTGCCTCCGGCGTGCCTCCGGCGCGCCTGCGGCGTGACCGCTGCGCGCGCACGCTGCGCGTTTGCATGACTCTGTGTTTTATACTCTCCCCGTCTGAGAGCGTAAATGCACGTTGCAAGATGGCGCTCAAAGTTTAGGATCTAGACCGATCCAAGATGGCGCTCAAAGTTTAGGATCTAGACCGATCCAAGATGGCGCTCGTGACTAGGAAGAGAGAGAGAGAAAGATCCTGCTCAAGCGGCAGGTAAGTGAATTCTGATTTTAAATGGGGGTATGCGGTTCAGAGTGCAGATAAAAACACAGTAAACACAGTAAAAGACACAATAAACACAGTAAAAGACCGAAATCCGGTCAGTGAACTAGCAGCAACGAAGAAAATATTAGTATCAGCAAATGTCCCTGAGTAGGCAGCAGCAAGTACCCATGGAAAAGGTAGTGGCCCCGTTACAACTGACTCCTGCGGCTGAGGTTAAGCGTAATGTCACAAACAGCTGCGCGCTTGCATGACTCTGTGTTTTATAGTCTCCCCGTCTGAGAGCGTAAATGCACGTTGCAAGATGGCGCTCAAAGTTTAGGATCTAGACCGATCCAAGATGGCGCTCAAAGTTTATGATCTAGACCGATCCAAGATGGCGCTCGTGACTAGGAAGAGAGAGAGAGAAAGATCCTGTTCAAGCGGCAGGTGAGTGAATTCTGATTTTAAATGGGGGTATGCGGTTCAGAGTGCAGATAAAAACACAGTAAACACAGTAAGAGACACAATAAACACAGTAAAAGACCGAAATCCGGTCAGTGAACTAGCAGCAACGAAGAAAATATTAGTATCAGCAAATGTCCCTGAGTAGGCAGCAGCAAGTACCCATGGAACAGGTAGTGGCCCCGTTACAACTGACTCCTGCGGCTGAGGCTAAGCGTAATGTCACGTTAATCCCTGTCACGTTCAATTTAATGTCCTGTGCATCTTGTTCCGGCACTTGCCGCCGTTTAGCACCACTGGAGACCAGAGAACATGATTTACTTCAAAATGAAAGTTGCACCAGAAATAAATTTAATATGGCAAATTTTAGTCCATCATCTTCTTTTATTTTTGAAAATTGTTGCACATAAAGTAAAATTAGCCAACACGTTTCATTTCAGTCACACTAGGAACTTCCTCAGTGCTTAATTATTTTATAATTATTCTCAGAGTTTCCAGTGTAAACCACTGTATCGTCACCTGGCAATCACCCAAAATAACGTTATAGAATCAAGTGAAGTCCCTGAGCAGTCTGGGTGTGGGCCGCTTAGCCTGTGGCCTTGATTCGTGTGGTTGCCAATTTTCAAAAATATAAGAAGATGATGGACTTAATTAATCTTAGGGGTGTTAGAGGGAGAGCTCTCAGTTACAAGTCAATAGTTCAATTATCATTAAAGATAGGCTTGAGACTCCAAGCTCATTTAAAGATTTATTTAATGACCAAAGCAATCATTACAGAAATTAAAAGTTAGTTAATTAAGGAAATTAACATAATCATAAATTGTAGCAATATACGAAAGTGAAACAACAGATCTGTCCTGTTAAGAATTGCTTATAAAGTAACATGCATTTTTAGAATGTTTTAGACACTAGAAACACAGAAATTCATTGCATCACATTGCATAAAAGGACTGTACTAAAATGTTACATTGCATAACAAGCAATGAGGCCATGAGTTTGTATAACACTCTCACTATCACCTTCTTCAAATTTATTATGATTGGTTAAATGTCTGCACAATTTAGCTAAAGTGGCGAAATGAACATTAGTAAAAGGTTTCTCAAAAAAAAGCTTCTAGATCATTCCTAACAATTAACATACCCTTGTTTTGTTACTTCTTTTGTTAGTTAGGATGCTGGGAAACAGTAATTTAACAAGGATTAGAAAATACAGACCATAATTTGCATCTACAATTAAATATTTTCCTGAAAGAGAATAAAAACATGAACATTTAGGACTTGTGCACGTGAGGCCTAGTCCTGCTAATCACAAACTGTATATTCCAAACTGTTATGTTTTGCATGCAATTATGTCTGTACAATAGGTTCCTTTGAGGTACATTGGGTGCTTTAAAAAAGGGTTTCTGTTTCAGAATGCTGTGTTTGAAATGGTGATCTGATTCTCTTTGCAGATTACAATTATAGCAAGTATAATAATTTTAGTAATAACATATATGATTCAGCACCAAAGAAAGAAAGTATTTTAATGTGATATTTTAAGTTACAATCAGTTCAACAAGAAATCATAAAGTTATATGATCAAACAATTCCAGGACTCGTCATGTTTTTTTTTAATGTATTTTCTTTATTCAATTTCTTCTTAAAAACTTACTTTCCTTGTAGCCAGCACATTTTGTCTTTCAAAGAGGACTTCTTCTCAATCTCCAAATTCCTACAGCATCCCAAAGCAGCATGAAGGTTTGCAATAGGAATATCGTATGTGAATAGATGTAATTCACAGGACCATAGGAGGTCTTTCCCAACACAAATTGGTTTAATATCAGAACTCTTAATGAGAAAAAGAGGAAAAAAACAAGGAGAGTGAGAAAGAGGAATGTGAACAAAGTCAGATGCGCTTCCGTCAAAAAAAGATATTTTGAACAGCTCTGACAAAGTCCTCTTTGAAGGATGAAACACGGTTACAGGTAACACACGTTTTTGAGTAAAAACTGAAAAAAGAAAATACATTATTTTTCAATCTAAGCAAATTATTTCACACCTATAACATTTTGTTTAGTACATCGAAGATCCAAGGTTATTTTTTATTGGTTGGCCTTCTAGCCAATTTTGTTTCACTAGTTGTCTATTAACCTAATGTATATTATGGGGTCTATTAGGATGGCGGACGGATGGCCGACGCCAGGCCGGTGGTGGAAACCGCCGGACTGGCGGCGGACATCCGCCCGCAATCGCTGCCCTGAAAACCGCCGGTCCCATTAGCATGGCAGTGACAACTGTGGCGTTGAGAATCTCTGCCCGCCAGTACCAGTCCGCCGCACGCATGCCTAGCGGGCAGAACTAGACCGCTTCAATGATGCTGGTGCAGGGCTAGGCTCCGCCGGCATGATTATGATGCAGGCGGTAGCCAGCCTTTCTGTGGCGGTGAAAACCGCCATGGAAAGGCATGCGGAGAATGTCTCCGGGAGCCCATTGTTGGCCCCCAATGTGGTTGGGGTGCACTGGGGAGTACCCATGGTACCCCCCACATGTCCCTGTACCAGGTGGCAGGCACTGTGCAGAGCCTGCCACGCAATGCAGTGACATGCATGAAATGCTCCTTTTCACACCGCATTCTGACTGCGAAGCATCCTAATTGGACCGGCGGTTATGCCGCGGTCCTTGCGTGCGGTCTTTTCCCGCTACCATGGCGGTCTGGGAGAATTTCTGACCGCCATCCTAATATGCCCCTTAGTATCCTTTTTACCTATGTCTGTTAGTATGATAAAGTCTTTATACTTTTTCCTCTATACATTTTTTTCCTGATTCCAGCTCTAGGGACTCTGCGAACAACAATCACCGTTTTAGCAAAAGGAATGTGTGAAGCTGCATTCACGGCCGCCGATTTGCACACAACCGAGCTCTACCCCACTGTGCTCAGGTATGCAGAGTCAATTCATTCTGGTATTGGCATACATGACTTGAAACCATGGTGGGCACCCAGAACCCGCCATTAATTCCATACAACATGAGGTAACAAAGAGAAGTTAGATCAGAGCTTGAGAACCAACAGTATCAAACTTTTGGTTGGTGGGCTTTCACATTGTTCAGAATATGCTTCGGGAACGTTAATATTAATCATTTCTATCTTACACCCGGCTTTGATTTGTTCACCTCAAAAGGACTACTTTTAGAATTATTATTTTTTTTTTAACTATTTCCCTCACTCCTCTCAGAACAAATGAGATTATCTGGTTATTATGAGCTGTTGTTATTATTCCACTTTTTGAGTAATGTGGTTGCAGCCTGGGTGTAATATCATCACGTGTTTGCTACTGAAAAGGTTAGCAGGTGGTTAGGTTGGGTTGTTGAAGACTTTTTTTTTAGTTGAGCATAGATGTAATGTTTTTAGACTATGATTGTTGGGCAAGAAATCTAAACCAAATTGTCAATCAAGGGCACAGTATTGATCAAAGAGTTGGAGTAATCCTGCACTGTTGACACAAAAACAGTGTCTGTATTGTCAAATCCAGTCCAGTGCTTACTTTGTAAAATAATAAGTACAGTGTCCCAAAGTTTGCTCAGAAGCTCACAGCCGGTGCTATCGAAGATTGAGGTGCTGCATATACTTGACTCTACCTCATTCCTCCTCAATGTGTCATCAGTCACTCCGTGCCTCTTTATTCCACTGTTGAGAGTTCTTTTCCAATGCTGCTCTCTCTCTCTTTGTCATTGCTTTTCTATTTTCTCTTCCTCCAGCTTACTCCCCTTTGTTTTTTGTGTATCTAGATCACTCTCTGTTAAGGAAAAGTAAGTGTCAGTGGGTGCCACCTGCAACCCCTGACTCAAATGAAGCAGTTCTTGTCAATTCCTGTTGTAGTTGAATAATCAGATCGGTGACAGTTTCTTGCTGTTGTTCAATGGGTCTGCCTTCTAAGGATACTTGATTTTTTGGAATTGCTGCAGTTCCTATGTTCATAAAGATTCTGCCACCTCTCAATTAACTGAGTGGTTGCATCTGCCGGAGGTATCGTTTTGTTTTCATGCAGTTGCATCTTGTCCTCATTTGGCATTGCTTAATGTTGCAGGAGTAGCATATGGTCCTGATGAAAGCCTTGATCACAATTTTGTGATTTATAATGGCTGAAACATGTTGACCACCTTTGTTTTAATTTTTGACATCCAACGATGCCTAATAAACAGATTTTTCGTTAGATAGTCAATTTTAACTGTTTTTGCACTCACTCTGCACTCACTCTGCACGTTTCACGTTAGTTCACCACACCTAGGGCAGCTTTAGTCTCTGTTATATTTAGCCTCATTAGGTTATTAAGATCCTTAAAACATCCGTGAGCTTCTCCTTCCTTAGTTCTCTTGGAGTTGTAGCTCGTTAACCACACCAGGTTGTGATTAACAGGAGGCCCCAGATGATGAAGCATGCCACCACGGTGGGTGATGGGACTCCGTTAGCTTGACGCTTGTAGACCCACGGATTTTTTGTTGTTTTCAGATTTAGATATTTTTGGGGATTTTTTCCGTGCTGGTCTTTAAACTATCCCTTTGACCCCCGTTCTTTACCGGTATTGTTGGGACCTCTCAAAGATGTCATAGTATGTGACATGAATGCAGGGAACTTGCCATGTAGAGCCTGAAGTTAAACTATGCCTGTTCACAAGAGCAACAGAAAGCAAGAAATGAACCCAAAGAATAAATCTTCCATCAAACAAACTCTCAAACATATGTATTCCACATGTAGAACACATTTACAGAGGTACTGCTGGGTACACCCCAATGCATACAATATTCTACATTCTGACAATAGACCTGCAACTTTAAAAAAAGTCACTTAATGAAGAGGTACAAGAGCCTTGGAGGGGTAGTGGTTCATGCTTGCAAATGCCTCATATCCCCACCAACCATGCACCCGCTCAAAAGAACAAAAAGCTTTCTGGGGCTAACAACAGTGTCCTTGGGGTGTTTCAGACTCCTTAATGGGTACTGGCAGTTTAGAGCCTCCAGTCCAAAGATAAGCTTGAAACCTACTAATTTCAGGGATTTCTAGTTCATACAGCTTTTGTGTGAAAGAACAACATATTGTGTGGCATACAGTGGCATCATGTGACTTAGAATGTCTGGGGCAACCACAGTATGCCATCACCTACACATTGAAGTTGCACAGTTCCACACAGGCTAGTATACAGCCCCCTCAAACATCATAAACCCACACACACAACGCTACTGTAGTACAAATACCCTACTGACACTGTACTGATAGCCCATAACATATTTGCAGACCTACTAGGAACACATGGACCCCTGGTTTCTCTCCTTAAAACCGCAGCACCATTCCTACTAGGGAAACTAGAAAATCCATCAACACCTTCATCATTTCCAGTACTCCCAAATTGTCACTTCCTCTGATAGAATTTTTTCTACAGCTACTTCACTGACTTCCTGTTCATCTACATCAATACTGCAGGGTACCTCTAAATATGGTAGCATGTGCAGCAGCACCTGGGACAAGGGATGTGAGGAGTACACAGCACCCAAATTATGGCTGCATTCTATTATTAAACCAGCCGGCAGGAGCTGGTTTTGACTTGTATAACCCTTGCTAAACCTCTGAGTCCATAATGCCTTAATGCCATCATATTCTGTGTCCACCTCCGTCCAAATATGAACCCTATACCTACAAATAGGAGCTCTGTTCAAATAACATACTCTTCTTTAACCACATTGAAAATAACTCCACTACTGTCTTGTTCCAGCAGGTTTGGAGTGCAGACATTCTTGAGGGACAAGAAGAAGAACCTCTCCTTCAGCTGGTCGAGAGTAAAACGTAAACAAACCCTCCAAAGAGGCAGGGAAACAAAAAACAGTCACATGAGGAGAACTGTAATAATAAATAAATTAAAAAGAAATGGGGTTCCTGCAATGCAAACCCCCTTTAAAGTTACCACAAGAGAAATGGCTACATCTTGGTGTGGGGGGCACTGACTCTGATACACTGATTCTCCGGTGGCACCTACCAATCAGGGTAGTTTTTGGTAAGTGCGGATCTTTTTCTGCCCCTATCAGAGAGGCAAGAAGGGTCCAGCTTAAAGGAAGTTGATATTTGATAAGGAAACAAAAATATATCTCTCTTGAGCAAAAGCTTCAGAAAAACATGATCTAGGTTTGGGGCCCTATTAGGATGGCGGGTGGACATTCGTCCGTCTGCCACCCTAGCGGTGCAGGGACCATCGGCCAGTAGTGCGGCAGTCCCGCACCACTAATTAGGATGCGACCGCCACCCTGGCAGTTGCATTCGCATCTTTAACATTGTGGCGGACGGTGCTGTAGGCAGCACCCGCCGCACTGCCAAAGAGGCATGTCGTGCATTGCCATGCACAATATGATAGGCACCGTGCGGTGCCTGCAACCATGGGAATGTAGGGGGTACCATAGGTACCACCCAAGTGCAGCCCCCATCGGCCCGCAACGGGCCCCGTGACAAAAGACCATATACTTTTCCATGGCGGCATCACCGCCATGGAAAGGCTGCCTTTCACTGCAATCCTCATCTGGTGGGCGCTCCTTGCTAGGCACCACCACCATTTTGGCCTCCCTGGGCCGTCCGCCAGGCAATCGGGACAATTGCTGGTGGCAGACGGTCTTTGAGTCCACTGCAGACGCATTCCTGTTCCCACCGCCATCCTAATCTGGCGATGGGAAATATCCATTCGATGGTGGAAGGACTGCCACCGCAGGACCGGCGGTTGCCCCCTAGTCATAAAATCTGTAGAGTCAGGGGTAAACTTTATCAGAAAACGTCAGTTGTAAGGAAAATGTAGCTATCATGAGCATACACAGTCAGGTTAAATCCCTAGAGTTGAGTCAGAATTCTGCCTGAATGAAGACATTATGAACTCAGTCTCCATATCTCAGATGGGATTTTATATGCTTGTGCTATTCACACATCTTTCTTGCTTGGCAGAGGCTGTACACTGACTAGAGTTGAATGACATTACTCCCTAAAAGAGCTCCTGAAATTGTGTTTACTTTCCCTATTTTTGTAATGAAATAAAATACCATCCACTATATTTTAGCAGTTTCCATTTCATCCCAACATGTGTTTCCCCCTGAGCTCACACCTGCTACTCATCCCTGTTGGGAGTGGCTCTGTGCCTCTTCTCCACGGCAGCTTCTCAGACCCGCTTGAGGTCTTGGTAAGCGGGGGAAGGTGCAGGCATGTGTAAATGGTATTTCAGAAATGTTGCTAGGTGTGCAGCAGTAAGAATGAGTCCGAAGCATACTTTTCCCTTTCTATCATCTCCTGGGTTTTAATTTAAATGTGAGCTATCTGATCTATGTTGATATCTATTTTTTGCATTTTGTTCAGATACCCATCTACTTTAGACTGATATCTAGATTTTCTGTGGTAATCTCATGTTCCAACCGACCACACATAAAGATAAAGAACAGGACACCAATTTAGTAACTGGTCTACACTTTCTCAATAATTTAAAATATGATGATCCATTGGCTGAATGCAAAGTCCTCTCCAAACTTGGAACATGGCTTACCATGCTTTCCTCCAGCTCAAATGAGATTTCACTGCCAAATAAATAACTTTCTTAATTACCTATGTCTCTCAACTTGAACATTGGCTTACGCTGGTATAAATTGTGTTCCCATTCCTCTTCAATAACTCAGCATTTTCTTTATTGTAATCTGGACCCCTTTGCCTAAGACCAGTTCTGGTGCTACATAGTAGATCCTCTAAAAAATCTATAACACAATCTATTACAAAGTGTCTTGGAACACTGTGCCCAGCTACTTTGAGTAATCTTTTAACATCATGGCCATGCTTCTTTATGGGAACGTACTGAAAATTGACTGATTATACCAATCACCTACTTTCTCCAGGGACTCTGAAACAACTCATCTGATTTAAATGAAACTACAGAAGATGTAGCAAATTTGCACTCCTCTTGTACTTTCAACATCACTATCTTTTGGTCTTCTCAAGTGGTATTAACTACATCTTAGTCCATTTCCGGTTTACCTTCCCCTGGCAATGGTAGCCTCACTGCAATCAGCAAAACACTTACTTTGATAAGATTCTTGCAGCTTTTGGGATGGTTAAAAATTATTTTATATGTACTAGTCTGTGAGTAAACATTTTCCCTCTTCCTGTAATCAATATGTTGACTACAGTGTTGTGATCACAAACCTGATTGACCACAAAAACATCTACAATGATCTAACACAAGTACAATTAACAATTGATAACCAAATAATGTTATTCTGCTTCTCGCAAGTTCATCGTTCTGTATGAAACTGTCCACTCATTATCCTTGTCTTTGCAATAAAATGTATCAATGCTATGTCTGCTCTTACCGTCAGCCTTCAAGCATTTTTACCCAACCTCAAATGGCCTAACACATGGAAGATTCACAAGCACACCCTAGAATAATTCAAATGCCACACAAACATAGGGGCATATCAACAAGGGCTTTATCTCTCCTTTTTTGGCTTTAAAAGCCAAAAAAGGAGAGATAAAACTAGCGCCCTATCAACAACAGGGTGCTAACATGCAAATTTGCATGTTAGCACCCTTTTACTCTACGCTTCCCCTTGCATCTCTAATGAGATGCAAAGGGGGCGTTCCAGAGTAAAATAATAGGAGAAATGTCGCTAAGCGACATTTCTCCTATTATCATGAATGTCGCTAACCCTGTTAGAGACAAAAAAAGCAGCGCTAACCGCGGTTAACGCTGCTTTTTTACGTCTGGTATTTTTCAGACTTAGCCATGATATCCTATGGAAGGAGGATATCATGGCTAAGTTTGCCTGTCCCTATCAACAAGGTAACGTGAGATTATCGCTTGGTTTCCAGCGATAATCTCACGTTAGCCTGTTAGCGTGAGGATTTTTATCGCTATTGAGATAAGCGTTGCTAATAGCACGCTATCTCAGCGATAAAAATTTGAGCTAGCCGGCGATAATTATCCTAGCGCTAAGTGCGCTTAGAGATAATTATCGCCGGTTGTTGTTGATATGCCCCATAGTGAACTTCTTTTCAGGGTAAAACACCATTCAAATTTCGATCTCCATAAACCAGAATTTCATCTTGAAAAGCCATTTTCCTGGACAACTGATCTAAAACGTCCCTCAAGATTCATGGACATGTAGAGGTAGCACATGTCAAAGAGTCCCCTCCTATATTCTTGTACCACAAATGAAATCCAATGGGTTTTTTTTTGTTCTCTAAAATTAGTATTGCCATTTAGTGAGAAAATACATCATAATAGACCAATATTTTAGAGGCTCTGTGATACAAACAGAAGCGGCACACCCCAAAAACCAAAAAAATAAAGAAAGCATAGAAATAATTACAATGAAGAAATACATACATGAGTGCATTTGCTGAAGAGCAACGGTTTACCACTTAGGATAGAGAAACACAAAAAAATTAAAAAATAGTAAATGATGTGAATGTAAATACTGGAATGATATGATTGGACCTGAAAAGAGCTAGGGTATCATGGAAATTGTGTCTTATCATTGCCAGGGGTTTTAGAGGCATAAGGTATGCAAGTATCCTGGAGCAACATGGAATTTAAAAGGAGGGAGTAGAAGTATGCGCAGACGGACCATTGAAAGGGGGTGTGTGTCTTTCTTCCTCACTATCCCTTTTTTACCTTTAGCCTGCTTCTTTAGCTACATCCATGTCAGAGGATATGGGGTGAAGTCAACATTTTGAGGGAGTTGAATGTATGGGCCTCAACAACCACACTCTCATTCAGTTTGCCACTTACACCAATATTGATTACAACATTTCTCTTGGCATGCAGTGCAGATTGCTCAATCACTCTGGTGATATTGGCGGTTACATGTTCCTGCCCACAGTCGTTCTTCACTTTTTTACCCTTTCGATTCCATCAGTACCTGTGGAAAACCAGAGCCGACCTAAGCCCTAGACCTTGCTAGAACCTCAATTGCTTAGCGTCTGGTTACCCTTCTAGATGATAGAATGCTGTAAGAATTTTCATCACATAGCATCAAATAAAAATCTGATCATAAAGCACTAATTCGGGCAAGCAGTTTTTGCAGCTGTGTTTGCACCTCTATGGTGAGCAGCCTTAGACTGCTCACTCTGCTGGTACTATCAGCCCAAACTGGAGGAAATTAACCATGCAAAACTATGCAGAAGGGGGTAACAATGTGTCCAAGAGAAGACACAAAATGGTCAAAGCATGTTATTATACATTTTTTTAATCACAAAAGTAGGTATCATTTGCACAAAGACAACCCAAAATGAGAGCAACCATTATTTATAGTGTGGTATTGTTAAGACAGATATTACAGCCGACCTCAGAAGCAGGCCTCTTCGTTCAAAGTAAGAAGTGAATTAAACTCCAAATTTGGCTGAGTCCAAATTTGGAGAGAACTCTGAAAACCAGTGTAGGATTTGAGTTTTTCTAAGTGTATAGTTAGAACAGTTAGACCTCTTAAATAGGTTTAGTAAGTGACCTTGGGTTTTGTTGAACAAGTGTGTCTTCACTGTCTATTCTTACCTATAGTGGAAGGTCTACACAACAGCCTGAAGATGTAGAGCACAATAAACATCATAACAGAGATGGCAACCAAGACAACAGGCAAACAGTTGAGGAATGTGAGGTAACTTTGGAATAGCGTATGTTAGTCAAGCACAGAAATGAGCTGGTCATGGGTGGTTGGGGAGGAGAGACCCTTTCAGTTTATGTCATATGATTGTTTGAAAAAGTCAGCTTTCTGCAGTTTCATGAACAGTATGCTGAGCAACTCCACTTATATGTTGGGCTCTGTACTCTCAAGGACCCCTGTATTTGTAAGAGGACATAAATTGCAACCCTTGTCTCGGGAATTCATGATGGCAGGAACAGAAGCCAATGTGAACTCAATGTCACTATAAATTCCGTGCCCTTCACCAGTCCCCTTCCTCAGCTTCAAAGAGGACTCTATTCAGAGGTTAAGGGTGGGTCATGGGTTTAGCTCTATGATGTCATTGGGTGTCAAATATTTATGGTATAATTACTGCTACACCTACATTTTGGTGAATTGATGTATATGTCTGTAGTATGTTTCCTTGTAGATGTCTGTAGTCTGGCCAACAAATTAGTCATTCTGCAATTTAAGCACTATGGATCCTATTATGAGGTGCCCCAGGAATTAGAGGTTCACAGAGATTACCAGAGCCAGAGTTTTGCCCTGATTACTTACTAGTAATATTCATTACTCTCAGTCCTACTTATACTCATCACAGTCATTACTTTTTAGGTGATCTCTCCTCCAAGACAGTAAAAATCAAAGCAAAATTATGTAAATGAAGCTCCACCCACCCGCCTGGGTGCTAGAAGAGGGCTAGCATTCCCAAAACCTCCTATAATGTCCAGCCAGTGTCAAAGGCCACAGAGCGGGCATAGAGACTAGGAGTAAGAATAATTGAACAATCGGGACATTGCCTCTATGCCCTTGTACTTTTTTTATTCCATTCATTAATTCTGAGGCATACCAAAGAAAGACTCTTTGGGTTTTTAAAAAGATATCCCTTGAAACATCAGTAAAACTACCCATAAAATTTCAATGTATACTTAAACATAATATGAAACAAAGTGAACGGAGCAATAGTCATTCATCTCCAAACACATTACTGAATTAAGAACCTCAAAACCAAAGTTTGGTTATCAACAAGAGTATTCAGTCTATTTTCTTTCACAAATGTATTGTCTGAGGACCACCTTGCCGCCCTGCAGATGTTCTGAATATAGACACCTTGCAATTCTGCACACAATGCCACTATGCCTGATGTGGATCTGCCCTGTATGGGATCCTGTTCAAATACAATCTGATTGTATTGGAGTGCATCTTTAATCCAGCTGCCTAATGTAATTTTTGCTAAGTTTATTTCTCTTCCTTCTTGACCAATAGTCGAAACTCATAATAGGACTTCCTGAAATAGTCTGACCTGTCAAGATAAACAGGAAGTATTCTTTCAATGTGTGTACTGCACGTTCAACCTCGGAAGAAAGTGAAGGAAAGTTAGATGGAAGAATCACCTCTTGTGATTAATGAATGGATAAATTGGCCAAAAGCTCCACATTGCCATGAGAGGTGGTAAGAGCCAGCAAATGGCAAGACAATAAGATCTACTGATGTCAAAGTTTGAATGGAGGCCCATGCAAAGAACTTAAAAGAGAAGCTAGATCCCAAAGAGGAGAAGAGGAACAAGGATAGGTTTAGTGATATAGAAGGTCTTAAACATCCTTGTCACTAAACAATAAATTTCACTTTGTGACCATTCAAACTCTCTGAATTCCTTAAACACAAACATTTATGATCTTAATGTGTAAAGAGTAAGGCTGTTCTACACAAAAAAGGGTGAGGGGCTAAACCCCCTACTCCGGACCCCCTGTCCACAAGCTCAAACACACAAAGAGGAGTAGAGAGTGGTGAATAAATATATGTGGTGGCATGTGTTCAGTGGGAAAATATTGCCCTCACTCACAAAATTGTGACATGTTTCCTCATAGGGCTGCTTAAGTACACCCCTGTGCAGACCAACGCTTGAGGTAGAGCAATAGGGTGGAGCAATAGGGTATTTTACAATTGGGATCGGAAAGGTCCTGACAGTTGCAGGCCTGACCCTATACTCTGGGCACATTACGACAGCATAAACATGTCGACATATTGGCAGTAATGAGGGGTGTAAGGAGTTCATTACTTTCTTCCTGTCACCACCATCCTTTACTTTTTAAATCCTGGACGGAGGGTCCAGGAATAAACTTACTTATAGTGACACCTCTGAGCTAGTTTTAATCTTCACTGCACTTTCTCTTTCGGTGATCCCAATATAATCACTTCTATAAAAATATTTTCTTTATATGTTGTGTCTTGTCTTCCCCTACCATATTGTTCTACCCCAGGTGTTGGTCTGCGCGGGGGTGTCCTGATGATGTTTAAGTTCTGAGTTCAGATTTTACTTTAGTATATGTTGTTTCTTGTATTTGTATTTGTTTTTTAAATGATAATGCTGATGCCCTGTTTTAAAAAATAACGAAAGCTGAAAGTAAAGTGGAAGTGAGGAGATTATTTTAACCTGAAAGAGCAGGGCGACAAATTCATAAACATTACCAGCAGCTCATATGAGTTAAGCTCCTTGTTGTTTGATGTACATTCGTGTGAGCAATGCTTCTCACTGTGTGATGCACATGCATGTGAGTGATGCTTCCCACTATGTATGAGTGTGGCTGCTTGCTATGTGACATGCATGCTCCTGTGACCTTCATGTTAGGGCTGCCCCTTGTGTGATGTGCATCCATGTGACAGCAGCTCCTCACCGTATGATGTGTATTCATGTGGGTCCTGCTGCTTATGGTGTCATAGGCATTCATGTGAGTCATGCACCTTGCCATGTGATCTGTACTCAGGTGAGTGATGCTTCTCATAGTTTGATGTGCTTTTGTGAATGCTGTTATATTGATTTATGTGACAGCTGCTCCTAAGCGTGTGATCTGCAGTCATGTGAGTGGTGCTCCTCAATGCTTTTTTGAATGCTGCTACAAACTGTGTGATGTGTATTCTTGTGAGTTCTGCTCCTCACTGTGTGAACTGTATTCATGTGAGTGTTCCTTCTCACCATGTGATAGGTGTCCACATGAGCTCTGCTCCTCACTATGTGATTTGTGTTCATGTGAGTGATGTTTCTCACTCTGTGATGGGCATTCATTTGAGTGCTGCACCTCACTTTGTGATGTGTTTTTGTGAGTGTTGTACCCCACTATATGATGTGTTTACATGTTAGTGCTGCTCTTCACTGTGGTGAGCGACATCAATATGAGTGTGGCTTCTTGCCGTGCGACTTACAATCGTTTGAGTATTGCTCCTGTGCTTTAATGTGAGTGTTGCTCCTCACTGGGTGATGTGCTTTCATGTGAGTGCTGCTGCATCCCTTTGTGGTGGGCATTCATATGAGTGTGATGTGCTTAATGTAAGTGATGCTCCTCACTGTGTAATGTGTATTCATGTGAGGACTTCCCCTCGTTGTGTGATGTACATCCATTTGACTGCAGCTCCTGAATGCATGATGTTTATTCATGTGCTGCTCATGGTGTCATAGGCATTCATATGAGTGAGATGTGTATTCATGTGAGTGCTGCTCCTCACCGTGAGATGTGTATTCATGTGAGTGCTGCTCCTCACCGTGAGATGTGTATTCATGTGAGTTCTGCTCCTCACAGTGTGAGGTGCATCCATGTGAGTGCTGTTCCTCACTGTGTGATGTGCTTTCATGTGACTGCTGCTCTTCACCGTGAGATGTGTGTTCATGTGAGTGCTGCTTCTTCTCTATGGTGCCCCTTCACGTGAGTGCTGCTCCACCCTGTGTGATGTGCTTAATGTAAGTGCTTCTGCTCACCGTGTGATGTTTATTCATGTGAGTGCTGATCCTCACCGTGTGATGTGCATTCATGTGGGTTCTGCTCCTCACCGTGTGATGTGTATTCATGTGAGTTCTGCTCCTCACCGTGAGATGTGTATTCATGTGAGTTCTGCTCCTCACAGTGTGATGTGCATTCATGTGAGTTCTGCTCCTCACCATGAGATGTGTATTCATGTGAGTGCTGCTTCTTCTCTATGGTGCCCCTTCACGTGAGTGCTGCTCCACCCTGTGTGATGTGCTTAATATAAGTGCTGCTGCTCACCGTGTGATGTGTATTCATGTGAGTGCTGATCCTCACCGTGTGATGTGCATTCATGTGGGTTCTGCTCCTCACCGTGTGATGTGTATTCATGTGAGTTCTGCTCCTCACCGTGTGATGTGTATTCATGTGAGTTCTGCTCCTCACCGTGTGATGTGTATTCATGTGAGTTCTGCTCCTCACCATGAGATGTGTATTCATGTGAGTGCTGCTTCTTCCCTATGATGCCCCTGTGTGATGTGCTTAATGTAAGGGCTGCTGCTCACCGTGTGATGTTTATTCATGTGAGTGCTGATCCTCACCGTATGATGTGCATTCATGTGGGTTCTGCTCCTCACCGTGTGATGTGCTTTCATGTGAGTTCTGCTCCTCACAGTGTGAGGTGCATCCATGTGAGTGCTGTTCCTCACTGTGTGATGTGCTTTCATGTGACTGCTGCTCCTCACCGTGAGATGTGTGTTCATGTGAGTGCTGCTTCTTCTCTATGGTGCCCCTTCACGTGAGTGCTGCTCCACCCTGTGTGATGTGCTTAATGTAAGTGCTTCTGCTCACCGTGTGGTGTTTATTCATGTGAGTGCTGATCCTCACCGTGTGATGTGCATTCATGTGGGTTCTGCTCCTCACCGTGTGATGTGTATTCATGTGAGTTCTGCTCCTCACCGTGAGATGTGTATTCATGTGAGTTCTGCTCCTCACAGTGTGATGTGCATTCATGTGAGTTCTGCTCCTCACCATGAGATGTGTATTCATGTGAGTGCTGCTTCTTCTCTATGGTGCCCCTTCACGTGAGTGCTGCTCCACCCTGTGTGATGTGCTTAATATAAGTGCTGCTGCTCACCGTGTGATGTGTATTCATGTGAGTGCTGATCCTCACCGTGTGATGTGCATTCATGTGGGTTCTGCTCCTCACCGTGTGATGTGTATTCATGTGAGTTCTGCTCCTCACCATGTGATGTGTATTCATGTGAGTTCTGCTCCTCACCGTGTGATGTGTATTCATGTGAGTTCTGCTCCTCACCATGAGATGTGTATTCATGTGAGTGCTGCTTCTTCCCTATGATGCCCCTGTGTGATGTGCTTAATGTAAGGGCTGCTGCTCACCGTGTGATGTTTATTCATGTGAGTGCTGATCCTCACCGTATGATGTGCATTCATGTGGGTTCTGCTCCTCACCGTGTGATGTGCTTTCATGTGAGTTCTGCTCCTCACAGTGTGAGGTGCATCCATGTGAGTGCTGTTCCTCACTGTGTGATGTGCTTTCATGTGACTGCTGCTCTTCAACATGTGATGTGCATCCACTGAGTCCAAGTGTTTGGAGAGCCACCCTTCGCTGCCAAAAGGGATACCTAAAACAATAGAAACTCCTTTTTGTTTAGCTTTACTTCCCTAACCCCAGTTGCATCCCTAAATAATAGTATACAGTGACCAATCTTATCACCATCAAAATCTCTCACTCTGTCACCTTATTATAAAAATTCTTTCATATTTATATAAAATACAATAGAGTGTCTCATCCATACATCAAATAGCATACAAGGATCAAAAGGATACACAGATTAAAAAGGGAGCAAATGAAGCCCATCATTCTCTGACACTTCAAAAATTACTAAAGAGCATTATCACAAAAAGAGTGTTTTCATTCCAATAGAACAAATTATAAAAACAACTCAAAAGATTCTGGCGATGCGGCATTTTGGTTGTACTCAAAATGGTTCACACCACTTTCTTTGAGGCAAATTTTTACAAATCATACACAGATTGTGAGAGACAGAGAAATATAAACATTGATATCAGTCTAAATCGTTTTAAAATAGTATGATTGTTACAACATCCAATTGAACTGTACTTTAATGCAACCATTAGCCTATATGGGTTCCATCCCACCTCATTCTATATAGTCATAAAGATTAATTGAAATGACTCATACATGGGATCAGGATATTATAGCCCATCCATCTGCCCCCATTGGATCACAGGCTGTGGATCCCATTAAGGCATAATACCCACTGCTCCGGGGCTAGTTACCTTATTCTTCCTCCAGTTCCACTCAGCAATTCTTCATGATGGTAGAAGCTTGGCTCAGCGGCCAGATCGGCTGACTCCGGAGCGCAGGGCTCGCGGTTCATGGTTCGATCTCCGGCGCTGGCAGCAGCTCAGCATCATGTGACTCTGGGCAACAGCTCACTTATTCTCGTCAACCGCTCCCAGCGTTTTGAAACCACTAAGGAGGTGATATGTTCATGCTTTACAAATAGGAATTTAATTTTGATTTATTTATGATGGAGTGACTTTGTCGTTTTCTGGATTGGTCCTCAGGACTCTTTCTTACCTAACATTTGTTACACAATAGTAGAAAGAGATCACTATACTCTAAACAAATTCTTGCATTCTTATCATTGGACAGGCCAGTTCCAAGTTAAAACGTACTATTTCAATTAAGCGGTTGTTTTAATATATTATCCGTTCCCATAACCCACAACTACTTCTCATGGGGAGGTATCTGTATTCATATACAAACAAAACTGTTATACTTTTTCTCACCCCATTTCCTCATGGGTTTTATATCCTTTAAAGTTATTATAGTTATGCACCTACCTGGCTCCCCCTAATGGAGAGCCCAAATTCATGTCAGGTGTTTTGTTAAATATTTCCCTCCTTCTTTTGATCTTCTGGGAGATGGATTGCCTTTTTATTTCACTGGTCCATCAATAATCCAGTATTGGACTTCAAGTAGAAAAATTGAATAACTGGAAACTATATCTTGAAGTTCCTTCTACGTTTTTGCACAGTACAATTTGTAACATTTGCAGCCTATTCAGGTTGGACACCTCTTACTGTGTTGTCTCGAATTCAGGTTATTCTGCAAAAAGGCACTCTACATACTATTAGGGACTAAGTATTGAGGTCTTAAACAGCAAGAAACTGTGGAATAGTAATAATTTATCTACCAAACATCTTAAAGCCCTAAAATACCTAAAATGATGTGATAGTATTATGATTAAACCGGGAGACAAGTGGAGTAGTATATTGATTATTTATTCCATCAATTAAAATAGGAGAATGCAAGCTCTCCTGGATGTTGAGGCCCAGTAAAGGGGATCGAATAGGGAGGAATGGAAAAATGTAGCTATTAAAGTAGAGTGCATCTTGAAATTGGCAAAGGAAGATGAAACATTCTGTCAGGAAGAATATGAATTTCTCAGGAATTAATATCGAATAATGCCAGCCTTATATGGTCTTCTGAAGGTCCACAAAAACCTAGGGGACACTCCAATGAGACTCATAGTATCCAGCCTTAACTCATTTACAGAACCTATCAGCAAATATGTGGACTGTCTTACCTTTAGTCTCCGAACAAGCATCATACATAAAAGACACAACATGATAAGAAAAGATTAAGTATTGAATTTGTTCCCAAAAATGAATGGCTGTCAGGAGCTGGCTTTACAGCCTGTTTTGAAGGTGTTGTGTTCAAAACAAAAGTGACAATTGCATCATAACTAATTTATTTTTGCTAGTTGATATATCCTGACAAAAAAGGATTCTAGATGACTCTCACTCTCACACACATTGTCAGGTGACTGTCAAATAAGGTAGAGGCGTGGAAAAAAGAAGAGTTAATAAAGGACTAGGGTCAGCAGCGAGACTAGAAGAGAGGAAGAGGACAACCAGACAAACAGGGAAGAAATAACAGAGACAATGTAGGAAAGAGCCTCCTTGACATGGCCAGCCCCTACTTTTGCTTGATGCCTGATGTGATTCTGAAATGTAAGTGCACTGGGTCCCTGCTGACCAGTTTCGCAGTGCCAGATCTCTTTCCGAATACTGTACCACAATTGATTGGCACAACTTCAGCCACCTTTGTAAGTCCTTAGTAAATGGTACCCCTGGCACCTAGGGCATGGGTACTGAAAAGGGCCCACAGGGGTGCAGCACAAAGAGTGCCAACGCAGGTACCCTTCAGCAAGACCAAGGAAACTGCCACTGCATGCTGCATATCGTGGTGCAGAGAAAACCGAAGAGTTGACATGGCACACAGCCCTGTGTGCCATGTCCTCAATCACTGCATGAGATATAGGTAAGTCACCCCTACTGCAGGCTTACAGCTCAAATGCAGGGTGAACTACAAATCCCATGTGTGGACATATCTTCATAAGCAGATATGACCCTGCAATATCTGAGCCATTCTTGGAAGTGCACAGGGAAGCCATATAGAGTACATGTGCTGCATACGTGTCATTACGAGTATTCTAGCTCCATGAAGGCTTTAATCTACCCTAAGATGTTTAGTATCTGCCAAATATCTTCTCTTAATAAATCCTCACTGATGCCAGTGAGAGATGTATTAATAAATGCACACAGGAGTCCCTTTAGAGAGTCCCCTGAAAACTTACAAAGCACTGGTGTAGTCTCTGCCTAGTCATAGCCAGTACTCCACCACCGGACATGTTTCTGACCTCATGGGGTGAGAACCTGTGCTCTTAGAGGCGAGAAACAAAGCCTGTTCTGGGCAGAGGTACTTCAGACCTCCTCCAGGGTAGAAAGGCCTTCCAGAGCAGGATGCTTCAAAGGAATTTCCACCTTTGAAGTTCAGCCCAGACATTTGGTGGGAGGACAGGTGGGACCATTTGTTAGATAAGGAGGAGGGTTACACAGGCATCACCACCCCTAGGGTGGGGCAGGCAATGTGAACTCCTCCCCTGAAAATCCACTATCTTGGGATGATGGAGAAACAACATATCGGGGTTGGATAGTGCCCCGCCCCACAGGAAGTGATCACTTAGAGGGTGCAGGCACCCTAAAGAACAAGTAGGCCATTGGCTACTACCTATCTCCCCCTGTAAAACCCCATAAATTCAGAATTTAGGTGACATCCCTAGACCTGAAACTTAGATTTGATGGACAAGAAGAATGGAAGGACAAAGATGACTTGACGCCCAAGAATTGAAACCCTGCTGAAGAAGAAAATTGGCACCAAACCCTGCCTGCTGCCTCTAGGACTTCATCAATCATGGTGTGTCATGTCGTCTCGAACCTTTGCAGCGTTCAAGAAACCCGGAGTTCCTCTAGCCTTTGCAGATTTACCAAGCACCTCCCTTGGAGTGAAGGTATCACTTCTCCGCACACTGCAGGCTCTGATCCCACTGAGTCTGGTTTGTCAATGAGCTGCTCTCTGACAACTTTGATTCAGCAACCACACCAAAAGAAGAGCACCAGCTCCAGAGGGTCGAATCTGTCCCCTTACCAAGACCTACCGGAGCATCTTGGTACCCATACCCGGGGTACCAGACCCCCAACAGCAAACTGTGAGACGAAGAGTCCATGCCAGACTCCAACAATACCAGAAGCAAGCACCCATTGAGGGACATTGAGACATCTGAGACCCAAATCCTGAGTGGCCCAGGTGTCCTGAAATTGCCTCTCCAAGTTGCCAACCTCCTGAGTGCGAGGGCTTCTCGATGCATGATGCCCAGCTGACCTATCTGCTCTGCACCCGGCCCCACCGAACCCTGTAACAATGAACCAGCCATGCTCCCAGTCATGTGCCACTTGCGACCTCCTCTCTCTAGTGGGACCTGCCCGACTTACCTCGAAGCCCTCCTGTGCAGTGTCTTTCCTAGTCCCCCCTTTGTCGTAGAGCAGCAGGTACCAACACCTTCATCACCTTGCTCCTGACCAAATCCGGGATGCTCCTGATCTTCTACTGCTGGAACTTTAGACCTGGTCCTGCTATCGACCTAAAACGAGAAGTTGAACATTGCCTGATTGTAAATACAATTTTCTGGTTTTCTCCATTGATTTCAATGGTGCATAATTGCGCACAAAAGTGACTCCCTGTACACTGTTATTCATTTTAGTAAACTATATAGAGACCCAGCTTTCTTCAAACAAATAAAAAGAGACTATAGAGAGAAAAAGACAAGTGACAGATGTGACAGGTGGAAAAATAGCAAAGACACAGCTAAGAGAGAAAGAAATAGAGGGAGAGACAGGTTTGACAAAGGTGACAAAGAACCAGTCTAGAAAGAGGCTGCAAAGAGGTTAAACAATTAAAAAGAGAGACACGTGAGAGAAAAGAGCAAAAGGTGAGAGACAGGCTAGACAAAGTTCACAGATAGAGTTGGAGAGTAGGAGACAAGAGTAAGAGAATTAATAAAGAGAGACTGGCATGAGAGAACTCAGAGAGAGAGAGGGATACATGTCAGTGAGAGAGAAAGGTTAATGATGCAACCAGGATAGAAAGAAGAGCTGAGATTTGGACACATGGGGAATTACCATTGATTAGGGGTTTTCAAGGTCTGCAGTTGTGACCCTGGCATGCACTTTGCAACTCCTGGCACTGCTTTTGCGATCCCCTGGCTTCTGGAGTGACTGAATCAGTGCCAAGAACACAAGGCTAATTGCACTTAAGGGGAGTCAAGACTCCACCTCGTTATCTGCTCATTGTAGTAGATTAATAATGAATAGTTCATTATTCAAGGTTAGTGTCATGACAAATTTTGCTAGAACATTAAGTACCTTGAAAAACACAAGAGACAAGAGGCCTTTGGCAAAACAGGAACAGTTTGTTTAATATAAGAATGCGGCTTGCAGTACAGTCACATGCATAGGATCTGAGAACTGTCTCAATTTACAGTCGGTCGAAAATGGGTCTTTGTACTGTTCATTGAATGCAATAAACTAGTTCCAGCTATCCTTTTATGGTAAGGAATGTGAACCTCTGTCTTTGGAGTCATAAATTAATGTATTGGATGAGGAATCCAGGTGGACCTCGACCTTGTGTGGACACAATGCAGCTAGTGGGTAATGTGTCCAGATGTTTGGCATGAGGAGCGTGTGATCACTGCATGTGTTGTGTGTGCTGTGTCCTGATTGACTATGTTTTCCTAACATCATATGGCATCTGACTTTATGCTATTTTAGGAACATGCGCATGTGTGTTTATTGAGGCCAATCTCCCTGGACCATTGTGGTGTTGCAGAGCCTATCTGTGGGATTGATTTAGGATTTCCTGTTCATGTGTTTGTCTGCCTGCAATGTGCCACCCATCTGTGATCTGTCAATCAGTGACCTCGGGCCTGGGTCACAGGGCCTGCCTAAGTAAGTATTTCTGAGTCGGTTTGATGTGGAGGTTACAAGGGGCGAGTTTCTTAATAAACATGTACTTTTGTTTTGTACATGAATGTATCGTTATTACATTTTTCAGTTTTAACACTAACGGGGCAGCAAGAGCTTGAATGAGACATTCACTGACAGCTGAAGTAAGTTTAGTGCTTTCAATTATTTGTTGGGTATGTGGACTGGGCATAGAGTGTGTTTGTATGACATAGAGCATGTGTATGTGTGTGCATGTGTGTGTAAGAGTGAATTTGAGTGAAAGAGAATGAGTGACTGATATTGAGTGAGGACGAGTGAGATTGAGTGTCATTACTTGAGTTTGAGACACTGTATGAGAATGAATAAGTGAGAGAATTACTGGATGAGAGAGTACGTGAAAACATAAAGAATGGGTGTGAAGACTGTCAGAGTGCGAGGGAGTGTTAATGGGAATGAATGTGAGTGAGAATGAGTGAGTAACAGTGAGTGAGCATAGCTGAGAATGAATGCTTGAAAGTAAATGAGAATAAGTGAGAAAGAATGAACAAGAATAAAACTGATTGCAAGAGAGTGAGTGCATAGGAGAGAGTAAGAGTGAATTTGAGGGAGAGGGCATGCAAAAGAAAGAGAATGAGTGAGTCAGAATGAGAATAAATGAGACTGAGTGGGAATGAATGAGTGAGTGAGTGCAGGTGAGTGTGTGATGATTTATGAGTGAGTCCAAGTGAGTGTGAATGGGAATGAGTAGGAATGAGTGAGGGAATGTAAGTGAGTATACGAGAGAGAGAATGTGGTGCTATCCTTGCAAGTCTCCAGTTGGCGCTGGCATTCTGGCATGGCAGAATGATTGTGCTAGCATAGCAGGTAAAATTCCTAGCATGTTACAATACTGGCACTAACATGCTATAGTAATTCTTGGGATATGGGGAAAACCCATGACAATATGCTGGCACCAGCCAATGGTAGGTCCTCATAGACATGAGGACAACCATGGTCTTCTGGGGGAGCGGCAAACATGACGAAATGCTGACCCTAGGAGACAAAAAGTAATGTTTGCCTTAATGGTCAGCCATGGAATAAGGACAGAGCTAATGGCAACATTGAGGCACTTTTGTTTGGCCTAAGGGAAATCCATAGCATATGTGGGGAGGGGCATCCAAGCCAATAAGCTGGCCCTGGCACAAGGAAGGTATTTTTTGACATATAGGGGCACCCATAGCGTTATCTGAATTTGTTTCAGGTAACTCATGGAGAGCATCTGGTTTCATTGGCCTTGCACACCATGAAAGGATTTGAATATTTAATGAGTGCCCTTTCAGAGCATATGCCGTTTTAACAAATGTATGTCATAATTCTGCTTTAATAAACTATTTGACCCTATTACTTTTCAAAATGTTTCCTAAAGTTACTTAGAAGAGGTCAGGCTCACTCGCTTCACTCTTTCACTACAGGTCAGGGCAAGTGTTCAAAGATCACCAGCCACCCGTCAAGAACAGACGTGAAGGGGCGCATGCATCAAGCTTGTTTCCAGTTGCAAAGGGGCCGATTCGCAGAATCGTCCCTTTTGCAAATGGAAAAAGGCCTTTTCTGATGCATATACCTTTTTCCATTTGCAATTCAGGGAATCACAAGTTTTTGCGATTACCTAAATTGCGAATGCATTTAGGGAATCGCAATTTGCGATTCCCTGAATACCAATGCATGTAGCCTTTTCTAAATGCGAACTGTGCATTTAGGAAATGCTAATTATCATCAACTTCAAGTTGATGGTAATTTGTGCATGCTTTGAAAAATGCACCAAAAATGCATTTTTCAAAATGCCATGTGGCGCACACATGCCCCTAGGCTATATGTGTGCTTCACATGTTCACACTTACTTTTTTGGGGGGGAGTGCTTCAGAGGGATCTTAGACCCCTTGTGACATCTGTATTTGCATCCGCAATTTGCGATTACCAATTTGGTAATTGCAATTTGCGAGTGCATTATCATACATTCGTATGGGCCTGTAGGCCCTTTGGAATGAATGGAGTCACATAAGCTAATAGCAATTCGCAATTTATGAATCACAATTAGCCAATGTTGAGGGATCACAATTTTTATTGTGATTCCTACATGCATAGGTATTTGGCATTACCAAATAGCGATTCCTTAATAATCGCTATTTGGTAATCGCTAATCGTGACCTTGATGCTTGTGCCCCTCAGAGTCTTGATGAGTACTGTCTACTTTCCTCAGCTCTCACTGGGACCAGGAGGTTACATTTAGATTGTGTAAAACAAATAATTTTAGCAGTGCTAAGCACACTCTTCTAAATATTTGTTTTTTAAACTATCAAATTTTTGAACAAGCTATTGCTAGGTTTCATTATTTTTAAAACATAAACATTTGGATAAAACTTTCACCCCTGTGCTTTGCATACATATTTAAGTTGTGCAGATGAGCATGAAGCAAAATGCATTGACACTAAGGAACAATTTAAGCTAACAACATCCTTCATAATTATTATATGGTGTATGTCAATTCATATAAGTGAAATTAAAATATTTTGCCTTTTTAAAATATCTTTTTTCTCTTTCCCTATGATTTATAAGTGCATTTCATGTTGTGTTATACAGTAGGAGAATTCAATTATTTACGCTACTGTTCAGTGTTCTAAGGCACTATATTGTCTTTAGACGAACACGTCATTTTTCATGTAAGACAAGGAGAAAAGAGTAAGATTTTCATATCAGCAACCTAAGGCTCATGTGGTATCACTTCCTGGAAAGATCCAGAATCAAAGGTCATGATGATGTCACATCCTGTGATGTTATAAAGGTCAAAGAATTTGTGATGTTACTTCCGCTAGCCTAGGCATTTTGGTGAATCCAGGTCTATGACTTCAGCCCTTTCTTGCACCCTGTTCTTCTAGGCAAAGTGGTGTTGGGTACAACTATTCCCTCGCCCGCATCGGTGCATCTCTGGCACCCCTGGTCCTGCTACTGGATGATGTATGGAAGGTCCTGCCACAGATCATCTTTGTTTTCGTAGTCATCATTTCTGGCTTGGCGGCTTTTGCCCTTCCTGAGACTGTCAACTTGCGGCTTCCTGAGACAGTTAATGATGTTGAAGTGACACAGTAAGGCTGCACCAGTAATTTGCATACATATAGATCTATAGAATGAATATACCTACCAGCTCTAGGAGATGGCTTAGATTTGTATTATTATTGTTTGTATTCTCCCAATCATTGCAAATTCCTTGTGTAATCTCTTTTGTGAAATCTGTTGCTTTAAGGATAACCTAGGATGAGACCTAAAGAGGCTTAAAGGTGGCATGAAAAACAGCAGTGTTCTCGGCTCCCTTACCTTACCTCTTCTGCCTATAGATGCTGCAATTCTTCACAAAAGGTTGTTATAGCATCTCAGATTCCTCAAGGCTTTGGAATTCCTGGTTGGAACGTGTGACCATGAACTGTCCTTCAGGTTCTGAGTGGCTGCTGGGAGGGCTGTGGCTGAGGTGTTTACTTGAAAAAAAATTCTTGTGAGAAGGAAGCTTTAACGTTGTGACTTTTTTATTTCTTTCTTCACACCACTTTACAGTTGTTGTTGTCATCCGTAGACTTAGTTGATGGTGGTAGTGATTGAAATAAGATTGAATATGGCTAAGCGTGAGAGGGATGTGAGGCGTGTTTCATGACCCACCTCTTCTGTTAGCGGAAATCATGGCACAGTTGTGTTAAGGTATGTACAGAAAAAGCCATAGCAGATTTAAAAGTCTCCATTAAATGAAGATAACAGACACAAGTAGTAGAGGCTGTTTTGGACAGGGTAGAACAACCATCAACAAAGATTGTTGTAGAGACAAAATACAAGGTGGCCAGTTACCTGCTTAGGCCATTATCTTCTTTGTCTAACTGTCAGCACATAGGGGACTCTATGCCTGAAAGATCCAAAATTCTTAGGGCCTCATTTACTGAACATTGGCATAGGACAACGCCGCAAGAATTTTTGCTTCACTGCCTTAAGCCAATTTGAAAGGGCAGGAATGTACTGTATTTACAGGATACAGCGCATTCCTGTCCTTTCAGCCAGTGCTAGAGCATCAATTGGTGCCTAGCACCAACACAGGCACACTTGCACCATGGTACAAAGGTGTCTGCAGAGAGGGGCACTTTCCTGAACAAAAACAATCCTGAGATGCCTTTTACCAATTCTACGTTTGCTGCAGAATATAGCACACATGGAAAGGGGAAAAAATTGAATGAAATGAAAACATTCCTCTTGGGTATGTCTGCTCTGGGAAGACTCAGGGCCCGATTCACAGAACTAACTGAAGACAAAATCCTAAACTTACTACTTTTGGTATTCACAGAAGTTAGGATTTTGTCTTAAGTTTGTCTTAAGACAAACTTAAGACAGACTTAAGACAGTCTTAAGACAGACTTAAGACAGTCTTAAGACAGACTTAAGACAGACTTAAGACAGTCTTAAGACAGACTTAAGACAGACTTAAGTTAGGATTTTGTCTTAAGTTTATCTTAAATCTGTCTTAAGTCTGTCTTAAGTCTGTCTTAAGTCTATCTTAAGTTTGTCTTAAGTCTGTCTTAAGACTGTCTTAAGTCTGTCTTAAGACTGTCTTAAGTCAGTCTTAAGTTTGTCTTAAGACAAAATCCTAACTTCTGTGAATACCAAAAGTAGTAAGTTTAGGATTTTGTCTTAAGTTAGTTCTGTGAATCGGCCCCATGAGGTTTTGGTGCTGGCCTAGGTTTCCATCATTTTGTAAATCTGGGGCAGCATCAAAATCTATTGGTGTTACGTGGAAACACCCATCGCAATGCCCATGAAACAACTCCTTGATGCAGAGCAGAGCAACACGGCACTTTGTGCTGCTGTGCCTTACTTCATATCTGAGAGGCCATGCAGGCTTGCTTTGCGTCATGTCATAGTTATGATTGAGAGACCTGTGCCACCGGAGCATCAAAAAAAGTGGCACTCCAGCTGCACAGGCCTCTTGTAAATAAGCCCCTTAGAATGGAACTTCTGGTCACAGTCAGCTGGCAGGTTTCTGTTTTGGCCACACCTCAAACATGTTTCGGGGTCCACTGCATGATGGAGGCTGTGGTAGAGTAAATATCTGCACTGCAACAATTCTCAATTCAATTCTTTAAGAAATGTGTCCTTTTTCAGGTGTAGCTCAGCCCTTCCCCAACACCGCCGATCATTGCAAAAGCAATGACACTCAGGAAGGTGTGGAGATGCACAAAGATGTCACATGGTTTCTCAGTAGATGATCTGAACAGACAATATGTTGAATGGCAGTAATTTAAATATGTATCAACACCACATTGTGGTTTTCAATTCTCATCTCGGCAACAAATTTATTTTCTACAGTAAATTGAAACCAAAGCAGACCAAGAAGAATCCAAACGATGACATCTGCATGGATGGTGAAGTTCTGATGACTTAGACGCGCTGTGCCCTGTTGGAGGCAAAGGAAAGATCAACATACCCCAGATGGATCACGGATATTTAAATAGTTATCTTTTTTTTGTACGGGGGGCTTCTAAAGTTGAAGTTTTAGTGAATAATTGACTGATGGTACCTGCAAATATGGTTTATTTGATCTTTCTAATTTGTGCATAAAGTATAAGTAATTCAGCAAAAAACACTTCACAGCAAAGTTAATGCGCCTGTTGCAAGAAAGAGTGAGGCACAAAGTGGTGGATACCCTGTGTGGACTCTGGAATGATCTTTGCCCTTCAAGGTTGGGTTGGGAAACTCTTTATTTGGTACCTGGGAATGTGGGGGAAGAGGTGAAGTTCATTCTTATCCCTCATGCCTGGCTAATGTGAGCTCCGAATATTATGGGCTTCAGCATCTGATTGAAATGTAGGCCTATGAGTTGCTTCAAGTAAGGATAGTTTGCAACTGGCCATTAAGGGCTTTATGTTTTATGGGTGTTTGGCTCTGCTGAAGGAAGGGGTACCCATAAAGTGTACAAACATCCTTAGCAGGGAAGACTACTCTCTCCCACCCATTGATAGTTGATAGAGCCTGATTAAGTGCAAATACAAACCATTTTGACTGTGGTTCATTGTTACATCTGCTCTGTAAGAAATCAGGTTATTAGTTGAAAAGGATGTAAGGTTTTACTGGGAATCAAGTACCCCATTGTAACTTTTGACTCTCATGATAGTGAAGCAGAGGAGTTCAAAGCCTACTCGGGGGAGGAGTTGTGGGCTTTTGATCCAACTGGCCAGCATGCAACAACACTCACTGGATTATTGTCCAGTCAGCACTTTTTCTTTTAGAAAGGAAAAGTATTTTTATTACACAAACACTACTGAATACAATGTGTTAAGTTACAAATATGGACATCAGTGAGACGAAAATACCTTTGGTGACACCTTCATATCATGTTACACCAAAACTAGCCCTAAACCTTATCAGCACAATGCCTCACCCATACTAGATGCAAAATCACACTATAACGGGGGTGTCATTATGCATAAAGGTTTACCAGCTTTGTCAGCATCTCAGCACATAAAGAAAGTGACCACGAATTACATTAGAATCATTAGAAATGATACTCATAGCCAATATCATTAATTAGAATGTTAAACTATGTATTGGTCACCACAGCATAATCAATAAAGCTATTTAAGTTCAAATACATCTCTGTGGGTCTTTATTTAACTTTAAAAAGGTCACAAAAGCAGTGTTAGAACCAACCACAGTGGATCTCTACTCCCTCCCCCACCTCCATCACTAAAAGCCCAAAACAATTGATCATCAAAAGCTAAACATCCTGTGGGGATAAATGGGTAGAACCCTTTTGCTACATGCTCAATCCCTCACAACTGGAATATCACACTGCCCTCAAGCACTTTGTAAATGCCGCGTGCATATCTGGCCATGTATAAGGAAGTAGTCACCCTTTCAAGGTGCCGATCATTGTACCCTCAAGAAAGTGGATTATATACAGTGAACAACTGTTGCCCTCTGAAAATATCTGAAAATATCTGTTATGCCTCACATTCGATGCTGCCCTTTCTGGCTGTACCTTGGTTGTTGTGATTATCTGCAAATGTACTGTGTGTATCCCCAAAATACTTTTTCCAGCTCAGGTAGAAGAGGGGTGAACCGCACAGCTGTCACAGTCTGGCAGATCCAACACAACCTGCAATCAGTATCCTTTGTTGCTCCTCATTACCATGGCTTCTGAGATATCATCAAACCCTGCTCATGGTAAGTGGTGCCTTATCATCTTGAAGCTGAATAATAAACACAAAAGGTGCATTTGAAGGATCTAAGTTGCCTTCAGCCCCTAATTGTCTACTTGATTGTCACAATCTCTCATATTTCTGAGGTGTAAGTTTACCTTCGAATTTGTGGCTGTGAATTCAAGTCTGTAAACAGACTTATATAGGTACCACCCATGCGCACTGACATGAGTTGCTTTCTGACTCGTTCGCAGATGCACTGTCAAAATCACATCAAATGTGAGCAGTGTGCAGATCGCTTGGATGGAATCAAGCCTAGTTCTCAGACAGAGAGGCGAGAGAGATGGTGAGTAATGTGTGTTTAAATAATGTCTCTACCAGAAAGGGCGTTACCAAAGTTAAGTAACTTGATTTTCTGAAAGAGATTAATGACCATGGATAATTTACCATTCAAATAGATAACAAAGCACCTTCTAGAAGGCCGATCTGTGAACTGGCTCAATCCAAAAAGTCCTGAAGGACCGAATGGGCAAAGTGCCCTTCCAGTGGACCTGGCTCTCTAGAGAGTAGTGCCGCAGTGACTCCCATGTAGCAGCCTGGGAAATGTGCAAGAGAGGCGCTCTTCATGTCAGCACAGTGGCAGCAGCTTTGGGTCCGGTAGAATGCTCCTAGAAGTCTACAGGGGGCTGCTTTTGGGTGAATGCATAGCAGATCTTAACATAGAGTATAATCCAAACTGAGAAGGTCCTTTTGTTCTCAGTCTTACCTTCCTTTGCTTCAGTTAATTCAATGAGGAACATTTGTACACCGGAGTTCTTTGGTACGATCAATGGGAACTGAGAGCTCTTTTCAGATCCAGCTGGTGAAGTGTCTCCTCCTTATTACAGGGGTACAGCAGAGCAAAGAACACTGGAACAGGGATGCTCTGGCCAACTTGAAAGGGAGTCACTACTTTCAGATGGCAGGAGCTTTAGTCCCCAAAACCAGTTTGTGTTGGTAGAAAGTGGTGTAGGGCAAGTTGACCAACAGAATCTGTAACTTGTTCACCTTTTGCGACAAGAAGAACTGACTTGGGACTGAGGTGCCTGAAAAGACAGCTGTGTGGAGCGTCAAAGGGCACACAAAAATGTGTGGACTAAATTTAAATCCCATGGGGAACGTACATTGCAACTTCTTGAGGAAACGCATCACAACTGGTGATTTGAACAGTGAGTGCTGGTCAAGCAACAATGAAATGTGTTTACGACACCGGCAGATTCTTAACTGCATTCGCCGAATTCTAATGATATTTATGTGATCCTGAACACATAATAAATTCATAACACTCATGTATATGCTAATGTTTAAAATAATGCATGAAACGTAGGATCTTATCTTATGTGTGTTGAAAATTCAACGAGACTCACCCGGCAAAGCGTCTTGTCTATATATAATGCACCTTGGTGCAAAATGGAAAAATGATATATAAAGATGAGAAGGGGGTGGACTGTTCTTTGGATCACCGTGTGTCATTTAGTTTCAGAAAAAATGTGAATGTTTTTTTCCCCCTTTGGTCTGGAGAAATGACTTGAACTCAAATATTGCCCCAGCAGAGGTCGATTGGCTGCATAGCAATAAAAGAGAACATGGACGCAATGATGAATTATGCATCTATCTTGTCCCTTCCGCCAATGATTGATGATTATTCACCCCTTTATTGGATCACTAACTTGTTGTCGATCCAAATGTTGGAAGTGCAACTTGCCCAACAAGTTGCGCATATTTCACAATTGGAAATGACAGTGCTCAGCCTCAGGCTTGGTGCATGCACATCAGTTGTAGCAGCTGCTTTACATTGAACAGCTCCATTAGCAGTGGAATGCTCCAGAACAGATTCTTGCAAACAGTTTAATCACCAAGGCCCCGATTCACAGAACTAACTTAAGACAAAATCCTAAACTTACTACCATTTTGGTATTCACAGAAGGCACTTACTCATTTTGATATTCACAGAAGGAACTTACTCTTTTCGGTATTCACAGAAGTTAGGAGTCCTAACTTTAGGACTCCTAAATGCCTTCTGTGAATACCGAAAGTCTTAAAATTAGGATTTTTCGCAGTTTAGTAGTAGTATAGTTAGGACTCCTAACTTTAGGACTCCTAAATGCCTTCTGTGAATACCGAAAGTCTTAAAATTAGGCTTTTTCTCAATATAGTAGTAGTAAAGTTAGGACTCATAACTTTAGGACTCCTAAATGCCTTCTGTGAATACTGAAAGCATTAAAATTAGGATTTTTCTCAGTTTAGTGGTAGTAAAGTCTTAACTTTAGGACTCCTAAACTGAGAACAATCCTAATTTTAAGACTTTCGGTATTCACAGAAGGCATTTAGGAGTCCTAAAGTTAGGACTCCTAACTTCTGTGAATACCGAAGTGAGTAAGTGTCTTCTGTGAATACCAAAATGAGTAAGTGCCTTCTGTGAATACCAAAATGGTAGTAAGTCTAGGATTTTTTCTTAAGTTAGTTCTGTGAATTGGGCCCCAAAAGACTGGTCTCACTTATGAAGTATTCAGACTGTGAAAAGACAAGATCCAATGCTCCCTTAAGGCAGCCATCCATTCAGACCCAAGGGGCCCGATTCACAGAACTAACTTAAGACAAAATCCTAAACTTACTACTTTTGGTATTTACAGAAGTTAGGATTTTGCCTTAAGTTTGTCTTAAGACAAACTTAAGACAGACTTAAGACTGTCTTAAGACAGACTTAAGACAGTCTTAAGACAGACTTAAGACACACTTAAGACAGACTTAAGACAGACTTAAGTTAGGATTTTGTCTTAAGTCTATCTTAAGTCTGTCTTAAGTCTGTCTTAAGTTTGTCTTAAGTCTGTTTTAAGACTGTCTTAAGTCTGTCTTAAAACTGTCTTAAGACAAACTTAAGACAAAATCCTAACTTCTGTGAATACCAAAAGTAGTAAGTTTAGGATTTTGTCTTAAGTTAGTTCTGTGAATCGGCCCCTGTATGTTCAACTGGTTTTTACGGAATGAATTTTGCCTAACGATTATGTTTGTCTTTTTCTTTGTATGTATGTCTGTGTATGTTATGTTCAACCAGATTAAACTCAGTTCCTCCCACGCACGAGGGATACCAGATGACACGTGTAAAAAGTTTTTTACACTTTTTATCTTTTTCACACTGATAACCTCAGGTTAGGGTGGGCCTTAGCGCGCCCACACCGCCGGGGTTTACATCTTATGGTGCTGAAGAATGCCCGTTAAAATTACAACACATAGGCAGAAACATTTTGACCACCTCTTAAGCGGACTCTGCTGAACAATCTACTCAGCTAGTCCCACACTTTGTTTTTACTGTGTCGATTGGCCTTTAATAAAAAAAATTCTGGACACAATCGTGATACTTTGAACATTCACTTCTTCACTATTCACCCCACACGAATAACCAGCTCAGCAGTAATTCTGGCATTGTAGCACACCAGGGTGGCACTCGGCCTCTCCTGGTGGGGCCCAATGATGAAGCATGTCACCAACCAGGTTGGTGAGTGAGGGCTTCATAAAGAACCAAATTTAGTTTCTCCTGTCGTGCTCTACATACTTTGTTTCAAGGCACACTCTTTTGTTGTTATGACTAGATTTACCCTGGGGGACTAAGAGTGTTTCCTGATCTATTTCCCTCCCTCTCCTGTTGTTTACAACATATATTGGGAGCGCACAGCTGTGAGAGTTTCCTTAGACACCTCCTTCTCCTTTATTCTCTATTTTTCCACATTATTTTTCATGATGGAAAACCTGGGTCTCACCTATCCCGACTCAGAGGTGGATGCTATTTTGGCACGCCCTTCTCTCTTTGCCGATCCTGCAATCTCGCAGGCTATAACTCACACGAGTGAATGGGACAAATTATCAGAGCAAAAGAAAAACAGAATTCGGACCATCTTACATGGGACAATTTTAACAGAATACCTTTGCACTAACACCGCACCGAAGGGTCTTCTAGTTACTAACGCCCCACGTATCTTCCTAGAAGATGCCACCTTTAGGAACGAATGGGCAATGATCACGTGGCATTGCACACGCGATTGACTGGTGTTAATTATTAAAACAGCAGTGAGACTTTCTGAGAAACTCATGATCGAGATTCAACAAACACTTTAAAACAACCCTCATGGGCTATAAAAAGAGATTGGATGAAATCAACAAAGATATCACAGAGTATAAGGAGGGTCTGAAGCAGGCAAAAGTAACTAAGTTCCAGAAAGATCTGAAAAAATTCACTTTTACTAAGGCCTATCCATATGCCGACCCCACATACACTCCGTCAAGTAGAAATAGTTCAAACTCCTATATCTCTGATGAAAACGCTTCAATATCAAGTGGTTCCAGCAATGGTAGTTACAAACAAAGACAGTGGAGGGGAGGAGCCAGAGGGATGACAAGACCAAACTTCCCACAACCAATATGGCATCCATATGAAATGCCTGGGGGTGGGATACATCCGATGCATTTCCAACCCCCTCATGTCCCAATGATGGGATGGAACCCAGGCTACATGCAGGCACCACCCTTCCAACAAAATACCTACCGCCCGCCTTTTTTAGACAGAGGTCGGAGAGGAAGAGGCAAGAGGAGAGGATCCAACCAAGTCCGGTGGGAACAGGACGACCCAGTGGGCAACATCTCTCGCAGCAAGTCCCAAAAGGCGAGCACGAGTGCCCAGGGAGTCTAATTGTCAACCTCTCCGATATAATCCTTTCCCCTCTAGAGACATAGGTCCTTGAGAAAGGTTTAGGCTTTGTGCCAACAGCGCGTCTGGACAAGTTCAGTCTTCAGTGCGAACTTGTTAATTTCTTCAGAAAGCTGAAACTAAAGGCCTTTTTTGAAGGAAAAGAAGAAGGAGCATCTAACCCTGCTAAAGGAGATACCGGCCTGAGAAATAAATCTACTTTCATACCGCCCCCTCACACAATACCAGCAGAAATCACTGCTTTTGAGCTGGCGGTCTTTTTAGAAATCGAGACCGTTGATGAACCTAGACAATTCAAAAATCTGAGTGCACATGAATACAGGGCACTACATAGTTTAAAATCTAATTCTACTATCACGATTAAACCGGCTGACAAAGGCGGTAGTATCGTGATACAAAACACAGTTGATTATGACAATGAGTGCAAACGCCTGCTGAGTGATAGGACTAACTACCAACCACTCATGACAGACCCTTCTATAGTACTCAAGACTCGGATCACCAATCTTGTGAGGGAGGCAGAGGATAATGGCCGCATGAGTAAACACGAGGCAGATATTTTGACAGCAGGGGATAGCACAGTGCCCTATTTTTACACTCTGCCAAAGATACACAAAAACAAAATGCCTCCCCCAGGACGCCCGATTGCCTTGGGCATTGGCTCTCTACTTGTCCCTCTGTCTCGCTTTTGCGACCACTTTCTCAAACCTTTACTCCAGAAAACTCCCACCTATCTTAAGGATACTAAGAACCTCCTTAATTTTCTTCAAGAACTATCGATTGACACTGAAGCCACTATACTAGTGACCTTAGACATCGAAAGTCTTCATACCAGCATTCCCCCGGACGACACCATCACAGTCTTGGGAGAAGCCCTCGATGGCATAAATTGGGAATACCAAACACCCAAGGAATTTATTCTGGAATGTGCCACCCTGGCACTTAAAAAAACTTGTTTGAATACAAGGGGGACATCTACTTACAGTCAACCGGGACTTCTATGGGCAGCACTTTTGCCCCCAGTGTAGCGGGCCTCTACGTCCATGATTTTGAACGTAGATACATCCTAAGTGCTGCAAATCCCTACTCCTCTTCCATTATCTTTTGGAAGAGCTACATAGACAATATCCTCCTTATCTGGAAAGGTGTGGAGATCGACCTAATGATTTTTTTACAATGGTTAAATACCTTGGATCTTAACTTGAAATTTACTCACACCTGTAGCTCACAATCAGTCGTGTTCCTGGACGTTGTGATCTCGAAGGCCAATGGGTGTCTAACAACCAAAACTCACTACAAACCCACTGCCAGGAACAACCTTCTTAAATTCTCAAGTTTTCACCCAAGACCTTAAGAGAAAACCTACCCTATGGCCAATATCTCAGGGTACGGAGAAACTGTAGTAATCTGGAAGACTTCCACAAGCAGTCCACTGATCTCACAACTAAGTTAAAACATAGGGGTTACCCAGACAAAATTCTAAACAAGGGTTATAAAAGAACGCGCAACCAGCCAAGAGAGGCGCTCCTTGAAGATAACCCCAAAGTAAATAAAGACCTACCTTTGACATGCGTAACAACTTACAGCAGTGCTTCTAATTCAGTGAAAAAAGCAATCAATAAATATTGGGGTATCCTCACGAGCAATAACCGCATCTGGGAAAAAACGCTTTTTTCATTCAAAAAAGGACATAGCCTGAAAGACACTCTAGTCCATACACGTCCTAGAGAAAATCTCACCAAAGATGCAACTATCACTGAGGCATGGGGATTACCCAAAATCATGGGCCACTTTCCTTGCACCAACTGCAGCGTCTGTCACCTGACTAAGCATACTAAGGTCCTTAATTTAGAACCTGGAAAGACGTGGACAGAGCAAGCCCACACCAACTGTAACTCGACCAATGTGGATTACCTGATAATGTGCCCATGTGATTTATGTTATGTGGGCATGACGACTCGGAAAGTGAAATTACGAGTTGGTGAACATCGCAGCAATATCCGTTGTGGTAGAATTTCCACCAAACTTAGTGAACATTTTATACAGCAGAATCATACTGCCAATGATCTCAGATGGACAGTCATCGAACATGTGCACACACAACGCAACACTCAAGAAATCCTTTTTGAAAAAGAACAAAGGTGGGTGTCCTCCTGATTACTTTCAGATGTCTCAAATGTAGCTAAGATTTCTTGTCTCAAACAATTTATCAGATCCACCAGCTGGGTCCCTGAAGTAACTTCTTCCTGTACGGCACGCGTCAGGCCCGAACACACAGCGCCATTCAAAGCTGTTTCAATTGCGTCATTATTTTCAGGCCTTATACCATTTTGAAAATTACCGAATATCTTTTCATGAACCTCTGCAAGTGGAGAAAAACGATTGTCAAGCCTCAGTGGGTTGCCCTGATTTAATGGGGATATCGTTTTCTCCGCTGGTTTTGATAAACTCAGACAATTATGCTAGATGAGGCTGTGCAACTTAAGATGCGAAAGGAGGTCGTAACTTTCTTTAATGATAATAATGGGTCAGCAAAAATTCCGGTAATCTAGGACGCCTTCAAGGCTTTTTTGAGAGCCTTGGGATCCTCGATTATGGCTGGGAAAGATCGTAGCTCGAGGCAGCGAGAGAATTATCTCTTAAAAAACATTCAAAATAAAGAGCTAGAGCTGCAAAAGGCATTGTTAGAATGCTTTAGTAAGGTGTCCGTTTTGACTAAGTAGTTAGAGCACCTCCAACAAGAATATCAGAGTGCCTTGGATAAAATCTTATTAAACAGATGGTAGGTCAGTAAACTTCTGAATTTTTCATATGGCGAGAAGAGTGGTCGTCTTCTTGCCTGGAAAGCTAAAAGCGACAAAGCTCGAAACCAAATAAGTAGCTTAAAAGAGAGCTCAACAGGTCATATAGTAGACACCAACATAATGATAGGAGCCGAAGTATGCAGATATATGGCTAAGTTATATAAAGAGGATATTAAGCCAGGGATGGAAAATATCGAGGAGTTTCTGGAAAATGTTGAACTCCCCCACTTGAATGAATACCAAAGAGAGTCTCTTGCCTCTTAGATTAGCGAAGAGGAGATTCAAGCACAGATGAGAAAAATGGCAAGAGGGAAGGCGGCCAGGCCAGATGGCCTTCCGATAGAGATGTACTTGTCTCCAGGGGCGGCTGGTGACATTTGAAAGTGGTGAGACGTAAAATGATTGTGGTACTGCACTGCGGACCTGATCATGTATCTGATCTTTATTTTAAAAAAAAATAAAAATTCCCATACTAGGCACTCTTCTATTCAATTGATGGGAAAAAATCAAGCCCTGAAGCTGGCACTAGGGCGCAGGTTCCGTTCCTTCAAGTTATGATTATATTTCACTGCATGGTCATTCACCCGGCTCATAGTGCACGCTTTGGAGAGATGTGTCCCTTCGTGTCCCGCGGTTCAACTCCCCACATGAAGCCAACAAGCAACCCCTTACACGAGAACGCGTGCACTGAAGCCTGGACATCGATCACTCAATATTGATTTGTATAGTGCTGCTGGACACCCGTGAGGGTATCCAGGCGTGTGGAGGGGTGGCTGCTGCTGGGGGTGCCTTAGAACTCCAGAACAGGGGCAGCAGGGGTTACCAAGGCATTTGTGGGGCTACTAGAGTCACAGAAGTACCAGAAGAGTTGCAGACATTTAAGACACACGGCCTTCTGCGTGTCCTCACTGAGCTGCTCATTAATAAACAGAACCAGCTGTGGGTTCTCCCATGGCGGGAGCGGGGAGCGCCGAGCCAGCGCCTCCAAGGCTTCCAGGCGCAGAACCTTCAGGGCCCCACTTAGGAGTTTATTCATTTTGTAAACACATCCTTTGTGCTTCCATGTTAACTGAGAGCTGCCGAAGGGATACCAGAGATCCCTGTCTACACCCCTGCACCCCTCCCAAGGTCCTCCTCCCTGTCCACACCCCTAGCCCCCAAGGTGCCCCCTGGCACAGTCAACTGTGTGTCATCTCTATTCTGCCAGTGTGCCAGTCACCACCTTCCCAGCACTGTATGTGTCGAGCGGACCTCCGATGTCAGCAGGGAACGCTAAAATGCCCCAGGAAATAACCTCACAGACGGTCTTCTGTAGGAAGCTGCCCTGGGGTATGGGGGTGGATAGGTAGAGTTACTGCCGGCATGCCGGCAACCTATTCACATTCCCTGCACATGCCACCCCTTTCACTCATCCTGTACAATACTGCCTATAATAAATTAATTTAGCTGGGTGGGAATATTACTCCCACTTGAGGCGTTTTACAGTTTGTGTGGCAGGTTACCTTAAAGTTACTTTAGTTGTCTGGAATTATTCAGGGTGTTAAATCTGTTCGAATCTATTTCAATACATTTTCTCAATCTTACTGACTTTTAATGCCAAAGAAGTACATCGACAACCCCAGGCTCTAATGTGAGCAGGACGACTGGCCACGGAGGTAAACCCCTGGCTCTTTCGGGTCAGAGGGCATTTGCTGGACATCTATTTCATGCGGTGCGGCCTATTAGTGATAAATTTAATTTGTATTGCAGGGTTGATCGGTGCACATTCTATAGATGTGAAATGTACATATAGACTGTCCCCCGATCACCTCTGCATTACAAATTTTAGCATGTCCTTCACTATATCGGGACTATTGGCAAGCCACACACAATAACAGAAGCCAGAACTAGAACCAGCACAGCACTGAGGGTTCAAGTAGTACTCACTGTTTTCAGCTTGATCACGGGGTTTCTCTCGGACCGGGTTGAAGCTGGTTCAAGGAAGGAGGGAAATGCGAACTCAGCGCAGGAAGCAGTACTTGAAATCCCGCCTCTTGTCATAGGGTGACTGTATCAACGCCATCCAGTCAGGGGAGGAGGCGGGATCCTAGAACTAGAAGAATGTTCTGAGTCTACGTCAGAGATCCGGGCGAGCCGAAAATCCGACCGAAGTCCTGGAAAGCCAGCTGCTTCAGGTAGCACCTGCTTGCCCTCACCACTGCCTCACAGACACACTCTGCACATGCGTGACTTGGGCGATATTGAAGACGAACGACGTCCACCACACGTCATGCCCAGAGTGTGTTTGTACACGGCCGTGCTGCACTGCTACCAGAGTGACGCAGCCTCACCAGTCTCCTTTCAGTTTCAAGGTGTCTCTCTAGTCTTCCCCCGACCCCGATCCTCGTTCGGAGGCTGGTGGGGCAACGCATCCGGAGGCTGGTAGGGCAACACCCCATTCGCCCCTATGCACCAGCCGCCACTGCTTGTCTCTTGTAGATAGCATTTTATCTGTTTTTAAAAAGCTCTTTAATACTATCTTGATGGAAGGGGAGGACCCCTCATCATCTTGGGCTGAGGAAACTGTAGTATTAATTCTAAAACCAAACAAGGATCCGTTGCTCGTAGAGTCTTATAGGCCTATATCCCTGTTGAACACGGACTATAAAGTGTTCACAGGGATATTGGCAGCAAGGGTTTCTAAGATAATCAAGAGAGTAGTGCATAAAGATCAGAGGGGTTTCATCCCTGGAAGGCAGCTCAAAGAATTGACCTTTACAATGCTTGGAGTAGTTGGCCTACTTTCGGATTCCCTAACAATCTAATAAAAGCTGTACAGTCATTATATCGCATACCCAGAGCTAGGATTTTAGTAAATGGGGAGTTAACAGACTGGTTCAGTACTATGCGAGGAACAAGACAGGGATGTTCGTTGTCCCCCCTGTTATTCAACACCTACATCGAACCCTTTGCGGCTTTAATTAGACAAGATACCTCCATTGTTCCATTCAGCTATAGAGACTTTAAGGTCAAACTAGCTCTATATGTGGATGATCTTATTTTGTACACGCCTAATCCCAAGGATGCTATCCCCATATTGATGGCTAAAGCAGAACTATTTGGGAAGATATCGGGGTATAGGGTAAATAGAGATAAAAATGAAATTATGGAGTTGAACCAACTGTCTCAGACCTCCAGGGTAAAACATCAGATGTGCTATCTCGGTATTATAATCACCCAGAAGTTAGCCAATGTCGCCATTGTTAATTGGAGAAAGATCAGTCAGGAGGTAGGGAGACTCTTGGTCAGGTGGGCAAATCTCCCCCTTAACCTAGACGTTAGGGTCAACTTGATCAAGATGATCGTTCTCCCAAAGGTCACTTTTCTTTTTAATACTATACCCCTCCCATTCGATAAAGGTGAGAGAGCAAAACTACAGGGTAAGATTGGCAGCTTCATTTGGGCCTTGAAGGGTCCCCGGTATATCGTGGAAAAGGCTAAGGAGAAAGCTGGAGAGGGGGGACTGGCTCTTCTAGACCTGTGGGTATATGGGCATGCTTTTCAATTTAAGAACTTTTGCATGCTGTTAGACAAACCAGATGATTCCGCATTAGGTATCCTTTACGCGGCAATGCTTAGCGATTTGGGGGACGAACAAGAGCAGTTCCTTTTCGAGTTTGGGGACCCAAAATTTCTTTTAATGTCAGACTGAAGATTTTGCTGCAGGCAGTGAAGAACTGGGTTTATATACGGAAAAAAACTTGGAATATGCTACTATTCGGACTATGCACCAATTTGGGGCTCCCCAGGAACCCCAGACTGTTTAGATGATCAGCTTAGCCTAACATTGAGGCAAGCGGGTATCTTACGTTGGGGAGATTTGAGAATAGGCACGGATCTGGTCACCTGGGAAACTTTGACAATATGTACACAGGGTCAATTAACCAGATTTAAATTCTATCAGCTCTCCGCTAGGTGGACTAGGCAAAATTGGGAGGATCAGAGGGATGATTCCTGGTTAAATCAAGCCATGAAAGTTGGTGTTATTAATAAAGAAATTGCTTTGTGGTATCGAACTTTGGTGGAAGCAGAAGATGATATAGATCAGGATATCCAAAAGCTCTGGAGTGATGATGTTGTTAACATTAATTTGAGTGAAGTTTGGATGGGTTCATTTGAATTGCTTCGGGAGATAGTTAAACCTGCCTTTTTTAAACGTAACCATCTTTTTACCCTATATCGGGTCCCCAGCAAAATTAGCAGAATTTTCTGGAACTCAGTATGTTTGTTCAAGGTGTCAAAATCCTTTAGCAGATGACCGCCATATGTTTTTAACCTGCTCAGAGATCCCTAAATTTTGGATGGACCTTTGTGAATTCCTGTCGGATGTAATTGGAATACAGATAGAAGTAAGTCCCTTACTTATATTCTTCGGAAGATGCCAAGACAGTATTTTCGTCTCAAATAAAATGGCTGCAAGACTAATCTTCTATGTCGTTTTAATGGGAAGATGGGAGATTTGTAGAGCCTGGAAATCAGCTGTTTCACCCCTTTTCTTGGAGTGTAAAAACAATGTTATATACATAAGTCAACAGGACATGGCATGTGACCCCAGAAGTCGGGAAAAGATATGGGATATGTTGGTTGATTGGTCTCAAAGAACTGGGGTCCAATGATTAAGCCAATACAGAGCTGTCGGTCCTGGTCCCCTTCTTCTGTATGTTATGCTGGAGAAGGGTAGGAGTGGAAGCAGCTAGATTTCTTGAGTGGAACGACTTCATTCCCGTCCGGCTCTCGGTAAGGGAAAGGGAGTATTGCCAACAAGTAAATTGGCAGAATGAGGACTAAAAACAAGAAAGCTAAAATTAGAGATCCGAGCCTCGGCGGCTGTATACGCTAATTCCCCCTCAAGGAATTCTTTACAAGCACTATTGGATAATAAACTGAAACTAAGGGACATATTTATGAGCCTTTTGCTTCACTAGAGTGTGACTTTTTCTGGCACTCAGGCAACGCAAACTACAAAAGCATATCTATAAGGCCATGCAAAGCCACTTTGCGTGGCTTTAAATGGCCTCAGGGTAATTGAGTAAGGCAAGGCAATAGAAATCGCCAAGTTGTCTTTCACTGCGCTCAGGAGGCGTTCCATGGGCGTTGAGGTGGGTGCATCCACGCAACACCCATGGATTTAGATGCTTCCCCATAGTTACAAAACCATCTGAACCTTACACCTCCCGAGGTGAGTCGTAACAAGGAGTGCTGCCCTAGACCAATGTGAAAGGGCAGAAATGCACCAAATGTATCCAACACGGTGCATTCCTGCCCTAACCCTCTCCTGACACCGTTTCAGAAGCCTAGCGCCAAATGCAGGCACCCTTAGGGTGTCTGTGTTTTTGGCAGCATTGATTGAAGGGGCACCTTCCTGCACAAAAACAACCCTGAGAGGTGTTTCCTTCTTTCTATGTGTGCCTCAGAATGCATCTCTGCCTCACCTTTGGATGCGTAAGGTTTTGGTGCTTCATTTATATGGTTTTGTAAATCAGGGGAAGCGTCGAAATCCATGGGTGCTGCATGGGAACACCCATCGCAACGCCCATGGAAAGCCTCCAGAGCGCAGATTAAGGAAACGCAGTGATCCGCACTGCCTTGCCTCACTCCATATCTTTGAGGCCATTCAAAGCTACGCAAAGTGGCTTTGCAAGACTTCATAGATATGATTTTGGCGTTTGTGCCGCCAGAGCATTACAAAATATGCCCCTTTATTTCACCTCTTTTTTTTCATAGAAAGGAGGAAATATCTCTCAGGATCTTTTTTGCAGATAAAGGGGCCCCTTTTGCACAAAAACAATCCTGCTGTCAACACTTGCACCACGGTGCAAGGGTGCCTGTGTTGACGCTAAGCTGCAAAAATGACGCCAGACACTGCAGGGGGAAATGACAGGAATGTATGTATAAATACAGTGCCTTTCTGCCCTTTCACTTTGTCAAAGGACAGCGCAGCAAAAGGACTTGCTGAATTGTTTTACAGCAAATTACTATAAATGAGGGTCCAAATAGGTTGCTGAAGATGGCTGCGGAGAAGTGTGTTGAAATGAAGACGAATGTAAGGTATGAAGGTACTTCTTCTTTATTTGTCTTCTCACCACCACTGGTTCCAGGCAGCTCTCTGGAGGGCACCTTGGAATGTTGGCCACACATGAGGGAAAAGACCAAGGGATGTGCAGGGTAGGGGGGAACAGAGCGTACCAAGTTAAATAGATTACAACACACCTCCCTGCATAGGGCGAAGAGAGAGCAGAGGGGGGAAGAGAGAGGGGAAGGAGGAGGGAAGAAGCAAGGATGATGGGCAAGAGCAGGAAAGCAGGGATAAGGTCAAAAGCATAAGATACAAAAACCCTAGATCAAAAGCATTAAATACCGTAACATGGAATAATAAACAAGGCCTGCAAGGGAATGCAGGAATACAAGAAAACAGCGTCTTTTACTTAATACAAAAGTCTCTGGTTACACAGGTGAGCTTCTTGTTCTCAGAGATCTCCTGGGACCAAGAACCTCTGTCTCACTCTCTAGATTCATACTGTTGCCGAGATCACCCCCTTGTTCATGAGGGAATATTCTGTCCATGCTCCATGTTTGACCGTTGTCAAGATTGACTACATTCTTCCCTACCCTTGATTTTCTGTAAGGATCAGAAACTCTGGACGCTTCTTTTCTGCGCGCTTTGGGCAAGTCCACACGGACCCATTCTCCTTCTTTGAACCTTTGGTTTTTGGCATGTTTGGTCCGGTCATATCTGGCCTTGTATTTAACTTGATGTTCACCTACTCTCCTGGAGATTTCGCTGTGATTAACCACCCATGTGTCTTTCCTTAGCAATACAGGTGGGGTAAGTTTAGTTTTGGGGATCCTCCCTTTGAGAGAGGTGAACGGTGAATAACCAGTTACACTATTGGGCGAGGTGCGATAGGCCCAAATAGTCTCCATTAAGGCTGAACTTGCTGGTGTCCCCATTACTTCTGCCCTCTGCAGACACTCTTTGAACAAACTGTTGATTCGCTCGACTAATCTGTTGGCACGGGGACAATACAATGCAGACTTGTGATGAATAGTGCCCCTGTGAGAGAGAAACTCTTTCACACTGTCCGAAGTGAACTGCACTCCATTGTCTGTTATGAGGGTGTCAGGTATTCTCTCCTCAAAGAATACGCTTTCTAAGAACTGAGTGAGAATTCTTGTTTCGATTTGATGGACACATTTGTACACCACCCATCGTGTGTGATAATCCACTAGTACTAGAATAAAACGTTCCTTCAGTGTTTTCAGGTTGAGGGGACCTATTATGTCCAAGGCTAACTCCGACCATGGCCGATCGGGCACTTCAACAGGAGAGAGTGGTGGCTTCCGGGTCTGGTGAATTTGTCACTAGGGCTGCAGTCCAAACAATTTTTAACTACATTCTCCGTCATGTCATCCATCCCTGGCCACCAGTATTCCAAACGGATTTTGTTCTTAGTAAGACTGCATCCTAAGGGGCAGATTTACAAGCCCCTTGTGCCTCTTTTACGCCGGCGTTGCGTCACTTTTGTGACGCAGCGGCGGTGCAAAACCAGCGCCATGCTGCGGGGTATTTACAACATGACGCATCTGGGAGATGTGTCACGTTGTAAAGCCCTGCGCCAGAAGTAGGCGTTCCTGTGCAGGGGGAGTGTTCTGTCGCAGCAACGCCAAGATTTCACTCAGTCACTTTTGAGCCCATGCTGTGTCAAAACCCTGCGCCTGCTTGAAGCAGGCGTGAGGATTGACGCAGCATTGTAACAAAAGGGCCCCCCAGAGCATTGCTGGAGCTGCCTCGTGCTTGCAACGCAACTCCAGCAATGCGCCACTTTAACCGGACAGATGCGTCACACATCTGTGCCGTTTTTTTCCCTTGGTACGCTGCATTGTAAATGCGACGCATCCATGGTGGTGGAGCCATGACGCACAATAACTGGCGCATCCCTGCTGATATGCAGCGATGCGCCAGTTATTGTAAATATACACCCTAAGTGTCCTATGTGTGCTAACTCCACTATTTTTTTTCTTAGGTTCTCTGGTGGAATCACTTTTTCTCCCCTGCAAACCAACCCTTCTTGTATGTTTAATTCCAGTCTTACGTCCCAAAACTTGCCCAAATTTGTAGGAACATTACTTTTGTTGTTAGGCCAACCACTTATGATGAGTTCTTTGATGGAATTCATTTCTGCATCTGCCTGCATACAATTTTCCCATTCCTCTTTGTTCAAGCAAGTGAGTTTCAGAATCACATCATCACAGTCACAAGAAACAGAACTGCTTTCCCCCACAGAGGGAGATCATGATAGGAAGTCAGCGACTGTGTTTTGAGCACCTGGCACATAGTTGTACCCTTCAAGTCCCAGGATCCACCTGGTTATCCTGGGTGTGTTTTTTTTGCCCCTTTGTGGTAAATGCAAACATTAATGGTTTGTGGTCTGTCTTTACCGTAAATGGAATGCCCCACAAAAAAATAAAAAAGTGTTTGATCGCCCAAAAGCAAGCAAGTGCCTCTTTCTCTACCACCGAATAGTTGAATTTGGCACCCTTTAGAGAATGTGAGGCAAATGCCACAATCTGTTCCTTTCCATCTACAATTTGGGAGAGACTGGCTCCCAGTCCTTTCTTGCTGGCATCAGTGCAAAGGATTGTGGTTTTGCTGGGGTCAAATCTACCCAGGGATGGGGCAGCAATGATCCTCTCTTTAACAGTTTGAAAGGCATCTTGACAGTCATCAGACCACTCAAAGGGAGCTCTGGCTTTGAGTAAATTCCGTAGGGGTTCAACTTTGGAGGCATAATTTCGAACAAACTTAGAATAATATTCAGAAAGACCTAAAAAGGATTTGAGGTCTTGAACGCACTTGGGGGTCACAGTGTTACGAACCGCCTCCACAAGGTCCAGTTTGGGTTTGATACCATCTTGAGAGATGATGTGCCAGAGGGACTCCACCGATCCCACTCCAATGCGACATATTTCCTTTTTGAGGGTGAGACCCGAATTTCCCAAGTTGGTCAATACAACAAGTACCTTCATACCCTACATTTGTCTTCACTTCAACACTGGCAACTTTTTACTAGTTGGGGACGGTTCACCACCACCCCCAACGCTTACTCCAGGTCAGCAGTTCTGATTCTACGAGATTTAAGTGCGTAATCCCCTCACTTCTTCATCCTATGCTCCTGCCTCACCTTCTCATCTGGCTTCGCTGTGCCTAGTTATGTGCCTTAAGGACTTCCAGCGTCCTCCTCTGCCTGCTCGTTTCATCATTTGGCCCCAGCTGACGTGAATGTGTGTCTATTACTGGATTATGTTAACAGCGCTTGTTCCTGTGGTGTGTTTGCATTCCTCAGAGGCGTCTGTTTAATTTCCTCCTCTCACAATTGAAACTGAGGGGCAGATTTACAAGCTCCTTGCGAGACAATTACGCTGCCGTTGCGTCACTTCTGTGACGCAGCGGCGGCGTAAACCATGCGCCATGTTGCGCCTTATTTACAACGTGACGCCTCTAGGGAGATGCGTCACATTGTAAAGCCTTGCGCTACATTAAACCTGCATCAGGTTTAATGTATGCAGGGTGGGCGTCCCGTCGGAAAAAACCTCGGAAAAGTGACGCAGTGAAATCTACAAGATTTCACTGAGTCACTTTTCCGACACTGCTGCGTCAAAACCCTGCGCCTGCTTGAAGCAGGCGTAAGGCATGACGCAGCATGTTCAGTATTGGCAGCCCTTGAGCATTGCTGGAGTTGCGTCATGCTTGTGACACGTCTCCAGCAATGTGCCGCCGTTACGCCATCAGATGCGTCACGCATCTGTTTATCCTTGCGCCACGATGCGCTGCATTGTAAATGCGGGGCATGTGTGGTGGCGCAAGGGTAAACTTGCGTGACACATCTTTCTTGGCGCATCCCTGCTGATTTGCAGGGATGCGCCAGGAAACATAAATCTGCCCCAGTGTATTTTCATTCTATAGGAGTAGCGTTTGGTTATTAAAGCGTGTGGGGCGCTAAACTATCAACCTGCTTTCAGAGCACCGTCACACTCTTGGGCACATGAGGATATTTGTCAAAAATAGTGAGGACTCACCGAAGTTCATTAAAGCGGAGAAGCCTATCTCGATATTGGCAGCTTACTAACGTTGACGAGCGTTTCTGACTAAACCTCTGTTATGGAATGCTGACGCACTCGATCGATCTACTGTTACCGGTGCAGCTGACAGAAACTTCAGCTGAAGAGAATTGTTGCGCGTTTTGCGTTCTCTCCACTGGGTGGCAGTGTGGCTCCATTGTTCCTTCTCTGCTTTCCAAATTTCAGTGAGAGCGATATCCAAATCAGCTTTGCTTCTTCCTCTGTGTAGCCAAGCATTTCCCGGTGGCTATTGACACTACAATTATTTCACTGTATTCCAGCACATCATTTCAACCCTGACTTCCAGATTTATTCACTTGGTTGCCATTTTGAGAACTTCTACTGTTGTGCTTTCACGCTAAAGGAGCCTATTATTTCCCTTTCTTCTCCATCGTTTCACTGATGGGCACAGGGGACCAGCTCTGCAATGTATAAATTACACTGATGGGCGCAGGTATTTTCATCATTGTCTTGCCTGTCTTTTCACGCTGACAGGCTCAGCTCTGCATATTTCGGTTCTCTCAGCCCTGTTCATCTACAATTGCAGTATGTACTTTGTTGTCTACGTGCTTTGAAGCTCTGCCACGAAATGTTCAGTTATTACTTTATATACGGGCACATATGCAACGTTTTTATTACTTCTATCTTGATATACATTTCCCTGTGAACTGCATATCATACAATTGTACGTTTTATCCAGCTTTGTGCACATTTCAAGTGTGGCAGCTGCTAACATGTCGCAACCCCCACCTTTCCTGAATGAGGGGGGGAACCTTTACTGCCATGGAAACAATGGTTTGGATTATTCGAATCTTACCTAATTGCTATAGGGGGAGAGAAATATTCGCACTTACGTAAACTACACACCCTTTTGCACAACTTGGGCACTGAGGGACATAAAGTTTATGATGATATTTCTGTCACTGCAGAGGGCGAAAGTGATAGTGAGGATGATGAGAATGTATATCTTGTAGCTGGTAACAAATTAGAAAGACATTTCAGCAAGAAAATAAATGTGGTGTTAGAGAGGCATAAGTTCTTTTCAAGGGCACAGGGTAAAAGTGAAAAAGTTAAACCATTCATTGCTGCGTTAAAGGGCTTAGCGAACAGGTGAGTTTGAATCTCTTCAAGAGTCCCTCATCAGGGACCAGTTGGTCGGATGCACCAACAATCCCAAGATACAAGAAAGGCTTCTAGTGGCCAACACTGACCTCAAGGAAGCCGTAGACATAGCGGTTTGTATGGGGGCTATGAAAGGAGAAGGGGGCAAATCCACGGAAGTGAATGCCATAATAAACCTGATACAGGTAAAGATAACAAAATCAAACCGGCCAACACGTTCCCACCCGGGACTAAACTCAAGTGTTATAGGTGTGTGACCCCAAGCCGTCTTGCCAACAACCCCATATGCCAAGCCCGCTCTGCCATTTGCCACAAATGTGGTAAAAGGGGACATTTGTCAAGAGTCTGTCATGATCAGCGCACAAAATCTGTGTTGTCCATTGAACCTGAATCGTCCCCTGGGCCCAAATTTATCTTCCAACTCACTGATAGTAACGATACTGCCAAATTTCCAACGTGCAACATCACCTTAGACAACAAATCCGTAACAGTTTTTGCTGATTCTTGTTCCCCATACACCCTAGCTGATGCCAAGGTATTTTCCCAACTTTTTCACTCATGACATGAAAGCATACAGCCTCCAGACATCCAACCTGGTGGTTACAATGGGGATCCCTTACCCTAAATTGGGCATGACCACCAAGGAGATAGGGATTAAAGGTAGGAATACTGTAGGCAAAATTTATATCACCCAGAAGGGATCCAATTTGTAGGGGTGGAAACACCAAAGGGAACTAGGGATTAAGTTAGATCCCAACAGTACTGATCAGGTTCCGTTGGTAGATCCCTAAGTAGGAGGAATGGAGGTGTGCAATGATTTCCCTAAAGTATTTTCGAAGGAACTAGGCTTACTTAAGGGTTACCAACACTCCATCAAGTTAAAATCCAACGCAAAGCCGGTAGCACACAAAGCTAGACCCATACCCCATTTGATGCATGCTCCACTTAGTACGGAGATAGACAGGTTCCTGTCTCTGGGGGTGATTGAACCCATTGAGTGCTCGCAATGGTTGGCCCCCATTGTCCTCACAATGAAAGCATCTAGTAAAGATATCAGGCTATGTGTTGACCTCAGGGACCTTATTGAGAACATCTGGGTGGACAGGCACCCTCTTCCATGCATTCATGAGGTCTTTACTCTTATCAAAGGTGCAAGTTGTTTCAGTGTTCTTGACCTATCATCAGCCTACCACCAGGTGGAGCTTCACCCTGACTCACGTCTCCTCACCTCATTTGTGACACCTCTAGAAGCATTCCAATTCCTTCTAATGCCTTTCGGGTTGGCATTTGCGGCGGCTGCATTCCAAAGAATCATCTAGCATGTTCTGAAGGACCTTCCCAGAACACTTTGTTTTCAAGATGACATACTCATCAACGGTAAGGATCTGGAGGAACACAATCCCACCCTCGTCGCCAGTGTTGAAATGAAGACAAATGTAAGGTATGAAGGTACTTCTTCTTTATTAGTCTTCTCACCACCACAGGTTCCAGGCAGCTCTCTGGAGGGCACCTTGGAATGTTGGCCACACAGGAGGGGAAAGACCAAGGGATGAGCAGGGGAGGGGGGGAACGGAACATACCAAGTGAAATAGATTACAACAAAGTGCTTTACAGAAACATTATGAAAGAGGGTAGAAAGTGGGCCACTTGCAGGCTGTGTAACTTCACCAAAATTAGTTGTCTAGAACAATCTGTGCAGTTCTCAACACTGAAGGGAAACTTCTCATATTCCCAATGGATATAGCCACAAAATATCAGAAATATTATGAATCGCTAAATACCTGTGAAACCTGTTCTATGCAAACTGAGCTGGACACATTTTACGACTGACTCCACTTGCCCAAACTTGCAGTAGACCAATCTAACACATTTGAAGGAAAGATTATCACAGATGAAATAGCTAGGGTAATTGACAGTATTTCAACTGGCAAGGCACCCAGCGTTTGTGGTTTTGCAGAGGAATTTATTAAAAAACCTAAGGGGTCCATTACGATGGCGAGCAGACAAAGTTCACCTGCCATCACAAAAGAGCCAGGGACCAACTGCCGAAGTTGCGGCGGTCCCGCCATGAGTATTAGGATGCGCCCGTAACACTGTCGGGTGCATCTTGGTCGTTTTACATTGCAGGTGTTTTCATTATGACTTTGTTGGAGCTACATGTCTGTGCGGATGCAGAGCTTGAGGTTGTTGAGAAAAACTCTGTTTCCTTGATCTGTGAAGTGTACTCCATCACTTCTATAGATGTCATCCATATTAATTTTTTTATTTTTTTATTTATTTATTTCAGTTCATGGTATACACGTTGTCTTATACAAAATACATTAGAATCAAAAGATAAGTTATCAGTATTTGAAATTTTACAAAGTCGAGTATAGGCGGATGCAGATATAATAACGAGTTAGCAGCAAAGAACAGAATAAAGCAGTGTAGTGTCGTAAAAAAAAATAAAGAAATCATACCGCAAAACCAAATTACAGAGGGAGAATAAAGTTCTCAGTCTTTCATATAATCAATTACTAGCCCCCAGATTTCCTTACCGAGCTTTTGTTTAGTCAAGCCTTTCACAGCATATAAATTATATTCTAAATAAAAAATATTAAAGAATCTTGCCCGCCATTGTTCGAACATTGGTGCCTCTTTTTGAAGCCACATAGAGGCAATACATAGCCTAGTAATAGCAGTGGTTAAGAAAATTAAATAACGCATTTTATATCGGGGATGTGTTGGTGTAACTTCTGTGTCCATCCCTAGTAGCATGTCCACCACATGGTTACTCCTGATATTTCCAGTAAGAACTGTTCGATATGAAGAAAAAAAGTGTCGAATTCGCTGCAGGTGTAAAAGATGTGCACAATGTCAGCAGCTTCACTACCACACCGAAAACATTTTCCATCATTTAAGCTTCCCCATTTGGCAATTCTAGCAGGTGTATAGTATAGGTTAAACATTGTTTTATAATATTGTGCTCTAAGCTTGGCTGACACAAACACCTTTGCCGCAACGTTAATATATTCTTCAAGGTTAGTGCCTATTCTCCCTAACCTAATATCCCAGAGTAGGTTGTGCTTGGTGAGATCATCCACTTGGGTCTGTTGAAGAATTTTATATAGCACCCCAATGCGAGCCCGCTGTCTTATCCCTTCTACTAAGGGATTAGGTTCGATTATCCCTCCTTTTTTAGAAAGGAAGTCCCGCAATTGCAGATATTTGAAGAAGTCATTTCTGGGTATATCATATTTCCCGGAGAGATCGGTAAATGATGATATAGCCCCATCCAAGTATAAATCCCTGTAGGAGAGTAGGGTCTGCTATCCTATAGTCACCCCGAATTTTTGCTTTTGCTTCGCTGGTTTTTGACGTAGTGAGGCTGTGGATCTGCTAATCAGACCCCCAGCCTGCTGTTCTCTCTGCTAAATTGACACGATGCACTCTAGGTGCATAACCCATTGGAACTGGATCACCCTGTAAGCCCCTGTACCGGTGTACGCTAGGTACCCAGGGCATTGGTGTATCTAAGGCCTACCCGGGGCTGAAGCATGTATTATGCCACCCCGGGCCGGGCCTAGCAATTTGACACAACTGGCTGATTACTCAGCTGGGGTAAGTTGGTGTAACCACTGCTTGCTTAGGTGTAGTATACCTACACCTAACCGTAAATGGAACACGTGGTAACCTCTAAGTCACTCCTATGGCAGGCCTTGACAATACTGAAGGCAGAGTGCTCGGTTACATGTGAGATGGTGCGTTGGCATGAGCTGGGCCCGTCTGCCGTGGTCGGAACTACTTCCTTCTACCGTTTCCAGATATCGTCATACCATGTACCCTCGCGGGTAAATGTTAACTATGGTTTGGCTTTATCAAGACATGTCGAGTAAGGTGTCATACGAATTGGGACGTGGACCCCTAGGCAGTTCCGGCGACGGGGTTAGCATTCCACCCTCCTAGAGGGACACGACATGTATCGATCCTGAAACCCAGGTAAAATCCGACAGAGCCTCAGCTCCACAAAATGGACGCTGCCACCACCGACACAAGTCTGCCCTCCTGATGCTGGGAGTCCTTCCAGCTTGGGAGACGTGGACAAAGGGTTTCCTGCCAGGGGAGGTGCGAGCACCACCCCAGACAGGATTTTGTGTATTGGTCAGGTAGGGCTTGAATAGAACCAGACATGCCGGAGACTCACAAGGAGCCTCGGTGCATACGCCGTTCCAAACCGGTCCTGGGGGCACACCAGTCCCGGGCCTGGGGCGGGCTGAACAAAGGATTGGGGGTGTAACTACCCCCCTTCCTGGATCCACCCTTAGGGAGGGTCCTAACAGGTGTCCGGCCCCTAGAATTCGTTTAAAGGTAGGAGCTGTGTCCTTAGACTTCAGACATCCTGAAATCAACTTAAACATTAAGAAGAAGACGGGAACTTCGACGTTCTGCTGCACAGAAGACTGAAGGAAAATCTCCCCTATGGTCAGGGAGTGACCATCTTGCTAACGCAAGCACCACTAGCGAATCGACGTCTGCTTTGCCGCCGCCTCCCGCCGGAGACCGAGCCCAGAGCCCGACAAGAACTGGACCTCCAGACCTCTCACCACCCGATCCACAGCCCTTACTGAGAAGGAGCGAGTGGAGGTATCGAGATACGTGGAGCCAGCTATCCTGGAAGACACTCGACGAGCTACAAGCGCGACATCAGAGGCTCCCTCCGAGTTGTGCTTTGGGTACTAAGAAGCCCAACACCCGAGCCGCATCTGCACCAAAGGCGAGCCCTCCAGCATCTCCACGATCTGCGTGGGGCCCTTCTGCTTTTGCATCTCGACGCGCCTGCCGGCTCTTGGCCCGTTGGCTAAGTGGCCTCTAGTGGCGCACCACTTTTGAAACTCTACGACGCCGATCTGGTTGCTCCAGATTGGCCCCTGCTGCCCTCCACAAAGAGCAGCCCCTCTGACCTTGCTGGTCAGAACCACAAGCTTTCACCACCTTCCACGACTCTAGCTTTTGCCAAGGTTTGTGGCTTCCTCCAAGTCGCCAACGCCGCCGACAGCGAGAGCCTGCGTGGGACAGCTCGTGACTCGACTCCTTGACGTCATCGACCTTCAGGGACCACGTGGCTGCGGAGACAAGCTTCCTCGCATCACCTGTTTGCTCCCGACATTGCCGATACCTCCCTGGTACCGCGCCGGTCACTGGCTAGTGACTGTGAACATTGTCCCCTCTGCTTTCAGGTCTTCATCACTTCCGGTCCATCCTTGGACCCACCTCATCTCTTCTGGGCCGACCGCCTGCAGCATCCTTGTCGACAGGCACCATCGAGCTAAGAGGCGAAACCCGACGTACTGTGAACCCTGTACCCCCGCTTCCCGTGGGTGAGGTAACATTGGCACTCCGGTGCCCGAGTCTAGAGAACCTTCTCTAAAATGTCTGTGTTTCAAGTCTGAGTTCACCAGTCGTTCAGAACATCATTTTTAACTTTCCTAATCCAGTATATGGTTCGATCGGCCACAAGGGCCTATCCATATAACGTGCAACTTTTGTGTATCATTGTAATAACTTGTTTTAACGATTTGTGCTCCCGTGCTCATAAAGAGTCTAGGGGTTACTTTGAGAAATAAATAACATATATATTTTTAATATATATCTGTGTGGTGTCCTTTCATTGGTATAAAAGGAGGTTACGTATGGTAAAACAGCTCGCTTTACATGCCAAAAAGAGTTTAGCCTAGAAGACTGCTTAGCCTACGCTACCACTAGGGCAGCTGGTCCGAAAAGGTTGACTTTCAACCACACCATAAGGGTCGCTTGGCATGGTACAAGGTGGTCACTTTAATTAGCGAACATCATATACCAGGCCAACTTCTCACAATCCCCAATGCAGGCTATGCCAAGTTCCCTCCATTTCTTAGCAATCATGTCCCAAAAAACAGGCGGAAGAAGTAGAGATGCTGTTGGTGGTGTATAATGCGAGATTTTTGTAATTTTATACCGTTTCCTTATAATTCTCCAAATTTTAAAGGCTGCCATTAAAACTTTAAATCTTGTCCGCTTGTAATAATTAAATTCGAGAGATATAAAGAAACGTTTATTGGCATCTGTGCCTAGCAGAATTTGAAATATTGATGGATATTCTGCAATGTTTGCCACCTCTTCCCCAGATAATAATATACGCATATGTTGAAGCATACAGGCGTAATAATATAATGTGAAATCTGGGACCCCCCATCCTCCTCTTTCTCGGGGGAGTGTCATATAGCGCATAGCTCTGCGGGCTTTCCCTTGTGCCCATAAAAATCTGGCACATATTGACTGTAATTTTTGAAGTTGTGTACGAGTAATTTCAAGCGGGACAGATCGGAAAAAATAGAGAACTTTTGGTAGAAACACCATTTTCAAGACGTTACAGCGACCAACTAGAGAGAGGTGAAGACACTCACATCGATCTAATTGTGTTTTAGTCGCCCTCTCAATGCCAACCCAGTTAGCCTCGACCATTGATTTTAGGCAAGTGCGAAGTTTAATCCCCAAGTATGTTACTTCGGTCATATTTCTTGGGTCGTTAGTAATTGGTTGATTTAAGCTCAGGATTTGAGTTTTGGCCGTATTTAACTTGTAACCAGACGCGGTGCCAAAGTTATTGGCTACATTTTCAATTACCCGTATTGCAGCCATAGGGTTAGGTGTGACAACCGCTATGTCATCGGCATAGGCAAGTACTCGGCAGGATTCCAGCCCACAGGCCATAGAGTCTATTCTTGGGGAGCGCTCAAGCATATTTAAAAATGTGTCTATATATAAAGAGAATAATAGGGGGGAACAGGGACAGCCCTGTCGTGTACCTCTAGAGATGCGATGCAGATCTTTGCCGTTGGGGTTTGATACAGCACACGAATGGCCCTGATGAAATCCGGGTTCAAGCCCACATGTGAGAGGGTTGCCCAAAGAAAGTCCCATGTCACCCGGTCGAATGCTTTCTCTGCGTCGAGAAGAATGAGTCCAAATGCAGCGTGTTTTACATTGGCCCAGTCGATCATTGTTTTTTTTTTTTTTTTTTTTTTTGAAAACCTTTATTGACAGTTCAATAGAGAACAAGTATGGGCCTACAACCCCCCGGGGCCGGCCGCTAAGCAATCAGAGCAAAAACAGGCAAGTGTAAACACAGGCAGCACATCGGGGAGCAGAATCGTGATGCTAATACTGTGAACAGCGTAAGTAGGGCACCAGGAGAAAAAGGTTTTCGTTTTATAATGAAACGAGGCAGAAGGATCAGGTGCAAGACAATTTTCAAACAGCAATTACAGGTATGCAGAGTAATAGACGTAAACGATTTACAGCAATCTATTAGGTCAATGGCGCAAACACAAGAACATCAGGATGAGGAAGAATATCATAAGCAGTTGCGCCTGCAGTCCCCCGCCAGAACTCCCGGAGAGCACCCCGGAAATTGTGGTACACATGGAGCGGCAACGAGTCATAGCAAAGGAGGTGTATCACACTGATCCCAGAAAAAGAAAAACAAAAAGAATCAGAGAAGAAAAAGGAGGCCATAGAAAAAGAGATAAAAGACGAAAGAATCCCCTCCCCCAACCCCCCACCCTGCACCTCTGCAGATGAGTACGGCCCCCCCCCCCAGCAGTGTGCCTGTCGCCCTGGAACCAGACCCGAAATATAGGAGAATAGGGAAAAAGAAGTAGGAAAAGAACCCCACCAGACGGGGGGGTAGAGAAAGTATTAATAAACTGGAGGAGGGCCTTCAAAACATACCCCCGGCTTCTCCCTCCCGCACGGTAAGTTTCCCCCAAAGTGAACAATAAACAGCACAAAAGCGATCTTCTCAAAGAAAGATGGGGAGCATTATGCACCTATTATGCTGTTAGCTATGCCAGGAGAGCACGCGACCCCTGAGCCCGCCCGTCCACTAGATGACCACCCCTGAAGGATCAGCCTTATCCCTGACCACTCTTTGGAATTCTGCCCATGCCTACCCCTCGACCCAGCACCATATCCGACGTTCCAAGGTAGAGGATTGTCCAAAAACGTCCGAGAAACGACGCACACAGGTGGGGTGGAAGTCTCTGAGCATCAACACAGTCCGCAGCATGGAGAAACAGGCTTCCCAGTGCTGCCCCAGGATATGCACTGCACTCAAGGTCCAGGAAGGCAGAAGCAGCCAAAGCAGACAATAGTTGCTGGAGTTGTCCCTGGGTCGCAGGAGGGCACGTACGGGGCGAGGCTACCACATCCCACTCAGGTCCGATGCCTCCAGGACAGATCAGGCCCTCAGCTGGACGAACACATTGTAGCATACTGGCCTGAGTGTCCAGCCGTGCACTAACCTCAGGGGTGGCCGCCAAAGTGTCCTACTGTGCGCAGTGTGGGTAGTCCCTGTGTACGTGCGGACAGGCGGGCCGCCATTGCCCCAACGCCGACGCCACACCGTCGAGCTTACCCCCCAAGACCCCGACACCATGAATCAAGGAGGAGTGAAGAGCACCAAGGGCCTCGAGGAGGTCGCCGTACCCCGGCACAGCTCTCTGCGATCGCGCCGCCACACTCCCAAAAGTCGCACTCTCACAAGCCCGCTGCGACCCAGCAGACAGGATGGTAGGCTTCATCGCAACAAGATGGCCGCCAAGTATGCCCGCCCCTCACCGGGGCCGGGACCCTGGGACAAGCGTCTCGATGGCCACGTCGCTGGTGACCGGGTTCCGGGGGCAGGCGAAAAGTTATCCGTTGCGTGGTCACGGGCAACAGTCGTCCCCACTACGGACCCGCTCCCGTAAAAATCCAGGGGCGGCCCGCAATGATCAGGGCAGGATACGGGCGGCGGCCGGGCAGCTCACCATCAAAGGCAGGGGCAGCCACCGGAGGATCTGAGAATTGCACCCACGGGCATGCACTCGGTCCACTACACTTGACAGTAGAAACGACCACGACGAAATGTAGGCCGAGTTTGGCACCGCTCCGGTGGACCGCCTCCGCCCAGTCACAACAGGCCGCTGTTGTTGAACTTCCACCCGGCCACAGCGTCCACTTGAGGTCCCGGCTCCAGGGCCGCACAGGCCGCAAAGTTCAAATGAAAGTTTCTCCGGCGATACCGCAGCCAGAAACCTCGGAGTCACACAGTCGGGTGCCACTCTCCTTCAGAAACACGACCACGTAGCACAGGTTGAGGATCTCGTGCAGGATATCCGTGCGGGATGCGGAGGTTCACGGAGCCAGGAGTCTACGCTGCCTTCCCGGTCGCCATCTTGGCTCCTCCCAGTCGATCATTGTTAATACACGGTTAATGTGGTTAGTAGTCCCCCGTCCTGGTATGAATCCGTGTTGTCTAGGGGATACCAAAAATATTATGACCTTCGCAAGTCTGTCGGCCAGAATTTTGGCATATACTTTACCATCCACATTAACCAATGATATAGGTCGGTAGGAGCCAGGGAGAGTTGGGGGTTTATCCTTTTTCCTGAAAATTATTATATTAGCTTCCTTCCAAGAAGGCGGAGGGGCACCTTTTTGTGCCTGAAGTATGGTAGCAAGTAGCTCATCTTTAATTTCGGCAAAGAATATCTTATAGAATTCTAAGGGTATTTTGTCTGGTCCGGCAGCTTTACCCGAAGCTAAATTGTTAACCGCCCCTTCTAATTCATCAAGAGTGATAGGGGTGTCCAAAGTAGCAGCCACGGTGGGATCTAGCTTTGCTACGATGTTATCCCGTAAGAGCCGTTCCCCATTGAGCACATCAGGGGCCTCCCCAGTATATAGTTTAGTGTAGTAGTCATGGAATACTTCAAGGATCTCTTTTGATGTTTCCCGAATGATGCCCTGTGTATCTATTATTGTGTCGATGCGTTGCGCTCTCTCTTTTGTTCGTAGTCTCTGTGCAACACAATGTCCCACCTTTTCACCGTATTCATAGCTGATTTCACAATTAAGTTTATGTTTAATTGCTATATCCTTGCTCCATTGGAGATTGATTTTGGCCTTACACCTAGCGACCTCCGTCTGCAGAGGATCTATCAATGAGCCCTGGCTTATACCCTGTGCTAAATTTACCTCAGCATTAACCAAGTTAGTGTACAATATGTGCATAGCTTGTTTTATCTTTTTTTGTCTATATAACCCAAAACTGAGGGTCTCACCCCGTATCCCAGCTTTAAATGAGTCCCAAACTATCCCACAAGGGGCAGAGTTATGATTAATAGTCAAAAATTGTTTTATCCATTCCCTCATATGGCTCACATATTTTTCTTCCATCAATATTTTACGATCAAAAGTAAAGGACCTGGGTTTAACATCAGTTCTGGGGACAGATATATTCAGAATTAAGGGTCCGTGATCTGAGGTAATTCTTGGTGATATTGAGGTTCTGTATTGATCCGAACCTGTGTTTTCGGTATCAAAGTACTGACATGATCGTTGTACCAATGAACCGCAAATGAACCATTTAGTATGTGACAGTGTTTTTCGCTGCGTTACGAGCATGGATTTACTGGGAAACAGGGCATTCTGTTGTTAATTCGTGGTCTCCATTTTAGATACGGCATCCATTTTGTTTCTTGCCCTCACATAGTCAATGGACGATCGATGACCCCGGCTGAGTCACCCTGTCAAGGACACGTAAGCTTTAGTCCGAAGAAAGCTGACGATACATGACTAGGCAGAATCAAGCTGCCTCCTCTGCCTGAGGCCAGTCCTGCTATACTGGTTTCCGTGTCCATTGGCCCGATCATGATTAGGAGGCCGAAAACAGTAGCCCTGCCCGTTTATGACCCACAAGCATCTCCTATCCTACGTTTCTATCTTTTACACCTGGCTCTGCTCCTCTCCTTCTGGGCTTTTACTATGGGGAGGATACAATTTTTATGATGGGGAGGAACGGTTAAAGAATGGAAAACTGTCACAAAGACCTGATCGAATACCGAAACCTTGCAAATAATTATTGTTTGATGTGTGTTTTATTGACTGTTTGGGATACCGGGTTGGGCATGAAAAATATGTGTGTAATGTTGCCTGAAGACATATTTATTGTATTTAAGGAGCGACCCACTTCGTCCAAATCTAACAGTCTCGTAGATTCTGCCTTTGTGTGGTTCCTATGATATCTGTGTCCCTGCAGTAAATAATCCTTGGTCTCTGACGCCACCATCGAGAAGCCCGTGTCTCTGTTTATTTGTGCACCGAGACAGGAAGGAACTCAGGGGTCTTTTGGGTGTTGTTCCCTGACACCTCTGGACTCTAAAAAGTCCGGAACCTCAATTTGGCGCCCAACGTGGGGCGACGTCATCCGGTACAGGTCCAAAGCCTGAAGATTTCGAGGAGCTTCGTGTGAAGATTCCGAAGGGAGGTACCCCGCTTCATCGATCCCTGCATGTCGTAAAAGTGGTCCGACGATCTCTTCCACGAGGGTTCCCACTCCCAGACGGCTACAGAGGACCGCTGCCTTGACTGTTGCCCTGTCTTGGACCCGAGGTGCAGACCTTAGTACGGCGAGACGTAGACGGGTTTTCCTTGGTGACGTCTTCGACATTTCAGTTAAGTATTAAGTGGGTCGCGTTCAGTTTGGTTGTTCTTAGTTGCTCTTGTAAGGATTTATCATTGGTTGCTCTTGTTCGGATAATCCTTTTGTTCTCTGGATACGTTTGTTTTGAGTTTGTAGATTATCACTGGTTGCTCTTGTTAAGATAATCTTTGATTTGGTATTGGTTCATTTGGTAGGCCTAAGTTCTCTGCGCATTTTGGTTAGAATTTGTTTTTAGGTAATAATGGCTAGCAGTAGTAATAGTTTCCTGTCCTGTTTTAGTTGCAACAGGGATTCCCGGTTGGAGGATTCGTGTCTGGTTCCTCCGATTGGAACTCCTACATATGAGCTCTATTGTAAACATGGTGTGGGCCCTATCACTTATAATGCAGTATGGGTCCGTTACACCAGAAAAGATGGTGTCCTTAGTTGGCCACCACACGGTAGCTTTGAAACCGAAATTCTAGACAATCTAGAAATAAAGCTGTTTAAGAAGAAAGCCCGGCCGGCAATGTTTGATTCTTTTCGCATTTGGCGTAAAGAAGCCAAACAGAGAGAAATTAGAAAGACGAAGAAAGAACAGAAAGAGAAAGGGTTAACGTTGATAGAATCTGCTAGCCAGTTGCATGTCAACGAAACCGAGAAAGCTATAGAGGTAGAAAGTAGAAAACATAGTTTGGCGATTGATAAATGCTACCCTGTATTGCCATCAGGACCTGTTAAGCCGATAGAGGATTCTGAACAGGATCCACTGTTGTCTTACTTGTTGAGATCACCTCCACCGTATGCACAGGGTATTACAGTACCGCAGTTACCACCTGTCGTACAGCCAGCTGCTGGTCAGCCTGGAATAGTTGTTCCTTTTCCTTTGATTCAAGCTCCTGTCCTTCCTGTGGTTAATGTTCCTTCGGCACCCCCTCTTCCTGGGTTGCCCATTCCGCCTTTGCCTGTCGTTTCGCAAACTGCTTTACCTACTACTCCTACCCTTACCATTTCTTCTGCTCCAGCCTCCTTGTTCCCGAACTCTGGAAATGTTCTAACTCCACTTTCTGTTCGTCGGAGAATTACTGACTCTGTAACTAATATCTTGACTCCTCTCTATGGGTCTTTATCTGTAACCCCCGTTTCTGACTCTATACAGAGACATAGTCAGCTTCCTGGTCCTCGGGAACGAGAAACGTTAGAATCGACAGCTCTTAGATGGATGTCGAAAATTGTGAAATATGATGCACAAAGAGTATTGGATACATTTATGCAATGGAATGAGCCAACTCAGCGTTACGTCTTTGATGTGATGTGTTCCCTTTTGCGTGAGGAATGGGATGATGATGATTTAGATTCTGTACCAACTGACTTGATAAATATTCAGCAGAAGTTCGCCGCAGGAATGGTGATAGGTTCAGAAGTAAGAAAAGCGGTAGAACTGGTTCTAGCTTATAGAGATGATTCTTCTCTTCGATCTCCGAGAAATTCAGATGGTTCTCCAGTTACTAGGAAAAGGAGAGGACAGTATCCGATGAGGGAAGTTCCGCCGATATGGCGCGAAGCAGTCCAAGCTAATGCAGGACTTGGTATTGCAGCTGCTCCAGCACAGTTCCAAAGAGTGTGGATACACATCCCTTGGAAGCGAGCTGAAGTATTAGCGGTAAAACAGGCATTACCGGATCCGCGTAAGAATCCTGCCGGTTATTACAAAGAATTGACTCAGACAGTTCAAGCATGTATCATGAATTTGGCGGACATCGAAATGCTATTTGGCAATGTAGTGCCACAGCCTATATGGGCCAAAATTCGTAATGAAAATCATCAAGTTGCCTTAGGAGGTGATTGGGCAGCTATTGTAGCGGCAGATACGCAACAAGTTGGTGGTGCTAAACCTGAGCCCCTGATTGCTGAATTACCTGGCAGAATAATCAATTTGATGAAAACGTTGATGCCAGCGTTAAGGGTCAACTGGGATAAACTATCAGCATGCAAGCAAAAGAAGGACGAAAGTGTCTCTGACTTCTTCACTTGGTTTGAAGAGGCTTTTGTAGATCATAGTGGGCAAGATATGAGTACTGAGGGAGGTCAAAGATTGTTTGTTGACAAGTTTGTGTTTAATTTAAGGCCTGAGCTTAGTAATAAGTTGAAGGATTCCGAGAGTGCATGGGCGGTGTCAACGACAGCACAAATAATAGCAACTGCTCAGTATTATGAAAATAGAGAAAAGGAAGAAAAAGAGAAATCAGAAAAGAAAACAAAGGACTTGAAAACTAAAGTCCTTTTACAACAAGCATATCCGCCTCGCTCGAATCAGTCAGATTTGCAGCAGCGAACCCCGTTTCAGCAGCAACAGCCACAGATTCAGCAAGGGATGTCCCAGAGATTCGACTATGGTATTCCTTGACAACAGTTAGCATGGAATCAGTGTGCCTATTGTAAAAAGGAGGGTCACTATAAGAATGAGTGTCCAGTACTGCACCCACAAACTAGTGGTGTCCCAGCTCAGAGAGGTGGTAGTGGGTTTGTGCAAGCTCCTAGAGGTAGAGGATGTGGTACTATGCATCAGCAGACTGATCGTCCATCTAAATATTTTGACCAGCGAAATGTACAATCTATGCAGCCAGGTAGATCTCCACAGTACCATGTTGAGGATTATTATGAAAATAATGAAGAAATTCAGAAAAACGAGTACTAGGACAGCCATAGGCAAAGAGAGGGAGTAGTATCAGTTCCAGTTGATCAGAGTGGACCTTATGTCTCGGTAGCTACATTAGGCGTGGTTGAACCGTTTCTGTTGGATACTGGTGCGGCAAAAAGTTCAATTATGCATACGAAACTCCCTGGCGCACCTTTGTCTGGCTCAACGAACACTTCAGTAGGTTTCTCAGGCGCCCCTGTTCACAACCCTGTTTCTGATCCTTTGCCAATTTCTGTTGGGCCATGTCAACTAGAAGCACCTCTTATTCTAACAACCGGTTGTAATGAAAATCTGCTTGGTTTAGACCTGTTAAAACGCCTACATGCGACATTGTACTGTTCTCCTGCGGGAGTACAGCTCACGTTGGGTAAGAGAGTCATCTCTCCAATGTACATGTCAATGGATAAGCTCCCACCAGAGCTGCGTTCTCTCCCTGATACTCTTTGGGCGACTGGTCCTAATGATGTAGGTCTTTTGGAAATTCCCCCTTATGTAGTGAGTCTGAAAGCGAATGTTAAAATGCCACGAATCCCACAGTATCGGATTTCAAATGAAGGTGAACATGCGCTTTTACTGATTGTAAAGGATTTGATACAAAAAGATGTTGTAGAAGAGACTAGAGGAAATGTCTGCAACAGCCCTGTCCTGCCGATTTTGAAACGAACTGACCCTTCCAAACCTCCAATCTACAGATTTGTGATTGACCTCAGAGAGGTTAATAAAATAGTGATTCCACAATTTCCTGTGGTACCAGATATCACTGCATTATTGACGTTGATTCCTGCCTCAGCTACATGGTTCACAGTGATTGACTTGAAGAATGCCTTTTTCAGCATTCCGATAGCAGAGGAAAGTAGGGATATTTTTGGTTTCTCCTTAGGTGGTCGTAGTTTCAGATTCAAGCGCGCTCCACAAGGTTATTGTGAGAGCCCTTCAATTTACAGTCAAGCATTAAAAAGTCAGTTAGATACCTTTGTACTTCCTCCTGGTGTTGCCTTGATCCAATATGTAGATGATCTTTTAGTGGCTGCTGATGACAAGGAAACTTGCAAAACAGCTACAATTTCTCTACTGCGACATTTGTCAGACTTACATCACAAGGTGTCACCTTCTAAACTGCAATATTGTTGCCAAGAAGTGACCTACTTAGGTCATCTTTTGTCAAAGGAGGGAAGAAGGTTGACCCCAGAGAGAATCAAAGCAATTTCGCAGATGACTGAACCAAGCACACAGAGAGAAGTGCGTGCGTTTTTGGGTATTACGTCATACTGCAGGCAATGGATCCCGAATTTTTCTCTCATAGCAAAACCATTGGTGGCTCTGACTGGAAAAGGTGTTCCGACTCCTCTGCCTTGGTCTGATGAATGTCAAAAGAGTTTCTCTGATTTGCGTGATGCGCTGTGTTCAGCTCCTGTGTTGGGTACTCCTGATTACAGTAAGCCGTTTACACTATATGTTCATGAAAGAGAGGGTTGCGCGTTGAGTGTTTTAATACAACAATTTGGTGACAAACAGCGACCTTGTGCATATTTCTCATCCATGTTAGATCCGGTAGCCAGAGCATTACCAAGTTGTTTGAGAGCTACAGCAGCAGCTGCAGTGTCCATTCGACAGTCTGCTGGACTAGTCATGAACAACATGTTAATAGTTATGGTTCCACATGCTGTGGATACACTCATGAATCGAACGAAAACTCAGCACCTCACTAGTGCTAGGCTATCAGGCTATGAGCTGACGCTTTTGGCAAGCCAGATTCAGATTAAACGATGCAACATATTGAATCCAGCAACGCTGTTGCCGACTACTCAAGAGTCAAGTGATTCAGAGCCCCATGATTGTTGTTTTAGAACTGAGGAAGAGACAAAAGGTAGGATTGATTTAAAGGACACTCCGTTACAAGATCCAGATGGCACTTTATATGTCGATGGCTCGTGCTTCAAGCTCCAGAATGGTGATGTGACGGCCGCGTATGCAGTTACGACTTTGAGTACGATTGTTGAGTCCGCAAGAGTGAGTCAGAATTCTGCCCAAGCTGCAGAATTAATTGCATTTGACAAGAGCGTGTGTTTTAGCTGACGGAAAGAGAGTGAATGTATTTACTGATAGTCAGTACGCCTTCGGCGTCGCACATAGTTTTGGACGTCTGTGGAAAGAAAGAGGGTTTCTCACGTCGCATGGAACTAAGATCCAACATGGACAGTTAGTCAGTGATCTGTTGGAATCTCTGACCTTACCGAATGAAGTTGCGATTGTGAAATGCGGCGCACATCGGAAGATTACGTATGATGTTGGCCGTGGGAATGCGTTTGCTGATGAGGTCGCCAAAGAGACGGCCAAGAATATGATGAGCCGAATGTACGTTGCCACGTCTGCAAGGTGGATTGCTGAATCGGAAATGTGTGAGAATACGATTGAAAGTGTGAAGGCAATCCAGAATGAAGCAACTGAGAATGAGAAGAATGTATGGAAGGAGAAAACGGGTAAAATGGATTCGAATGGATGTTGGATTGATTTGTCTGAGCATCAGCGGTGGATGTTACCTGATGCGTATGTACTTGCGGTAGTTACAATGGCACATGGAATGGCGCACATCAGTTCGAAAGGAATTTGTAAAATGTTAGCTCCAGTGTGGAAGAATGATGGAATCACTAAGTGTGCGGAAAGAGTGGTGAAGAATTGTATGATATGCCTGATGCATAATCCTGGCAAGGGAACCCCAACTCCAGCTGGTCACTTTGCTCCCCCTTCTTGTCCCTTTGAAGTGATTCAGTTAGATTTCATCCACATGGACAGATGTAATAATCTTAAATATGTCCTAGTGGTAGTCTGTGCTTTCTCAAGATGGATTGAGGCATATCCGTTAAAGGATAACACTGCTATGTCTACTGCCAAAATCCTCCTCAAAGAATATTTCTCCAGGTATGGTATGCCACGGATTGTATGGTCGGACAATGGAAGTGAGTTCGTAGGGAAAGTTATGAAGAGTGTGTGTGCTGGTCTGGGAATTTTACAGAAATTCCACAGTGCGAATCACCCACAGTCAGCAGGTTTGGTTGAAGGGTACAATGGTACCCTGAAGCTGAAACTCGCTAAAGTTCAAGCTTCCACTGGTTTGTCCTGGCCAGACGCACTGCCTTTAGCTTTATTGTCCACCAGAGCAACTGTACACTCTCGAGTAGGGCTCAGCCCATATGAGATTGTGTTTGGTCGCCCTGCTAATGTTTGGGGAGTCCCTAGGCCCAAGGAGTTCAAACAAATTGAATATCCAATGTTGATTGATTACCTTTTTGATCTGACTGCTAAATTGAGTCTTATTCATCAACAGGTATTTGAGTCCTTGCCTAAACTACCAGAGAGTCCAGGTCATACACTGAAGCCAGGTGACCAGGTTGTAGTACGGAACTTCGATCGTACTCGGAACCTGCAACCAAGATTTGTGGGCCCGTTTCAAGTACTCCTAACCACGAGAACTGCTGTACACCTAGCTGGAAGGAAGAATTGGGTACACGCCAGCCATACGAAACGTGTCCCTTTTCCACTCCCCTACAACAACTGGGTTAGACAGGGAATTGGTGCATCTGAGACCGAACCTGTTCCTAGGCTTGTCCCCTTCAGTGATGCAGAGTACATGACGGACAAACAGACTGAAAAACAGACCTTTGACACTGCACTACAAACTGTTTCTTTGAACCCTGAACAGAGCATTGCATCAAGTGAACATTTGTCATCTGCGGATTTGAACGATACTGCACCTACCGAACAATTGTTCCAAGATCAGACGAGACCAAATAAACATAAATATAATTTACGTTCTAATTTTAGGAACAATAACATTGCATAATTACCTTTCTATTTGAAACCGTTTTTTTTTTGGTCCTATCACATTTTATTCAGTCAGGAAGTTTGCTCTATAATTTTTGTCCTTCTTGTTTTTCCTTTTTGTTCTCTCACCTTGCCATCTGGGTTACCGTAGGGTCGTAACGTGTGCCTTGTTTTGATTTGCAGGGAACCAGACACAAGGTCGGTTCTTTCTGTTCATTTTGGGAACTCCCAGGGTAGACAGAAGCATTTTTTAACAGGTACAAACCATCCGTTGCGAACGGTAGTAGAAGATGGAGCTTCCTGAACGGCGACGAGTTGATGTTATAAATGCTCGCAAGGCAAAACTGTATAAAATTTCGCATAACAAGTGTTTTATGATGCATTGTGCTCTGACATTTTTAATTGTTTTAATAACTTTGATATGTGGATTTATTTTCGGTATTCAATTGATTTTTGCACCTGTCACATCTACAGTACCTCCCCAAGTTTCTGTTTCTCCGACTGTTGTTTCTCTTCATTCTTTTCATCCTTTTTCTGCCCATGAACAAGCTTGACGCTCTAAATTCATAAATAACACTTTCATTCAACTCTTGCACCAACACCAACTGGTAGTAAACACTACGAACTGCTGGGTGTGTGGTCTGATACCACATACCATGGACAAGGGTATCCCCTATCTGGTTCTACCTTTTAGTTACAATGGATCATTTTGGGCCTTTCAGACCATGTTCGTCTATGCTCTAGAGACCTATCCCCCGCGACCTCCGCGTTCCACTAGATATGACTCTGCTAATAAAGCCTTGATAAAGGGAATTACTGACATGGTTAGAGATGTCAATAACACTCCGTTTATTCCCAAGGATGAATTGCGAGTTTATATGGGTTGGAATACTACAGAGTATGGCATTAGTTTGGGTGACAACAAACGTAAGAGCTCAACTCCGATTTGGGTCGTACCCCACCAAGGTCAGGTCTGTTTACAGGGAAATGGGAGAAATCCGAGAGCTCGACTGGGGAAGAGTGACTGTACTGAAACATACGTTTTCCCATCACAGTCTTCCCCTGCATTCTTAGCTGCTAAGGGTACCTATTTTGTCTGCAAAGACAGAGCGTATACATGGCTGCCTGCTGACTTTTCAGGCTCATGTTATATTGCCCAACTGTTGCCTCCGACATACACTGCTGCACCGGATTATCACAGAACTAGAGTTGTGAGAGATGTCTTTGATAAGGAAGACACCGCTGGCCAAGAAGCAGGAGACTTTTTCAAAGGTTTCCTTCTGTTCTGGGGGCCTATGGCCAACAGTAGAAATTTACGTCAACTAACACGGGTAGTTGAGTCCACCATTACTGAAACTACCGGTGCCCTTGGTAACCTAACAGCTGAGCTTCAAGCGGATCGCCTCATGACGTTACAGAACCGCATGGTCCTTGATGTATTGCTCGCAGATCGGGGTGGGGTATGTAAGATGATCCAATCGAGTTGTTGTGTTTTTATCCCAAATAATGCACCAACAGTATATGAGACCATTTCCAAGTTACATAAGATCGCTGACTCTATTCATGTAGACGAAGGTGATTGGTCACTAATGGGATGGTTCTGGAATCTGTTATCCGCGTGGGGATGGAAGGTTCTGATAGTCATTGGTGTTGCGCTGATATTTTTATTCTCATGCTGTCTCATTGTTCAGTGTGGCCCTGCTTTATGTGGCCTCTGTGCTGCAACTTGCGTAAGAAGACCACCTGTTCTAAGAGACATGCCGCGAGATAGAATAATGCTCCAGCAACATATCAGTGACCTGATGAATATAGAGATGGACTCTGACATAGAGTAAGTTATTGCCTATGTAAGGGCAAAAGGACGGTCTGAGGTTCTGTAGCGATCCGAACCCGTGTTTTCGGTATCGTAGTACTGACATGATCGTTGTACCAATGAACCGCAAATGAACCATTTAGTATGTGACAGTGTTTTTCGCTGCGTTACGAGCATGGATTTACTGGGAAACAGGGCATTCTGTTGTTAATTCGTGGTCTCCATTTTAGATACGGCATCCATTTTGTTTCTTGCCCTCACATAGTCAATGGACGATCGATGACCCCGGCTGAGTCACCCTGTCAAGGACACGTAAGCTTTAGTCCGAAGAAAGCTGACGATACATGACTAGGCAGAATCAAGCTGCCTCCTCTGCCTGAGGCCAGACCTGCTATACTGGTTTCCGTGTCCATTGGCCCGATCATGATTAGGAGGCCGAAGACAGTAGCCCTGCCCGTTTATGACCCACAAGCATCTCCTATCCTACGTTTCTATCTTTTACACCTGGCTCTGCTCCTCTCCTTCTGGGCTTTTACTATGGAGAGGATACAATTTTTATGATGGGGAGGATCGGTTAAAGAATGGAAAACTGTCACAAACACCTGATCGAATACCGAAACCTTGCAAATAATTATTGTTTGATGTGTGTTTTATTGACTGTTTGGGATACCGGGTTGGGCATGAAAAATATGTGTGTAATGTTGCCTGAAGACATATTTATTGTATTTAAGGAGCGACCCACTTCGTCCAAATCGAACAGTCTTGTAGATTCTGCCTTTGTGTGGTTCCTATGATATCTGTGTCCCTGCAGTAAATAAACCTTGGTCTCTGACGCCACCATCGAGAAGCCCGTGTCTCTGTTTATTTGTGCACCGAGACAGGAAGGAACTCAGGGGTCTTTTGGGTGTTGTTCCCTGACACCTCTGGACTCTAAAAAGTCCGGAACCTCAATATCGCAATTGATGCACGATTTAACAGCTCAGGGGAAAGGATAAAATAATCTAATCTAACCAGCTTACGATGTGGGTGAGAATAGAATGTACCTCCTGGTTCTGACCCGCGAAGTGTTCCCCAAGCATCAACCAAGCCGTGATCCAACATCAGATTAGACAAGGCCTTAAAGACTTTAGGCTTCCTACCGCTATATTGTATACCCCCCATGCATAGGCCTTGTGATTCTCTGTGTATGTTGAGATCTCCACATATAATCAAGGGAGCGGGCCAGAGAGCCAATTCTATATTTAGTGTGTCTAGTATCACATCCTCATCAAAGTTAGAGCCATAGATTGAGCATACAGTGTATATCTGAGCACTAATTATTACTGCTGTAATGGCCCATCTACCATGTTTATCTGCCATGGTTCTGCCAGTGCCCTGTATTGTAGAGTTGGCTAAAATTGCTACTCCCCTATTCGTTGTAGATTGCTGTGTACATACTAAAATGGAAAATCCAATCTCAGTTATCAAGTGCTTCCGCTCCCAAGGAATATGTGTTTCTTGTATACAAAGCAGGTCAGGGTGTAACATCCTTACTTCAGTTGCGACTCGCTGGCGTTTGTCGCGGTTGTTAAGACCACATACATTAAAAGAACAAATGCGTAAGCCAGTCACTCCACACCTAGTTGCTGTTGCTGCCATAATCATTCCAGAGCTGGAAATGCTTTAATTTCAGTAAATCAAAATGGTTTGCCATAAGTCTCGTTCTTACCATCAGAATCATCATTAGATTATGTACTATTTGTTTCTCTCTATTCCAACCATGAACTTTTTTATACATTTTCACCCCCCCCCACCTCACTCCCAGGTCCCCACCCAAAGTGCCAGCCCTCTCCCGCAAGGCTTCAGCCGAAGCCCTGTCCCTCCCCCCCACCCTCCCACCCTCCTTCCCCAAAAACAGGGCTATGGGACACAAAGTCCCGGCGATGGAGTTGAGATCCAGCTTCCTCGACCAGCCCCCGGTTGGACATACATAAACTAACTTCTCATATAAAATGATAGAGGTAAGCAAGGGTCGTGCTGTATGTAATCATCCTCTTTTCTTTTTTTTCCCCCCTGTTATAATAGTAGCTAAGTCAGCGGTCAACAATCATTAGTTGAGTGAGTGTAAGTATGTTTTCGCGGCAGCCTCTGAGGTGAAGTATCGTACTTGATCTTTGTTGATCACTTTCAATTTGGCTGGATTTAGTAAAAATGCCTGTGCCCCTTTATTCCTGTATGGAGTGATCAGTTGGCGTAGCTGCCATCTAGCCTCAACTGTAAGTGGGCAATAATCTGGTCTCACAAAAAATTCAATGCCCTTGCCTGTCTTCTTACGATCAGGGCGGGCCAGATCATAAAGAGCCTCCCTTGCTAAAAAGTTGCTGACAAAGATTAATATTGCTCTAGGGCATGTATTGCTAGACCCGGGTCTAGTGCGGGGGGTAAGGGGAAACCTGTGGGCCCTCTGTATTTCAGATTTCCAATTCCAGTCTGTTAGTGTTGGGAAAGCTTCTGTAAATAGTTCAATAATGAATTGCCGCACCTCAGCCCCTTCAGCCCCCTCTGGAATATCAATAACGTGTAAGTTGTTCCGGCGGAGTCAATTTTCCAAGTCCGTTAATTTCCAGAGTGTGTCGTCTTTTGTAGCTTGTAAGCACTCAGTGGTAGCCTGTTGGGTAGCCAGTTCGTCCTCCAACGATGATATGTGAGTCTCGGCTTCTGAGAAACGAGTAGTGAATTCGGTGCAGGATTTTTCAATTCTCCTGACAGAGTTTTGTAGTTTGCGATATGCACCTTGCATGCGCTGGCCCTCGGTTCTAGTTTCTTCCCTATGGCATGAATGCTTTGATAAATATCCGCTAATGATATATTTTCAAGATTGACCGTACTACTCCCAGGCATGGATGTAGGTAGCAGTATTGACATCTCCAAGTTGTGTATTGAAAGAGTAGTCCCAATGTAGGCCCATAGCTGCATCATCCCTTGGGGGGTGAGGATTAGACCTTTGTTCTCTCCCATCTTTCTTCCGTACTGTTTGTGGACTCCTTTTATGTGGCTGGCATGACCTTGATTCCTCTACCGCTTGAATACACCCCCCTAGTGTGCTCATATTGTCTGAAAGTTCATGTTCACCCTCCGAGGCGTCTGAAGTATCGGATAGCGAAAAAAAATCCCCAGAATCAACATCCTTAGCTGCATCCCAAATATTGGAGTTGGCGATTTCTGGGAGGTTAAGTACAGGCTCACGGGAGTGATCGGCTATATTCGTCTGTGCAGCAGTAAGTTCCAACACTGATTGCAATCTCTCTACAGTAAGCAGATCCCTGAGGGGGGTTACTATTGAGGTCAGGGTATTTGCTGGTGATGTAGATAGTGTCCCTGGGTTCAGAATATTGTTAATTGTGTCATCTGTAGGGCTCTGTTGTAAGGATACATTGCTGCGCCCCGTCTTTGTCTTTGGTTGCAACTCACCCTGTTGTGAGTCGTCATGGCAGAGAGTTTCAGAGTCCGCATTCTTTCTAAGCTTTGATTTGCTGGCCAAAAATATGTTAGGAACAGTTTTTTTTACCCCCCCTACCAGGTTTTTCTTTTCAGTCACAGGCAATTCTTTAGTTTTTACCTGTCCACGGCCCCCAGTTCTGGGCGAGTTCTCGTTGCCAGCAATTCCGTCGTTCCCATTGTTTCCAGCTTCAGCAGGACCGCGGGTTCTGCCGCGACCAGCGCGAATCGGCATCCTGGTCTCGTTCCAGTCGCCTCCGCCTCCGCCTCCGCCTCCGCGGTGAAACAGCCTCGAGGGACGCCAAACAGGTAGGCAAAATCGCCACGAAATTGCCGAAGGGATAGTGCACAATCTAAATAGCCAAAGCATCCCGTTGAGATCGCAAAATAATTCTGATGTTTGGCCACAGGAGGGGGAGATTTAGTTAGAACCCAGCCAGCGCCACATTTACAGCCGGGAGCCGAGAAGCTGTAGTCTCACTCAGCCGATACGACCGGCCGCCATCTTGCCCATCCATATTAAAACGTAGATTGTTGCTATAGATGGACCGCATTCTATGATCTCTGAGGTAAGCAGAAACAGCTTTATTGACATTCATCCCAGCTTTCTCAATCAGAGGACAGAATTGATTTGACCACTTCCATTTCTGTCTTTGGCATATATTAGAGTATACAAAGACAGTTTGAGGCAAAAGCAACATCAACTGTGCAAAGGTGTCCTTCATTTGCATTTCCAGCTCAACCCCGGTCAATGTGCCTAGGTCATTGCCACCACAGTGTACAATCATGAGGTCAGGGGGTTGGAGATGCAAAATGTTTTCAACCAAAGGTATCAATTGGTGCCACTTTAATCCTCTCTGTGGAAACCATTTAATATCCACATTTTGCAAACCTAGGTTTTTGTCAATATATCTGTATTCAGCATTCCTTTTGCACCAGAAAACATAGCTGTGCCCTACGATCCATACAGTAACCATTTTGAAGGGATGTCTGGAAGGAATCAAAAGATGTCTGCAGCTGATGTAGCCCAAGTAATTAACAGTGGCTGAGGTGAATGCAAGTATTCTACCCATCACTTTTTTGTATACTTTAGTGTATCACCCCAAGTGGGATGGGTATGCACAGACCTGGGTCCTGTGCGAACTCTGTGATTTAGAATCAAACTATACCCTGCTGATGAGCCCATAAGAAGAGTGAAGTTGATCCTGGGGTGGTTGCATTTCGGCTCAGGGAGGACCTGGCTTGGCAGTTCATGCTGGACTGTTTCTACTTGAAGAGAATCAAGACTGATTTGCACATAGCTGGGTCCAAACGGAAGTGACATGGTGTGACAAATAGTAATGGAGTGCGATGCGGTCGGAGTAATTACCAGTGGCTGAAATTAATTCAAGCATTTGATTCATCATTGTTAAAAATACTTTAGTGTGCGCACACAGCCGGCTTAGTTAGCAAGATGCATGTATACAGCAGGCTCAGTCAGTGAGCAGTGTGGACGCAGCAAGCGAGCAGTGTGCACATAGTAGTCTTAGTGAGGTGTTGTGTGCATACAGCAGGCTCAGTCAATGAGTTGCGTGCAAGCAAGAGGCTCAGTCGGCACCCTATGAGAATATAAGAGTCTGTCAGTGGCTTCTGGGAATAGGTTTAGTGAGTGAGCTACATATATGCAGCACGCTTAGTCAGTGAGCAATGTGCACACAGCACAGCGCTCCCACAAAGGTGATGTTTTTGTGGTGGAGCTGGTTTCACCCTCCTCCCTTTGTTTAACTTGAGGAGCTCTCGAGGCTGGAATGAATTATAATCAATTAAATGTTTGACACACCTGTAGGTTTAGCTTGTCTGCCTGAGGTGTGAACGTCCTTGTTTGTTACCACTCGGCGAAGTCATTAAAATGCGAGGATCCTCTCTGGGGCACTCAAATATATGAAAACCTGCCTGGATCTCAGAGGCAGGGCAGCTCTCTCTGGCATATAATCCCTCCATCACTCCCTTCGATAACCAGACCTCTTAGGGCAGCCCCTCTCGGTCACTGGAATCTCCGCCTCCCATCAGGACTTGGAGCTTCTTAACTCACTGCTGCTCATAGTGATCTCTGACCCCAGTTGTGCAGTGCTGCTCATGGGCTCCGCATCCTCTCCAGACAGCTCCCTCTATCTGTCCTCCTTGAAGCCTACATATGTGCCAACAGGTACTGGCAGCTCTTCCTCCATTCTGCGCTCCTTCTCACACCTAGTACTTACCATCCCTCCTGCTGCTCCTGCCTCACTGTCCAGGGGGTTGAGGGAAGTCCCCTCACCCATGAATGCACCTCTGATTCCCAACTAAGGTCAACCCTTTCAGCTTCTGTCCTCTCTACATCTAGCATAACGTGTTATGCTTGGGATCTTTCACCCCTCCCTAGCCGGCTCTTCCTTTCTTGCCACAGTGGGGCTCTGCTTATGATAAAGTTCCCTAACCTTTCACTGATCCCTGCCACTGCCTTGAGCTCTCCTTCCCTCTTCCCAATCAGAGGCAGTGCAGCTCAGGATGAAGTTTGATGACCTCCTTCTTGATGCAGGAGGCTTTGGAAGGTTTCAGGTCTTGATTTTGCTTTTCTTGGGCTTTGCCCGAACCATCGTCCCTCTCAACTTCCTGCTGAACAACTTCCTGGCTGCGGTGCCCCCCCACCACTGTGCCCTCTCTGATCAGGGTGAGTTTGGGAACCTCACAGAAGAGGATCTGCTCCTCATCAGCATCCCCAGAGAGCCAGATGGGACCTTCAGCTCCTGCAAGATGTACAGAGAGCCCCAGTGGCACCTGCTGGAGAATGCTACCTGGAAGCAACCCCATGACTACATAGGGGGACCACTCAACACTTCATCCTGGGGACCACTCAGAACCTCCACCTGGGGACCACCCAATCACTCAACCTGGGGACCAGCCAACAACTCTCTCTGGAGACCACCTAACAACAGCACTGTGGGACCAACCAACACCTCCAACTGGGAATCAACCAATGCCTCCTCCCTGCTGAGCTGCCAGCATGGCTGGGCCTACGACCACTCACAGTTCACCTCTACGATAGTCACACAGGTAAGAGATGATTAGATGCTAACTGTTATCATATAGTCAAATTAAGGGTGAGATTGTGAGCAGTAAGGTCAATAATGTGAGCATAACAGCTAAAGTCTGAATTAAAAAGTAACACTGCCTGAGACACTAAGGACCTGATTACAATGTCGGGCGGAATCACTTCCGTCTGACACTGCATCGGTCATGGGACCCACCGACACCCAGTCGGCGGTCCCGACCAGCCCATTATGATGTGACCAAACACTGTTCGATCACGATCTTATATATTACAATGGGAGCATGCATTCCGGCCTTAAACCTCCAGAATGCATGCTCCCATTCTAAAATGGGAGATGCAGTTCATCCCTGCACCCTGTGGGAGGCACCACAAGGTGCCTGCCACAAGTTAAAGGGATCAACAGGGGTGCGTACTTGGCCTCCACCCAGAGGCTGTACAACAAAGGGGGCCCTGTTAGACACCTTCCGGCATGGTTTTCATGTCAGATGGACCAGCCTGGATATCATGTCGTAAACCATCATTGTAATCTCAAGGGTGGAAAGGCCCGCCTTTAAGATTATTGACTGCATTCCGACTGGCGGACGGGCTCTTTAAGCCCGTCGAAAGTCAGCCGGAATGACTGGTCAGATTCCTTTCAGACTGCCTCCATTATATTGAGGCGGTAGGAACGGAATCCGAACGGCACATTACGATGCGATTCTAAAGGCTCCGACTGATGGTCGCATTGTAATCGTACCCTAAGTCCTTGTTGAACGTACTGGAATGATTTTACCGCATGGTAAATTCAAATATAGTTTCTACTCCATGTGTCTTGCGATTGCAAGCAAAATCCCTTGAAATAAGGAATTACTGTGTGAGGCTGATTTTGCAGAGGTATAATAGCACCAAATTCCATGCAGCTATCCCATGCAGTTTTACTGCATGCATTTGCCACCTCTTTCGAGCATGTGGTAAATGTCAGTGAGAGCTGAAACATGGGGTAGTGGTGAGTGAGGGGGTAAAGGTAGAGAGTAAAAGAGATAAGGGGACATTTTAACCGGTGGAAGCACGCTTCCCCTTGTTGGAAATAAAAAGTGGCAATAGATGTAATTGCTGCTGCAGCAGAAGTTATGTGATTTTTCCATTCAGAATCTTTGGCTCAGTTTCTTCCAAACCTGGTAAATCAAGGTGCAGAAAAACCCTAACCCTTAATAATCAGGCAGAGCAAAAGTAACGCATGCAAACATGCATTCATTTCACTCTGCTTCACTGGGAAGACACCTTAAATGCCCAGAATGAAGATAGACGGTGTGACACCAGAAAATAATGTTTGAAGAGAAAAAACATGAATTGAAGGATGAGACTGCATGAAACTGCTAAGCCTGGCCAAGAGTGAAACTCATGCTCAATGAACGAGGTCATACTGAAAGGAATGACATGTACACCCAGTGAGTGAGACTGTAATTCAAAGAGTGAGATTTATATTTAATGGGTGTGGGATTGACGCCTTTTCCAAAGAAAAGAAAGCTGAGATCTGTTCACGTTTTACGATTCTGAAAAGGCCCAGACATGATGCTCAAACAGAACGTTTTTTAAACTATCTGCATTAATGTTTAAATGGCCTTTTTGTCATTGTTTACTTCCATTAAGGGAGCTCCAAAACACATTTTAAAGTGTTTCCTTCTTTCATCTACTGTTTAAAGTACATACTGATAAGGGGAAACATTTCTGACCTTAGATGATCTTTCTAATTATTGGAGGAGCAGGGAGATTAAAGTGCTGGTCATGACGCTATAAACCCAGCCAGCTGGCAACCTTAAATGAGTGAGACTCTGGTACAAGGGGTGAGACTTGTATCCAACGGGTAATACTGTGCTCAGCAGAGTGATAATTGTATAATTGTATTCAATGGGTGAGATGGTGGTCCAAGAATGAAACTTATATCCAACAGCTAAAACTTGTTCCAGGAATTAGAGTCAGGCCCAATTCATGTAACTTTGTATAAAAGAGAGAAACCCCCAAACATTAACAGAGGCAGGGCTCCTGGAAGTGGCATTCGCACCTATTGAATATGATAGCGCTCCAAGGGGTTAAACTCAAACCCATGACTGAGATGCTACTTCAAGATGAGAGATTCACTCCCAATGAGGACAGCTGCACTGGACACCCATTGTCTAAGACTGTACTCCAAGGACTGAAATTCCCACAAAATGAGTGAGGCAGCAGACAAGTGACATGGACTCGTAATCATAGCATCAGACTGTAGAACGTGGAGAAGTGTGGCTCAATGGTTAGAGCGGCAGACCCTGATGCAGAGGTCTGGCCCGGGACCAGGGTTCAATTCCTGCCTCGGTGGGTCTTGAACTCATAATTCCTCGACCTGATTTTGCGCCTCGGTGCCTATTCTAATCATGGGTCCCTCATGGGTCCCACACTGCAACTCTGGGCAATAGCTTGCTTAATCTCCACAACAGCCCCAACAGCACTGGGATGCCTGGCTTCACTCTGGGGGTGCCCGGGAGTGGACATTTCACAGGGAAAAGCCAAGAAGAGTTCCCTAGCGTTATGAGTATGAGTACAGCGCTGGGAAACCCTGAAATGGGGCAGCTGTGCGCTATATAAGTGCAAACACATTTACATTTATAACGTCCTGTTAATGTTTTTAAAGTTTGGACATCACACTGTCAGCTGTAGAAACATCAAGGATTAAGACTCTGTGACTGTGCTGCTAGGATTGCCTGAGCTTTCAGGAGTGAGACTCATACCCAGTGAGTGAGTCGTCATACCTAATGAGAACCCTGTGCTGATTCATTCATACTCAAAGCCCTTGTTCACCATGTGTCCAAGGCCAAATACTTGTGACAGATTTCATTCTGGGAGGCAGTAGCTAAGCAACCAGTAAAAAAACAACGTCAATATGGATGCCAAATTCTCCCGAAATCCCAGACACTGTTCTGGCATTGTTCATGAAAGAACTGGCAAATATTAAGGATACAAAACCAAAGGGGATGATGAACGGAGTGTTGAACATTGCAAGCACTCACCCCCAGTTATCTGATCTGGATTTAATCCGCCACCCCAGTTCAGACATGGCCATATGCAAATCAGTCCGACCCTGTGCCTCATGGGAACAGTCCAGCCCGAACTGCCATGCCATGTCTTCCCTGGACTGCAAACAAGCATCCTCGGACCAGTTTCCGGCTAATTAGCCGTCATCAGCCAGGCTAGCTTGAATCCGGTGGCAAAGTGAGCAAGGGACGCACGTCTGGGCATACCCTGCCAACTTAGGGCGAACAAAGCGGTACAAAAGGGGGTGGTGATGGACAGAGCATGAGAACCAATCAAACACTCACACCCAGTCAACAGATCTACTGCTAACCCTCAGCGAAGGACTACGCTATGCTTGCGTAGTTTGCGTAGTTTGAGCAACTACGCACTATGCGAATTGCACGTAGCACAGTGCAAAAACGCGTAGCGTAGCGGTCATTTTTTGCTTGGTCGGGGCCCTCAACGTCAAGTTGGCGACCGCGAGCGAGCAAAATAACATCCCGGCGAGACTTTTTCCTCGTTCGCGATCGGCAACATCAAGTTGCCGATCGCGAGCGTGAAAAATAAACCTCCTGGCGAGATTCTCAACGCGGGGAGGTCAGGTTTCTCATGGCGAGTGGTCGTGTATGCACGCGACCGCCCGCGATGAGAAACTACCAGTCCGCGTTGAGAAAGCTGCAGTTCAAGTACAAATCTACTCGAGTGGCTGAAAACGACCGCTTGCACTGTGCAAGATGCCGTTTGCAATGATTGCACACTGCGGACATGCATCCGGCACTGTGCAATCAGTGCGAACAGCATTTTGCACAGTGCACTACGCAGTTCGCGTAGCTTGCGTAGTGAGAAGTGCACTTTGCTTAGCTACGCGTAGCGCTACTAGGCGAACTACGCCCAGGGTTAGCTACTGCCCACTCCTGTGTATATGCATGTTTTAGGTGAACGGGAACGTAGTTGGAAAACGCAGGAAAAATTATACTTTCTCCCCTGGGGCACTCAATTTCAAATATAAGCTGCGGCCAATCTTGTTCTGCTAACCGGAAGTCATAACCAGATGATAAGTTTTTTCAAAAAAGAGCTTTAACTTTCCTGGGCTTGTCCCCCTCCAGCAGGAGTGTTATTTCATATAACTTATGTGGGACGCTCACCCTGGTGTCTGGTGATTTCACCTTGAGGTAATCATTCAACTCCGCTGTCACGAGAAATTCCTTCAGGTTCAGGCAAGCTATTGTTACTTCTGCCACACTGTCTAGCATCGTCAGAGTCCATTCCACGCTCAGAAGTTGTGTCCTCAGAATTCTGGGCATGTCTGATTTTCAGACCAGCAACTTTCTTTTTCTTAAATTGAGGTTTTGGATTTTGCTTATCTTCTTTTTTAGAAGTAAAGTCTTGAGCGTGCTGCTTGTTTCTGGACTATGTGTGCTCCTCTCTGTGTTCTGAGCCTTTCTTCGAGCCCTGAAATGAACAAGAGGATTGTGTATCAGTATCCTGATACCTGTCAGGTTTTCAAATATCGTCCCTATTACTAATGTTGTACCTCTTTTCAGAGTGCTCCTGTTGAGGAGACCTACCTCAGGACTGAGATCTCTTGTCTTTAGAATTTTCTTTTTTATCCCACTTCTTTTTAGAAGAAGTAGGTGTCAGCCATGTAGTTGAGGTTTCAAAGCTTTTCCCCCCAATCTATCCCTGCCTAATTCTGCATAGGCAGTGTCAATTATTTTGGGTAGTTCATTCTCCTGTTCTAATGGAGCGAACTCCCTTAGCCGTTGGCGGATTGCCACTGATGCTGCTTCCCCTTTAATGTTAGCTAGCATTATTGCTGATACCTGATCGTAGTTGTTTAACCACTTCATCCCTAAATTCGGGAAAGTTCTGCTCCATATTCATTTTGTATTTGTCTTAATACATCTGGTACTAGTGCTAATGAATGAATACCATGTGTTCTGGTATATATGGCAGCAAAGACTGTACCCCATGAGGTGTAATCTTCTAACTGTGGTGTAATCCCCATGGGCAAACAGATTGTTAACATTCTGTGTTTTTAAAATGGTGTTGTATTTGGAAATACTGCTTCTAACTGGGTTATTTTCTGAGCTACCCAGAAAGGAATTTGTTCACGTTTTGTGGGCACTATGCCCATTACCGCGTGTAATGTTTGTTGGGTAATTGTAGTACCTGAGCTCTGTGTTGGAGCTGCAGTAGGTGTGATTACTGCTGGTTGTACTGCGAGTGTCCTCAAGACAAAATGGTCATGTTTCGGTAGAGTTTTATCAACTCTTTGTGTTGAACAGGTAGTTCATCCTGTGACATTGTGTCAATGTCAGGATGTGGTGCATAGGTCGCTAATATCGGCCATGTTGCTCCTGGAATCCCTAAAGGACCAAGCCTTTCTCGTGTTTTTATGTGGGGTAGGGCGCCATTAAACCAGAAAATATGTTCCTGGAAAGTAAGCGGAATCTCAGTCTCCTCAAAAGGAGTGTGGACCGCTGGAATGTCATCATGTGTGTAATAATGAAAAGTTATTGCTGCAGCATCGGCTGCTGGGAATATAACCCATGAGTAGGATACCTCTGTTTTGAAATCTTCGTGTGCCTCGACCCAGTGTTCTCTAGTCTAGATGACCTTACAGGGACTGACCCCGCCCCACTACCATGGTCAGATCACTTCCTGATAAACCTTTCTTGGTCACCACAGACTACCAGACCTACGACGCAATCTACCTGGGCCCTTGGTCGCTCCTGGAACAAGCTCCCCTTAGAGAAATGGTCCCATGAGCTGGAAAGGACTAAACCTATCTTGAACCCGTGCCCGGTCAAAACCAACGAGGATTTTCTGAGTTGGATAGAGGAGTCACTTAACGTTGTCCTCCCAAAGACCAGGATAAAAAAGACTGTTGGGCCCCACAAATCCCCATGGTTCTCTCCTGAACTGCGCACCTTAAAGCAGCGCTGCAAAGTTAAGGACAGACAATGAAGGAAAGACTTTCTACCCTCCAAAAAGCTGGATTACAGGGTAGCCATCCTTGCCTATAAAGCAGAACTAAGAAGAGTCCAGGCATCCTATTGCGAGGGTAGGATTCTAGCAGGGGCCAACTCGCCCAAAGAAACCTTTAATATTATCAAAAAACTACTCAAAGCCCCCCCCCCCCATGAATAGCTCCCGACCCTTATGGCCAACGGTGCAACAAACTTGCCGAGTATTTCAACAGCAAGGTTCAGCATATCTTGGAATCCCTTCCATGTAAGGGTGATGAAGGCAACTCCTCTCACCCTCACACAGACTCCTACCCTGGCCCCTTGAACACATTCTCGAGGCCTTTCCCCCCTTGTCTCAGGAAACTCTCCTCACCGTGGTAAAGAGCGGTTCTCCTATTGATCCAGCATCACTTAACATTCTGAAACAGGTCACTTCAATAATAGCCCCCAATATGACAAATCTGATTAATGCCTCACTGTTCACTGGAATAGTTCCCATTAAATGGAAAGGGTCGAGGGTTAAAGCTCTACCTAAGAAGCCCAATCTGGACCCGGCAGACTTGGGCAACTACCGCCCCATATCCCTTCTGCTAGCAATAAGCAAGGCAGCAGAGAAACACGTCAATCAGACCCTCTACAGATTCCTTGAAACCCACAACCTGCTCCACTCCTCTCAAAAGGTTTCCGACCGTGCCAAAGTACCGAAACAGCACTACTGACAGCAGTAGAGGAAAGCAGGAAAATTCTTGACTCAGGAGGTTCGGCAGCCATACTACTCCTAGACCTGAGCGCCGCATTTGATACGGTGAATCATTCGATTCTGATCCGGCTTCTCAGGAGTATAGGAGTAAATGGCACGGCGCTTCATTGGCTATCCTCTTTCTTGGATGGTAGATCCTTTCAGGTTTTTGAAGAGAACATTGCATTTCAACCCACCTACCTGCTGAGTGGTGTGCCGCAGGGCTCGTCACTCAGCCCTACTCTTTTTAATGTTTATATGGCCCCTTTGGCAGCCATAGTAGCACCCTATGGAATCTGGACGATTGCCTACTCCGACGACAAGCACACCTAAAAACCCATACCCTCTATACCTGCCTAGAGGACATTTCTAACTGGATGGACGCATCCCAGCTCAAGCTTAACAGAGGAAAAACCGAGATTATGATACTGGCCAATATCCTTAGTTTTAAACCCAGTTCCATGTGGCCCCCCAGCATGGCTCCAGCCCCGGTCCCGAAGTTAGAAATTAAGAGCCTGGATATATGGTTGGACCAGGACTTGAGCTTTAGGACGCAGGCTAGGAAGACGGCAGCCCTCTGCTATGGCCTACTCAGAATGGCTCAAAAGGTTCTGCCTCTCCTCCCCTCCGAAGCTAGGAAAGTGCTTGTCCAATCACTCATACTCTCGAGACTGGACTATGGGAATGCTGTGTACTTGGGCGCCCCCAGCTCAGCTGATAACGAAACTCCAATCGGTTCAAAACAGCACCGCCAGACTTCTGACTGGAACCACCAATAGACTATCAGCAAAACCTGCTCTTTGTTCCCTCCACTGGCTCCCAGTGCAGGAACGTATTAGATTCAAGGCCTTGTGCCGAGTACATAAGTCAATGCAGGGAATTGGCCCACCCATTAACTCTACCATGATAATTCCTTATAAAGCCAATAGGAATCTCCGGTCATTATCTAGCAGAGATCCCTAGGATCAAGAGGTCCAGAAGTGGCAGTCGGCTATTTCTTATAACGCCTCCAAACTCTGGAACTCTTTACCTTTACACCTTCGCACAGTTTCCAACCACCTGGCTTTCCGTAAGCAATTAAAGACCATGCTGTTTCCTTAGCTTCTGTCTCCTCTGTGTCAGTTCGCAGAGCTGGGATGCTTCCGGGTATCCATGCACTCTACAAATGTCCTTCCATTCCATTCCATTCCTCTATCACGAATATTACTACACCTCCTCTGGATTGTATCCCATGTTTGAGTAGTTTAACTGTTAAAGTTTGTCTTACTTTGGGTGTAATTTCTATTGCATCCGCATCGACCTCACCAGTCTGATTAGGTCCTTGGTTTAAAACTCCTTCCTCATCCGCCATCGTGTTTAAGACACAGAATAATTGTCCAAGGAAAGGGTAAAAAAGGTGTTATGCACAATTTTGGGACGTAGTCCTTTCAAGCTTGAATAACCAACAGCAAATACATAGGATATCTCGCCTACTCAGCTGTGGTGGAGTTTTTGCCCACTTACTCCAGACGTCTCTGGGTTTTGTAAGTAGGATCTCTAAGAATAAGCACGACTGAACTACTCAGTTTCTACTGTTTGAGTAAGTGCGCCATCAATATACCACGTTGGGCGCCATGTAGTGTAGTCCTAATTGTACCCTGTCATGCAGGACCTACGCTGGCTACGGATAACATATACTGTGGGCCTGGTGGCAGACTGACTCTGTGCACCCCCACCGCATATGTTTGGCCATGGTTTGCATTAGCTAGCTTGCAGTTCTGTTTTCAGAGATATTCGTTTTTGACAACCTTAGAGCACAATAATCTCAGACTCGTGGGAACAATATACTACTTTTCACCCAGTCACTCGTGCATGCTTGTTTTTCTCAGAGAGATACATTGAAGAAACGGTTGAGCGTTCTTACAATAAGAATGTATTGTACCGTTGTTCTTCTCATGTAGAATAAGTGCGCTGTTACAACTGTAACACAGTAGCAGAGATATAGAACCAGCAGTACAGTGAATAAAAAGGAATAGTATTGTTCTACCATTTTTCAATAGTCATGAACACATATATGAATATGAAATTAATTTATAAAATAATGTGCGTACTCCTAAGATGCCTGACTAGATGTACCTAAGTGTACCTAGCATGTGAGTAGGTGCTACAGAGCCTAAGCCTAAGAGCCTATGAGCCAAGAATCTAAGAGCCAAGAATCCTGCTGGGCTTTAGTTGGAACCCCATACCTGAATAGTTAGAGTGTGGGACTTCGTCCTGGACATGAGATGGACACCCCGCAAGGGATCGTCAGATGACTGTCAGCTGGAGCGATGGCATGCTGGAGCCGCTGCGTCTCTGGTCAGTGTGTCGGTCTTGAAGTCTCGGTTCCCTCCTGCTTTCTGATAGCAAGAGGTACTGTATTTATACAGTCTATGTATGTGTGTTACCCATTCTGCAGTATGAGGATGACGTTGGGGATTAAACCTTGTGCGTCGATGGGAGAGGTGAAGTATACCTCCTGGAGAGTGTACTCATTAATTATTCATATGTGCGAAGGATGACATCTTAGCAATATCGATTGGGAAAAACCCACCCTCGGCATGGAACTAGGTGAAAGGTTTAGTCCATAAAAGGCTGCAGTCCTTATAAGGCGTGATGTCGCTATAAAGCATTATGTCCTTATTTGGAGTTCTGTCCTTATAAGGCTCGTTCATATGAAATAACGGGAGCTGATGTAGGGAAAGTGTACAATGTTTCCTGGATTTATATTAGGGTACCAATATGAAATATAACAAACCGGAGACATGAATTTTTCAACAATAAACCCTTTCTAGTGCTTAAAAACCTATAGCCCAAATTGGGATAACTGGTCACCCTTGACAGGGACAAAGTCAAAGTTTGAGTCCAACTGCGGTGAAGCTCCAGTTCGATACACTAAGTGGGAAGCCTCAGTCAAAATTTTACCTTCGAACTAAGGGGCCAATTACAATGTCGGGTGGAGGTGGACCGTCCGACAGACTGGTTCTCGGATGCCATTGTTCCGAGTGACGCATTATGATGCCCAAAACCCATTGCTTACTGACAGACTCAGTTATTCCGAATCCAACTGGATATTCCGATTGGGAAGCCATCGGAAACATTGAATGAAGCCCTTTGGAGCCCCTTCAGAGTCCAAAACTGCCGCCCCATTGCGGAGCGTATTTCCTATGCGCCAAATCTTTCGAGCCAACCACCTCATCAAAGCAGGCGAAAGGGGAGTATTTCAACCCCGAATCTTGTCACACCCTTCCTGCGACCGATACTGTGCAGCTATGGAATCCATTGCGCATTTCATTCCTCTACTATACATCTATGATGAATATTACAACCCCAACCAACACGGTCGTCGCCGCCGGTAAGTAAGACACCTACCCCTGCAGATTAACGTAACTACTCAGCGAAAGTCAATACAGTAGAAAGTGTTCCGTAGCATGTTGTGCACGGCAAATGAGAGAATATCATCATCAGGTAAGTACAGTCAGACTGCCTAATCATGGTAGAAAAACATATTTTAAGTTGGAACAGGAATGCCCATAGCTACATATATGTATGTATAATGACATGAATGCATGAGTACACTACAGCACACAACGAAACATCGCAGGGCAACAGAACTTCATGGTACTCGCAAACGTATGTTCACAGAGACATATGCACTTGCACCATGCCCACACCTACATGCATCCTTTCCCAAGGCAAAATCCAAATATCTGAAATGCATACAAAGACCACAACTTATGTCATAGGAAGTCACATTGCAGGAGATGACATCATTTATCCTAATTACCTTCCCATTTCCCAAACACTGTAGCAAGAGGCACATTATCTAATCTGTGTAGCTTGAAAATCAAACCAACAATACGTATAAACCACACAGGAAAATGAAGCCAAATTATATGGCTGATCAACCAAGTAGTAATACAATCCATCCACTCAATCAGATGGTAAACCTAGGCCTAGCGTATTTACTATCTCACACCTCACTTTACCTGATGCACCATTTGTTGACTGATCAATACATGTCTATCAACAACAAATTGACTACTACAGTCTAACCTGTCCCGCCACTCCCCCATCAGCCCAATCGTACAGTCACATATTCTGCATCCTGATGCGTTCAGCAGTGCCCGAGCAGGTATCCACTAAAGCCTGCATCCACCATTATCTCAGCCTCACCGCAGGGCACGTAGCCAGGTCATCATAGGGAATCACAACTAGAATGAGATGTTGCATGTGTCGAGAATAACAACATGTGAAGGATCCAGCACAGTTCCAGAGCAGGACCCAGGCAGATGAATCCCTTACATAAAACCCCTAGCATGCACCTAGGTCTTCTAGCACGCACACCCAGCTCAAATACATTGGGACACTACTTTCTTGAGCACCCTATGCTTTTCCAGGCCAGGTCTACACCCCCCTGGGGGACCTGTGCCATTTACCCACCATTGTTCACTGAGGCTAGCCAGCAGGGCATGGTATAGGATACCTACATATACAGTCAGGACATGGTATCAAATTATCCCACTTGGAGCCAAAGCACTCAAAAAGGGACAAAGTGATAACAGTCCACACAGAGCAGGCATCAAATCTTCAGGTAAACAAAGGATGGTTCATCATGCAAAACCTTGGAGAAGGAAGACACATATCTCCAAACTAAAACAAGTTCTCACATATAAAAGAGAGAGACAGGGAAATGTGTTTGCAGGTACAATGAATGTCTCTGCACAAAAGTCACAACTTCAAGACATTTCATCATCCAAACCAACACCTTCTATCAGATCATCATCATGTCCTGGACACAAATTGAAATGGATGTAAATCATCTTTAATCAAGTAGGCAATGCATATCTGGTCAGATGGGCATAACGAACATTCATCATTGAGTCAAGCATACCACAACAGGAGCATATCGAACAAAATTGAAAAACACGATAACCACAACAAGATAGAAGATCACAGCGGGATCATGGGCATTTAGAAGGTCAGCAACCCTCATACCTCACAGGCCACCGATGGGGAGTGAGACCGTGGTCTCTAGTACGATAGCCATTTTAAACAATAGGCATTGAAGCATATGTTAACTCTAAAAGACACCCCCACATGTGAACAAAGGAGGAAATGTCCTGCAGACAGTGCAGCTGCCTCATCTGGCAATGTCCGAACCACCTCTGATAGGTCCATGGCCAGGTGTCTGTGACCCTCACCCTACAAAGTCCTACACCACTCCAATGGCTCTTCATGTAACAAATCATCCTACAGCTTAGCCTGTGGAGGCACGCAACTCACTCCCTGTGCTGCCCATTGGAGAGTTGCTGCGCACAAGTGTTTCAGTGTTGGGACGGCAGTGGCCCAGCAATGCATGCAAATGGCCTGGGGTGTGATGAGCATTTACACAGCCATACTTTCATTGGATACTTTGAAAAACATCATCTGCAGGAATATCCCTCTATGCATCCCCTCCAGTGGAAGGAGGTTGAACCAACCCCTCACTGGGCCAAGTACATCTGTAACTCCGCAGCACAGGTTTGCAGCTTACAGCCATGTCGAGAGCATACGTGTCAAATACAAAATAGGTGCATCACATCGTGTGCACAGAGGGCAGGACACTAACATTTGCGCTCAGAAAGCTGAGGTGAGACACGCCCTGAGCCAGAGGTCAAATTGAATGGACAGGATATCGGTAGTGCCCAGTCTATTCTCACTCCTCTCCCGTGGAGGGCTCATAATATATCAGTGACACATAGCCAGCGAGCAGGTGACAGTGGCTCATTCTTCATGTGCTCAAACACATCAATAAATAGGATAACCAGTCTCTGAACTCCGGCCATGAGTTGCAGGGTGTGCCGATTCAGTGTCTGTCACTCTTCACCTGTCCCATCTCAGCCAATAGTGTGCCATGTGCCAGGAAATGGACCCCTTCAATGTCAGGATCTTCCCGCAACTAGAAAAAAGTAATGTGCTCCCAGATCCTGATTAGATCTCCCACTGAGCTCAAGCCTGTGTCTCTTTATGCTGTCAGTCCCTCCCAACAATGCTTCTATGCAAATGAACCAGGATGTGCAGAATAGGAGAGGGAGAGTACAGGATCATGTCCCACAGTAGCCACAGGCCCTACTAGCCCAAAAGCACACTTTCTCCAGGCTGTCAGCTCTGCAGGGGTGCTGTGCTTCAGGGAGCAGCATTGATCCTGCAATCTCATGTGCCCTGCATTTTGGAAACATGCCCTCTTTGTACAACCGCTTACCAAAAAACGGAACACTGGACATTGCAGTGGTCCTGCCAATTAACATTTCTCTTAAAATGCACAGCCTGGACAGCCTACACTCTGGCAGATGCAGCCTCCAAAGAGACACTTATCATGCAACTATTGCAGAACAACCCTCACAGCATGATATCAAACTCCCTGGAGGTGGCACCTGGCCCAGACAAAGCTATGTGATGCAAAAACACAAGACGCAGGGGATCATTAACTTCTCAGAAAGTGAAATACAACCTTGGCATTTAGCTTGAAGAGTGATAAAAAAAACATCTCTGGATGTAATGGGGATATGGCCCTGCTAATATTCACACATATTTTGCATCATCACAGTCACAGATCCATAAGTGCCAAAAAACATTAGGTTCACGCATCACACTATGCTCATCTGCCATCACCTCTTGGGGAGGATAATCTACACAGAGGGCAAAAATACAACACTTGGCCCAGTTATCACGCACACTCAACACACCCTGCAAATCTGATTGTCTCACAGAGATATCTGGAATGTCCCTGCAGAAAGACTGAATATAGAGCAGCATTTCATCTGCATAAATGGATACTACATGCACCTCATTGCCAAGTGGAACTCACCATGATTAACACCCCTGACAGATTTGTGGCAACGTGGCAACATTGTATGGGCAAAGAGAAGTGGGTAAAGGGGACAGCTCCAACAAGTTCCCCTGCACAATCTAAAAAAGGGTGACACTTGACTTGGGCATTTAGCTTTGCATGAAAAAGACATGTGTGTTGTTGCAGCTGCCATGCAATGTTCACTCTTGACAGAGTGGTAAGCATGCATACACAATCATCGGTATTGAATGCTTTCGCCATTTCCAGCACTAAACAGGCTACATAGGGACATCTTCCCTGGACCAGCTACAACACCCTCTTTTGCATAAGAATGTTGAGCATCGTGGATCTATCTTGGATAGAATCCTTTTGGACACCATGCACTAGATGCTGTTGGTGTACCAGCAAGCGATGCCCACTATTGTACTAAGGATTAACAATTCCTTGCCAGCAGGGACACAGGATTTTGTGGCCATAAGTTTAGCTAGGTTACTTTTGTGGTTTACCAATGTGCATCAAAAAGATTGCTGCATTGCTTGTGGGTGTCTCCAATCACACGAGGTGACTGGAGGGAGATACAGTCACCTGTGTTCAAGTACAAGCTCATAGACATAATCAAGACTGGGCAGGAGGCTGTCCAATGCATGAGTGGTCAACATGGCAGTGCACAGAATCTTTCTGAGTATCTCTTGTACCAGTCAATGGGTTGTTGATCACTGGATGTGCAACCATATCAAGTACAGGTAGATTCAATCCAGTCAGGAATCAGGAAACATCTACCTTGCATTCAGATTAGGGGGAACGCATAGGTCACAACAACACACCGTGAAGGATTCAAGGATGGCTGCCTCACTATTGTGCATCTGGAGGAGGGGATCCCTAATCATAAACATCTGCTGGGTTGTTGTTAACCAACAGAGGAGGCAGGACGGGAGTTGCCCTAACTTATCTCCCTCCGTGTGCATTCTAGTTTGTCATGTTGTAAAGTAAAAGCAACGCAGTTGCTCAATCAGATGGGTGTAGTAAGCATGACTAACATCACAGCCTGCAAAAACAACAAATGATGGACAGAATGCAGAACAATGTCATACATTCACCCCAGTACAGAGATCTGGGCCTAAATCCATCGTTTTTTTGCTCAACATGCCGTTCCAGTTTGAACCTAGCCATATGCAAATCAGTCTTGACCCTGTGCCTCATGGGAACAGTCCAGCCCGAACTGCCAAGCCAGGTCCTCCCTGGACTGGAAACAAGCATCCTAGGACCGGTTTCTGGCATTTCAGCCGTCTTCAGCCAGGTTTGCTTGATTTCCAGTGGCATGGAGAGCAAGGGACCCACGTCTGGGCATACCCTTCCCACTCGGGTGACAAATGCAAAAACAACAAATGATGGACAGAATGCAGAACAATGTCATACATTCACCACAGTACAGAGATCTGGGCCTAAATCCATCGTTTTTTTGCTCAACATGCCATCACAGCCTGAACTGAACCATAGTCTTTTGATGACCTAGTGATGTCTCTGTTCAAAGCAAATCCCAGTGGATATTATAGGGATATCCTCGGTGAGTTCACCCCTGGGTCCCCATCTGACTTTAGCATAGTTGTCTTCATGCAATCTAGTTCCAAAGAGAATCTCTGGGAATAAGATCAAAAGCGGCCTTCAGGAAGCTATGTACAGGTGTCCTTTCGTTAGAGTAGTATATTTCCAACCTATATAGAGGAGTCTGAAGACCTGAGTGATTGTGCTTGTTCTTGCTCTAAACCCAGCTCGATGCTGTGATAAATTGTTAGTTTCCCTCTATCCAGTTATTAGGTTTGGATACAGTCTAATTAGCATAGATCTTTTGTAAAGTGTTGATTAGGCTCATGGGCCTATAGTTAGCAGGATCTTGTCTGTTTCCCTTTTTAAAAGATAATTTCAGCCCATTTCCCTGACTCTGGTAATGGGGCTCTTGCCGCCACAGCCTTGCAAAGAAGATTTATGTAAGGTCCCGATACTGCCTTGTCGTGTCTCAGCAGGTCGCTAGGCATTTTATCAGGACCTGGGGCTTTCCCTGGCTTGACAGTGTCAATAGCCACCATGGTTTCTTCTAAACTAAAATACGGGGCAAGATTTTCCGCTTTGGGCGGATGCAAGGGGGCATGTTGTCTGTATTGAATATTTACTTGTAGGTTCAGTAATGGCCTCCGAGTACAATTTAAAACAATAACTATACCATGTACCTGAATCCAAAAAGATATCCATGCTGGTTCAGCATGTTTTTTTGCCCTTAGCTGGCAGTCTCCAGAAACCTGCATGGTCCTTATTCTTAGCTGCGATGATCAAGCCACCCCCCACGGGATCATCCCAATCTCTTTTTGTGTGTGCTAGTAATTTTTGATGTCTTGCCGTTTTATCCCTTAATGCTTCGATATCATTAGATCTCACAGACACTAGTAACTCACTCTTTGCTTTGCGACAATCACGATCCACCACCACCAGCAACAGGTTGCACGCAGAAGCTGGAACAAGATCACAGCCGACCAGCTCGCGACCTCCCTGAGCATGAACCCTTCCACCAGCGCAACGAACCCAAGCCAGGCGGCCACCAACCTCGCGAAGTGGATCAGCAACTGCACAGACGACCTCGCCCCTCTGAAGACCCCGCCTAGCAGACCCGCTAGCAAGAAAGCCCCATGGTTCACCGATGAACTCAAGAGCTCCAAGAAGAACTGCCGAGCCCTCGAGAGAACATGGCGCAGAGACCCGACACCAGACAACATGACCACCCTCAAGCTCGCCACCCGAAAACACCACCAACTCATCCACGCCACCAAGAAAACCGCATTCAAGGAACGACTGGACAACAACGCACACAACAGCAAGGAACTCTTCACCATCGTCAAAGAGCTCTCCAACCCCAACGCCGGAAAGAACGACATCACCCCTTCACAAGACCTCTGCAACTCCCTCGCCTCCTACTTCCACAACAAGATCGCTGACATACACAACAGCTTCAGCACTCAACCGATGCACTCCACGACCGAACCACCGCCCCCCACCACCACCCTCCGCGCCTGGACCCCGATCAGCACCGAAGACACCGCCCGCACGATGAACTCCATCCACTCCGGATCTCCTACCGACCCCTGCCCTCACCACGTCTTCAACAAGGCCAACGCTGTCATCGCACCCCACCTGCGGGACATCATCAACTCCTCCTTCGACACCGCCACCTTCCCGGAGAGCTGGAAGCACGCCGAACTCACAGCTCTACTAAAGAAGCCATCAGCCGACCCCACCGACCTCAAGAACTACCGCCCCATCTCGCTGCTCCCGTTTCCTGCAAAAGTCATCGAGAAGACCGTCAACAAGCAGCTGGCCGCCTTCCTGAGGAAATATGAATTTTTATGGTCAATTGTGTCCCCTATCTTAGACCCCAACGGCTCCATGTACATGCTACAAGTACATGTATGTTCCCTCCAGTTCCAGCTATGAAGACGCAAATACATGTGCGTCCAACGTCAACATGTCCTCTTTCAGATCCGCCATGAATGGGTCGAATATTCCATTCCTAAGTATGATTGGCCACCGACTTTATATGGTTCACTTTTCACATTTTACAGTTCAGGCGAGTAGGCCCTGAATACTGCCATCAAGCCTTTTCCTGCTTCTGCCTCTGAAATGCTCCAGCTTGGACCTGCATCCGTATCCATGAACTTTGTCCTACTCCCTGCGCGGCCAACGGTGCCTGACGCGGCCTGTTGCCTGCCAAAAAACTGTATTCAGCCTTCAAGTTATCTGCTCCGCTCCTCATCCAATGCATTCCTGTCTAATAGTTTTAGGTAAACATCCTTCCAGCTACCGAGCAAAGGGCCCGGCCTCGCTGTCTTTATGCAAGTAATTCATAGCCCCTGTTACCATGGAAGATTCCTGCCCCCTCGCATCTCATGTAGACACATAGACGCTTGTACATGCACTAACAGTTAGTATAGAATAGATTCCGTCCGAGAGACCTTTCCTTTTGGATAAAACAGTTCCTTAAACAAAGATATTAGATACGATTTGGGATTAGGTTGACCTGACCCCCAGACTTCTGTCTCCACATGTAGAGCTAAATGTCAATTCCCCTTCACCCTTTAGTTGCACGTCAATCACACGTCATGCGGCTGCGCGCGCATTTCTGCCAAACATTTCTGCTGACACTGCAGGATTCTCTTATGGATCCACCCACTTGTGACATCATTTTAAATGACGTTTCTAGTATACGCCTGTTATTACGCCCATTTTCATTACGTATGTGTATTCTTATCTGTATAATCAGCTGTTACGCCTCCTGCATCTGTCTTAATGCAATGCTTTTCATATATATATTGTTACTTGTCAATAATGTATTGCTTATCCCTTCCTGAACCTTCGTGGTGATGGAATAAGATTGCCTGGTTCGAACTATGATTCCTTTGTAAGGAATAAAGCCCTTTTCAGAACCTCTAATACCACGGATTCTGCCTCTTATTTTGACTGAGTTATTCTTACTAGACTTTACCGCATAAAAAAATAGTACAGGTAATTTAAATATTTACCACATAAATTGGCGCCCGAATAGGGACACTTTCTCATCTCACGCGCCGGAGGTGCGTTGCAGGCCCGGTCCCCTGCCACAGCTGAACGGACAAAAACGCGTACCCGCAGGATTTCCTGTATCTCCCTCCGGCCAAGCGGGGGTGACTGAGGCTGCGATCAACACCCAGACGAGGCGGTGAGAAGTGCGAAGTATCCCGACCAGAGCCTAGCTGAGAGAGCAAGATCCGAGGTATACAGAGGCCCACCAGGTTCCGAAGTTTCCGAGTCGAGTCGAGTCCAGTCCGGTCCAGTTCAGTTCAGTTCCGAGGCCTTCCGTTCCGTGCTACCCGGTGAGTACCATTGCTGGGGAGGCATTTAGACGTGCACATTAATTTGTGCCGGTCCTGACGGGTTTGGGTACACAGATCCGGTCTGCACTGTTTTAGCAGTGTATCTGTACTGTTTAGCAGTATATCCAGTATGTTCATGTATATAATCCAGTATTATCTAGTATTAGTATTATGTCAGTAGTTAGTTTTCTCTTAATTATCATTGTTCGTTAAATGTTAAATGTCAAATGTTTTAATGTATTTAAAAATTGTGGTATGAATGAGTGTTCATTATTGTGTTTATTGTATTAATTGTGTTCAAATCCAGTTCAAGTAAGAATCAAGTAGCAAGGTTTAAAGATGCCGTTCTTTTCAAAATTGAGACAGATTAAAACTAGAAAAGGAGTACTCGAAGAAGCTGTTCCCATTCCACCTAGGAACACTCCAGGGTATTTTATGTATCATAAACATGGCTTAGATGCCGTGTTATATCTTGACTTATGGGTGGACTACACCAAGGATCTAGCAGAAAGTCAGAGATGGCCCGCAGCTGGGACATGGGATGCAGATTGCATCATGAGAGTAGAAGAAGAATTATGGAAAAAGAAAGCCAGACAGTCACAGAAAGATGCCATTGAACTATGGCGTAAAGAATCGCATAGGCGCACAGAGAAAGCACTCAGACTGGAAGAGAAAAGTAGGGAGAACTCAAATAAAGCCCGAGAAAATATATTAATTGAGGAAGGTACCCGAGTAAAAACAGAACAAGTAGACAGGCAACGAAACACTCTTATGAATGGTATGTATCCTCTCTTGGCCGAAGGTTTACCTAAGGCCACCCCGGAAATACCGAAAGATTTGCCACCCCCATTACTCCCGATTAAAGCACATCCCAAGACCGCAAAAGATATTTTCCTTTCCTCCTATTTAGACGATGTAGCTCCAGAATATGTTAATGTTCCACCACACACGCCACCTGTCGATGGTGCTCAACGCCGAGATCATCCGCCCCCAACTCCGCAACCACAAACTCCTCCGCAAAATTCAACTTTTCCTGCATCCACAGTTTCTACCTTACATCCCACAAATCCTTTTATGCCTAGCACCTCAGAAGGTGCGACAGGAGGTGCGGCAGCAATTTTCGCCACACCACCATTACGAAGCAAATCGTCTCTTAGGGATTTAGCAAACCAACGTACACCACAAATAGCAACGTCCGACATGTTTAAGGAACATCTTGTAGATTGTAGATATGATCCAGTGCCCGGTAAAAATGACAGAATGCTGCTATCATCACTACGTATACGACGAGCTTCAACGTATTTAACGACATTACCAGGAATGATTAAACATTTAGACAATATATATCGCTTTGTCCAAACAGGGCAAGGCCCTGAAAGTATTGACGAAGCCATGGAATACCAGAAAGTGGATGTACAGAGACTACTGTTACGCTTCTTCATAAACTGCTTAATCAGAGACAGAGATAAGTCCGAGGTAGATCAGGATGAAATGCAAGTACTTACCCGATGGGGTCAGAATATATCAGAGGGAAAACATGATAAACAGACATGTATAGTAGCTATGTGCTGAAAGATCCGCAAAGAAGTAGAACGAACACATAAAGCCAGATCGGAGGCAGACAAAACTGAATCAGAGGGAGAGGAGGAGGAAGAATCAGAAATGCCCACAGGACAATTAGAAACGATAGCTTATGTAGGTAGGGGAAGACCTTGTAACAATACCAGATACCTTAATGATCCGATACGTCCGATACGCCCAGAATATAACAGACATTTTCAAGCCCCTATGTTAAATACGAAGTCCCCTGAACACTTATTCCAGGCTGCTGATAAATTACTCCGAGACCGAAGGGGGTATCATATGCTCGATTCTATGGATGAACAAGAATTAGCCAGGTCAGCAGTGCAATGGGCTGACAGTTCTGAAAAATACAGTGATGATGCGTTAGCACACACGTTTTTGAATCTTACCCCAGACGAACAGCGTTTAGCTGGTATATACATGATACAACACCTCGTTATATTGTATAGAAGCCAACGTTTCGATCCTGGTCCCCTACCTGATATATTGATAGAATTACTCACGAATAAATGGAGAGGTTCAGGTACTGATTTAATTAAAGAAATTCTAGAATATCGACACCAGTACATTGTCTTCGTATGCCCAGAACATGTTTCAGTTCCCCCCAAGTTGGAAAGAAAAACGTATCACATAGACAGACAGAATCCCTTACGCGAAGTACACCCAATCAGAGGTGAAGACAATACTTTTAAACGCGTGTTTGTGTACACGCCCATAACTAAAATTGAATTACTAGAAATGAAGAAAGTAGTACCTAGCCATGACAAAGACCCAGCAGGTTTCCACCGTGAGATAAAAGACATGTTACTCATGGGAGAGTATACTTATCCTGACATTATGAAAATATTAAAAGTTTTATTGCCTGCCGGTATTTACGAGAAACTCAAAGAAAAGGAATGGGAGGTGGGAGACCAAAAGATAGAGTGGACAGCATTAGAAAACGAAGAAAAAGCCCGAGCTGCAGGTTCAGGGCTTGGGGAAAAGACTACAGCATTACCAGGATTATTAGTGCAGGTACTACCACGTTTATTAACTACGAAAAAGGAAGACTGGGGTGCAATTTCAGCCTGTAAACAGAAACAAGATGAAGACACTAGTGATTTCTATTCCCGATTTGAAAAATGTTTTGGTATTAATAGTGGCATAAAAGCAAGTAGTGAGTCGTATCCACATCTGTTTGTGACAAAATTAGTTGAGAATTCCCTGCCCCAAGTTAAGAATAGAGTATTAAAATTCGAGAGTACCTGGCAAGGTAACACACCGTCACAAATGTTACAAATGTTACAATATCATCACAATAGAATTAGAGAAGAACAAGAACATGAACAAAGACGTATGAAAGACACGAAAATGAAAATGCTTGTTGCTCAGTCAGTTCCAGCTGACGGTCATAAAAAGGGTACGACACAGTCCAATGATTCAGTAGGTCCTGTTAGAGGGACATGCAACTATTGTAAACAGCCAGGTCATTATATACACGATTGCGCAGTTCTAAAACATAATATCTCTACGGGTATAACGAAAGAGAGACCACGTCCGCCTAGACAGGATCAGATCCAACAACAAGTACCTCAGAATATACAGCCTATGCCAGTTCCACAACAGACCGCTCCACAACCACAACAACAACCACAACAACAGCCACAGCCTATTGCTGCAACGCAAAACACGACACAACAGATGTACCAGTATGCACAAAATGACTATCCAGAGTATCAGCGCTACACATGAAATAGCCTAGAGAGGGAAGTTGGCCTACCCCTTATTGAGGTTCCCATAGATCAAGAAGGTCCTTACGTACAGAGTCAAGTATTAGGGAAAGACAGAAAGTTTCTACTCGATACAGGGGCAAGCAGAACCACTATCCGTCACAGCGAAGTCCCAGGGGTACCCCTCTCAGACTCACAAAATATTTCCCTTGGTTTTTCAGGAAAACCCACTATTAATGAAGTATCGCAACCGCTTGCATTAACAGTCGGTCCATTAACACGGACTACAGATCTATTGCTCACAAAATCATGCCCAGAAAACTTGTTAGGTATAAAAACATTGAAAGCTCTAGGAGCTGTAATATGTTGTTCTCCGGAAGGAGTACGACTATTTTTGCGTGACTTTAAAGATCACTACGTGTCTAGAGACATGGATCATCGGTTACAGAATCTACCTGCACATTTATGGGCGCAAGGCCCCACTGATGTAGGTTGTATGCACATTACACCATATCGAGTCACACTTAAAACAGGAGTAGTATTACCACGAATACGACAATACAAGTTACCACCAGATGCTGTTGTGGCTTTACTGCAAATCGTTGATGAGCTCATTGCACAAGGAGTGGTTGTGGAAACTGACTCCAATGTATGTAATTCCCCGATAATTCCGATTCTTAAACGAACTGATCCAAAAGCACCACCAGTATATCGATTAGTTATTGATCTGCGAGAATTAAATAAATGCATTGTACCACAATACCCCGTGGTCCCAGATATCTCTTCATTGCTAACAGCCATAGATTCAGAAGCAACGTTCTTTACTGTAATTGATCTCAAGAACGCTTTCTTTAGCGTCCCAATTGATCCGGAAAGCCAATATTTGTTCGGATTCAGTTTAAATGGACGAAGTTTTAAATTCGCACGCGCACCTCAAGGATTCACAGAAAGCCCCAGCATCTATAGCCAAGCACTGAAAAGAGAACTTGACAGTATCCACATGCCAGCTAACACTGCCTTGCTTCAATACGTCGATGATCTGCTGATCACCGCCCGAAGCGAACCTGAATGTGAAAAAGCATCACTGACGGTTTTACATTTCCTAGCCGACAAGGGGCACAAGGTGTCCCCTTCAAAGCTGCAATTCTGTGTCCAGCAAGTTGTGTACCTTGGGCACTTGCTGTCCAAGGGGGGAAGACAGCTGACACCCGACCGTATCCAGTTAATTGTTAACATGCCGCCACCCAAGACACAAAAGGAGGTACGGGCATTCATAGGCCTCACTTCGTACTGTAGGCAGTGGATCCCTCAATATGCATTTCTAGCGAAACCACTCATTCAGTTGACAACACAGGAGGCAGCGACATCGACTGTCCTCCCTTGGACTCAGGAACATACGCAAGCTTTTGAAAGTTTAAAGAAAGCTTTATGCCAAGCACCTGTTTTAGCAACACCATGTTACAGCAAACGTTTTACACTTTTTGTTACAGAACGTGAAGGTACTGCTTTGTCAGTACTCACGCAGGAACAAGCAGGATCACACAAGCCATGTGCTTATTTTTCCAGTACATTAGATCCCGTAGCTCAGGCTCTTCCTGCGTGCCTGAAATCAGTCGCAGCAACAGCTTTAGCAATCAGACAAAGCGATGCCATAGTGTTAGGACATCAATTGACAGTACAAGTACCACACGCAGTAGAGGTTCTCTTGAACCGGACCCAAACACAACACTTGACCATAGCAAGACTGACGGGTTATGAATTGACATTGTTCCAGCCACACATAGAAATCAGACGTTGTAGTACATTAAATCCTGCCACACTTTTGCCAGTAAGTGGAACAGACCCATTGGCACATGATTGTATTGAAGTCATTACTATTACGACGAAACCCAGACAAGACTTGACAGATATTCCATTATCAGATCCAGACCTGACATTGTATGTAGACGGTTCATGCATGAGAACAAGTACAGGAGAGTTAGTGGCCGCTTATGCAGTCACAACAGACACTGAAATTATTGAAACGAATTGTATCGATACCTTGTCAGCTCAAGCAGCAGAGCTCATCGCTCTGACACAAGCCTGTATTCAAGCTAAAAATAAGAAAGTCAACATATACACAGATTCACGTTATGCATTCGGAGTCGTCCATGACTTCGGCGTGCTTTGGCGAGAGAGAGGTTATTTAACTTCTCACGGTGCCCACATCCAGCACGGTCCCCTTATTCAAGCTCTGTTAGATGCAATACATCTGCCAACTGCAATATCGATTATGAAGTGTAAAGCCCATACAAAAGTGACTGACATTATTTCTCAGGGTAACGACCTAGCTGACAGAACAGCTAAACAGACTGCTCAGAATCAGACTCATCCAACTGACACGACAAAGACAATAGTTCCGACACCAACACACTGCATGACAGTTAAGGATCCCACCCTTGATGTAATTGATATACAGACACATGCTACACCAGAAGAAATAAAGAGATGGACTGAATTAGGAGGGATCCAAACGGATCAAGGATGGATGACGAAGGGAAAATCTATATGGTTTCTCCCCGACTCAATGGTTCAAGTCATCATTAACACAATACATAGTCCAGCGCACCTAGGAGAGAAAGCTATGCTAGACAGTATTCAACACATTTGGTTCAATAAACACTTGCGAGCAGCAGCTAAACAGAAAGTACGTACCTGCATGATTTGTTGTCAGTTCAATCCAGGAAAAGGCGTACCTGTAGAACAAGGTGGATTTCAAACCCCCGATCACCCTTTTGAAGTCCTCCAGATGGATTATATCCAGATGGAACGATGTTGAGGATTCAAATATGTCCTCGTAGTTGTATGCGCTCTTTCCCGGTGGACAGAGGCGTATCCCGTCTCAGATTACACTGCCCCGACTACTGCCAAACAGTTAGTTCGAGAATTCTTCCCACGGTATGGTTTGCCCCGTGTCGTGTACTCAGATAATGGCCAACCGTTCTCATCCGAGTTAATGAAACATGTTTCACTTTTGTTAGGCTATCAATGGAAATTCCACTGTGTCCGACATCCCGAGGCAGCAGGTCTCGTGGAGCGGCATAATCAAATTTTGAAAATTAGACTGTCCAAAGTATGTAGAGAAAAAGGTGTCGACTGGATAGTAGCTTTACCAGTTGCGCTCTTTTACATGAGAATGGTAGCACACTCTCGAACAGGGCTATCCCCGTATGAGGTGATCTTCGGTAGACCACCAAATATGTGGGGGACGCCTATATCCCGTAAAATAACTGATGTTGATTGTAATATGCTGACAGATTACCTGGCTTCCTTGATGTCTGCACTACAATCTTGTCGTTCACAGGTAGCTGCAGCTTTTCCCGATAACACTGAGGTGAAGCCCCATGACGTGGTTCCGGGAGATCTTGTGCTTATAAGGAACTTCGACAGAAGGAACCCGCTGGAGCCTCGCTGGCAGTCGCCTAAACTCGTCTTATTGACCACAAGGACAGCTGTGAAGATTGAGGGACGTAAAGGGTGGTTGCACTCGAGCCATATCAAAAAATTTCATGGACTATCATCCGACTTGAATTATCAGCCCTGCATTCCCTCACAGACTGATTCAAAACTCCCCCTGGTTGACAAGACAGAAAAAGAAGACTATAAACTGAAACTAAGGTCTAGCAAGTCAGACAATTTGATTGTTTAAGTCCTCTCCAAGGTGAATCGGTTGAATTTGTCTCTGACATGTATCCTCTAGACCGAAATAGAGAGAGAAATAGACAGAAACAGCTCAAGAAACATGCGTACTGTAAATCACTTCGTAGTCACTGCATAGTGACATTGTTAATTATGTTTTTTCTAAGTCTTCTGATTATCATTACCAGTATATTACTACACATGTATTACCCTATTTCCAAGCGTGCTTTCAATGCTACTGCCGAACATTCTTTTAGCGAATTACCCCCGCATGAGTTGTCCTATAGATTTGCGCTGCGCAACAACTCATTCATTAGTATGTTACATCATTCTCATCAGACCAGCAATGCTACAAATTGTTGGATATGTGGTCGACTCCCTCCCTATCAGAAATACAAGGGAGTTCTGCCCCTCTTTCCGTATCCATTCACACACAATGGCTCCTGTGGAGCATGGTTTAGTTTGATTAATTCCCTAGATTCAAATTCAGTAGTTTATCAAGACAACTGGGTTTGGGGAAACCTAAACCTAGTTTTACTTAAAGTCTGCTACCCTAACAAGGAGGGACTTCCCAAAAGAACAGGAACTGATCTAGAAAATGAAGTATATGGATTAGGTAACTTTACACTTAATCTCATGATCCTGAATGTTGAATCCGAAGCCACACCAATCTTGCCCGCTATGTCAGTATTTCCTGTTAGAGGCGAATTATGTGTAAGAAAGAATGGTTCAATACACATGGGCCATAGTAAATGTACCACTGTAATAGAATTCAGTGATAAAGGCAAATCTACGTTTAGAGCTTCTCGTCACTCCTACTTCATCTGTGGTCACACCGCATACATACGCCTACCCCTAGATTGGGATGGTACCTGTTACATTGCATTCCTTCTGCCACCTGTTTTCCTAGCCCCGCCTGATTACCATAGGAATACCCATTTAGTACACAATAGACATCAGAGAGATCTCCCGATTGTCGACTACACCGAAACAGCATGGGAGCAATACACAGATTTCAATAAAGGTTTCTTTCCCTACATAGGTACAGTCACTAATAGTAAGCTGATACGTAGATTAACTAGAACCCTTGAAGCAGTAGTGAATGAAACTACTTCCGCTTTAGGCAACTTAACAGAGGAGCAGTCTGCGATGCGGACTGTTGTTCTTCAAAATCGTCTTGTCCTTGACGTCATCCTGGCCGATAGGGGCGGAGCTTGTAGGGTCATCGGATCAAGTTGCTGTGTTTTCATACCAGAAAACGCGCCGTCAGTATATAAAGCCATAACCCGACTTCATAAGATCGTAAGCCAGATACACCAGAATCCAGGCACCTGGACTTGGTCCGGTTGGTTCTGGAGCGTGTTGTCAGCCTGGGGATGGAGGATCCTATCCTTCCTAGGTATTGGCTTTCTCATTCTATTCAGTTGCTGCTTGTGTCTACAATGTGGGCCAGCGATCTGTGGTCTGTGTGCCACATCGTGTATCCCGCCTTCAAATTTTTATTCAAGATCCCGGAAGAAGAAAGAAGAACAAATGATGCTATATGAACAGATTGATGGATTGATGAAGATGGATATTTCATAAGGGTCCGTAGGGGACAAGGAGGGAATGAGGAAATATGAATTTTTATGGTCAATTGTGTCCCCTATCTTAGACCCCAACGGCTCCATGTACATGCTACAAGTACATGTATGTTCCCTCCAGTTCCAGCTATGAAGACGCAAATACATGTGCGTCCAACGTCAACATGTCCTCTTTCAGATCCGCCATGAATGGGTCGAATATTCCATTCCTAAGTATGATTGGCCACCGACTTTATATGGTTCACTTTTCACATTTTACAGTTCAGGCGAGTAGGCCCTGAATTCTGCCATCAAGCCTTTTCCTGCTTCTGCCTCTGAAATGCTCCAGCTTGGACCTGCATCCGTATCCATGAACTTTGTCCTACTCCCTGCGCGGCCAACGGTGCCTGACGCGGCCTGTTGCCTGCCAAAAAACTGTATTCAGCCTTCAAGTTATCTGCTCCGCTCCTCATCCAATGCATTCCTGTCTAATAGTTTTAGGTAAACATCCTTCCAGCTACCGAGCAAAGGGCCCGGCCTCGCTGTCTTTATGCAAGTAATTCATAGCCCCTGTTACCATGGAAGATTCCTGCCCCCTCGCATCTCATGTAGACACATAGACGCTTGTACATGCACTAACAGTTAGTGTAGAATAGATTCCGTCCGAGAGACCTTTCCTTTTGGATAAAACAGTTCCTTAAACAAAGATATTAGATACGATTTGGGATTAGGTTGACCTGACCCCCAGACTTCTGTCTCCACATGTAGAGCTAAATGTCAATTCCCCTTCACCCTTTAGTTGCACGTCAATCACACGTCATGCGGCTGCGCGCGCATTTCTGCCAAACATTTCTGCTGACACTGCAGGATTCTCTTATGGATCCACCCACTTGTGACATCATTTTAAATGACGTTTCTAGTATACGCCTGTTATTACGCCCATTTTCATTACGTATGTGTATTCTTATCTGTATTATCAGCTGTTACGCCTCCTGCATCTGTCTTAATGCAATGCTTTTCATATATATATTGTTACTTGTCAATAATGTATTGCCTATCCCTTCCTGAACCTTCGTGGTGATGGAATAAGATTGCCTGGTTCGAACTATTATTCCTTTGTAAGGAATAAAGCCCTTTTCAGAACCTCTAATACCACGGATTCTGCCTCTTATTTTGACTGAGTTATTCTTACTAGACTTTACCGCATAAAAAAATAGTACAGGTAATTTAAATATTTACCACACGGTTCCCTCGACCTCTCGCAGTCTGGCTTCCGGGCCAACCACAGCACCGAGACCGCCCTGATCGCAGCCACCGATGACATCCGAGCACTGCTTGACAACGGAGAGACAGCAGCCCTCATCCTCCTAGACCTCTCCGCGGCCTTCGACACTGTCTGCCACCGTACACTAGTGCAGCGTCTCAGCAACGTCGGAATCCAGGAAAAGGCATTGGAGTGGATCACCTCCTTCCTCGCAGGAAGCACACAGAGAGTCCGCCTCCCCCCGTTCAGATCTGAAGCCACCGAAGTCTTCTGCGGCGTTCCTCAAGGCTCCTCGCTCAGTCCAACCCTCTTCAACATCCACATGAGCCCTCTCGCAGACATCGCACGCCAGCACAACCTCAACATCATCTCCTACGCCGACGACACCCAGCTGATTCTCTCCCTCACCAACGACCCCGCCACCGCCAGAGCCAACCTTCACGAAGGGATGAAAGAGGTAGCCGAATGGATGAAGAACAGCCGCCTGAAACTGAACTCGGACAAGACGGAAGTCCTCATCCTGGGATCCTCACCCTCCGCCTGGGATGACTCCTGGTGGCCCCCCGCCCTAGGCAGCGCACCCAAACCAACAGACCACGCACGCAACCTGGGCTTCATCCTGGACTCCTCCCTCTCCATGACCAAGTCAACGCCGTCTCCTCATCGTGCTTCAACATCCTGCGCATGCTACATAAGATCTTCCGGTGGATCCCCACCGAGACCAGGAAGACGGTCACCCAGGCCCTCGTCACCAGCCGTCTGGACTACGGCAACTCCCTCTACGCCGGAACCACTGCCAAACTCCAGAAGAGACTCCAGCGGATCCAGAACGCCTCAGCACGTCTCATCCTGGAAATCCCCCGTCGCGGCCACATCTCCGGACACCTGAGAGACCTGCACTGGCTCCCGGTCAACAAGAGAATCACCTTCCGACTCCTCACCCACGCACACAAAGCCCTACACAACCAAGGCCCAGGATACCTCAACAGCCGCCTCAACTTCCACGCTCCCAAACGCCAGCTTCGATCGACCGGCCACGCCCTTGCCGCCGTCCCCCGCATCCGAAGAGCCACCACAGGGGGACGGTCCTTCTCCTACCTCGCCGCCAAGACATGGAACTCCCTCCCGACCCACCTCCGCCTGACCCAGGACCACCTCGCCTTCAGGAAGCAGCTCAAGACCTGGCTGTTCGAGCAGTAGCGGACCCCCCTCCCCCAGCGCCTTGAGACCCTCTGGGTGAGTAGTGCGCCATATAAATGCTTGATTGATTGATTGATTGTTATACCAGTGGTTAGTTGAGGGGTAAATAGCTGCCCTGGCTGCCTCACGTTCTCTGGGGAGTTTACTCAGGATCTGTTTCAGTTTATCTATCATGGTGCCCTGGATCGGCACTATAGGGATCTCTCATGTAGATAAGTCTATATAATGGGCTAAGACGTCTGAGAAAGTATTTTAGATCCTTGTCATAGCTTTACAATTGCCTAAGATAGACAGCCATTTTAGAGCTATGCGATTATTGCTGACCATCGGTTAGGTTGGGAATTTAGTACTAACATTGTTTCTCAGGGTCCTGGTTTCAAAGAGGGATTCCACTATTGTTAGACACAGTGGAAAATGATCACTATCATCTCTGGCTTCTACTTTTATATCGAGTATATTTGCCCAAGAGTTAACACTAGCCATTATATAGTCAATTCTACTCTTGGTAAGTCCTTTATTAAATGTATGTTCACTTGGTCTTTGGTCCCTGTCCTGAAACTAGTCAGATCAGTTATGCCTCTGTAATTGTGCAGGGTCTGGTAGAGCCAGCCTCCAAAGGCAGGACACCATTTGCCATATCCTCCTCCTCAAAAATAGTTTCCAACCCCACAATCGGTTAAAATTTACAATTAAAATCTCCTCCTACAATTACTTTTGCCCTGGGATCGATAGTACTTAAGAATTCATCAAGTAACTCTATCACTGGAGATTCCTTACTAGCTGGTCCTCTTCTGTTATGAATATTTAGTAAGTAGACTTCAGGTGGAATCACAAAGTTAATGACAATCTACTGCAGCTCTAGGAACTTTAAGGACCTTCTTATCCAATTAACTTAGCCAGGACCAGGGTGCGGAGAGTGGACACTCTCACTGCGGAATAACACATGTCTACCATATTGGTTATAACCCTTTACACAGTATCTTTGAATTTTTCCTTTTGCAATATCATTGCAGTACACAGACTAAGAGGATTGTTAGACATCTTTGGAGAGTTATCTTTGAATATACCCTCCCTGGTGGGGATAGACATACATATAATTTATAGAGATGGGATTGATCCTTCGTCATTGAGGAAGGTGGGCTTTCCAGTTTTTCCTTTAATGTGATAGTAGGAGAGGTCTTTATGAGCTCTGATCTGATGCATTCAAATTTAAAAGAAATGTATCCATTTCGTCTGGAAGTGAGGCCATCATACATTCGTAGATTTCTCCAATTTTTACTGATCTATTTTTACTTACAATTTCCATGGTTTGGGTTTTTTGAAATTTAGATCTACCACCCCCTTTCCTTGATAGAAAATCCCTAATTCTGAGGAATTTAAAGAAATCTCTATAGTCTAATGTATAGTCATTTTTCAATTCCTCAAAAGATTTCAGCCCAAAAGTTGAATAAAAACACCCTAATTGTGTAACCCTGCACTTATCCATCTATTCATACAAACATCATTGAATATCTCTGGTAGATTATTGTTTTTAGATAATAATGTGTAAAAAGATAGCTTCCTAATTCTCAGTAGTTTACGCACGTTGTTCCAAGCTTTATGATTACCAACAAGGGTTTTGAAACGTATTTTTTTTTAAATAGCTATCATATGAGTGCCGCCATAAGTACCCGCTAACTTCATTGCTCATAATAATTTCTTGCGGTGTTGGTATGACACTGTTTGTCCTATTATCTCTATTTATAGACAATAGTTCATTACAGTAGTTCAAAATTGTGGCCCTGCAATACAGTTCAAAATTGGGGAGGGCTAAACCACTTCTATCTTTAGACAAGGTAATAAATCTGAGTGCTCTGCGAGGTCACTTATATCCCTATATAAACCGTGAAAACATGCTTTCTATGGCTTTAAAACATTGTGGTGTACACTCCAAACAAATTGTCCTGAAAAAATATAAAGATTTGGGAAAAAAAAGCTTTTTAATCACATTACACCTACCCCAATAGATAAATGCAGATTATTTAGTCTACTAAGATCTTTTTCTGTATGTTGAATTAATGGATCGAGATTAGCCTTCATTAAATTATCCAAATTTGCCGTTATGCTGACACCCAAATACATAGCTTTCGCCACTACTCGATCATCTCTCATCTTGAGTTCCTCCAAAGAATTTAGCCTCTTCTTCTATTGCCTTTATCGCGGCGACTGGATCACTAGTAACCAACGCTATGTCATCTGCATAAGCTAGTGTTTTAGTGTCCCAAATTCGTGATCATATTGGTGGAATTAACATATTATTTTCGAGCCTGCAGATAAAGGGGTCAATAAATATCGCAAATAGTAGGGGAGAGCATGGGAACCCCTGTCTTGTCCCTCTGGTAATAGCTATCTTCTCTGAGACTGACCCATTTACCATCAGTACAGCTTCTGGTGCTGTATGCAACATTTGAGTTGCTGTAATAAAAGGCTCCCCTATACCACTTCTTGGCCTGGAATACTTTTGGTTTCCTTCCCTTATACCTAAATCAGATGGGAGCGGCCAATGAGCCAGTTCATTTGAGAATTATTCCAATACACTCGGGTCATCCATAACACTTTCGTATATTGTACAAACTGTCATTTTGTTATCATTGTTCTATTGACATTCTGTAATTGCCCCTCACCCATACTTATCAGCCAATGACCTGGCAAACTGTATCTCGCTCCCTTTTGCCAGAATGACGACCCCTCTAGTCCTTGTTCCCTGTGTTGTTGCCGTAACCAATTTATACCCCAGGGTTTTAAGTAGGTGCCGTTGTGACCCCACGGTGTGTGTCTCTTGAAGACAAATAATATTAGCTCCTATCGCTTGTAATCCCACAGCCACTCTTTGTCTTTTTTTCCGATCGTTAAGACCACAAATATTGATGGTGAGAATCTTCAGCCTAACCATTAAAATCTGTATCTTTACCTGTCTGTTTATTATTCTCCTCTAGGGTTACCATCCATTTATGCCATTCCTGGCCTTTAATTTGAATTTTATACCATGATTCAACTTTCTTAGTTGCACAACTTATATCTGCCAGCTGAGATCTCCCTTCCCCCCCACCCACACTCCCACCCTCCTCCCCCACCCGTCTTAGGGCAATCAGGCTCAATCCTGAGCCTGCATGACAGAGTCTGGAAAACTCTCCACCCCCCCACTTCCTCCCGTGCTCATAATCAAAAAGAAAAAAGAAAAACTTGTTGTACTAAGAAAGCAATTCTCCCAAAACAAAAATATTTTTCATATTAAGGCCTTCATAAGAAACTAAACAGTTCAGCCAATAAATATATATACATCCCATCCCATGGACGAAGACAGTCTTGTTTCCAAAAAGATAATTCCTCAATACAATACATGAGATATCTTAATCTCTGCTTCCTTAAACCCTCAAAATGGTATGTCGGATATTATTTACTCTCGGTAGTCCCGGCTTTCCCTGATGTAATCTCCTCTAGCAGTTTCTGTGCTTGTATTTCAGATGTAAAATAATAGTTCCGCCCTTGAGAGATGACTTTTAACTTAGCCGGATTCTGTAGAAAGACTTAAGCTCCTGCTTTTTGAAAAGGAGTTATGAGTTGTCTGAGTCTCCATCTTCTTTCCACGGAGGCATGCACAAAGTCTGGTTTCGCGAAAAAGGAAAAGTTCTCCCGCTTCCTCTTCATTTTGGGGCTAGCCAGATCATACACGGCCTGTCGGAACAAGAAGTTCCCAAAATATATTAAAATAACGCAAGGGTACACCTGAGTATTCGTAGAGCATTTGGATATTGACAAAGGAAATCTATGTACCAGTTGAATTTCCTTATCCCACTCCCAGTGTGCTAGTTCTGGCAAGGAATGTTTCATCAGGGTTATTGTGAATTTCCTAATGTCATTGCCTTCACTATTTTCTGGTGTCCCCAACAGCCTCAGGTTGTTGCGGCGTTGGAGATTTTCTGATTCTTCTAATTTCCATATTACATCCTTCAGCATATTTTCTTGTGAAGAAGCCTGTTCTTTCAGAGTGTCCACTGTATTTTCTAGATCCTCTGTGTGTTTTTCCACCATACTTAGTCTCTCTGCAATCTCTGTGCAAATTATCCCAATTTTATGCATTGAACCTTGTAGCTTCTTCGAGGCTAGCCGTGCTTGGCGGTTTTCAATTTTGACCTCATCTTGGAACGATCTTAGGGATTGAAAGATCGGCAAGAGGGAAGGCTCTGCGGCGTCATCATATGCTTTTTGTGTGGCCAAGCCTGTTGTCTGTTCTCTAGCGAGTTTTCCTTTCTCATTCGAGCTGTTAGAGGGTAACAGCTGTGTTGCTGAGTAGTCCCATCCTAGTTCTCCTTCTTCTCCCAGCGTTTTCATGCGGTTGCTCCTTTTCCCTTCCGACACCCGTTTTGTTCTCTTGGGTATCCTTCTCTCGCCTTCCTGGCTGTAGTTACTCGTGGCAGTGTCCCCACATTCCACATCTTCACTACTACTTGAAATCTCAATATATGATTCTTCAATCAGCGAGTAAAATTTTTCCATTCGTCAGGAAAAAGATATCCCGCCTCTTGGCTCTTTTTCTGAATAGCCCCTTCAATGAGAGCATGTTGCTGCCCTTCGCACATTTGCTCAGGTAGGCTTACCAACTCTGTGGTCTCTCCAGTTGGGTTACTTACGCTTCCCTTGGTGGATCTGTCTTTATCCGGGGGTTTTTCCTTGTCATTATCCCCTCTTTGGTGGGCCCTATGGAGTACTTCAGGCGTTCCTAGTACAGTATTATCACAGCATGACCCCCCAAGAGGGCCTTCCCTCCTCCAATAATCCCGGTGAAATATTCAAAGGAATATTCTGAGGATTCTTTATATTAGCTAATGCTTATGCTAGCAGTTATTACTCATGAGTTGTACTAATATAAATACTCGGAGGATTGTACTACGAGTTAAATCTCTTGAGGTCTAGCTTGTTTGAGGGATGTTATATCGGAGAGTGGGATACTCTGGAGGAGTGCGGCATTAGTTAATAGTTTTGAGGTCTGCACTTCTAACTATTGCTATGGAGTGCCTGCACTACACTCAACTAGTACTATCTGTGGGAGGTGGTGCGAAATGTCATGCACTCATCTGGTCCCTACCACAGAAACAGTGGAGCCGATGCTGGACTTCCTATGCCTCTCAGAGATGTGAAAGATAAACAGAGCAAACTCCTTTGATGACACACAGCATCCGGAGTAAATGTGGTTGGGACAAAATAAGATGAGGGAGACTTGCAGCATTTGATCTGCTCAGCCGCTGTGCAACAATGCATAACAGGATCTGTCACTTCTGAGACCATCTTAGATTGTGAGGTAGATGTGCACTGGACCTGAACCTCAGTTCTTGCGATAACGTGATGCACCAGAAAGAAAAACATCCTTTCACACGCAGTCACAACCACGACCTGCCTTTATAACACAGTCACTACCCAACTGCAACGTTACTATGCATTCCTTTACCCCGAAGTCGTTACAATGACTTCCTTTATGGGGCCCCTTGTTGGACTGCTGTTGGATTTCAAGTCCAACACATTCCATATTGGTGCGTAGACTGGAGTTGGAATATTAAATTATACTATTGCAAAGTCCAGCACTCCCCCTAAGGCAAGTTGTTGTAGCGATTTGCGTGGTAAAGGAATACGTGGTGATGAACGCTGTTGGGATAGTGGCTGTTGTAAAGGCATGTGTGGTAAATGCATGTGGGATTCCATCATACAACCAACTGGAAATAACTAGAGGAGCAATTAGTACACTAATAGATCTCTACATACAATGAACATGCATTAACTTTAGTGACAATACTTGCAGGTTCAGGTTTCATCAGCAGCATGTCATGAGAGCTGAATAACCAAAATCAAAGATTGGAGTGTGTCACTCTCAAGGATCCAACCGGAGCAAGGGTTGGAGTTACTTGAACTCCCAAGGATAAACTCAGAACAAGGGTTGGAGTTACTTGAACTCCCAAGGATAAACTCAGAACAAGGGTTGGAGTTACTTGAACTCCCAAGGATAAACTCAGAACAAGGGTTGGAGTTATATGCACACTCAAGGATTTACTCAGAACATAGCGTGGGGTGCAAGCTTCATGCATTTATCGAGGACTCTGAAGTGCTTTCAATTGGCATTGCTGTTCATCAAAGAAACACAAAGCTTAAGTCTTTAATCCTTGTGCAATAACAGTTCTAGTACCAAGGTTGCAGGAAGGGTCCGGAATATGAACACCAAAGAAGTGCTGGATTAAATCGCAGAGTTCATGGAGGAAAGGTCTCTGAAGGCCTTGCCACTCGGTCGTGCTTACTACTATAGGAGCTTTAGTACCCACTAACCTGATATCAAGTACTTAGCCTAGTTCTTCCACTTCTCATGTTCAAAGAAGGTCTCAAGACTTTGACTCAGGGAGTCATGGGGGTCCCGAGTAGCTGTGCAGGAGGGAGAGAGTAGGAAGACGCCAAGGGAGCTGGAGCTGAACCACTGGTTCAGATGGACTTGGAAGAGACTAGAGCGCTTCTCTGTTCTGGCAGGATTCTTCAAGTGAGTGGCAACGGTGAAGCTTGTTCTGCAGGGAGTGAGGCCAAGCCACGATTCAGGGTTGGGCGGGGTTTATATACCCTCTTGAAGGCTCAATGGATGTAGCTAGATCATGTGTGGCAAGTGGGGCACATAGCCATCTGGAAGGTTCTCGAACCTTAGAGAAAACTCTTATTAATGCACTTGCTTTGACCTTACGGAATAGGCAGGTGCAACTTGTTGATCTGAACCAAATAACAGGAAACAAATGTATTGCTTTCACTCAAACGCCTAAGGCCCCAGTGACAGCAGGGGCAAGGCTTGCCATTGTCTCATGGGATTTGGGTGGAAGCTTGCAGGATTCAATGGAAAACCACACTAAGACCCTGGTAACAGAGCAAAGAGTTCAGATAAGTTATTGGTTTATTGATTTTGAGGACACTTGCAAATATTCAGATGCAATGCAAGCAATGGGGTTGGGGGACACTAAATACTCATGCATAATGGAATCACTGGTTGTTTTGGGGAACATCAGTTGTGGTATCATAGCATGCCATAATGCACGACTGAGGTAATACAACATGAGCCCAATGTGCTAGACCACTTTGCAGTGGTTGCAGGAAGGGGTCATGGCAGGGAGGACGCTCACAGGGGTCATGACACAATGCATGGGAATAAGCCAGAGGTTCGGCAAATAGGTTGAATTACTCTATGAGCAACCCACAGCCAGATCATTCTGAGCCATCCTCTCCTCAGAGAAGTATCCTCCTCCATCCTGCCGCTCTGTTCATCTATACTTCCCCCAATGTAGCTCGGAGTCTACATGAGAAGGCACCCCCCTGCACCAAGAAATTTTTGAAGATCAATAGTGAGGGGGCGCTTGCTAAATACCTGCAGCTTTAAGGGGCCCTGAAAGACAGTTGAGCATTGCAGCACATACCCAAATTGTGCAGACAATGAATGAATGAATGAATGAACAGAGACCTTTAGCACAGAGGAGAAGAGTCAAGTTTTTAATCTGCTCTGCATGTGAAAGGTAAATATTGTGCATGTACAATAACATCATATGATAATCTTTTGCGTTGAACATGTACTTACCTCAGGTAGGACGATGATATCCTTGTCTGAGGAATGCAAGCTGACACAAAGCCTTACCTGCTAGTTACAAGGCCACAGGCGGGGCTATTTGAATTGCCTTGTCTGCCAATGTGACCAAAGGTTTTTTGACAAAGACAGCACATAGCGAAGGCTTGCCTTTCCTTACACCATGCAGCTATTCCAAGAGTGGACTAGGGGGGTTCTTATACATCCGCAGATGGATTGTGCCAAATTTCCAGACTAACATGTAAATGTCCGTCGCATTGTCGGCAAGTATTTAATCCTCTCCAACTATGCAGGAGAAAGTAACCGATATTCATTAATGCAGATTACTTGTCATTTGTATGTGTGATGCATTCAGGTTTGAACATATGACTAACATTCACATTTCAACAGATTGTAATAGAATATGCAGAACAGATAAGTCATTATCATACTACCACTATTTGCCTGGTTCACAAAGGTATCTACACATTTGTGTAAGTTTACACTTATTCATTATGCATTATTCATAAAACTGCATTCTAATTGTAGGTGTACAAGCGTGGAAACTCCGTAGTCTGGGCGGAGAACTATAGACCAGCCTATCTTTTTATGTGAGGAGTTCTCTATGCTGAGTCTGGTGATTGATCCCGCCAGTGCAGAGATTCCGAACCAAGTCCGGCTATTCCACCCCAAGTGAGGAGACTCAATGGTCGTGAAGATGCTACCCATATGTGCCGTTGTGGAAATCGAAATAGTAGTAAACTAAGGGGCATATTTACAAGGAATGTCGGAGCATGGCGTTAAGCACAAAATGCTAATGCCTCACCTGCCATTCCAAAAATGCTGGGATGAGCTGTATTTACGAAGATACAGCAGAACCCTGTGCTTTCCATAGCGCTGGTGGTAAATTAAGCTGCCTAGCGCCAACGCAGGCACCCTTGCACTATAGTGCAAGGGTGTCTGCATTGAGGTAATGATTATTTAAATGCCGGAAGGTGTAAAAACAGTGATACATAAAGGAAATGAGATAGATCCCTTAGATCCATTTAGTGACTGGATCCCAAATTTTCAGACCTTGTTTTTTTTTCCTTATCCCCTTGAGCTTATACATAGCCAATTCTAAATGATAGATGGAGATTAACTTGCATTGCCAGTGATGAAAGGTCGGAGGTTCCATATCAATCCACCGAGAAGTGATACTAAAACGGAAGACGGACATAGAGATAAACAAAAATGCTTCTTCAGGAAAAGGTCTTTTCCCGAATTGATCTGCTTGGACACCAAAAATTACCAACTCAGGAGAAAGTTTTACGAGAATCCGTAGATTATTATTAATAAAGAATTCGATATCTGTGATATAACGAAGTAATTTTTCACATTTAAAAAACATATGGATAGAGTCCGCATCCACCTCATTACAGCGAATGCATCTAGAATCACCGCCGACCTTCCACTTGGCGAGCTTAGCGGGGGAATAATAAAGATCAAAAACAGACATGTAATGCTGGCTTTGAAGGGACCCATTGAAAAGTACCTTCATGGATATTTCGATGGATCTGCCTATATCGACATTTAGTATATCTAGTCTCCTTTGCCATTTACTCTCGACAGAGAGTAAATCATCTTCGGAGTGATTAATAATCATTTGATAGATTGAGCCTATTTTTTTTGTTTTATTAATAGTTTCTAAGATCTTATGACGGTGCATGCATGAGTTAATAAGAAGTCCTTTTGATTCCAAAAAGCTACGAATCTGGAGATACTTGAAAAAGTGATGCTGTGGTAAGCCATATTTAGCTCGGAGAGCCGAGAATGAGAGAAATTGAGCTTTTTCATATAAATCACCTAGAGTCTGTATTCCAGAAAGAAACCAAATTCTGATAGTTTGATCGTGAAATATCAGAGGCAGGGCTGGGTTATTAATGATTGGAGAATAATAAGTAATTTCAGCTAGGCATAAAATTTTATTCCTAAATTGTCGCCAAATTGTAAAACATGCTAAAATAATCTTAAATTTGGTCTTTTTATAGTAGCTGGGTTCAATAATTTTGACTAAGCATTGTGGGGCGGCCTTACCTAAAAGTAATTCATAAACTGAAGGATAAATAGATTCCTCGGTAATAGTGTCCACGAAAAGAAGTGCCCTCATAGATTTTAGACAAATGAGCCAATAATACAGATGAAAATTAGGTACACCCCACCCCCCTTTCAGCCTTGGCAAGAAACACCATTTTAACGCACGTCGAGAGCGGTGATACCCCCACAAGAATCTAGAAATCATTCTATCAATTCTTGTGAAATAATGTGCCTGAAACAGAAGCGGTATGGTGCGAAATAAATACAGAAACTTTGGTAAAATTAACATTTTAATGATATTAACGCGGCCAAAAAGAGAGAAATGGAGGTTGTTGAGTCTCTCTAAGGTTTTATTAGATGAATTCAAGACGGGCTCGATATTTAAGCGTACAATATCATCCACTTTGGATGATATCGTTATCCCCAGATATTGGGCTTCCAAATCGAAGACCATTTCTTTAGGTCGACCAAAACCAGAGTGGATCAGTTGGGTTTTGGCGACATTTAATTTGTAGCCGGATAGCGAGCCGAATTCTTCTGCCAGAGATATAATTTTTGGTAATGCACGGCTAATATCCACGGTGGTAATGGCGACATCGTCTGCATAGGCAAAAATTTTAAATGAGTTGGTATTAATTTTGACAGGTATAATATCTATCGCGAGGGATAAATTACGGAGATACGGTTCTAGATAAAGAGCGAACAACAAGGGAGAACAAGGACAACCTTGTCTAGTCCCTCTTGTTATCGGAAGGCCCTTCGAGACAGAATTGGTTAATCTGATGGTAGCTTTAGGCTGGACATAGAGGGCTTTGACGGAATTAATATATGAAATAGGGAAGCCCATCCAGAGCATGGTGGACCAAAGAAACTCCCAGGAGACCCTGTCGAACGCTTTTTCTGCGTCCAACAGGGCCACCGCAACAGGAGATTCAGATGTCTGAGCCCAGTCTAATAAGGCAATTATTTTCTTAACATGATCTGTAGGGTCTCTTTTCAAAATAAAGCCATGTTGTCTGATAGAGACAAGAGTAGGCATCAATGAGTTCAATCTGTTAGCTAATATCTTTGAATAAAGTTTACTATCGGTGGGAATCAGGGAGATAGGGCGATATGAGCCTAATTCTTCGCTATTCTTACCTTTTTTTAAAAAAATTACAATGGTTGCAATGGACCATGAAGGAGGTGGATTGCCAGCGAAAGCTGAAGAAAAAATCTTCATTAGCTCTGGTTTTAAGATTCCTCTAAATACTCGATAAAATTCTAGAGGAATAGAGTCAGGGCCCATAGCTTTCCCAGTCGCCAGGCCAGTAATAGCGAGTTCAATCTCGTCCCAAGTAACTGGGGTACTGAGACACTCCGCATGTTCTGGTGACATTCCTGTAGTTCGGATCTTATCAAGATATTTTTTTATATCGAGATCCGGAACACTATCCGATTGATGATAGAGCAATTGATAGTATTCGTTGAAAGCGGCAAGTATGTCTTCTTTAGAGGTTTTAGAGACTCCATAGAGATCTTGAATTTTGAGAATCTCATTTACAGTAGCTTTTTGACGTAGTCTGATTGCTAAAATTTTCCCAGTTTGTTCACTCAGTTCGTAGCTTTCAGTGCGATGTTGATTGTGGAGTAAAGCTACTTGATCAGCAATATGGGTGTAAACAAAGCTACGTTTAAGTGATAGATCCAGTTGGGATTCCTCTATGTCACGATTGAGTTTGATACATTCAGCTAGCCGAGTCTCTGCAGATAAAACCATGTCACAATCCTTTTTGAATTTGTTACGCTTTTCTTTTAATTGAAAATTAGAATATTTTAGTGTCTCTCCCCGTACCACAGATTTAAATGTGTCCCAAACTACTGGGACTGAAGCTGATTGATTGTTAAATTCAAAAAAATCCCGGATGACTTTAGACATAAATTGAAAATAATCTGGTTGTAAAAGTAAATTCCGTTGGAAGGTCCAGATTGATCTGTGCCTTTGTTCGGTTGATGGAATGCTAAATTTTAAACAAAGGGGATTATGATCCGACAACAGCCTAGGTAGAATTTCTACCACAATTTTACCCAAAAAGAACTGAGATAAGAAAAAATAATCAATCCGAACGTGTTTCTTGTGGGGAGCAGAAAAGAAGGTGTAGCCATACTCATCTGGATGGAGAGTGTGCCAAGCATCAGATAAAGCATTGTCTAATACCAAAGATCGTAGAGCCTTGAAAGACCGTGGCTTTGATCCTTTATACTTTAAATTTTGTCTAATGTTGAGGGCAGCGTTAATATGAATGTTTAAATCCCCACAGAAAATAATGGGCAAGCTGCACAGGGCGAGTTCGTGATTGAGATGATTAAAAAGCTCGGAATCCTCGAGGTTGGGGCCATAAACCGAATAAATCAAAAACCTGTTCTGAGAAATTAAGAGTTCTGCCATGGCCCAGCGACCCCATTTGTCAGCAACAGTCTTAATTGATATACCCAGATTCCTACGCATGAGTATGGCAACACCACGTTTGATACCAGTCTGCCGGGAAGCCACTACGAGTTCCAACCCTAGGCTCTTTAGCAAGTCTTTTTTCTCCCATGATAAGTGCGTCTCTTGGAGACAAAGTATATCTATTTGGAGCAAATGGATCATTTTGGACAAGATACCTCGCTTTTTCACATCATTGAGACCATTAACATTAAAAGTACAGATATTAATTATCTTATCCATTAGAATTTAAAACATAAGGAAAAAAAAATTGGGAGGCTAGACTTTATCGAGCAAGGCTCTGAGTATAATTGAATTCGAGCCAGGTTGGCAAAGAAGGTAATTGTTGTCCCTAGTTTTGAGGCATTAATAAAGCAATCTGAAGGACATAATATAGCTTGCAAGTAGCGGAACATTTTCATTGTGATTTGCTCAAATTGGACTGAAGTTGAATTACACCACCACCACCACCACCACCACCACCCCCCCCAAACCCACCCCTAGAACCTTCCCCTCACCCCGACACCACCCCCCACCCCCACCCGCCATATGAGGCACAGGGATAGCCAATCCCTGGGGTCAGCGAGTGCCCTCCTGCCCCGCTCCCAGATGACCCGAAAAAAAGAAAGAGAAAAAAAAAAAAAAAAGAGAGAAGAGAAGAAAGAGAAAAAAAAAGAGGGGGAGAAAATTACAATTCAGAGATGAGTTTAAACCAGCTGGGAGAGTCAGCCCAAAATTACTAGGTCGAAACTATAATATTAGAAAGTCATTCTTTTGAGAGTAGTCATTAATCATAGAGAGTCAAGATAGTCTTTTGCGATAATTTCGGAAACAAAAAATCTGGTTTGGTTTTTGAAAATGACTTTGAGTTTGGCTGGATTTTGTAGATAGACCGTAGCACCTTTGTCTTGGAAACCAGCCATTAATTGTCTTAATTGCCATCGCTTAGTGACAGTGGACTGACAAAAATCCGGCCGAACAAAGAAACAACAGCCCTTAGCGGAGCGTTTTTTGTCTGGTCTGGCGAGATCAGAGATAGCCTCTCTTGCCAAAAAGTTATTAAATCTCACCAGAATGGCTCTCGGATAGTCTCCCTCTTTTGGTCTGGATTTAATTTGAAACGGGAAACGATGAGCACGTTCAATGATCAGAGGCCAGTTCCAAGATGTGAGTTCGGGAAATGCCTCTGAGAAGAGATCGCAAATACATTTCCGAATGTCTGAACCACCTAAATTCTCAGGAACTCCAAGCACATGCAAGTTATTTCTCCGAGATTGATTTTCGATCTCGGCGAGCTTGAAGCTGACGTCATCCCGTTGTGCTTTGACTGCAGCGAGCTCTTTTTTTTGTGAAGCAACTTCATCTTCGAGAGAAGATATCCTGGTCTCAGCTTCGAGAACTCTGGCCGTCATGTCAGTACAGATTTTGGAGATTTTGGTGATCCGAGAGCACACACGGAATCGGGGGAGCCTAATGGAACTAAAATAGGATCAAAAACAGAGTTTAAGGAGGTATCTGCAGGTGCTATGGAAGGAGACTGTACCATTACGCTCGAGTTCGTAGCATTTTTGACAGCTTGTTTGTTGAATAATGCAGGGACAGTTTGATTAAGAGCCTTTCTCACACCTCCTTTTTTTGCCAACAAAGATGTTGATAAGGATATGGACTCACCGGGTAAAGCAGAGCTTCGAATTAGATTACCAGCCTCCAACTCCTCTGTCCCGGCATTTTGAGCAGTCTTGTTCTTACCGCTGCGTGTATTGAGAGACTTCACCGGCTGATTGGAGGCTTTCGGCGGCATGATGTATGCGGAGCAGAGCGCTGACTGTCTTGCCCAACAGACCGAGAGATGCCGGGTGAAATCACGCAGCCGAGGTAGCCGGATGACAAGAGGCCACATAAACAGCAGCAGGAACGAATGCAGGCAATCCGGTGCTAGCAACGCGAAACAGAGTCAGGTCAGGCAAGCGGGAAGCCGAGCCAAAATCCGCAAAGGAGGAGGAGAGCTCCGAAACACAGAGGCAGGACCAATGGCACTGAGCAGAATCAAAGTTCAAAACGAAGACAGCGGAGTCGTGCCGGTAATACTACACACTGCTTCGCGCTTCGTGCCTCGCGTCAGTGAGTTATGCGAGTCATGAGAACCATTGTAGAATCAGCCGCAGAGACCACGAACAAAATCGGGTAGTCAACTGTTCTCCCGTCGATGTCAACTCACATCGGGTCAAAAGGCTCTGGGAGCGGGACGGCAGGCAGCTCACACCGCTAGAGTAGCGGTCGCCATCTTGCCTTTCTTTTTTATTAAAGGTGTCCTTTCCTATACAACAACAATCACAAATGGCGATTTAAAACTTCTATGTGTGCTGTATTGTGCAGCTGACAGAAGTTGCAAATTGTCATTTTTTCAATGATAGTTTATGGGCAGTAAGGGACACCTTCCTGTACATAAACAATCAAGCATTTCTCCTCATTTCTCCATGTTAAGGACAGATTTTCCCTGTAAATAGTGGCAGTATTAAAATCCATGGGTGTTGCAGCGGAACGCCCACCGCAACACCCATTGCTCACCCCTTTCACGCTAAGTATAGCATAAAAGGGAGTCTTATTTATAAGGCAGCGTTACACCATATTAAGTGGCTTACCTCTGCCTTAGAAATAAGGTGAAGCCCCTATCTCCACAAGAACCTCATTAAAAGTGACGTTGCTGTGGCGATAGGGGCTTGTAAATATATCCCGTACACCTTAGTCTACTTTTACCTTAGTGAATAAGATCCACTGTCACTGGAACCCAGCTTTCCCCTGCAGATGAGCGCATAAGAAGGACACAACATGTCCTGGGTTGCTTCTGTTTCGGTTCAGAGAGGAGCTGGACCTCTCCCTTTGGAACAGGATTAAGACATTTGCATAAAGCTGGATCTAAAACTGAGGTGGCCATGTGTGAAAAATAACGATGTGGCTGCAATTAATTCAGGCATTCCATCCATCACTTTTTTTATGCTTTAGTGTGTTGGCCTATGTGGGATGAGTATGCCCAGACATGGGTCACATGCATTCTGTGTCATTGGAATCAGGCTATGCCCTGCTGATAAGCCCATAAGAAGGGCAAAAGCAGTCCTGGGTTGGTGTTTTTCCGGTTTGTGGAGAGCCTGGTTTAGAAGTTCGGGATTAACTGTTCCTGTTGGAGCAGGGTCAAGAAGGATTTGCATATAGCTAGGTCTAAACTGCATGGTATGCAAAAGAACAATGGTTTGGGATGAGCCCGAGTAATTACAAGTGGCTGAGTTTAATGCAAGCATCTCATCCATCATTTTTTTTTAGGTCGAGCCTGAGCCAGTGCGCAAGCGCTGATCCGGGGATGATCTGCGGTAGTTCAGTAGGGGAAGGAAGCCCCGCCCAGTCCCCCGCCCATATTTTTCATTGGCTTGTGTATTTGTAAATTCTGTCTTCTGATTGCTTAATAGGCATGTTAGTCCCTCCTTAGTATGGCCATGTTGTAATTTATAACCTCCCATGGCTACTGCCCCTTTACTTCAGTTCTTATACCGTAAGCACTATGGGCCAGATGCATCAAAGGGTTTTGCACATTCTGGTGCCGATCACGATCCGGTAAAAACCGGGTACGAACCGTCGGACGGAGCATATTCTCCGTCCGACGCGTACCCAGTCGTAGAAATGTACATTGAATTACGATTTGCACGGAAACACCATTTCCGTACGAATCGTGAAAAACCCCGACCGAACAAAATAAACCTACAAATGCGATCCAGGAAAGCGCCGACCTGACGTCGGGACGCTCGCAGCCTGCCATTCACGAACCAGGAATTACGATTCGCACCGACGTCATCCCGCACGGTGAATATCTTCTGGCTGCCAAAAACTGCCGGGAAATCAGGACGACGCGAACAAGGACGACCAGTACGCGACGGACAGACAGGACGACGCGAACAAGGAGTACCAGTACGCGACAGACAGACAGGACGACACGAACAAGGAGGAACAGTACGCGACAGACAGACAGGACGACCCGAACAAGGGGTACCCGTACGCGACGGACAGACATGGACCCGAACCTACGTGTCATCCCGGCCCTCATAGCAATCGACCTCCTCTACAGGTTACGACGCAGACGCCGCAGAAGGTCAGAACAACTAAGGGAGGGGGAAAGGGGGGGGGGGGGTGGCAGGACCAGGGCAGGCCACAAGCCCCCCACCAAAGTCACACAGCACACATGCCCTGGACATACCTGACTCCCAGGCCCTGGTCACTACGAGGGGGTGGGGGCATGTCCAGCTAAGCCAGCGACCGCCACAACGGAAGTCCCTCACGACGCGAACCGGCAACACAACCAGACCGGTAGATCCCGTACCCACGGCTGAAGAGCGTGGGTACGAGTCGTACCACGCCCACACCTACGTCACCCCAACAATGGCGGGACGGATCGTACCCACGTGGCAAAGGCCTGGGGACGGGCCGCACAAGCATCACATAGCGTGGGGACGGATATGTACGGACCGTACCCCCACCCAGTATGCATGGAGCGTACCCCCACCCCAACAGTGTAAGTACGACCCGTACCCCCACCTCGAATGCATGGAGCGTACCCCCCACCCCAACAGCGTAAGTACCACACGTACCCCCACCCGCGGTCTCATGGAGCATACCCCCCACCCCAACAGTGTAAGTACGACACGTACCCCCACCCGCGTATGCATGGAGCGTACCCCCCACCCCAACAGCGTAAGTACCACACGTACCCCCACCCGCGGTCTCATGGAGCGTACCCCCCACCCCAACAGTGTAAGTGCCACACGTACCCCCACCTGCGTATGCATGGAGCGTACCCCCCACCCCAACAGCGTAAGTACGACCCGTACCCCCACCCGCGTATGCATGGAGCGTACCCCTCACCCCAACAGTGTAAGTACGACCCGTACCCCCACCCGCGGTCTCATGGAGTGTACCCCCCACCCCAACAGTGTAAGTACGACACGTACCCCCACCTCGAATGCATGGAGCGTACCCACATCCGTGTATGTAATGAGCGTACATATTGTCAAATCGGAGAGGTGGGTGCAGAGTCCACCCAGCAGTGCCCTGACATGAGAGGGGTGGGTGCAGAGTCCTCCCAGCAGTGCCCAGACATGAGAGGGGTGGGTGCAGAGTCCTCTCAGCAGTGACCAGACATGAGAGGGGTGGGTGCAGAGTCCTCCCAGCAGTGACCAGACATGAGAGGGGTGGGTGCAGAGTCCTCCCAGCAGTGCCCAGACATGAGAGGGGTGGGTGCAGAGTCCTCCCAGCAGTGCCCTGAGACAGGAGGGGTGGGTGCAGAGTCCTCCCAGCAGTGACCTGAGACAGGAGGGGTGGGTGCCTATCACTCCCAGCAGAGCCCTGAGACAGGAGGGGTGTGTGCAGAGTCCTCCCAGCAGTGCCCTGAGACAGGAGGGGTGGGTGCCTATCACTCCCAGCAGTGCCCTGAGACAGGAGGGGTGGGTGCAGAGTCCTCCCAGCAGTGACCAGAGACAGGAGGGGTGGGTGCAGAGTCCTCCCAGCAGTGACCAGACATGAGAGGGGTGGGTGCAGAGTCCTCCCAGCAGTGACCAAAGACAGGAGGGGTGGGTGCCTATCACTCCCAGCAGTGCCCTGAGACAGGAGGGGTGGGTGCAGAGTCCTCCCAGCAGTGCCCTGAGACAGGAGGGGTGGGTGCCTATCACTCCCAGCAGAGCCCTGAGACAGGAGGGGTGTGTGCAGAGTCCTCCCAGCAGTGCCCTGAGACAAGAGGGGTGGGTGCCTATCACTCCCAGCAGTGCCCTGAGACAGGAGGGGTGGGTGCAGAGTCCTCCCAGCAGTGACCAGAGACAGGAGGGGTGGGTGCCTATCACTCCCAGCAGTGCCCTGAGACAGGAGGGGTGGGTGCAGAGTCCTCCCAGCAGTGACCAGAGACAGGAGGGGTGGGTGCAGAGTCCTCCCAGCAGTGACCAGACATGAGAGGGGTGGGTGCAGAGTCCTCCCAGCAGTGACCAGAGACAGGAGGGGTGGGTGCCTATCACTCCCAGCAGTGCTCTGAGACAGGAGGGGTGGGTGCAGAGTCCTCCCAGCAGTGCCCTGAGACAGGAGGGGTGGGTGCCTATCACTCCCAGCAGTGCCCTGAGACAGGAGGGGTGGGTGCAGAGTCCTCCCAGCAGTGCCCTGAGACAGGAGGGGTGGGTGCCTATCACTCCCAGCAGAGCCCTGAGACAGGAGGGGTGTGTGCAGAGTCCTCCCAGCAGTGCCCTGAGACAAGAGGGGTGGGTGCCTATCACTCCCAGCAGTGCCCTGAGACAGGAGGGGTGGGAGCAGAGTCCTCCCAGCAGTGACCAGAGACAGGAGGGGTGGGTGCAGAGTCTTCCCAGCAGTGACCAGACATGAGAGGGGTGGGTGCAGAGTCCTCCCAGCAGTGACCAGAGACAGGAGGGGTGGGTGCCTATCACTCCCAGCAGTGCCCTGAGACAGGAGGGGTGGGTGCAGAGTCCTCCCAGCAGTGACCAGACATGAGAGGGGTGGGTGCAGAGTCCTCCCAGCAGTGCCCATGGGACGCAAAGGGTGGAGTAGCCACAGATACCATGGCCACAAATGTCAGTCAGGTGCACAAAAACCCTGCAGTACACGTACCACATGTGTGCGAGGCTGGGAGTATACGCACGCATTGGTCCAAAAACAAAACATGTCCACATGAAGTCATGTCAATAGTCCACAAACACAAGTACAATGACTACCAAGGATGCCACGAATGATAAAGGTGGAGAATGGCCCAGCATGCATGTGCAAAGTTGAAGGACTCCGTCACACACCCAGCTAATGTACACACAGCTCCGCGCCAAAGTCAGGGGACACCCTGCAGGGAAGAAGTCAGGGTACACAGAGGAAGGAATACACCTTGCGGCAATAGCACCATGCAGCAACTGCTTACATGAATGGAGAAAGCTAGCTAACACCGTGTGATGGCACACAGATCCCAGGGTCCCCCCATGACCAGCACACTACTACATTTCCCACACACCCAACACATGAACACCACCCACAACCATGTAGCAACCCCAACAACAGCAATACCAGCAAAGCAGGATTGTTCCAAGGCAAAAAAACAATAGCTTTATTCAGCAGGACCAAATAACTGGTATGTAGAAAGTTCAATATGTACAAAGCCCATAGGGCAGTCCAGGAGTCACAGCTGGATGGGGGACACAGTGGGATGCGTGTCCCCTAGCTTGCCTGCACAGTTACATTCCGTCGTCTTCCACAGGGGTGAGGGCATGATGTGGGGGGGAAGAAACAGGCACCGCAGGGACAGGAGGGCTAAGGGTAGGCGACGTGGGTGCAGGGATGGAGGACTCCACGACAGAGGGTGGGGCAGGGCCAAAGGCGGAGGCCAGGATCTCGCTGCACACCTTAGCAAGGTCCTCCAGGGACTCCCCTGCACCCGAAGGAACCACAGGCCCCAGGGAGGGGGGTGGGTCAGAGGGATGGGTCGCAGCGCCACTGGGGGAGGGTGTGGACAGGGGGGGGGACTCAACCACCCTGACCGGGGACTTCCTTGACCTCTTGCGGGGTGGTGTCACTGTGGGGCTCAGGGACAGAGCGGCCATGAAGGAGTCTTTGGGGGAGATGTGGCCAGGAGAGCTGAGGGGAGGGGATTTGGAGGGAGTGGATTTTGTGGAATGCGGACTCCCACTCTGGCTGCGTGTCACACGTTTGCCCCCCGACCCAGTGGGTGTGCCTACTTCACCCTGTGTGTGCGTGTCAGGAGGTGTGCGGCGGACCTTCCCTGCTGGTGTGGTGCCTGTGTCTGTTGTGGTGGGTGCATGCTTACGTCTGTGTGTATGTGGGACAGGCATGGGAGTGGGAAGTGTGGAAGGGGCAGGGGTAGGGGGTGGGACGTAGCGCTGCAGGAGACCCACTGCTGCAGTCAGTGTGGAGTCTATGGACCTCAGCAAGTTGCGTTGGTCAGCCTGCGATGAATGAATGCCCTCCAAGTATGCCTCCATGTTGTTGAGGGTCTGGCTGTGGGCATGGAGGACATTAAGGATCGCAGTCTGACCAATCTGCAACTGCCGCTGGATGTCCACAGACTCAGCATTGGTGGCAGCAGTGGAGACAGGGGCAGGGGGTGCGGTGCCTGGCAGGAAGGAGACATGCGGTGACCGGGCACGTTGGGAAGGGACACGAGCACGTGGGAGGCGGCTGATGCCAATGGAGGGGGCGGTGACAGGTGTAGGGCTTCTGTCAGATGGTGGTGCAGCCACCGCCCACTCGGAGAGATCATCCTCGGACCCGTCAGCTTCATACTCTGTTGTGCCAGTCGACAGGTCCCCGGGGTCACTCTCCACCGCATCAGTCCCACTCGATGTGCCAGGCGCGATGTCACCGCTGGCACTGGTGCTCGGTCCCTCCGCGCCATCTGTGTCAATGTCTCCAGCGTGTCCCCCGACGATGCTGTGGGCAGGGTGAAGAGACAGAAATTAATCATACACCTGTATACATATGTGACATGAGTCCAATCTACTTAGGGTACAGTGCATAGGCTATTCGGGAGCGCTTTGAATGCACGCTGCACTGAACGCGATCTTCCTAGCGTATTGCTTGCAGTTGCTCTGAGCGGCATTTTAAATCTGCCTGGTTTTGTATCTTTGTTTATTATCTGTTCATTTTATCCCTGATTTTAATGACCTGCCCCTCACTTGCACCTTAAAAACATTTCAAACTCACCGCTGTTTTGCGGACTCCTTCACTGAGACGCCGAGATTATCGAGCGGCCATATTGAGTGTGTATTGGGGTGGACTGTGACGCCTGGCGGCGCCATTTTGGGAGGCTTGACGTTCTAGTCGTCATAAGGACGCTAGACGTCTACATAAGGGGGATGATTTTAGGTAATGGTCTTTGCTATTCGGGAGCGCTTTGAATGCACGCTGCACTGAACGCGATCTTCCTAGCGTATTGCTTGCAGTTGCTCTGAGCGGCATTTTAAATCTGCCTGGTTTTGTATCTTTGTTTATTATCTGTTCATTTTATCCCTGATTTTAATGACCTGCCCCTCACTTGCACCTTAAAAACATTTCAAACTCACCGCTGTTTTGCGGACTCCTTCACTGAGACGCCGAGATTATCGAGCGGCCATATTGAGTGTGTATTGGGGTGGACTGTGACGCCTGGCGGCGCCATTTTGGGAGGCTTGACGTTCTAGTCGTCATAAGGACACTAGACGTCTACATAAGGGGGTCATGCTTGCGCGCAGCGGTATCGCGCAGCGGGGTCGCCGGACTGACGCTGGAGTTACGCCTGAGTTCGGCCCGTCTGCGCCCGTCCGCGCTGAGGACGTGCTGCAGGGCGGGCTGGACTCAACGGGTCAGGTAAAGTTCGCGTATTCATTTTCTGATATGCATGCTCTGAAGCCTCGGCCAGAGCCCTGTCATTACCGATTTTCGCCTAATGGTATTCGACATGCCATAGCATGTCACTCGTGTAAGGTATGTCTGACATTCTGCCGCCCCAACTATGAGGTTAACCATATCCCTCGCACTTCGCCTAATACTCTACCTCTGGGTAGTGGGTTCCTAATTAATGCAAGATCCCTAATTAAAAATAACGTTGCTTTCCATGACTTTGTGACTGCTAGGGATCCCTCTTGGGTATTTGTTACCGAAACATGGGCCTCGGATTCTTCGGGCCATGATCTGTTGTTGGCAATTCCTGATGGTTATGCCCTCCAGAGACTTGATAGAACTAGATGTAGAGGGGGTGGGCTGGCCATTCTCTACAAAAACTCACTCACCTGTAATATAAAGGTCTTATCCGAGTCCTTGGATTCCTTTGAAGCTTTATATTTTTCTATTTCTTGTTCTGCGTCGGCTTCCTTTACTGGCATCCTCATATATAGGCCTCCGGGACCTAGATCCAATTTCAGTAATGAGTTGCTCAGGATCCTAGAACCTTATTTTGGCAGGCCCTCTTTTACCATACTCGGGGACCTGAATTTTCATCTTGAGGATAAGGGCTGTAATGATACTCACGCCTTGCTAGATTCGCTTAACGCATGTGGCTTTTCCCAAATGGTCAGTAGCCCTACTCATCAGGCCGGTCATACTCTTGACGGAGTATTTACCAGTGATCTGAGACTGTCGGTCGATCTACCTGTTCGCCTGGCCTGGTCTGATCATCTGGCAGTACCACTGGAGCTGAAAGCCCCTCTAGCATGTGTGGCCTTACGGAATACCTGTAACAAACAACTTAAAAGGAATTTCAAGAATATTACTAATGAATCCTTATCCCCTTTTATAAGGGCTGGGCCGTCTTCCTCTTGTGGGGAAGCTGAGGAAGCTGCACAAGTACTTGCTAACTCTATTTCTAGAGCAGTAGAAGCATTGGCACCTGCTTCTTTCCGGTATATAGCAAGGCGCAGCCCCTCGGCCCCCTGGTACACTGACACACTAAGACTCCTGAGGCAGTCCTGTCGGAGGCAGGAGAGAAGATGGCGAAAGACATGGGATCCTTCTGAAGGCGAGGCTCATAAGCGCTTGCTACGAGGTTATAAGGCTAGGCTAATAAGTGAAAAGCAGGAGTTTTTCACCAACCTTACTGCCTCCCTTACCTCATCTAGGGAGCTTTTTAAAATTGTGGACTCTCTTTGTTCTCTACAAATGCCTGATCCGGTAGTTGGATCTCAGGAGCTCTGTAATAACATCTCGGACTTCTTTCATAACAAAATTGAGGACATATTCATTGCCCTGGAAGTTCAGAGGAGCACTTTGGGACTCCAACCTCCTTCGGCCCTTCTAAGCTCAGAAGTCTGGACGAGAGATCCTTCTAAGACTCTCTCCTGTTTTCCGCTACTATCCTCTGAGGAGATGGATCTTCTCTTAAATAGAATAAAATCGGCCTCTCCTTTGGATCCCTGACCTTTGAAAGTGCTGAAAGCATGTAAGGAGACCTTAGCACCCCCTTTGATGGAGGTGATGAATAGTGCGTTAACGCAGGGAGTCTTTCCGGCGGTCTGGAAAAAGGCAATTGTAAAGCCCTTGCTTAAAAAGCCCACCCTGGACCCGGAAACGCTTAAGAACTTTCGTCCGATATCTTTGCTTCCAGCACCGGCAAAAATGCTAGAACTCCATCTTAATATGCATTTGTCGGCCTTCCTAGATCTTTCTGGATATCTGGATGACTCCCAGCATGGTTTTAGGAAGTGTCACAGCACTGAGTCAGCACTCACTATGGTGACGGACTATATTCGAGGAAAGGTGGATCAGGGCCAGACCACTCTCTTGGTCCTCTTAGACCTCACTGCAGCATTTGATACTCTTTCTCCCTCGACGTTAACATCTCGTCTGAGGGAGTTAGGAGTGACGGGTACTGCCTTGAGTCTTTTGTCCTCCTTTTTAGAGCAAAGAGAACAAAGGGTTAAGCTTGGCGAATTTCTCTCCCCTGCTAAAGCCTTGCAATGCGGGGTTCCACAGGGTTCGGCTCTCAGCCCGACCCTGTTTAATATCTATATAGCCCCTCTAGCAAGGCTTGTGAAATCGCAGGGGATGGAGGTCGTGTCATACGCCGATGACACCCAAATTATGGTGTCCCTAACCCACTCGAAGGATATCTCAGCGTTCAACTTTAGGAGCTGCATGCAGGCAGTCTCCGAATGGATGATTTTAAACTCTCTGAAGTTGAGCGGTGATAAGACCGAAGTCCTGATTTTTGGGAACAATCAAGATTGTTGGTCTGATGAGTGGTGGCCCCCTTCTTTGGGTTCTTGTCCTATTCCATCTAAATCCGCCAGGAACCTGGGCGTCATATTTGACACTTCATTGTCAATGACCCTCCAGGTTAACAGAACGGTCTCTACTTGCTGGGGGATCATTAAGATTTTGAGGAGAATTGCCCACTATCTCTCTCCTCAATCACGTATGCAGATTGTGGTGGCATTGGTTGGATCAAGACTAGATTACTGTAATCCCTTATATGCTGAAATTAATAAGGGCTTGATCCATCGCCTTCAGGTGATACAAAATGCGGCAGCGCGTTTTGTTCTATCTTCTCCTGCTGCATCTTCGGCCACCTTAGCCAGGAAAAGCCTCCACTGGCTCCCCATCCAATAGAGGATTTCTTTTAAACTTCTGATTCTGGTCTTTGGAGCCTTAAGGGCAGATCCTTCTAATGCTCTGGGATCTCTCTTGACTTCCTACGCTCCCAGCAGGGCTCTTCGTTCTGCAAATATGCACTTGTTGGTAGTTCCTCGTTTTAGGAAAGTCAGATGGGGAAGTAGGCTTTTTCTGTTGTGGCCCCACGGCTGTGGAATGCTCTCCCCTTTGATATCAAGGTTCAACCCTCTATGACCATGTTCAAAAAAGCACTCAAAACCTGGTATTTTTCTAAGGCCTACCAGTAAGCAACTGTGACTGAAGATCCTATATTTGGTTAGGCGCCTTGACGCCCATTGGGCTAAGTTGCGCGTTATAAATCAATTTTCATTTCATTTCATTTCATTTCAAACAAAGGAAGAGTCACAACTACAAAAAAAGGTACACATGTAGGCCCTGCAAGACACAGTTGTGTGACCCACCATGCCATGGAAATAGCAATGGAGAGCATGACACAATAGCAAATGAGATGACATGGAACTTTGAATGAGGAGCAAGGCCCTGGGGACAATCCAGCACTGCATCTGCACCACACAGCGTGGCAGGCAATAGGGATGAGCAGGGCCCACATCCATGAACTAGAGGCACATGCTGCATAGGTCATCATGATAACATGCCCACCCTGACTGGCACACTGCACCTTGAGTGTATGTCCAGACAAACATCACACACTGGCCAGTCCTAGCAAGGAGATATCAGGTCTTGACATGTAGGCCATGCCCTCACCACCCACCCCCTACATGAGACAAATCTGTGGAGACACAGGAAGCACTTACATCTCTTAGTCTGGCAGAAATACACATGGGATGCAAAAAATCAGGATTGCACACAAAATACCCAAGGTGCGCCTGTCCATATAATCATTTACAAATGGGCATCATCAGATGATTGCAACAAGAAACACAGGCAATGGCCACCGTGAGTATGTACTTTGAAAATCAGGTCAGGATGGACAGTGGACACTTGTAATACAGCTCACGTCAATATACATGGTGGAGGGGAAGGGAGGCAGGAGAGCACTGCAATACTGTGGGTATCAGGATCTGCACAGCACCATAAACCCTGGAAGTGTATCCATGGAACAGTGCACTCACAAATGCTGGTGAAACACAACAAACACACATGTACCTACCCCCTTCCTGCTGCTGCATCTCCTGTAGACGCCTGTCCATGTCTGGAAACACCACCGCCAGCACACGTTTCTGGATGTGGGAGAGACGGCGGCGCCCGCGGTTCTTGTGGCTCTCAGGTGAGTCCCCCAGCAGGACCCGTGCGATCCTCCGCGTCCAGCACCGGATATCCTGCCAGCGTTTCCTCACCTGGGACATGCGCCGCCTCCGACCATCCGCACTCCTCACGGCGCTGACGGCGTCCAGCCATATCTGTGCCTTGGCTGAGGCGTCTACCTGTGAGGATTAACAAGTGACACTACATCAATACACCTGGCACATGTCACAGGGACACAGATTAGAACACATTAGCTATTCACATCAAGGCATAGTATGCATCCACCGCATTGCACCTTTGTCATAGGGACAGGATCCTCTGGGGGAAGCCTAAAGCAGGACGTGCCATTGAAAGGACACAGGTGGAATGAGGGCAACCACACTATCTCTTATCCAGGCCCACACTGTGCATCACACCCACCCCTCCTGTCTCAGGGCACTGCTGGGAGGACTCTGCACCCACCCCTCCTGTCTCAGGGCACTGCCGGGAGGACTCTGCACCCACCCCTCCTGTCTCAGGGCTCTGCTGGGAGTGTTAGGCACACACCCCTCCTGTCTCAGGGCACTGCTGGGAGGACTATGCACCCACCCCTCCTGTCTCAGGGCTCTGCTGGGAGTGTTAGGCACACACCCCTCCTGTCTCAGGGCTCTGCTGGGAGTGTTAGGCACCCACCCCTCCTGTCTCAGGGCACTGCTGGGAGGACTCTGCACCCACCCCTCCTGTCTCAGGGCACTGCTGGGAGTGTTAGGCACACACCCCTCCTGTCTCAGGGCTCTGCTGGGAGTGTTAGGCACCCACCCCTCCTGTCTCAGGGCACTGCTGGGAGGACTCTGCTCCCACCCCTCATGTCTCAGGGCACTGCTGGGAGGACTCTGCACCCACCCCTCCTGTCTCAGGGCTCTGCTGGGAGTGTTAGGCACACACCCCTCCTGTCTCAGGGCTCTGCTGGGAGTGTTAGGCACACACCCCTCCTGTCTCATGGCACTGCTGGGAGGACTCTGCACCCACCCCTCCTGTCTCAGGGCACTGCTGGGAGACATCAGGCATTCCCCCCCCGGGACCCCCCTACAGTACATGGCATGTGTGTCACACCTGGACACAATGGCAGAAGTCACAGTCACGAAAAAGGGAGACAGTCTGTGCCAGTGCACACTGCACTCACCTGATAACCTGGTCGCCCATACAGCATGGGGTACCGTGGGAGGATCACATCCACCAAAGCCATGTTCTCCTCCAGGGTGAATGGCTGTGACCTCTCCACAGCCCTTGTCATGGTTCCAGGGAATCAGTAGCAGCAGCTGGGTCGTGGAATACAGAGATGTGCAGGCAAGTGCTCCCTCATGGTACCAGGCTGCCTTATATCTGCCTTGCTGGCCCATCTCATGCACAGGAGTACAGGGTGATTGGTCACTCACATTTGCATCCTATGTTTCCTCCAATCCCTTCAAACCTAGCAGTCTGTAGGTTCTCAATCTGTTTTTTCTCCGGCATGATGTCAGCCCCACAAGCACATTGCAACAAAGTAGATTCATTCCAACTGACTTCTGCTGTGCACCTTCCTGAACTTGGTCTCCATGACAACCAGCATGCATGTAGGCCTTAATGCTTGTCCCTCATGGTCCCCAATGTAATTGTGAGCTTCACACACAGGTACGGTGCGTTCCGGGGCCCTAGGGCACCCCAAATGCATAGCAACGGCCCGTACACGCGTGCCTACGTTCACTATCACTATGGGTGTCCTCGCGTATGCGTACTCATTGTGGTACGGGCCGTACACACGCCTGTACGCTCCCTATCACTATGGGTGTTCTCGCGTATGTGTACCCATCGTGATAGTGAGTGTACAGGCGTGTGTACGGCCCGTACCACAACGAGTACGCATACGCGAGGACACCCATAGTGGCAGGGAGCGTACAGGCGTGTGTACGGCCCGACCGCTATGGGTGTCCTCGCGTATGCGTACTCGTAGTGGTACGGGCCGTACACACGCCTGTACGTTCACTATCACGATGGGTACACATACGCGAGGACACCCATAGTGATAGGGAGCGTTCAGACGTGTGTACGGCCCGTACCACAACGAGTACGCATACGCGAGGACACCCATAGCGGTCGGCCCGTACACACGCCTGTACGCTCCCTGTCACTATGGGTGTCCTCGCGTATGCGTACTCGTTGTGGTACGGGCCGTACACACGCCTGTACGCTCCCTATCACTATGGGTGTCCTCGCATATGTGTACCCATCGTGATAGTGAGCGTACACATGCCTGTACGCTCACTATCACGATGGGTACACATACGGCAGCACTCCCATAGTGATATGTGAACGTACACAGGCCCTCCCAGCAGCAGTATGGCGGATTTCACACATCACAGTGGTGACAGGCAGCACACAGGAAGGAATAGGGCGGACATACTTGTCCATGGATGGACATACTTGTCCATGAATGGACATCAAGGCATTGTCTGTGCATTACTACATGTGTGGGCCACAGGTGTGACAGGCTGTGATGTGGAACATTACTCCTGAGTCGAGAAGGCACCAGATGTATGATGAGATGTGTACAGATGTAATGTGTGACGGTGCTATGTGTGCCAGGCATGCCCTTGACTCATTTTACATGTGTGCATGTTGTACTGCACACTTGGGATGAGCGTCACTGGCATGGCACGGTCAACAACACACGCAAGTGTCCCCTGATGCCCGCTACAGGGGTTACCACACCAGACATGTCACTACCCACGTTGCACGATGTGACTATGTCATGTATGTGTGGGGGCTTCCCAGTATGTTGATGTTGTAGCACCCTCATGAGCTGCAGCTGTTGCAGAAAAAACATGTGTCTGTGTGTAGATTGACATTGCACACTGTTCCGCACACCATGCCACATGTGGTATCGGATGTGAGGTGCGCATGTATGCATGGGACACGGAGTTGCGTGACAAGGACATGTCTGCATCCTCTCAATGAATGCGTGGTGAGTCATGGCATGTGCACCTTCATGGCAAGGTGTGTGGGCTGTCCTAGTGGAATGTCATGTCACCTGTGGCTCTAGTGTTCCGCTACCAGTCTCTGCAATCGCCATCCTACTGCTGCTGATGTGTGGGTGTAGGTCACTCCTGTCTTGCGTCTGGCTGTTCACTTGCACTGGGACACAGCTAATCCCATGGCATGGCATGGGGAGGTTCTCAATCTCCGTGTGTATCTGGGTCTTGGTAGGAGTGTCACCTGGCAGCCATACGTGTCCAGGGCATGTGGCACATACCTGACTCCCTATGTAGCATATGTGTATTAACAGATTAACATGTGCTCAGTACATATAATTTGTTGTCGTTGTGCACTCACTCTTCCTTGTCACTTCCTCATTACTGCAGAGCGCCGCCTCTTGCCCGACCAATTCCGGACTTGGCTGACATGCGGGAGAATGACAGTATCCGGTGCTACCGCTTCCCCCAACCGTTGATTCTGGAGTTGACGGCGAGACTGGCACCACACCTGCAACCGCAGCACAGGTATCCTACGGCACTGACACCCCAGGTGAAGGTAATGGCAGCCCTACATTTTCTTGCCACGGGTACCTTTCAAAATACCATAGCTCATGTTGGTGGTATGTCCCAGAGCATGTTCTGCCGTGTGCTGCATGATTTCTTAGAGGCCATGTTGATTCACCTGGATGACTTCATCAAGTTCCCAAGCCCTGAACAGTTGACTGTGGTCAAGCGTGGATTCTATGCCCTGGGAGGGATGGCCCATGTCATTGGGTCCATAGATGGGACACATGTAGCTTTTGTACCACCACACGCACGGGAGGTAGCGTACTGCAATCGGAAGCACTACCACTCCATCAATGCCCTTGTGGTGTGTCTGTCCAACATGGTGATTTCACATGTCTGTGCTCGTTTTCCAGGATCAGCACACGGTGCCTACATCATGAGGCGTAGCAGGATGCCTGAAATGATGATGCAGCTGCGCAACGAACGAGCATGTGTTGTTGGTGGGTACAGTCTGCCTGTCCTGTATTTTGCTTTGCCTACCAGCATGACCGCTTCACCAGTTCTAACGCTGTCCATGTGCTTCCCATGTAGGGGACGCTGGCTATCCCAACATGCCATGGCTGCTCACACCTCTCCGCAACCCCATCACGCCGGCCCAGCTCCGCTACAACACCGCCCATGGCCGGACAAGGCGAGTGATAGAGAGGACGTTTGGCTTGCTGAAGAGCCGAATTCGGTGCCTCCACAAGACCGGCGGCGCGCTCCCATATGCCCCTGCGAAGGTCTGCAAAATCTTCATGGTCTGCTGCATGCTGCACAACATGGCAGTTGAGAAAGCTGTGCCACTCATCCTGGATGAACATGACCAGGACCATCCACCCGTGGAGGACGAAGGGCTTGGCAATGGGGCTAGTGATGTGGAGGATGTGGAGCCGCAAGAAGACATCCGGACTCGGCTCATACGCGACTTCTTTGCTTAGTGGTGAGTACCAGTGTCTGAGTGTGCACGCATTGGTCCCCGTGTGGCATGTGTTGTGATGTGTGTCTCCACCTGCATGTATGGCATGTGAGTCAGAGGTGTGTGTGGGTGTGTCACTGGAGTGACGGTGGCAGTGATGGTTGTATTTCCCCAGTCATAATTGTGACCTAGCATGTTGTCATCCATACATGTGTCAAGTTAATGCACATGCAAGTGTCTGTGCTTCTTGTGGCTGACTTCTTGTGTGTCTCTCTTCCCCAGGTACTTGCGCATGCCGTCTGCTGCTGGCATCGTTGTGGCACTGCTATTCCTCATGGACACGTCATCGTGTGCAGACTCAGCGTTACAGGCACGGACACGTTTTGAAGTCTCCATAGGGTAAGGGATGCATCAGGGGTGTATTGGGTGTGGCAGTTGTTCACGATGTGTGCACACTGCCTCTGTCGATGTTTGGTTCCTCTGCAGCCATGTGGCATCACCATGGGACACGACATGCAGCTGTGTACACCTGAATAGATGGTCTGACCGGTTGACAGTCATCAGTGATGGGATGGTGGATTGTGATGGTGGCATCAATGTGTGTAACACTGCCCTCTGACACATACGGTTTGCATTGGCTTGACATGGTGTGGGACTTCTACATCAGCGGATCAATGGTGTATGGCAGTCTCTCCGTGAGCAGCTGTGGGTGTTTAGCTGTTGGCCGACAATTGTGTGCCAGTTCCATGGCTATCACGCATTTGTGCTGCTGAAGGGGGGTGCCAGTGTTGGACCCACATGTTACTCCACATGAGGTGTACATGTGGACTTCAAGTTGCCTCTGCAATCCCAAATACATGACTAATAAAGGTGTCCCTATGCCTCCAAGGTGCCTCTTCTCGGTCAATGCTGGTGTGTTGCCACGGTGCATCCAGCATGTCTGGCAGGGTTTCCCCTGCTAGTGGCTATGTGTCTATGTGTCGAGTAGCAAGATGCAAGCTGTGTGTGTGGGCTGAGCCTGTGTATTATGCATGATGTCCATGACTGTGTGGGTATTGTGACATGTGTCATCCCCATGCATCCAACGTTGGCCAGGCCCCCATTCTCTGCATCCACCGGACTCAAGCTTGCAGGACATGCTTCTGCCACCTGTCTACACATACCTGGGTGCACCACAGGACACTGGCCTGGATCCCTGACCTCTGTGCATGACTGTTGCTGTACTCAATGTGTTTGTCAGCACGGTTGTGCGTCCACCCCCTCAGCTGGTTGGGCCCATCACGGGTGTGTATGGTGCTCCATGTCTGTCTTGCCTAATACACTGTGGCCCATGTGTCCTGTGCCAGACTCAGGCCCCAGGGTGTGGATGGTTGAAGTCTAAAGGGAACTCAGGCATGTTAAGACTTTACGACACACATGTAAGGTAATAATGCAACCAGCAGGCTTCTTCTCTTAATGGTGTGAATTTTAATTTTGTTGGGGGGTTGGGGGGGGGGGGGTTATGAAGTGAGGGGCTTTCAGGGAGTTTTGAATCCAAAGTTCAGTAGGGGAGTTGGTGTCCTTGCCATTGGGAATCCTCAGAGTCCATGCCACAGTCTTTGTCAACATTGGTCAGACAGTGACCAGCAGGGCCATGTGGCATAGAATGTCTCTTGATGCTGTGATGCTGTTGCTCCAGTGGGCCAGGTGCCAGGCCAGGTGTCCTGGGAGATGGTGATGTAGCGCCGACCCTCACGGTCCTTTCCGTGGCCGACCCGGCCTCCTGCGGGAACCCTCGGAAGCAGGCCGTGACGATGCTTGGGAAGCTCCGTCGGATGTTTCCTCCTCCCTCCCTGTGGGTGGTGATGTTCGACACCTTCTGGCACAGGGAGGGTTGCCCATTTTGTCGGCCATCCGACGGAGTGTATCGTGAATTCCCCTGTACACCGTCACGAGCTCAGCCTGTCCGTCCTCCATCCTCCGTTGGTGTTGCAGTAGACAGGCATGTAGCTCCGCATGTTGCTGGGCCTGCTGGGTCTTTATCCCCTCGAGGACGGACACAACCTGGGCCATGCCCGTGGTGTCCTGCCGGTATGAGTCCCGGATGTTTCGGACATGGGAAAAAAACGGCTCTGCAGCCAACTGGTCAGGCTCGCGCCTCCGCCGTCCTCCACTCCCACCACCCCTGCCCACTTGCGCCTGGCCTGCCCTTGTGGGCACATCGGGTCTCCGGGACCCCTGAGGGGTGGCATTGGCATTGTCGCCTGCCTCCTCCTGGGTGCCCGGGACACCGTGTCCCTCCTGGCCAGCCTGGCTGCTTGGTGGTGGTGGGGTAGGGATCCTGGGTGTCTCCTGGGATGTGGCAGGAGTGGGGGTGGTGGTTGGCCCAGTTGTACCTGACGCAGGTGCTGCAGGTGGTTGGACACCAGAGGGGCCAGGTTGGTCGGGGTCGTCCACAGAGTGGTGAGAGTCGTCGCTGCTGGTGGGATCGGGCCCCCGCAGATCCGGGTCCTGTGAGTCTTCCCCCCCAGTGTTGGGGAGTGAACCACGACGTTGACCTGTGTGTGAGAGAGACAATGTTAATTTTGAGCCATGCAACATCCATGTTTCATCAGTTTCAACGTTGGAACATTTCCTCTTGCAATTAGGATCTGTCTTGCATTCCACTCAGAGTGCACTTGTGCATGGGTGTTTCCCTTGGGCACCACTTTGTCCCCTTTAACTATGTGTGGCACAGTCTTACTTGCTGCGTCAAGTGTGACTGCAGTCAGCAGTGGAGTGGGCAGGTGTGGCGAGCCATGCATTGGTGCCTTCCGTGTAGCACTGTACATGTGCACATGGAGTGGATCCACACACTTATATATTGCAGGTAGCTGTCGTTGTGCTCGTGAACAGGTTGTGACATGGCCCTGTGTTTTGCCATGGGGAAGAGGGGGGGTTCTGCCACTGGCCACCCTTGGCGACATGCACGCAGTCTACCTGCTGACGAGCAGACATTCCCACACACCACACGGCTGATTTGCTCTCCCTGTGTCTCCCTCCCTCTCTGTCCCCCTCTCCCTCCCTCTCTGTCCCCCTGTCCCTCCCTCTCTGTCCCCCTCTCCCTCCCTCTCTGTCCCCCTGTCCCTCCCTCTCTGTCCCCCTCTCCCTCCCTCTCTGTCCCCCTGTCCCTCCCTCTCTGTCCCCCTCTCCCTCCCTCTCTGTCCCCCTGTCCCTCCCTCTCTGTCCCCCTCTCCCTCCCTCTCTGTCCCCCTGTCCCTCCCTCCGTGTGTCAGCCTCCTCCCTCTGTCGGTGTCCCTGTGTGTCCCTCCCTCTGTGTCCCCCTCTCCCTCCCTCTGTGTGTCACCCTCTGTCACCTCAGCCCAGCTTCCTGGACACACACTGTTAGCAGATCTTTGAATGGCCCTTGGCTTGTTGATGTGAGTTTGTTTCTGATCTCCAGCCACCCATTGGGTGTAGTGTCTGTCTCTGCGCTGCTGCTGTGGTGGTGTGTGCTGCCACTCTTTGACAATGTTGGCTGTTCATTAGCTGCTGCCATGTGCAAAACAGTGCCTTCACCCCCATGTGTTGATGCAATGCGTCCGCCATTTGCTGGCGAGTCTTTCCTGTGTGGGGACACAGTGTTTGTATGGCTATGACCTAGGCCATATGGGCAGAGAGCATTGTTGTCTGCTTCTGAGTTGCACTATGTGAATTTTGGGGCCCACCCTCCCGCCATCCGTGTTACCGTGTCATGTGTTGGTGTCGTCGGTGGCCTGTGACTTGCCATTGTCCAGCTGGGTGCATGGGGCATGGTGGCAGCAGTGGCATGTGCGTGTTCATGGAGTGTGGTTGAGTCATGCGATAGCTTGGGGTGGTTGCGTGCCTGTTAGTGATTTTGGTTGTGGATGACGTTCCCCCCATGTGAGGTGCGTTGTTTGTGCACTCACCCGGGTCTCGGATTCCTCCTAATCCTTCGACTGCCTCCACCGGCTGTATGGCCATCACCCTCTCCTCCCAGGGCTGTTGTGTTCCTCTGTCATCTTGGCTCGGACCCTCCTCCGCAGATCGTACCACCTGTTCTGGCATTCCTGCCTGGTCCTTCTGGTGTCGGCAACAGCATTCACAGCATCGACGATGGTCTGCCACAGGGCAGTTTTTGCTGCAATGCTGGTCTGTCTGACCAGTGTTCCAAAGAGCTGTGGCTCGACTCTGAGGATTTCATCAACAAGGACCTCCAACTCTCGGTTACTGAACTTTGGATTCTTGTTAGTGGGCATGGTGAGGGGTGTGGGGGTGGATGGGGGGGTGTGTGGATGGTTGTGGGTGTGTGGGTGTGGTTGTGCAGGTGTGTGTGTGTGTGAATGTGATGAGGGTGTGTTTGTGAAGGTGGTTGTGTGAAGGTGTGCAAGTGTATGGTGTGTTGAAACTTCGAGTTTGGTGCTGTGGGTTGTCTGTGGGGTCTGGCAGCAGTAAGTCTGTTGCAAAGGCTCATGGTTTGTGTGTGTGGGCCCTTTTTATTGGTCCATTGGTGGGTGTGGCTGTGTTTGAAGTTTGGGTGGGTGTGTTATAAGGAGTGGTGGTGTTTGGGGCCTCTGTTTGTTTTTGGCAGTTGCAGGTCAGTGAATGTGTTTTTTTAGTGTTTGTTGGCCATATTTAGTGGCTTAGTGCCATTCGAATGGTGTATTCTTGTGTTGTTTTGTTTTGTCCTGGTTGTGTACGTGCGTTTTTAGCGTGTGTACGGTGTGTACATGGGCCATTTGGTTGTACAGTGCTGTCCTTGTGTGTGGCTTGGTACAACTCGTACATGCGGTTGTGATGTTGGGGCCTGGGGTGCACTCCGTACTTAGGAGGTTGTGGTGGGGGTGCGACTCTGACGTACTGGGGTGTCCATACACGGTGGTACGACACGTACAGGGGTGGGGGTTCAACTCGAACGTACTGGGGTGTCCATACACGGTGGTACGACATGTACACGGGTGGGGGTACTACTCGAACGTACTGGGGTGTACATATACGGTGGTACGACACGTACAGGGGTGGGGGTTCGACGCGAACGTACTGGGGTGTACATACACGGGTGGAGGTTGGACATGTACACGGGTGTACATACAGGGGGGGGTGTACATACACGGGGAGTACGACTCGAACGTATGGGTGCTGGGGGGAGTGTTGGTCGCGTATGTGGGCACATGTCTCCATGGTTGCTGTGGGAGTTCGGTGCGGACGGTGTTTTTACCATACGGTTGTGAGGTCGGACGCACGGGTAGGATCGTGATTCCTGGGTCGGACTTGACTTTTCACATTTGTACGGTGAATCGTCCGAGGACGTGCCGGACACATTTTCCGACCCGAGGAAGTGTGGGGAATTATTCCCGAGGCGGTTCGTATGGACTTTTTACCATGCGAATCGTGATTGCCAGTTTGTACGGCACTTGTCCGATTCGTACGGTAAAAAGACCGGATACGAGTCGGACGGGCCTTTTTTTTACCGGATCATGATCGGCACCTCTGTGTCTATGGGAAAATGTGTTCATGCATATGGCCCTATATTATTTATTGAGTTTGTCCTGCTTGAGTCACGAGGACGTGCTTTGTTTACTTTTAGTGCGCTGTGCGCGCTTTCATTTTTGAAGGTGCCAGGACAAACCCGACCACTTGTGATGTCTAGACAGCGGTTTTACATTACCTTTCACTTTAGCCCACATAGCGCTTAAAGTTAGACGTGTTGCTTTGCAGCTGCTCTGTTTACTAAAGCGCATCTCTTGAGTTGTACAAAGATCTTGGGAGCCTCTGCCAAGGATGTGTGAGGGAGGCAGGGCAAACGGCTTTACTTCCATGGAAGAAGCAAGGATGAGGTGTGTGCATTACAGGGTTATTCCCGTTCAGGAAGCCGAGCAGGATGCGAGCAGGGCATGTGCACAGTTTTACTCTTTCACTGCAGGCAGGATCGGTCTGTGAAAGAAAGCCGGGGTGTGGGTGCACCCCAGATGTGTAACAATAGCCCCTGCAGCCCCCGCACTGTGCGGGGGAGGCCAAAACTCCAGGGAGCCCCCTCCGGTACCGTACACCGTGGAGGTCCCGGGAGGCTACGACGGCGGAGACCGGTTTCGTTACTGTTGGCCAGTTTTGCATGTTGCAAAATCGGCCCCAAGGGTCAGTAACAAAATCAGCAGCCCAGGGCAGTGCAGGTGTGTGTCTGAGACAGACAAATCGAAGTCTGTCTTTCATTTCCACGACATCAGTCATTGTGGCGATTAAAGACCTATTGACGCGTGCCATCAAGGTCATTTGAACGCTGTTCTTTTACTCTCTCTGCGCCTCGCTACATTTGCACAGCCCCCTTGCTAGATGAAGCCATCCGTAGTGTCACGTGGGAAAAGCCCTGGATACTCCCTTGTGTGCGCTGTGTGGGGTCGCAGATAAAGGGTGGGCGAGCCAACAACTTAACGGAGTGAGCCGGGTCAAGGGTCTTGCTTGGCCCTAGGAGCTCATATACGAGCCAAGCCTTCAAAATTTTTCCTTGTAAATCATGCCGTAAACCTCACGTAAAACATGCCGCTGACCGCGGCCCCCGCAGGGGGCCAATTGGCGGTCGGCGCCTTAGTGCCCCCGGGGCACTGGTCACCCCTCCCCACCCTCTCCCATAGGGAGGGGGCGGGGACGCCGACCGGAGCCCCCCTCCTCGGGCTGGCCAGCAAGTGACGCGCAATGCGTGTCACTTCCTGGCCCTGGTGTGAGAGGGAGACTATTTAGCCTTCCCCCACCCTTCCTGGCGACCTCTTTGTCCCCCACCTCGCCATTTCCCTCCCTACCGCTTACCCGGCGTAGGCGTTGGGTGGGGGGGTTTTCTGCGCGTTGTAATGTTTTCTTTTTTCGTTGCAGGCGGAGTTACAGGGCGATCTGGAAGCAGGCCGGTACAAAGGGTACCTCTGCGCGGCACCATAGGGGGTGCCTGAGCCAAAACCGAGGAGCCTCAGGGGAGGGTCCCGGAAGCCGTGTCGGCGCCCCACTAGTCCTGCGGGCGGTTGTGGGCCTGAACAACCGGGGGCTTGCTAAGCGACGCTCCACCCCGAGAGGGGGGGCGTGAGTAGAAGTTACCAACGGCACGTGATCGTAGAAAGAATCACCTGGATGGCAGCAACGGCGGGCATCGCTCCCGCGCTGCCCGGCTCATCAGGCGGGCAGGCGACCCAGTTGGTTGCCTGCCCTTGGATCGCCCGTAAAATAACCCACCCATTACATATTCTGGAATTATGTAATAAACCTGCAGCATTGTTACCCAACAACAACTGTCTTGTGTGTCATTTGGGTAACCTACTCTGGGGGAGGGGGGACAGCGGGGTGCCCCTGGGGGTACTATGACAAAGTCTTTTCAGAGTTCTAAGACGTGTATTTCTTTAACTTGCAGTTCTTTTTACATCACATTATCTCACTGCACTGACAAAGGTACTTATTTAAATAGATGTTTTTAAAGCACTAACCTAGGAGCGTTCCTGCACAACCCTCGAACTAAAAGGCAAGTTAGTTATGTGCACCCAGTGGGCCGCCCAGATTCTTACAGTTAATGCAACATTATTGTCTAATAAATAAAACACAATTATGTTCTGCTCTGCTGGTATTCTGAACCTGTGCATTGAAGGTGCATTCATATGCGGCAAGGATCGGGAACATGGCATATTTGACAAAGACCGCACAATTTGGTTTAGTGGGGAAGCCAGGATTAATCCCGTGTGTTCTAGTTTCGCTTTTACAAATCAGCCACTGAATCGGTGTCTGTTGCTCCTTTTACCTCAAATCTCAATGCTGTGCCTTCAACTCTTTTTGCAAGAGGATATAGCGAACACGGAAGGCCGAAACAACATGAAAACTCAGCTCATTTTGGGCTCAAGCTGAGCCGGAGCCTTGCATGTGGCTTGAGCCTCGAGTTGCTCGCCCACCTCTAGCAGCAGTTGTGCCGCTATGTTCGTTTGTGTTGCGATGACCCTCACCCCAGCCCTCACGGATCGAGCACGCGCTTCAGAGTCGCACGCAGCGCCGGACTGGCAGTAGCAGGTACCGGACCTGACCCTGGGAGGCTGGAAGGGTGGTGGGCTCGGTTTCATGACGAGGGCTGACTAAACAGAATGGGGGCCGATGGGTGACCGCCACCATTGGCTTTCAGCCTCCAGAGGACTCGAGTGAGTCGGGCACAATATAATCCTGCCACCCCGGGCATATTTACAACCAAGGTCCAGCTTGGTGTAAAAGCGGTCATTACATTGAACATTCAGACAGCGCGCACCACTAAATGAACTCCTTATTTGTCATGAAAAAAGATGCTATTGCTCCCCACGTCAAGTCACTCAATCCTCCTGTGCACGTGCCATTGTGTAACGTAACTGGTGCTCGTGGAAAACGCTTCAATTGGAGTTGAAAATGCCTTTGTAAAACTGCGAAAAAAGGAGGAAATGATCATAAAAGCCTGCATACTAGTTTCGATTTTAAAACCTTCTTCTTACTCACAGATTTCTAGAGAAGAAACCCTCCAGCTCTCTACGTCCCCCCTAGGCCCGGACTGCATGTGACGCGGGCTCCCTCAGTGGTATATGATTGCATCACATATACATTTCCGTAAAGAAATGTTCACCATAATCATTTTGCTTATTCATCGAGTGCACCAAATTTCCCAAATGCGATTCCTGTTCAAGAGACACTAAAACATTGCAAGCCACAAGTATCAGTCCCGCAAGACAGACCCTTGCATTTATTTGTAAACCCATCTCATGCAAGGGGTAGCAAACACCACTAATCCTTATTTGTTCAAACATTTTTACTGATTTTTAAAATATTGTGTATACTGCCTCCCCATTGTATTAAAATGTACATTAATAATTCTTTTGTGCTACATACCTAAACAATGAAAAGGTCCCAAAGGCGAGACCTATTGGCTATGCCAATGCTTGTTTTAATTTACTGTGTGCACGCAGCAGACGTACATTGCAAGCAGTGTGCATACAGCAGGCTCAAGCAGTGAGCAGTGTGCACACAGCGAGCTCAGTCGGCAAGAAGTGTGCATGTAGTAGGCTCAGTTGTGTGCACACAACAGGCTCAGTCAGAGTTGCCTTCATGCAGAAGGTAAAGTCCGCTTTCAGTGTACATGCAACAGGCCGTCACTGGCTTCTGTGCATGGACTCAGTGAGCGAGCTACATGTGTGCAGCAGGATCAGTCCGTGACCAATGTGCACACAGCCGAACTCTCCCACAAAGATGGTGTTTCTGTGCTGGAACTGGTTTCACACTTAGCCACCCCTCCTGTCTCTGTTTAACTTGGGAAGCACGCAATCCTAGCATGAGGCTGGCATAAATTATAATCAATTAAATGTTTGACACACCGGCAGGTGTTGGGTGCCCGCCCCCGGCGCAAATTTAACACGCGCACAACTCAAGATTAACGGATATCCTTGTTTGTTGCTCCTTGGTGAAGGCATCAAAAGGAGAGGATCATCTCCGGGCCACACAAAAACATAAAACCCTAACCAGACCTCTCTGCACATTATCCCTCCATCCCTTCGTTCAATAACCAGACCTTGGATGGCAGTCCCTCTCTGCACATTATCCCTCCATCCCTCCCTTTGAGAACCAGGCACCGGAGAGCAGTCCCTCTCTGCACATTATCCCTCCATCCCTCCCTTCGAGAACCAGACCTTGGATGGCAGTCCCTCTCTGTCACATTATTCCTCCATCCCTCCCTTTGATAACCAGACCTTGGATGGCAGTCCCTCTCTGCACATTATCCCTCCATCCCTCCCTTCGATAATCAGACCTTGGATGGCAGTCCCTCCCTGTCACATTATCCCTCCATCCCTCCCTTCGATAACCAGACCTTGGATGGCAGTCCCTCTCTGCACATTATCCCTCCATCCCTCCCTTTGATAACCAGACCTTGGATGGCAGTCCCTCTCTGTCTCATTATCCCTCCATCCCTCCCTTCGAGAACCAGACCTTGGATGGCAGTCCCTCTCTGTCACATTATTCCTCCATCCCTCCCTTTGATAACCAGACCTTGGATGGCAGTCCCTCTCTGCACATTATCCCTCCATCCCTCCCTTCGATAATCAGACCTTGGATGGCAGTCCCTCCCTGTCACATTATCCCTCCATCCCTCCCTTCGATAACCAGACCTTGGATGGCAGTCCCTCTCTGCACATTATCCCTCCATCCCTCCCTTTGATAACCAGACCTTGGATGGCAGTCCCTCTCTGTCACATTATTCCTCCATCCCTCCCTTTGATAACCAGACCTTGGATGGTAGTCCCTCTCTGCACATTATCCCTCCATCCCTCCCTTTCATAACCAGACCTTGGATGGCAGTCCCTCTCTGTCACATTATCCCTCCATCCCTCCCTTTGATAACCAGACCTTGGATGGCAGTCCCTCTCTGTCACATTATTCCTCCATCCCTCCCTTTGATAACCAGACCTTGGATGGTAGTCCCTCTCTGCACATTATCCCTCCATCCCTCCCTTTCATAACCAGACCTTGGATGGCAGTCCCTCTCTGTCACATTATCCCTCCATCCCTCCCTTCGATAACCAGACCTTGGATGGCAGCCCCTCTCTGTCATATTATCCCTCCATCCCTCCCTTCGAGAACCAGACGCTGGAGAGCAGTCCCTCTCTGCACATTATCCCTCCATCCCTCCCTTCGAGAACCGGACCTTGGATGGCAGTCCCTCTCTGCACATTATCCCTCCATCCCTTCCTTCGATAACCAGACCTTGGATGGCAGTCCCTCTCTGTCACCTTATCCCTCCATCCCTCCCTTTAATAACCAGATCTTGGATGGCAGTCCCTCTCTGTCACATTATCCCTCCATCCCTCCCTTTGATAACCAGACCTTGGATGGCAGTCCCTCTCTGTCACATTATCCCTCATCCCTCCCTTTGATAACCAGACCTTGGATGGCAGTCCCTCTCTGCACATTATCCCTCCATCCCTCCCTTTGATAACCAGACCTTGGATGGCAGTCCCTCCCTGTCACATTATCCCTCCATCCCTCCCTTTGATAACCAGACCTTGGATGGCAGTCCCTCTCTGCACATTATCCCCCAATCCCTCCCTTTGATAACCAGACCTTGGATGGCAGTCTCTCTCTGTCACATAATCCTCCATCCCTCCCTTCGATAACCAGCCCTTGGATGGCAGTCCCTCTCTGCACATTATCCCTCCATCCCTCCCTTCGAGAACCAGACACCGGAGAGCAGTCCCTCTCTGCACATTATCCCTCCATCCCTCCCTTCGAGAACCAGACCTTGGATGGCAGTCGCTCTCTGCACATTATCCCTCCATCCCTTCCTTCGATAACCAGACCTTGGATGGCAGTCCCTCTCTGTCATATTATCCCTCCATCCCTCCCTTCAATAACCAGACCTTGGATGGCAGTCCCTCTCTGCACATTATCCCTCCATCCCTCCCTTCGATAACCAGACCTTGGATGGCAGCCCCTCTCTGCACATTATCCCTCCATCCCTCCCTTCGATAACCAGACCTTGGATGGCAGTCCCTCTCTGTCACATTATCCCTCCATCCCTCCCTTTGATAACCATATCTTGGATGGCAGTCCCTCTCTGCACATTATCCCTCCATCCCTCCCTTTGATAACCATATCTTGGATGGCAGTCCCTCTCTGCACATTATCCCTCCATCCCTCCCTTTGATAACCAGACGTTGGATGGCAGTCCCTCACTGTCACATTATCCCTCCATCCCTTCGTTCAATAACCAGACCTTGGATGGCAGTCCCTCTCTGTCACATTATCCCTCCATCCCTCCCTTTGATAACCATATCTTGGATGGCAGTCCCTCTCTGCACATTATCCCTCCATCCCTCCCTTTGATAACCAGACGTTGGATGGCAGTCCCTCACTGTCACATTATCCCTCCATCCCTTCGTTCAATAACCAGACCTTGGATGGCAGTCCCTCTCTGTCACATTATCCATCCATCCCTCTCTTTGATAACCAGACCTTGGATGGCAGTCCCTCTCTGCACATTATCCCTCCATCCCTCCCTTTGATAACCAGACCTTGGATGGCAGTCCCTCTCTGTCACATTATCCTTCCATCCCTCCCTTTGATAACCAGACCTTGGATGGCAGTCCCTCTCTGCACATTATCCCTCCATCCCTTCCTTCGATAACCAGACCTTGGATGGCAGTCCCTCTCTGTCACATTATCCCTCCATCCCTCCCTTCGATAACCAGACCTTGGATGGCAGTCCCTCTCTGCGCATTATCCCTCCATCCCTTCCTTTGATAACCAGACCTTGGATGGCAGTCCCTCTCTGCACATTATCCCTCCATCCCTCCCTTTGATAACGAGACGTTGGATGGGAGTCCCTCTCTGTCACATTATCCCTCCCTCCCTTTGTTCAATAACCAGACCTTGGATGGCAGTCCCTCTCTGTCACATTATCCCTCCATCCCTCCCTTCGAAAACCAGCCCTTGGATGGCAGACCCTCTCTGTCACATTATCCCTCCATCCCTCCCTTCGATAACCAGACGTTGGATGACAGTCCCTCTCTGCACATTATCCCTCCATCCCTCCCTTTGAGAACCAGACACCGGAGAGCAGTCCCTCTCTGCACATTATCCCTCCATCCCTCCCTTTGAGAACCAGACCTTGGATGGCAGTCCCTCTCTGCACATTATCCCTCCATCCCTCCCTTTCATAACCAGACCTTGGATGGCAGTCCCTCTCTGTCACATTATCCCTCCATCCCTCCCTTTCATAACCAGCCCTTGGATGGCAGTCCCTCTCTGCACATTATCCCTCCATCCCTCCCTTCGAGAACCAGACCTTGGATGGCAGTCCCTCTCTGCACATTATCCCTCCATCCCTTCCTTCGATAACCAGATCTTGGATGGCAGTCCCTCTCTGTCACATTATCCCTCCATCCCTCCCTTTGATAACCAGACCTTGGATGGCAGTCCCTCTCTGTCACATTATCCCTCATCCCTCCCTTTGATAGCCAGACCTTGGATGGCAGTCCCTCTCTGTCACATTATCCCTCCATCTCTCCCTTCGATAACCAGACCTTGGATGGCAGTCCCTCTCTGCACATTATCCCTCCATCCCTCCCTTTGATAACCAGACCTTGGATGGCAGTCCCTCCCTGTCACATTATCCCTCCATCCCTTCCTTTGATAACCAGACCTTGGATGGCAGTCCCTCTCTGCACATTATCCCTCCATCCCTCCCTTTGATAACCAGACGTTGGATGGCAGTCCCTCTCTGTCACATTATCCCTCTATCCCTTCGTTCAATAACCAGACCTTGGATGGCAGTCCCTCTCTGTCACATTATCCCTCCATCCCTCCCTTCGAAAACCAGCCCTTGGATGGCAGTCCCTCTCTGTCACATTATCCCTCCATCCCTCCCTTTCATAACCAGACCTTGGATGGCAGTCCCTCTCTGTCACATTATCCCTCCATCCCCCCCTTCGATAACCAGACCTTGGATGGCAGTCCCTCTCTGTCACATTATCCATCGCTCCATCCCTCCCTTCGATAACCAGCCCTTGGATGGCAGTCCCTCTCTGTCACATTATCCCTCCATCCCTCCCTTCGATAACCAGACCTTGGATGGCAGTCCCTCTCTGCACATTATCCCTCCATCCCCCCCTTCGAGAACCAGACCTTGGATGGCAGTCCCTCTCTGCACATTATCCCTCCATCCCTTCCTTCGATAACCAGACCTTGGATGGCAGTCCCTCTCTGTCATATTATCCCTCCATCCCTCCCTTCAATAACCAGACCTTGGATGGCAGTCCCTCTCTGTCACCTTATCCCTCCATCCCTCCCTTTGATAACCAGATCTTGGATGGCAGTCCCTCTCTGTCACATTATCCCTCCATCCCTCCCTTTGATAACCAGACCTTGGATGGCAGTCCCTCTCTGTCACATTATCCCTCATCCCTCCCTTTGATAGCCAGACCTTGGATGGCAGTCCCTCTCTGTCACATTATCCCTCCATCTCTCCCTTCGATAACCAGACCTTGGATGGCAGTCCCTCTCTGCACATTATCCCTCCATCCCTCCCTTTGATAACCAGACCTTGGATGGCAGTCCCTCCCTGTCACATTATCCCTCCATCCCTTCCTTTGATAACCAGACCTTGGATGGCAGTCCCTCTCTGCACATTATCCCTCCATCCCTTCCTTCGATAACCAGACCTTGGATGGCAGTCCCTCTCTGTCATATTATCCCTCCATCCCTCCCTTCAATAACCAGACCTTGGATGGCAGTCCCTCTCTGTCACCTTATCCCTCCATCCCTCCCTTTGATAACCAGACCTTGGATGGCAGTCCCTCTCTGCACATTATCCCTCCATCCCTCCCTTTGATAACCAGACCTTGGATGGCAGTCTCTCTCTGTCACATAATCCTCCATCCCTCCCTTCGATAACCAGCCCTTGGATGGCAGTCCCTCTCTGCACATTATCCCTCCATCCCTCCCTTCGAGAACCAGACACCGGAGAGCAGTCCCTCTCTGCACATTATCCCTCCATCCCTCCCTTCGAGAACCAGACCTTGGATGGCAGTCACTCTCTGCACATTATCCCTCCATCCCTTCCTTCGATAACCAGACCTTGGATGGCAGTCCCTCTCTGTCATATTATCCCTCCATCCCTCCCTTCGATAACCAGACCTTGGATGGCAGTCCCTCTCTGTCACATTATCCCTCCATCCCTCCCTTTGATAACCAGACCTTGGATGGCAGTCCCTCTCTGTCACATTATCCCTCCATCCCTCCCTTTGATAACCAGACCTTGGATGGCAGTCCCTCTCTGTCACATTATCCCTCCATCCCTCCCTTTTATAACCAGACCTTGGATGGCAGTCCCTCTCTGTCACATTATCCCTCCATCCCTCCCTTTGATAACCAGACCTTGGATGGCAGTCCCTCTCTGTCACATTATCCCTCCATCCCTCCCTTTGATAACCAGACCTTGGATGGCAGTCCCTCTCTGTCACATTATCCCTCCATCCCTCCCTTCGATAACCAGACCTTGGATGGCAGTCCCTCTCTGTCACATTATCCATCCCTCCATCCCTCCATTCGATAACCAGCCCTTGGATGGCAGTCCCTCTCTGCACATTATCCCTCCATCCCTCCCTTCGAGAACCAGACCTTGGATGGCAGTCCCTCTCTGCACATTATCCCTCCATCCCTTCCTTCGATAACCAGATCTTGGATGGCAGTCCCTCTCTGTCACATTATCCCTCCATCCCTCCCTTTGATAACCAGACCTTGGATGGCAGTCCCTCTCTGTCACATTATCCCTCATCCCTCCCTTTGATAGCCAGACCTTGGATGGCAGTCCCTCTCTGTCACATTATCCCTCCATCTCTCCCTTCGATAACTAGACCTTGGATGGCAGTCCCTCTCTGCACATTATCCCTCCATCCCTCCCTTTGATAACCAGACCTTGGATGGCAGTCCCTCCCTGTCACATTATCCCTCCATCCCTTCCTTTGATAACCAGACCTTGGATGGCAGTCCCTATCTGCACATTATCCCTCCATCCCTCCCTTTGATAACCAGACCTTGGATGGCAGTCCCTCTCTGTCACATTATCCTTCCATCCCTCCCTTTGATAACCAGACCTTGGATGGCAGTCCCTCTCTGCACATTATCCCTCCATCCCTTCCTTCGATAACCAGACCTTGGATGGCAGTCCCTCTCTGTCACATTATCCCTCCATCCCTCCCTTCGATAACCAGACCTTGGATGGCAGTCCCTCTCTGCGCATTATCCCTCCATCCCTTCCTTTGATAACCAGACCTTGGATGGCAGTCCCTCTCTGCACATTATCCCTCCATCCCTCCCTTTGATAACCAGACGTTGGATGGGAGTCCCTCTCTGTCACATTATCCCTCCCTCCCTTTGTTCAATAACCAGACCTTGGATGGCAGTCCCTCTCTGTCACATTATCCCTCCATCCCTCCCTTCGAAAACCAGCCCTTGGATGGCAGACCCTCTCTGTCACATTATCCCTCCATCCCTCCCTTCGATAACCAGACGTTGGATGACAGTCCCTCTCTGCACATTATCCCTCCATCCCTCCCTTTGAGAACCAGACACCGGAGAGCAGTCCCTCTCTGCACATTATCCCTCCATCCCTCCCTTTGAGAACCAGACCTTGGATGGCAGTCCCTCTCTGCACATTATCCCTCCATCCCTCCCTTTCATAACCAGACCTTGGATGGCAGTCCCTCTCTGTCACATTATCCCTCCATCCCTCCCTTTCATAACCAGCCCTTGGATGGCAGTCCCTCTCTGCACATTATCCCTCCATCCCTCCCTTCGAGAACCAGACCTTGGATGGCAGTCCCTCTCTGCACATTATCCCTCCATCCCTTCCTTCGATAACCAGATCTTGGATGGCAGTCCCTCTCTGTCACATTATCCCTCCATCCCTCCCTTTGATAACCAGACCTTGGATGGCAGTCCCTCTCTGTCACATTATCCCTCATCCCTCCCTTTGATAGCCAGACCTTGGATGGCAGTCCCTCTCTGTCACATTATCCCTCCATCTCTCCCTTCGATAACCAGACCTTGGATGGCAGTCCCTCTCTGCACATTATCCCTCCATCCCTCCCTTTGATAACCAGACCTTGGATGGCAGTCCCTCCCTGTCACATTATCCCTCCATCCCTTCCTTTGATAACCAGACCTTGGATGGCAGTCCCTCTCTGCACATTATCCCTCCATCCCTCCCTTTGATAACCAGACGTTGGATGGCAGTCCCTCTCTGTCACATTATCCCTCTATCCCTTCGTTCAATAACCAGACCTTGGATGGCAGTCCCTCTCTGTCACATTATCCCTCCATTCCTCCCTTCGAAAACCAGCCCTTGGATGGCAGTCCCTCTCTGTCACATTATCCCTCCATCCCTCCCTTTCATAACCAGACCTTGGATGGCAGTCCCTCTCTGTCACATTATCCCTCCATCCCCCCCTTCGATAACCAGACCTTGGATGGCAGTCCCTCTCTGTCACATTATCCATCGCTCCATCCCTCCCTTCGATAACCAGCCCTTGGATGGCAGTCCCTCTCTGTCACATTATCCCTCCATCCCTCCCTTCGATAACCAGACCTTGGATGGCAGTCCCTCTCTGCACATTATCCCTCCATCCCCCCCTTCGAGAACCAGACCTTGGATGGCAGTCCCTCTCTGCACATTATCCCTCCATCCCTTCCTTCGATAACCAGACCTTGGATGGCAGTCCCTCTCTGTCATATTATCCCTCCATCCCTCCCTTCAATAACCAGACCTTGGATGGCAGTCCCTCTCTGTCACCTTATCCCTCCATCCCTCCCTTTGATAACCAGATCTTGGATGGCAGTCCCTCTCTGTCACATTATCCCTCCATCCCTCCCTTTGATAACCAGACCTTGGATGGCAGTCCCTCTCTGTCACATTATCCCTCATCCCTCCCTTTGATAGCCAGACCTTGGATGGCAGTCCCTCTCTGTCACATTATCCCTCCATCTCTCCCTTCGATAACCAGACCTTGGATGGCAGTCCCTCTCTGCACATTATCCCTCCATCCCTCCCTTTGATAACCAGACCTTGGATGGCAGTCCCTCCCTGTCACATTATCCCTCCATCCCTTCCTTTGATAACCAGACCTTGGATGGCAGTCCCTCTCTGCACATTATCCCTCCATCCCTTCCTTCGATAACCAGACCTTGGATGGCAGTCCCTCTCTGTCATATTATCCCTCCATCCCTCCCTTCAATAACCAGACCTTGGATGGCAGTCCCTCTCTGTCACCTTATCCCTCCATCCCTCCCTTTGATAACCAGACCTTGGATGGCAGTCCCTCTCTGCACATTATCCCTCCATCCCTCCCTTTGATAACCAGACCTTGGATGGCAGTCTCTCTCTGTCACATAATCCTCCATCCCTCCCTTCGATAACCAGCCCTTGGATGGCAGTCCCTCTCTGCACATTATCCCTCCATCCCTCCCTTCGAGAACCAGACACCGGAGAGCAGTCCCTCTCTGCACATTATCCCTCCATCCCTCCCTTCGAGAACCAGACCTTGGATGGCAGTCACTCTCTGCACATTATCCCTCCATCCCTTCCTTCGATAACCAGACCTTGGATGGCAGTCCCTCTCTGTCATATTATCCCTCCATCCCTCCCTTCGATAACCAGACCTTGGATGGCAGTCCCTCTCTGTCACATTATCCCTCCATCCCTCCCTTTGATAACCAGACCTTGGATGGCAGTCCCTCTCTGTCACATTATCCCTCCATCCCTCCCTTTGATAACCAGACCTTGGATGGCAGTCCCTCTCTGTCACATTATCCCTCCATCCCTCCCTTTGATAACCAGACCTTGGATGGCAGTCCCTCTCTGTCACATTATCCCTCCATCCCTCCCTTTGATAACCAGACCTTGGATGGCAGTCCCTCTCTGTCACATTATCCCTCCATCCCTCCCTTTGATAACCAGACCTTGGATGGCAGTCCCTCTCTGTCACATTATCCCTCCATCCCTCCCTTCGATAACCAGACCTTGGATGGCAGTCCCTCTCTGTCACATTATCCATCCCTCCATCCCTCCATTCGATAACCAGCCCTTGGATGGCAGTCCCTCTCTGCACATTATCCCTCCATCCCTCCCTTCGAGAACCAGACCTTGGATGGCAGTCCCTCTCTGCACATTATCCCTCCATCCCTTCCTTCGATAACCAGATCTTGGATGGCAGTCCCTCTCTGTCACATTATCCCTCCATCCCTCCCTTTGATAACCAGACCTTGGATGGCAGTCCCTCTCTGTCACATTATCCCTCATCCCTCCCTTTGATAGCCAGACCTTGGATGGCAGTCCCTCTCTGTCACATTATCCCTCCATCTCTCCCTTCGATAACTAGACCTTGGATGGCAGTCCCTCTCTGCACATTATCCCTCCATCCCTCCCTTTGATAACCAGACCTTGGATGGCAGTCCCTCCCTGTCACATTATCCCTCCATCCCTTCCTTTGATAACCAGACCTTGGATGGCAGTCCCTATCTGCACATTATCCCTCCATCCCTCCCTTTGATAACCAGACATTGGATGGCAGTCCCTCTCTGTCACATTATCCCTCTATCCCTTCGTTCAATAACCAGACCTTGGATGGCAGTCCCTCTCTGTCACATTATCCATCCCTCCATCCCTCCCTTCGAAAACCAGCCCTTGGATGGCAGACCCTCTCTGTCACATTATCCCTCCATCCCTCCCTTTCATAACCAGACCTTGGATGGCAGTCCCTCTCTGTCACATTATCCCTCCATCCCCCCCTTCGATAACCAGACCTTGGATGGCAGTCCCTCTCTGTCACATTATCCATCGCTCCATCCCTCCCTTCGATAACCAGCCCTTGGATGGCAGTCCCTCTCTGTCACATTATCCCTCCATCCCTCCCTTCGATAACCAGACCTTGGATGGCAGTCCCTCTCTGTCATATTATCCTTCCATCCCTCCCTTCGAGAACCAGACGCCGGAGAGCAGTCCCTCTCTGCACATTATCCCTCCATCCCTCCCTTCGAGAACCAGACCTTGGATGGCAGTCCCTCTCTGCACATTATCCCTCCATCCCGTCCTTCGATAACCAGACCTTGGATGGCAGTCCCTCTCTGTCATATTATCCCTCCATCCCTCCCTTCAATAACCAGACCTTGGATGGCAGTCCCTCTCTGTCACCTTATCCCTCCATCCCTCCCTTTGATAACCAGATCTTGGATGGCAGTCCCTCTCTGTCACATTATCCCTCCATCCACCCCTTTGATAACCAGAGCTTGGATGGCCGTCCCTCTCTGTCACATTATCCCTCATCCCTCCCTTTGATAACCAGACCTTGGATGGCAGTCCCTCTCTGCACATTATCCCTCCATCCCTCCCTTTGATAACCAGACCTTGGATGGCAGTCCCTCCCTGTCACATTATCCCTCCATCCCTCCCTTTGATAACCAGACCTTGGATGGCAGTCCCTCTCTGCACATTATCCCTCCATCCCTCCCTTTGATAACCAGACCTTGGATGGCAGTCTCTCTCTGTCACATAATCCTCCATCCCTCCCTTCGATAACCAGCCCTTGGATGGCAGTCCCTCTCTGCACATTATCCCTCCATCCCTCCCTTCGAGAACCAGACACCGGAGAGCAGTCCCTCTCTGCACATTATCCCTCCATCCCTCCCTTCGAGAACCAGACCTTGGATGGCAGTCACTCTCTGCACATTATCCCTCCATCCCTTCCTTCGATAACCAGACCTTGGATGGCAGTCCCTCTCTGTCATATTATCCCTCCATCCCTCCGTTCGATAACCAGACCTTGGATGGCAGTCCCTCTCTGTCACATTATCCCTCCATCCCTCCCTTTGATAACCAGACCTTGGATGGCAGTCCCTCTCTGTCACATTATCCCTCCATCCCTCCCTTTGATAACCAGACCTTGGATGGCAGTCCCTCTCTGTCACATTATCCCTCCATCCCTCCCTTCGATAACCAGACCGTGGATGGCAGTCCCTCTCTGCATATTATCCCTCCATCCCTCCCTTTGATAACCAGACCTTGGATGGCAGTCCCTCTCTGTCACATTATCCCTCATCCCTCCCTTTGATAGCCAGACCTTGGATGGCAGTCCCTCTCTGTCACATTATCCCTCCATCTCTCCCTTCGATAACTAGACCTTGGATGGCAGTCCCTCTCTGCACATTATCCCTCCATCCCTCCCTTTGATAACCAGACCTTGGATGGCAGTCCCTCCCTGTCACATTATCCCTCCATCCCTTCCTTTGATAACCAGACCTTGGATGGCAGTCCCTATCTGCACATTATCCCTCCATCCCTCCCTTTGATAACCAGACATTGGATGGCAGTCCCTCTCTGTCACATTATCCCTCTATCCCTTCGTTCAATAACCAGACCTTGGATGGCAGTCCCTCTCTGTCACATTATCCATCCCTCCATCCCTCCCTTCGAAAACCAGCCCTTGGATGGCAGACCCTCTCTGTCACATTATCCCTCCATCCCTCCCTTTCATAACCAGACCTTGGATGGCAGTCCCTCTCTGTCACATTATCCCTCCATCCCCCCCTTCGATAACCAGACCTTGGATGGCAGTCCCTCTCTGTCACATTATCCATCGCTCCATCCCTCCCTTCGATAACCAGCCCTTGGATGGCAGTCCCTCTCTGTCACATTATCCCTCCATCCCTCCCTTCGATAACCAGACCTTGGATGGCAGTCCCTCTCTGTCATATTATCCTTCCATCCCTCCCTTCGAGAACCAGACGCCGGAGAGCAGTCCCTCTCTGCACATTATCCCTCCATCCCTCCCTTCGAGAACCAGACCTTGGATGGCAGTCCCTCTCTGCACATTATCCCTCCATCCCGTCCTTCGATAACCAGACCTTGGATGGCAGTCCCTCTCTGTCATATTATCCCTCCATCCCTCCCTTCAATAACCAGACCTTGGATGGCAGTCCCTCTCTGTCACCTTATCCCTCCATCCCTCCCTTTGATAACCAGATCTTGGATGGCAGTCCCTCTCTGTCACATTATCCCTCCATCCACCCCTTTGATAACCAGAGCTTGGATGGCCGTCCCTCTCTGTCACATTATCCCTCATCCCTCCCTTTGATAACCAGACCTTGGATGGCAGTCCCTCTCTGCACATTATCCCTCCATCCCTCCCTTTGATAACCAGACCTTGGATGGCAGTCTCTCTCTGTCACATAATCCTCCATCCCTCCCTTCGATAACCAGCCCTTGGATGGCAGTCCCTCTCTGCACATTATCCCTCCATCCCTCCCTTCGAGAACCAGACACCGGAGAGCAGTCCCTCTCTGCACATTATCCCTCCATCCCTCCCTTCGAGAACCAGACCTTGGATGGCAGTCACTCTCTGCACATTATCCCTCCATCCCTTCCTTCGATAACCAGACCTTGGATGGCAGTCCCTCTCTGTCATATTATCCCTCCATCCCTCCCTTCGATAACCAGACCTTGGATGGCAGTCCCTCTCTGTCACATTATCCCTCCATCCCTCCCTTTGATAACCAGACCTTGGATGGCAGTCCCTCTCTGTCACATTATCCCTCCATCCCTCCCTTTGATAACCAGACCTTGGATGGCAGTCCCTCTCTGTCACATTATCCCTCCATCCCTCCCTTCGATAACCAGACCGTGGATGGCAGTCCCTCTCTGCATATTATCCCTCCATCCCTCCCTTTGATAACCAGACCTTGGATGGCAGTCCCTCTCTGTCACATTATCCCTCCATCCCTCCCTTTGATAACCATATCTTGGATGGCAGTCCCTCCCTGTCACATTATCCCTCCATCCCTCCCTTCGAGAACCAGACCTTGGATGGCAGTCCCTCTCTGTCACATTATTCCTCCATCCCTCCCTTTGATAACCAGACCTTGGATGGCAGTCCCTCTCTGCACATTATCCCTCCATCCCTCCCTTCGATAATCAGACCTTGGATGGCAGTCCCTCCCTGTCACATTATCCCTCCATCCCTCCCTTCGATAACCAGACCTTGGATGGCAGTCCCTCTCTGCACATTATCCCTCCATCCCTCCCTTTGATAACCAGACCTTGGATGGCAGTCCCTCTCTGTATCATTATCCCTCCATCCCTCCCTTCGAGAACCAGACCTTGGATGGCAGTCCCTCTCTGTCACATTATTCCTCCATCCCTCCCTTTGATAACCAGACCTTGGATGGCAGTCCCTCTCTGCACATTATCCCTCCATCCCTCCCTTCGATAATCAGACCTTGGATGGCAGTCCCTCCCTGTCACATTATCCCTCCATCCCTCCCTTCGATAACCATACCTTGGATGGCAGTCCCTCTCTGCACATTATCCCTCCATCCCTCCCTTTGATAACCAGACCTTGGATGGCAATCCCTCTCTGTCACATTATTCCTCCATCCCTCCCTTTGATAACCAGACCTTGGATGGTAGTCCCTCTCTGCACATTATCCCTCCATCCCTCCCTTTCATAACCAGACCTTGGATGGCAGTCCCTCTCTGTCACATTATCCCTCCATCCCTCCCTTTGATAACCAGACCTTGGATGGCAGTCCCTCTCTGTCACATTATTCCTCCATCCCTCCCTTTGATAACCAGACCTTGGATGGTAGTCCCTCTCTGCACATTATCCCTCCATCCCTCCCTTTCATAACCAGACCTTGGATGGCAGTCCCTCTCTGTCACATTATCCCTCCATCCCTCCCTTCGATAACCAGACCTTGGATGGCAGTCCCTCTCTGTCACATTATCCATCCCTCCATCCCTCCCTTCGATAACCAGACCTTGGATGGCAGTCCCTCTCTGTCATATTATCCTTCCATCCCTCCCTTCGAGAACCAGACGCTGGAGAGCAGTCCCTCTCTGCACATTATCCATCCATCCCTCCCTTCGAGAACCAGACCTTGGATGGCAGTCCCTCTCTGCACATTATCCCTCCATCCCTTCCTTCGATAACCAGACCTTGGATGGCAGTCCCTCTCTGTCACCTTATCCCTCCATCCCTCCCTTTAATAACCAGATCTTGGATGGCAGTCCCTCTCTGTCACATTATCCCTCCATCCCTCCCTTTGATAACCAGACCTTGGATGGCAGTCCCTCTCTGTCACATTATCCCTCATCCCTCCCTTTGATAACCAGACCTTGGATGGCAGTCCCTCTCTGCACATTATCCCTCCATCCCTCCCTTTGATAACCAGACCTTGGATGGCAGTCCCTCCCTGTCACATTATCCCTCCATCCCTCCCTTTGATAACCAGAACTTGGATGGCAGTCCCTCTCTGCACATTATCCCCCCATCCCTCCCTTTGATAACCAGACCTTGGATGGCAGTCTCTCTCTGTCACATAATCCTCCATCCCTCCCTTCGATAACCAGCCCTTGGATGGCAGTCCCTCTCTGCACATTATCCCTCCATCCCTCCCTTCGAGAACCAGACACCGGAGAGCAGTCCCTCTCTGCACATTATCCCTCCATCCCTCCCTTCGAGAACCAGACCTTGGATGGCAGTCGCTCTCTGCACATTATCCCTCCATCCCTTCCTTCGATAACCAGACCTTGGATGGCAGTCCCTCTCTGTCATATTATCCCTCCATCCCTCCCTTCAATAACCAGACCTTGGATGGCAGTCCCTCTCTGCACATTATCCCTCCATCCCTCCCTTCGATAACCAGTCCTTGGATGGCAGCCCCTCTCTGCACATTATCCCTCCATCCCTCCCTTCGATAACCAGACCTTGGATGGCAGTCCCTCTCTGTCACATTATCCCTCCATCCCTCCCTTTGATAACCAGACCTTGGATGGCAGTCCCTCTCTGTCACATTATCCCTCCATCCCTCCCTTTGATAACCATATCTTGGATGGCAGTCCCTCTCTGCACATTATCCCTCCATCCCTCCCTTTGATAACCAGACGTTGGATGGCAGTCCCTCACTGTCACATTATCCCTCCATCCCTTCGTTCAATAACCAGACCTTGGATGGCAGTCCCTCTCTGTCACATTATCCATCCATCCCTCTCTTTGATAACCAGACCTTGGATGGCAGTCCCTCTCTGCACATTATCCCTCCATCCCTCCCTTTGATAACCAGACCTTGGATGGCAGTCCCTCTCTGTCACATTATCCTTCCATCCCTCCCTTTGATAACCAGACCTTGGATGGCAGTCCCTCTCTGCACATTATCCCTCCATCCCTTCCTTCGATAACCAGACCTTGGATGGCAGTCCCTCTCTGTCACATTATCCCTCCATCCCTCCCTTCGATAACCAGACCTTGGATGGCAGTCCCTCTCTGCACATTATCCCTCCATCCCTTCCTTTGATAACCAGACCTTGGATGGCAGTCCCTCTCTGCACATTATCCCTCCATCCCTCCCTTTGATAACCAGACGTTGGATGGCAGTCCCTCTCTGTCACATTATCCCTCCATCCCTTTGTTCAATAACCAGACCTTGGATGGCAGTCCCTCTCTGTCACATTATCCCTCCATCCCTCCCTTCGAAAACCAGCCCTTGGATGGCAGACCCTCTCTGTCACATTATCCCTCCATCCCTCCCTTCGATAACCAGACGTTGGATGACAGTCCCTCTCTGCACATTATCCCTCCATCCCTCCCTTTGAGAACCAGACACCGGAGAGCAGTCCCTCTCTGCACATTATCCCTCCATCCCTCCCTTTGAGAACCAGACCTTGGATGGCAGTCCCTCTCTGCACATTATCCCTCCATCCCTCCCTTTCATAACCAGACCTTGGATGGCAGTCCCTCTCTGTCACATTATCCCTCCATCCCTCCCTTCGATAACCAGACCTTGGATGGCAGTCCCTCTCTGTCACATTATCCATCCCTCCATCCCTCCCTTCGATAACCAGCCCTTGGATGGCAGTCCCTCTCTGCACATTATCCCTCCATCCCTCCCTTCGAGAACCAGACCTTGGATGGCAGTCCCTCTCTGCACATTATCCCTCCATCCCTTCCTTCGATAACCAGATCTTGGATGGCAGTCCCTCTCTGTCACATTATCCCTCCATCCCTCCCTTTGATAACCAGACCTTGGATGGCAGTCCCTCTCTGTCACATTATCCCTCATCCCTCCCTTTGATAGCCAGACCTTGGATGGCAGTCCCTCTCTGTCACATTATCCCTCCATCTCTCCCTTCGATAACCAGACCTTGGATGGCAGTCCCTCTCTGCACATTATCCCTCCATCCCTCCCTTTGATAACCAGACCTTGGATGGCAGTCCCTCCCTGTCACATTATCCCTCCATCCCTTCCTTTGATAACCAGACCTTGGATGGCAGTCCCTCTCTGCACATTATCCCTCCATCCCTCCCTTTGATAACCAGACGTTGGATGGCAGTCCCTCTCTGTCACATTATCCCTCTATCCCTTCGTTCAATAACCAGACCTTGGATGGCAGTCCCTCTCTGTCACATTATCCCTCCATCCCTCCCTTCGAAAACCAGCCCTTGGATGGCAGTCCCTCTCTGTCACATTATCCCTCCATCCCTCCCTTTCATAACCAGACCTTGGATGGCAGTCCCTCTCTGTCACATTATCCCTCCATCCCCCCCTTCGATAACCAGACCTTGGATGGCAGTCCCTCTCTGTCACATTATCCATCGCTCCATCCCTCCCTTCGATAACCAGCCCTTGGATGGCAGTCCCTCTCTGTCACATTATCCCTCCATCCCTCCCTTCGATAACCAGACCTTGGATGGCAGTCCCTCTCTGTCATATTATCCTTCCATCCCTCCCTTCGAGAACCAGACGCCGGAGAGCAGTCCCTCTCTGCACATTATCCCTCCATCCCCCCCTTCGAGAACCAGACCTTGGATGGCAGTCCCTCTCTGCACATTATCCCTCCATCCCTTCCTTCGATAACCAGACCTTGGATGGCAGTCCCTCTCTGTCATATTATCCCTCCATCCCTCCCTTCAATAACCAGACCTTGGATGGCAGTCCCTCTCTGTCACCTTATCCCTCCATCCCTCCCTTTGATAACCAGATCTTGGATGGCAGTCCCTCTCTGTCACATTATCCCTCCATCCCTCCCTTTGATAACCAGAGCTTGGATGGCCGTCCCTCTCTGTCACATTATCCCTCATCCCTCCCTTTGATAACCAGACCTTGGATGGCAGTCCCTCTCTGCACATTATCCCTCCATCCCTCCCTTTGATAACCAGACCTTGGATGGCAGTCCCTCCCTGTCACATTATCCCTCCATCCCTCCCTTTGATAACCAGACCTTGGATGGCAGTCCCTCTCTGCACATTATCCCTCCATCCCTCCCTTTGATAACCAGACCTTGGATGGCAGTCTCTCTCTGTCACATAATCCTCCATCCCTCCCTTCGATAACCAGCCCTTGGATGGCAGTCCCTCTCTGCACATTATCCCTCCATCCCTCACTTCGAGAACCAGACACCGGAGAGCAGTCCCTCTCTGCACATTATCCCTCCATCCCTCCCTTCGAGAACCAGACCTTGGATGGCAGTCACTCTCTGCACATTATCCCTCCATCCCTTCCTTCGATAACCAGACCTTGGATGGCAGTCCCTCTCTGTCATATTATCCCTCCATCCCTCCCTTCGATAACCAGACCTTGGATGGCAGTCCCTCTCTGTCACATTATCCCTCCATCCCTCCCTTTGATAACCAGACCTTGGATGGCAGTCCCTCTCTGTCACATTATCCCTCCATCCCTCCCTTTGATAACCAGACCTTGGATGGCAGTCCCTCTCTGTTACATTATCCCTCCATCCCTCCCTTTGATAACCAGACCTTGGATGGCAGTCCCTCTCTGTCACATTATCCCTCCATCCCTCCCTTTGATAACCAGACCTTGGATGGCAGTCCCTCTCTGTCACATTATCCCTCCATCCCTCCCTTTGATAACCAGACCTTGGATGGCAGTCCCTCTCTGTCACATTATCCCTCCATCCCTCCCTTCGATAACCAGACCTTGGATGGCAGTCCCTCTCTGTCACATTATCCATCCCTCCATCCCTCCATTCGATAACCAGCCCTTGGATGGCAGTCCCTCTCTGCACATTATCCCTCCATCCCTCCCTTCGAGAACCAGACCTTGGATGGCAGTCCCTCTCTGCACATTATCCCTCCATCCCTTCCTTCGATAACCAGATCTTGGATGGCAGTCCCTCTCTGTCACATTATCCCTCCATCCCTCCCTTTGATAACCAGACCTTGGATGGCAGTCCCTCTCTGTCACATTATCCCTCATCCCTCCCTTTGATAGCCAGACCTTGGATGGCAGTCCCTCTCTGTCACATTATCCCTCCATCTCTCCCTTCGATAACTAGACCTTGGATGGCAGTCCCTCTCTGCACATTATCCCTCCATCCCTCCCTTTGATAACCAGACCTTGGATGGCAGTCCCTCCCTGTCACATTATCCCTCCATCCCTTCCTTTGATAACCAGACCTTGGATGGCAGTCCCTCTCTGCACATTATCCCTCCATCCCTCTCTTTGATAACCAGACGTTGGATGACAGTCCCTCTCTGTCACATTATCCCTCTATCCCTTCGTTCAATAACCAGACCTTGGATGGCAGTCCCTCTCTGTCACATTATCCATCCCTCCATCCCTCCCTTCGAAAACCAGCCCTTGGATGGCAGACCCTCTCTGTCACATTATCCCTCCATCCCTCCCTTTCATAACCAGACCTTGGATGGCAGTCCCTCTCTGTCACATTATCCCTCCATCCCCCCCTTCGATAACCAGACCTTGGATGGCAGTCCCTCTCTGTCATATTATCCATCGCTCCATCCCTCCCTTCGATAACCAGCCCTTGGATGGCAGTCCCTCTCTGTCACATTATCCCTCCATCCCTCCCTTCGATAACCAGACCTTGGATGGCAGTCCCTCTCTGTCATATTATCCTTCCATCCCTCCCTTCGAGAACCAGACGCCGGAGAGCAGTCCCTCTCTGCACATTATCCCTCCATCCCTCCCTTCGAGAACCAGACCTTGGATGGCAGTCCCTCTCTGCACATTATCCCTCCATCCCGTCCTTCGATAACCAGACCTTGGATGGCAGTCCCTCTCTGTCACCTTATCCCTCCATCCCTCCCTTTGATAACCAGAGCTTGGATGGCCGTCCCTCTCTGTCACATTATCCCTCATCCCTCCCTTTGATAACCAGACCTTGGATGGCAGTCCCTCTCTGCACATTATCCCTCCATCCCTCCCTTTGATAACCAGACCTTGGATGGCAGTCCCTCCCTGTCACATTATCCCTCCATCCCTCCCTTTGATAACCAGACCTTGGATGGCAGTCCCTCTCTGCACATTATCCCTCCATCCCTCCCTTTGATAACCAGACCTTGGATGGCAGTCTCTCTCTGTCACATAATCCTCCATCCCTCCCTTCGATAACCAGCCCTTGGATGGCAGTCCCTCTCTGCACATTATCCCTCCATCCCTCCCTTCGAGAACCAGACACCGGAGAGCAGTCCCTCTCTGCACATTATCCCTCCATCCCTCCCTTCGAGAACCAGACCTTGGATGGCAGTCACTCTCTGCACATTATCCCTCCATCCCTTCCTTCGATAACCAGACCTTGGATGGCAGTCCCTCTCTGTCATATTATCCCTCCATCCCTCCCTCCGATAACCAGACCTTGGATGGCAGTCCCTCTCTGTCACATTATCCCTCCATCCCTCCCTTTGATAACCAGACCTTGGATGGCAGTCCCTCTCTGTCACATTATCCCTCCATCCCTCCCTTTGATAACCAGACCTTGGATGGCAGTCCCTCTCTGTCACATTATCCCTCCATCCCTCCCTTCGATAACCAGACCTTGGATGGCAGTCCCTCTCTGCATATTATCCCTCCATCCCTCCCTTTGATAACCAGACCTTGGATGGCAGTCCCTCTCTGTCACATTATCCCTCCATCCCTCCCTTTGATAACCATATCTTGGATGGCAGTCCCTCTCTGCACATTATCCCTCCATCCCTCCCTTTGATAACCAGACGTTGGATGGCAGTCCCTCACTGTCACATTATCCCTCCATCCCTTCGTTGAATAACCAGACCTTGGATGGCAGTCCCTCTCTGTCACATTATCCATCCATCCCTCTCTTTGATAACCAGACCTTGGATGGCAGTCCCTCTCTGCACATTATCCCTCCATCCCTCCCTTTGATAACCAGACCTTGGATGGCAGTCCCTCTCTGTCACATTATCCTTCCATCCCTCCCTTTGATAACCAGACCTTGGATGGCAGTCCCTCTCTGCACATTATCCCTCCATCCCTTCCTTCGATAACCAGACCTTGGATGGCAGTCCCTCTCTGTCACATTATCCCTCCATCCCTCCCTTCGATAACCAGACCTTGGATGGCAGTCCCTCTCTGCACATTATCCCTCCATCCCTTCCTTTGATAACCAGACCTTGGATGGCAGTCCCTCTCTGCACATTATCCCTCCATGCCTCCCTTTGATAACCAGACGTTGGATGGCAGTCCCTCTCTGTCACATTATCCCTCCATCCCTTCGTTCAATAACCAGACCTTGGATGGCAGTTCCTCTCTGCACATTATCCCTCCATCCCTCCCTTTGAGAACCAGACGCCGGAGAGCAGTCCCTCTCTGCACATTATCCCTCCATCCCTCCCTTCGAGAACCAGACCTTGGATGGCAGTCCCTCTCTGCACATTATCCCTCCATCCCTCCCTTTCATAACCAGACCTTGGATGGCAGTCCCTCTCTGTCACATTATCCCTCCATCCCTCCCTTCGATAACCAGACCTTGGATGGCAGTTCCTCTCTGTCACATTATCCATCCCTCCATCCCTCCCTTCGATAACCAGCCCTTGGATGGCAGTCCCTCTCTGCACATTATCCCTCCATCCCTCCCTTCGAGAACCAGACCTTGGATGGCAGTCCCTCTCTGCACATTATCCCTCCATCCCTTCCTTCGATAACCAGAACTTGGATGGCAGTCCCTCTCTGTCATATTATCCCTCCATCCCTCCCTTCCATAACCAGACCTTGGATGGCAGTCCCTCTCTGTCACCTTATCCCTCCATCCCTCCCTTTGATAACCAGATCTTGGATGGCAGTCCCTCTCTGTCACATTATCCCTCCATCCCTCCCTTTGATAACCAGACCTTGGATGGCAGTCCCTCTCTGTCACATTATCCCTCATCCCTCCCTTTGATAACCAGACCTTGGATGGCAGTCCCTCTCTGTCACATTATCCCTCCATCTCTCCCTTCGATAACCAGACCTTGGATGGCAGTCCCTCTCTGCACATTATCCCTCCATCCTTCCCTTTGATAACCAGACCTTGGATGGCAGTCCCTCTCTGCACATTATCCCTCCATCCCTCCCTTTGATAACCAGACCTTGGATGGCAGTCTCTCTCTGTCACATTATCCCTCCATCCCTCCCTTCGATAACCAGCCCTTGGATGGCAGTCCCTCTCTGCACATTATCCCTCCATCCCTCCCTTCGAGAACCAGACACCGGAGAGCGGTCCCTCTCTGCACATTATCCCTCCATACCTCCCTTCGAGAACCAGACCTTGGATGGCAGTCGCTCTCTGCACATTATCCCTCCATCCCTTCCTTCGATAACCAGACCTTGGATGGCAGTCCCTCTCTGTCATATTATCCCTCCATCCCTCCCTTCGATAACCAGACCTTGGATGGCAGTCCCTCTCTGTCACATTATCCCTCCATCCCTCCCTTTGATAACCAGACCTTGGATGGCAGTCCCTCTCTGTCACATTATCCCTCCATCCCTCCCTTTGATAACCAGACCTTGGATGGCAGTCCCTCTCTGTCACATTATCCCTCCATCTCTCCCTTCGATAACCAGACCTTGGATGGCAGTCCCTCTCTGCACATTATCCCTCCATCCCTCCCTTTGATAACCAGACCTTGGATGGCAGTCCCTCTCTGCACATTATCCCTCCATCCCTCCCTTTGATAACCAGACCTTGGATGGCAGTCTCTCTCTGTCACATTATCCCTCCATCCCTCCCTTCGATAACCAGCCCTTGGATGGCAGTCCCTCTCTGCACATTATCCCTCCATCCCTCCCTTCGAGAACCAGACACCGGAGAGCGGTCCCTCTCTGCACATTATCCCTCCATACCTCCCTTCGAGAACCAGACCTTGGATGGCAGTCGCTCTCTGCACATTATCCCTCCATCCCTTCCTTCGATAACCAGACCTTGGATGGCAGTCCCTCTCTGTCATATTATCCCTCCATCCCTCCCTTCGATAACCAGACCTTGGATGGCAGTCCCTCTCTGTCACATTATCCCTCCATCCCTCCCTTTGATAACCAGACCTTGGATGGCAGTCCCTCTCTGTCACATTATCCCTCCATCCCTCCCTTTGATAACCAGACCTTGGATGGCAGTCCCTCTCTGTCACATTATCCCTCCATCCCTCCCTTTGATAACCAGACCTTGGATGGCAGTCCCTCTCTGTCACATTATCCCTCCATCCCTCCCTTCGATAACCAGACCTTGGATGGCAGTCCCTCTCTGCATATTATCCCTCCATCCCTCCCTTTGATAACCAGACCTTGGATGGCAGTCCCTCTCTGTCACATTATCCCTCCATCCCTCCCTTTGATAACCATATCTTGGATGGCAGTCCCTCTCTGCACATTATCCCTCCATCCCTCCCTTTGATAACCAGACGTTGGATGGCAGTCCCTCTCTGTCACATTATCCCTCCATCCCTTCGTTCAATAACCAGACCTTGGATGGCAGTCCCTCTCTGTCACATTATCCATCCATCCCTCTCTTTGATAACCAGACCTTGGATGGCAGTCCCTCTCTGCACATTATCCCTCCATCCCTCCCTTTGATAACCAGACCTTGGATGGCAGTCCCTCTCTGTCACATTATCCCTCCATCCCTCCCTTTGATAACCAGACCTTGGATGGCAGTCCCTCTCTGCACATTATCCCTCCATCCCTTCCTTCGATAACCAGACCTTGGATGGCAGTCCCTCTCTGTCACATTATCCCTCCATCCCTCCCTTCGATAACCAGACCTTGGATGGCAGTCCCTCTCTGCACATTATCCCTCTATCCCTTCCTTTGATAACCAGACCTTGGATGGCAGTCCCTCTCTGCACATTATCCCTCCATCCCTCCCTTTGATAACCAGACGTTGGATGGCAGTCCCTCTCTGTCACATTATCCCTCCATCCCTTTGTTCAATAACCAGACCTTGGATGGCAGTCCCTCTCTGTCACATTATCCCTCCATCCCTCCCTTCGATAACCAGACGTTGGATGACGCTCCCTCTCTGCACATTATCCCTCCATCCCTCCCTTTGAGAACCAGACACCGGAGAGCAGTCCCTCTCTGCACATTATCCCTCCATCCCTCCCTTTGAGAACCAGACCTTGGATGGCAGTCCCTCTCTGCACATTATCCCTCCATCCCTCACTTTCATAACCAGACCTTGGATGGCAGTCCCTCGCTGTCATATTATCCCTCCATCCCTCCCTTCGATAACCAGACCTTGGATGGCAGTCCCTCTCTGTCACATTATCCATCCCTCCATCCCTCCCTTCGATAACCAGCCCTTGGATGGCAGTCCCTCTCTGCACATTATCCCTCCATCCCTCCCTTCGAGAACCAGACCTTGGATGGCAGTCCCTCTCTGCACATTATCCCCCCATCCCTTCCTTCGATAACCAGATCTTGGATGGCAGTCCCTCTCTGTCACATTATCCCTCCATCCCTCCCTTTGATAACCAGACCTTGGATGGCAGTCCCTCTCTGTCACATTATCCCTCATCCCTCCCTTTGATGGCCAGACCTTGGATGGCAGTCCCTCTCTGTCACATTATCCCTCCATCTCTCCCTTCGATAACCAGACCTTGGATGGCAGTCCCTCTCTGCACATTATCCCTCCATCCCTCCCTTTGGTAACCAGACCTTGGATGGCAGTCCCTCCCTGTCACATTATCCCTCCATCCCTTCCTTTGATAACCAGACCTTGGATGGCAGTCCCTCTCTGCACATTATCCCTCCATCCCTCCCTTTGATAACCAGACGTTGGATGGCAGTCCCTCTCTGTCACATTATCCCTCTATCCCTTCGTTCAATAACCAGACCTTGGATAGCAGTCCCTCTCTGTCACATTATCCCTCCATCCCCCCCTTCGATAACCAGACCTTGGATGGCAGTCCCTCTCTGTCACATTATCCATCGCTCCATCCCTCCCTTCGATAACCAGCCCTTGGATGGCAGTCCCTCTCTGTCACATTATCCCTCCATCCCTCCCTTCGATAACCAGACCTTGGATGGCAGTCCCTCTCTGTCATATTATCCTTCCATCCCTCCCTTCGAGAACCAGACGCCGGAGAGCAGTCCCTCTCTGCACATTATCCCTCCATCCCCCCCCTTCGAGAACCAGACCTTGGATGGCAGTCCCTCTCTGCACATTATCCCTCCATCCCTTCCTTCGATAACCAGACCTTGGATGGCAGTCCCTCTCTGTCATATTATCCCTCCATCCCTCCCTTCAATAACCAGACCTTGGATGGCAGTCCCTCTCTGTCACCTTATCCCTCCATCCCTCCCTTTGATAACCAGATCTTGGATGGCAGTCCCTCTCTGTCACATTATCCCTCCATCCCTCCCTTTGATAACCAGAGCTTGGATGGCCGTCCCTCTCTGTCACATTATCCCTCATCCCTCCCTTTGATAACCAGACCTTGGATGGCAGTCCCTCTCTGCACATTATCCCTCCATCCCTCCCTTTGATAACCAGACCTTGGATGGCAGTCCCTCCCTGTCACATTATGCCTCCATCCCTCCCTTTGATAACCAGACCTTGGATGGCAGTCCCTCTCTGCACATTATCCCTCCATCCCTCCCTTTGATAACCAGACCTTGGATGGCAGTCTCTCTCTGTCACATAATCCTCCATCCCTCCCTTCGATAACCAGCCCTTCGATGGCAGTCCCTCTCTGCACATTATCCCTCCATCCCTCCCTTCGAGAACCAGACACCGGAGAGCAGTCCCTCTCTGCACATTATCCCTCCATCCCTCCCTTCGAGAACCAGACCTTGGATGGCAGTCACTCTCTGCACATTATCCCTCCATCCCTTCCTTCGATAACCAGACCTTGGATGGCAGTCCCTCTCTGTCATATTATCCCTCCATCCCTCCCTTCGATAACCAGACCTTGGATGGCAGTCCCTCTCTGTCACATTATCCCTCCATCCCTCCCTTTGATAACCAGACCTTGGATGGCAGTCCCTCTCTGTCACATTATCCCTCCATCCCTCCCTTTGATAACCAGACCTTGGATGGCAGTCCCTCTCTGTCACATTATCCCTCCATCCCTCCCTTCGATAACCAGACCTTGGATGGCAGTCCCTCTCTGTCACATTATCCCTCCATCCCTCCCTTTGATAACCAGACCTTGGATGGCAGTCCCTCTCTGTCACATTATCCCTCCATCCCTCCCTTTGATAACCAGACCTTGGATGGCAGTCCCTCTCTGTCACATTATCCCTCCATCCCTCCCTTCGATAACCAGACCTTGGATGGCAGTCCCTCTCTGTCACATTATCCATCCCTCCATCCCTCCATTCGATAACCAGCCCTTGGATGGCAGTCCCTCTCTGCACATTATCCCTCCATCCCTCCCTTCGAGAACCAGACCTTGGATGGCAGTCCCTCTCTGCACATTATCCCTCCATCCCTTCCTTCGATAACCAGATCTTGGATGGCAGTCCCTCTCTGTCACATTATCCCTCCATCCCTCCCTTTGATAACCAGACCTTGGATGGCAGTCCCTCTCTGTCACATTATCCCTCATCCCTCCCTTTGATAGCCAGACCTTGGATGGCAGTCCCTCTCTGTCACATTATCCCTCCATCTCTCCCTTCGATAACCAGACCTTGGATGGCAGTCCCTCTCTGCACATTATCCCTCCATCCCTCCCTTTGATAACCAGACCTTGGATGGCAGTCCCTCCCTGTCACATTATCCCTCCATCCCTTCCTTTGATAACCAGACCTTGGATGGCAGTCCCTCTCTGCACATTATCCCTCCATCCCTCCCTTTGATAACCAGACGTTGGATGGCAGTCCCTCTCTGTCACATTATCCCTCTATCCCTTCGTTCAATAACCAGACCTTGGATGGCAGTCCCTCTCTGTCACATTATCCCTCCATCCCTCCCTTCGAAAACCAGCCCTTGGATGGCAGACCCTCTCTGTCACATTATCCCTCCATCCCTCCCTTTCATAACCAGACCTTGGATGGCAGTCCCTCTCTGTCACATTATCCCTCCATCCCCCCCTTCGATAACCAGACCTTGGATGGCAGTCCCTCTCTGTCACATTATCCATCGCTCCATCCCTCCCTTCGATAACCAACCCTTGGATGGCAGTCCCTCTCTGTCACATTATCCCTCCATCCCTCCCTTCGATAACCAGACCTTGGATGGCAGTCCCTCTCTGTCATATTATCCTTCCATCCCTCCCTTCGAGAACCAGACGCCGGAGAGCAGTCCCTCTCTGCACATTATCCCTCCATCCCTCCCTTCGAGAACCAGACCTTGGATGGCAGTCCCTCTCTGCACATTATCCCTCCATCCCGTCCTTCGATAACCAGACCATGGATGGCAGTCCCTCTCTGTCATATTATCCCTCCATCCCTCCCTTCAATAACCAGACCTTGGATGGCAGTCCCTCTCTGTCACCTTATCCCTCCATCCCTCCCTTTGATAACCAGATCTTGGATGGCAGTCCCTCTCTGTCACATTATCCCTCCATCCCTCCCTTTGATAACCAGAGCTTGGATGGCCGTCCCTCTCTGTCACATTATCCCTCATCCCTCCCTTTGATAACCAGACCTTGGATGGCAGTCCCTCTCTGCACATTATCCCTCCATCACTCCCTTTGATAACCAGACCTTGGATGGCAGTCCCTCCCTGTCACATTATCCCTCCATCCCTCCCTTTGATAACCAGACCTTGGATGGCAGTCCCTCTCTGCACATTATCCCTCCATCCCTCCCTTTGATAACCAGACCTTGGATGGCAGTCTCTCTCTGTCACATAATCCTCCATCCCTCCCTTCGATAACCAGCCCTTGGATGGCAGTCCCTCTCTGCACATTATCCCTCCATCCCTCCCTTCGAGAACCAGACACCGGAGAGCAGTCCCTCTCTGCACATTATCCCTCCATCCCTCCCTTCGAGAACCAGACCTTGGATGGCAGTCACTCTCTGCACATTATCCCTCCATCCCTTCCTTCGATAACCAGACCTTGGATGGCAGTCCCTCTCTGTCATATTATCCCTCCATCCCTCCCTTCGATAACCAGACCTTGGATGGCGGTCCCTCTCTGTCACATTATCCCTCCATCCCTCCCTTTGATAACCAGACCTTGGATGGCAGTCCCTCTCTGTCACATTATCCCTCCATCCCTCCCTTTGATAACCAGACCTTGGATGGCAGTCCCTCTCTGTCACATTATCCCTCCATCCCTCCCTTCGATAACCAGACCTTGGATGGCAGTCCCTCTCTGCATATTATCCCTCCATCCCTCCCTTTGATAACCAGACCTTGGATTGCAGTCCCTCTCTGTCACATTATCCCTCCATCCCTCCCTTTGATAACCATATCTTCGATGGCAGTCCCTCTCTGCACATTATCCCTCCATCCCTCCCTTTGATAACCAGACGTTGGATGGCAGTCCCTCACTGTCACATTATCCCTCCATCCCTTCGTTCAATAACCAGACCTTGGATGGCAGTCCCTCTCTGTCACATTATCCATCCATCCCTCTCTTTGATAACCAGACCTTGGATGGCAGTCCCTCTCTGCACATTATCCCTCCATCCCTCCCTTTGATAACCAGACCTTGGATGGCAGTCCCTCTCTGTCACATTATCCTTCCATCCCTCCCTTTGATAACCAGACCTTGGATGGCAGTCCCTCTCTGCACATTATCCCTCCATCCCTTCCTTCGATAACCAGACCTTGGATGGCAGTCCCTCTCTGCACATTATCCCTCCATGCCTCCCTTTGATAACCAGACGTTGGATGGCAGTCCCTCTCTGTCACATTATCCCTCCATCCCTTCGTTCAATAACCAGACCTTGGATGGCAGTCCCTCTCTGCACATTATCCCTCCATCCCTCCCTTTGAGAACCAGACACCGGAGAGCAGTCCCTCTCTGCACATTATCCCTCCATCCCTCCCTTCGAGAACCAGACCTTGGATGGCAGTCCCTCTCTGCACATTATCCCTCCATCCCTCCCTTTCATAACCAGACCTTGGATGGCAGTCCCTCTCTGTCACATTATCCCTCCATCCCTCCCTTCGATAACCAGACACCGGAGAGCAGTCCCTCTCTGTCACATTATCCATCCCTCCATCCCTCCCTTCGATAACCAGCCCTTGGATGGCAGTCCCTCTCTGCACATTATCCCTCCATCCCTCCCTTCGAGAACCAGACCTTGGATGGCAGTCCCTCTCTGCACATTATCCCTCCATCCCTTCCTTCGATAACCAGACCTTGGATGGCAGTCCCTCTCTGTCATATTATCCCTCCATCCCTCCCTTCCATAACCAGACCTTGGATGGCAGTCCCTCTCTGTCACCTTATCCCTCCATCCCTCCCTTTGATAACCAGATCTTGGATGGCAGTCCCTCTCTGTCACATTATCCCTCCATCCCTCCCTTTGATAACCAGACCTTGGATGGCAGTCCCTCTCTGTCACATTATCCCTCATCCCTCCCTTTGATAACCAGACCTTGGATGGCAGTCCCTCTCTGTCACATTATCCCTCCATCTCTCCCTTCGATAACCAGACCTTGGATGGCAGTCCCTCTCTGCACATTATCCCTCCATCCCTCCCTTTGATAACCAGACCTTGGATGGCAGTCCCTCCCTGTCACATTATCCCTCCATCCCTCCCTTTGATAACCAGACCTTGGATGGCAGTCCCTCTCTGCACATTATCCCTCCATCCCTCCCTTTGATAACCAGACCTTGGATGGCAGTCCCTCTCTGTCACATTATCCCTCATCCCTCCCTTTGATAACCAGACCTTGGATGGCAGTCCCTCTCTGTCACATTATCCCTCCATCCCTCCCTTCGATAACCAGCCCTTGGATGGCAGTCCCTCTCTGCACATTATCCCTCATCCCTCCCTTCGAGAACCAGACACCGGAGAGCGGTCCCTCTCTGCACATTATCCCTCCATACCTCCCATCGAGAACCAGACCTTGGATGGCAGTCGCTCTCTGCACATTATCCCTCCATCCCTTCCTTCGATAACCAGACCTTGGATGGCAGTCCCTCTCTGTCATATTATCCCTCCATCCCTCCCTTCGATAACCAGACCTTGGATGGCAGTCCCTCTCTGTCACATTATCCCTCCATCCCTCCCTTTGATAACCAGACCTTGGATGGCAGTCCCTCTCTGTCACATTATCCCTCCATCCCTCCCTTTGATAACCAGACCTTGGATGGCAGTCCCTCTCTGTCACATTATCCCTCCATCCCTCCCTTTGATAACCAGACCTTGGATGGCAGTCCCTCTCTGTCACATTATCCCTCCATCCCTCCCTTCGATAACCAGACCTTGGATGGCAGTCCCTCTCTGCATATTATCCCTCCATCCCTCCCTTTGATAACCAGACCTTGGATGGCAGTCCCTCTCTGTCACATTATCCCTCCATCCCTCCCTTTGATAACCATATCTTGGATGGCAGTCCCTCTCTGCACATTATCCCTCCATCCCTCCCTTTGATAACCAGACGTTGGATGGCAGTCCCTCTCTGTCACATTATCCCTCCATCCCTTCGTTCAATAACCAGACCTTGGATGGCAGTCCCTCTCTGTCACATTATCCATCCATCCCTCTCTTTGATAACCAGACCTTGGATGGCAGTCCCTCTCTGCACATTATCCCTCCATCCCTCCCTTTGATAACCAGACCTTGGATGGCAGTCCCTCTCTGTCACATTATCCCTCCATCCCTCCCTTTGATAACCAGACCTTGGATGGCAGTCCCTCTCTGCACATTATCCCTCCATCCCTTCCTTCGATAACCAGACCTTGGATGGCAGTCCCTCTCTGTCACATTATCCCTCCATCCCTCCCTTCGATAACCAGACCTTGGATGGCAGTCCCTCTCTGCACATTATCCCTCCATCCCTTCCTTTGATAACCAGACCTTGGATGGCAGTCCCTCTCTGCACATTATCCCTCCATCCCTCCCTTTGATAACCAGACGTTGGATGGCAGTCCCTCTCTGTCACATTATCCCTCAATCCCTTCGTTCAATAACCAGACCTTGGATGGCAGTCCCTCTCTGTCACATTATCCCTCCATCCCACCCTTCGAAAACCAGCCCTTGGATGGCAGTCCCTCTCTGTCACATTATCCCTCCATCCCTCCCTTCGATAACCAGACGTTGGATGACAGTCCCTCTCTGCACATTATCCCTCCATCCCTCCCTTTGAGAACCAGACACCGGAGAGCAGTCCCTCTCTGCACATTATCCCTCCATCTCTCCCTTCGAGAACCATACCTTGGATGGCAGTCCCTCTCTGCACATTATCCCTCCATCCCTCCCTTTGATAACCAGACCTTGAATGGCAGCCCCTCTCTGCACATTATCCCTCCATCCCTTCCTTCGATAACCAGACCTTGTATGGCAGTCCCTCCCTGCAAATTATCCCTCCATCCCTCCCTTCGATACCCAGACCTTGGATGGCAGTCCCTCTCTGCACATTATCCCTCCAACCCTCCCTTCGATACCCAGACCTTGGATGGCAGTCCCTCTCTGCACATTATCCCTCCATCCCTCCCACACAGATTCCAGAACTTTCCACCACAGAAATGTGAGGAAAATGTGGTTTTTTTGTAAATTTTTTAGGTTTACAAGGGATTCTGGGTAACAGACCCTGGTGGGAGGCACTCAAGCCACCCCATCCTGGATTTCCCTGGGTGTCTCATTTTTAAAATATATAGGTTTGCTAGGTTTCCCTAGGTGTAGGCAGAGCTAGGGTTAAAAATCGATAGCTAGGTATTTTGCAAAAAAGGGTTTGTTTTAACTGTGAAAATGTGGTGTGTCCCCTTTGCGTTTTGGGCCGTTTCCTGTCACTGGCACTAGGCCTACCCACAAAAGTGAGGTACCATTGTTCTGGGAAGACTTTGGGGAATGCGGGGCAGGTGGAATTTCGTGTATCCACACAGATTTCCGAACTTTCCACCACAGAAATTTGAGAAAAAATAGATTTTTGGGACAAATTTTGAGTTTTGCAAGGGATTCTAGGTAACAGAACCTTGTGAAAGCCAGACAATTCACCCCATCCTGGATTTCCCTGGGTGTCTAGTTTATAAAAATGTATAGGTTTGCTAGGGTTCCTTAGGTGCCCGCAGAGCTAGGGTTCAAAATCTACAGCCAGGCACTTACAAAAAAAAGGGCCCGTTTTCAATGTAAAAATGTGATGTGTCCACATTGCGTTTTGTGCTGTTCCTTGACGCGGGCACTAGGCTTACCCACACAAGTGAGGTACCATTTTTCTCATAAGTCTTTGGGGAATGCGGGGATGGTAGAATTTTGTGGATCCATGCAGATTCCCGGACTTTCCATCACAGAGATAAGAGGAAATGGGTTATTTGGACAAATTTTGAGGTTTGCAAGGGATTCTGGGTAACAGAACCTGGTGAGAGCCAGACAAGTCACCCCATCCTGGATTCCCCTGGGTGTCTAGTTTGAAAAAATGTATAGGTTTGCTAGGTTTCCCTAAGTGCCGGTAGGGCTAGGTTTCAAAATCTACAGCTAGGCACTTTGCAAAAAAAATTTCAGTTTTCACTGTGGAAATGTGGTGTGTCCACGTTGCGTTTTGGGCTGTTACCTGTCGCAGGCACTACACCTACCCACACAAGTGAGGTATCATTTTTATTGGGAGCCTTAGAGGAACAAAACATTGTAGAGCAATTGTTATTACCTATTGACTTTCAATGCATTTCTGCCTTCCAAATGTAAGACAATCTGTAAAAAAGAAGTTACTTTGAAAAATGACCTATAATGCAAATGCTTGTATGGGTACCCACAATTTCGGAGATATGCAAATAGCTACTGTTTCTAATCTCTATATTTTGATCCCATTTCAGAAATACATAGATGACTTTCATACCAATTTTTCCCTGTTTATATTTTTCCAAATGAATAAAAAACCATTGCAAGATGCTGCTCAGTTATTGGCTCTGGGTCCCTCTGTCAGGGATGGTCAGTCAAGTACTAGAGCCTGTCTTGTAGGGAGAAGAGGTCTCCATTACCTGTGTGCCAGGATGCGTAGAGTCATCCCAATCAGGCAATTGGCATTGCTGCTTTGTAGAGTTTCCGCTCTCAGATCGCGGAATTTCAGGATGGCCGCCACTGAGGAGTGAGAGGTTGGCGGTCTAGTGTTTTGGGCAGCCTTCGCTCTGCGGCTGTTTAGCTCGCGCTCCTGATCTGCGCGGTGCACTTCAACCGTCTTTTCTGAGGAGAGCAGTCCGCTTTGGTTCCTCAGTCCTGCTCCTCAGCCTAGACCCGTTTTTGGCATTGTTTCGACAATTCTTTTCGTGCTGCTCCATTTATAGAAGCAGCAAGAGTTCCAGAGCAGTGTAGCTTGAAGTTGGGGAATAGTTCACAGAAGTTCCAGTCATTCCCACTTCGAGTCTTCGTTCTAAAATTTGGTGAGAAGTGTCGGAAGGGGTTCCAGTATTCCAAGTAAGTTCGTTTTATTATCTAATAAGGATTCTGGGAATTCCCAAGAGAAGGAACTACGATAGTGTGACTTGTAGCTGTCATAAGAAGTTACTACAAGGAAAGACGACGAGAACTGTATCTTCCAAGATATAAGGTTCTAGAGGTTTTTTAGTAGCATAAAGGAGGACTGGTAGTCACAGTGAATTGCACTATTTCAGTAAAAAGAGGAACAAGCAGTTCAGTGCATTTTGGAAACCAGAGACACAAGACCTGATTTAATCTTCTATGTATGTATGGTTATATGTATAAATATATATATATATATATGAATATAAGGGTACTTACCAACCTAGTTGAATAGGACATCCTGTTAAAATAAAAAAGAACTATAGATAAGAAACTATTTTTTTTTATCAAAAGAAAGAAAGAGTGTGAAGACAACGTAGTTACTGGAATCCTTAAATTTTAAGAGAAGAGCTTCGCGACTGGTGATACAGGTAACGGGCATTTCTGGTAGATGAAAGATGTACATATGAAAAATATCTACAGTAATTTGTAACATCTTACTTTTAATATATTGCAGGAGACAAACCTAGTAGCGCACCAATTAGCGAAGCAAGAGCAGCGTGTTTCAATGCAAGATTCACAAGAGAGCAGCTAGGCACTGTAATTAGACAGGTACTCCTGAGAGTTGCTGTTAGGAAATAAATATTAACTTAATAAGAAGTTGTTGCTATAATCTGCCTTTTGGTTTTAGGTCTATCAGAAGATTTTAGCACAAGACCAGACCTAGAGAAGTGAAGCAGTGCTGTCTCTCTCTTTTTCTTCCAACTCCCCTTTCCCCTCTCTGCTCCTAGTGAATATATATATTATTCGCGGTAGCGGGGCAGGGGATTGAGGAACTGTCGTCTGCTCCTGTGGAACGTCTAAGTTCTTGCTGAGGTACTTGACAGATTGAAGTGTCCGCGAAACTGTATTCCACCTGAGCAGAATGGCAGAGGGGATAGATGTTAAGGCATTAGCTGTGGTGTTAGATAATATACAAAGACAGTTGAGTGATTCTCTGGAAGAGTATAAGTCTCTTAGAGAAGAGGTAAAGAAGTCACAACAGGAGGCCCAGATCCTTAGACAAAGGTTTGATGAGTTTGCAGGGGGTACCAGTTCCGGAGTTAAGGAAGACAAGTCCCCATCTTTTTCCTACGCCCCCTCAGCTGCCGAGTTAACTACACAGGTGATTCATGCCATTTCACCGACAATTCCTTTAGGAGCTCCAGAGAGGTTTAGTGGGGATCCCAATAAGGCCCATATTTTCTTGACACAATGCTCCTTAAATTTTTTATGTAGACCCATAATTTTTAAGGAGGATCAGTCTAAGGTGGCCTTCGTGTTGTCCTACCTGAGCGGAGATGCTGCTGCCTGGTCAATGCCATTGGTGAACAATAATGAACACATTCTTTATGACTTTGAGAAGTTTAAGACGGAATTTTTACGAATCTTCAACAGACGATCAATTTCACAAACTACTGACAATGAACTTTTAGATCTAAAGCAAGGCAATCGGGAATTGGTAGCCTATTTAGCTCAATTTAATAAGTTGATCGTTGAAACCAGCTGGCCTAAAGCTAAGAGAGCCGCCATCTTCTATAGAGGACTGAAAGATGAACTGAAGGATGGGCTGGCACAAATTCCAAGGAGACCTACAGAAATCTCAGAGTTAATCGACTTGGTTCTGCAGATAGACCAACGCCAGTCAGAAAGAAGAGGAGAACGCAGGAAAGAAGTTAGAAGTTTTCCACCTCGGTTTGATAGAAGTAGGTCGGAAAATGTTAAGTCGAAGGAGGCAGTGATAGAGGAAGGACCCATGCAAATTGGTTCCATTCGAGGTCCTTTATCAAAGGAAGAAAGAGAGAAGAGCAGAGTGGGCAAGCTCTGTATGTATTGTGGAGCTTCAGGTCACTTTGTCAAGGATTGTTCTAAGAAGCCCAAGAATAATTCATGGGTAAAAGACCGGCTCCACCAGTAGAAGGAGTTGCCCTGGTGGAAGCGAATCAAAAGACAACTTCCGACGTCCAGCATTTAGCAAATACCTTGCAATCTTCGGCTCCCCATTTAATCCTTTCAGGTTTGATTAGTTTTGGGAACTCAGTAGTTGACAAGATCTCTGTGATGATTGATTCCGGTGCTACAGGAAACTTTTGCGATATTGGATTTGCAAAGTCATTAGGAATTGAATTTCTCAAGAAGGAAAGGCCTGAGTCGGTTCGAGCAGTTGATGGAACCAATCTGTCTTCAGGTCCCATTGTATTTGACACGGAAGAGATCACCTTGAAAGGGGCAAGTCATCATGTGAGTGTTTTGAAGTTCAGTCTCATTGACGCCCCGCAATTCCAGCTTATCTTGGGGTTGCCGTGGCTCACAGAACATAATCTGAAGATAGATTGGGCTAAGAGATCGATAGTCATGGATTCTGATTATTGTAAGGAGCACTGCCAAGAAAGGATTGGTAAAGAGTGTATTTCCTCACCATCTACGCTTTTGGCCAATCAGATCAGTTCCGCATGTTCTGTGGAGGTTCAGGAAATTCCAAAGGAATATTTGGATTTAGCTGCTGTATTTGACGAACAGGAAGCCCAGAAATTACCCCCTCATCGGGACTATGATTGCAGGATAGAACTGATTCCGGGTGCTTCTTTACCCTGTAGTCGAATATATGCCCTTTGTGAGGCTGAAAATCAACATTTGAAGGACTATGTGGAGAAATACTTAGCAAATGGCTTTATTCGTCCCTCTCAGTCGCCCGTATCCTTTCCGCTTTTCTTCATTCCGAAGAAAGATGACAATTTGAGAACGTGCATAGACTATCGAGCTCTTAATTTGGTAACAAGGAAGAATCGTTACCCCTTGCCCTTAATCTCAGAGTTGCTAGATCAAGTTAAGGGAGCAAGAGTGTACACCAAATTGGATTTAAGAGGGGCCTATCATCTGGTACGCATGGCCGAAGGCGAGGAGTGGAAAACGGCTTTCCGAACGAGACTGGGTCTTTTTGAATATCAAGTCATGCCATTCGGGCTTTGTAACGCTCCGGCGGCATTTCAACATTTTGTTAATGACGTGTTGAAAGAATTTTTAGACCGTTTTGCAGTGGTCTACATTGATGACATTCTCATCTTTTCTTCCAACATAAAAGAGCATGTTCAGCATGTGCGAGCCATTTTAAAGAAATTGCTGGAAAACCAGCTGTTTCTAAAACTGGAGAAATGTGTATTTCACTCTACCCAAGTGGAATTTTTGGGGTTTGTATTGACACCTGAAGGAGTCTCTATGGATGGAGCTAAGGTGAGAGTCATTCAAGAATGACCATCTCAGAGGAGTGTGAAAGAGGTGCAGAGCTTTATTGGTTTTGCCAATTTTTACCGGCGCTTCATTCTGCATTTTTTGGAAAAGGTGAGTCCACTCACTCGGTTGCTGAAAAAAAGAGTCAAGTTTGAGTGGAATAATGACTCAGAAGAAGCTTTTCAAGGTTTAAAGAAGGTTTTTACCTCCGCTCCTGTGCTGCAACATCCAAACCGAGAAGCACCTTTCGTTGTGGAAGCGGACGCCTCCAATTTGGCCATTGGGGGAGATCTTTCACAAAGGCATGAGAACACGGGCCAACTTCATCCGGTGGCATTCCGATCTCGCAAATTAACAGAAGCAGAGGCTAATTATTCTATTGCAGATAAGGAATTGTTGGCAGTTAAGGATGCCTTCCAAGAGTGGTGACACTATTTGTTTGGGGCAAAACATGAAGTAACATTGTTTACAGATCATCGCAATTTACAGTTTTTGAAATCTGCTCGAACACTTACCCCTAGACAGTTGAGATGGTCGTTATTTTTTGCTGACTACAATTTTGTCTTGACTTACAAGCCTGGATCTGCCAATGGGAAAGCAGATGCACTATCTCGATTGGGTGTAAGAGAAGAAGTTCGAGTGGAACAAAATGGATTGATAATTCCCTCAGACAAGATCATCGGAACAATTCTGTACCCAGAGTTTGAGAATAAATTGACGAATGCCTTTTCCGAAGAAGAGATGAAGAACTGGATTAAGGAAGGAAGCGAAAGGGAAATGAAAGATGGAAAACTTTATTTCAAGAAGAGATTATTTGTTCCAAGTGATGAGCTACAGAAGTTGGTAATACAACATTTTCATGATGGATTGATGGCTGGCCACAAGGGAACCAAGAAGACCTTGGAGTTGATTCAAAGAGAATTCTGGTGGCCGGCAATGGACGCTCAGGTGGGACAATATGTGGCTTCCTGCGAGCAGTGTGTTAAGGGTAAACCTTTACAGAGGGCTCCTCAGGGGTTACTGCTTCCTATACCCCCAGCTCCTTATCCGTGGCATACCATTTCCATGGATTTTATTGTGGACCTTCCTTCTAGTTAAGGGTACAACACCATTTGGGTAGTGGTTGATCATTTTCTAAAATGAGTCACTTTGTGCCATTGAAATCTGTTCCAAGTGCTACTCAGTTATCTGCTCTATTTACCCAGCATGTTGTGAAGGCACCTAGGGCCCGATTCACAGAACTAACTTAAGACAAAATCCTAAACGTACTACCATTTTGGTATTCACAGAAGGCACTTACTCATTTTGGTATTCACAGAAGTCAGGAGTCCTAACTTTAGGACTCCTAAATGCTTTCTGTGAATACTGAAAGTCTTAAAATTAGGATTTTTCTCAGTTTAGTAGTAGTATAGTTAGGACTCCTAACTTTAGGACTCCTAAATGCCTTCTGTGAATACCGAAAGTCTTAAAATTCGGATTTTTCTCAATTTAGTAGTAGTAAAGTTAGGACTCCTAACTTTAGGACTCCTAATGCCTTCTGTGAATACCGAAAGCCTTAAAATTAGGATTTTTCTCAGTTTAGTAGTAGTATAGTTAGGACTCCTAACTTTAGGACTCCTAAATGCCTTCTGTGAATACCGAAAGTCTTAAAATTAGGATTTTGCTCAATTTGGTAGTAGTAAAGTTAGGACTCCTAACTTTAGGACTCCTAAATGCCTTCTGTGAATACCGAAATCCTTAAAATTAGGATTTCTCTCAGTTTAGTAGTTGTAAAGTTAGGAGTCCTAACTTTAGGACTCCTAAACTGAGAAAAATCCTAATTTTAAGACTTTTGGTATTCACAGAAGGCATTTAGGAGTCCTAAAGTTAGGACTCCTAACTTCTGTGAATACCGAAGTGAGTAAGTGTCTTCTGTGAATACTGAAATGAGTAAGTGCCTTCTGTGAATACGAAAATGGTAGTAAGTTTAGGATTTTGTCTTAAGTTAGTTCTGTGAATCGGGCCCATGGTATTCCCAAGGTGGTGATCTCAGACCGAGACCCTCAATTTGTGTCCCATTTCTGGAGATCTTTTCTAAGGAGATTAAATGTAGACTCCCGTTTGTCTACTAGTTTCCATCCCGAGACTGATGGACAAACGGAGAGGGTTAATCAAGAATTGGAGCAATACCTGCGCTTGTTTCTGATGGATCAGGAGGGGGAATGGCCTAATTTAATTTGGGCAGCTGAATTTGCTTATAATAATGCTGAGCATTCCTCTACTGGTTTTTCCCCCTTTTATTTGAATTCCGGTAGACATCCAAACACGTTGGTAGGAAAGCAAGGGAGGGACTCGCCAGCAGTGGAATCAGTGGTCCAAAGGTTACATAAAGCTTATCAAGTAGCTGCCAACAATTTAGTTAAGGCAAAGAGTTCTTACAAGAAGCAGGCAGACAAAAAGAGACGTCCAAATCCACTTTATGAACAGGGGGACTTGGTCTGGATATCTACTCTAAATTTTCGCTTAAAGGGAAATCGAAAATTTCAGCCTCGATTCATGGGTCCTTTTCGTGTAGAGAAGATGGTGAATCCAGTCAGTGTCAAAGTAAGAATCCCTCCCAAATTAAGGGTGCATTCAGTGTTTCACGTTTCTTTGCTCAAAAGAAGTCCATCAGATTTGAGATCCAAGGGTCCGCCAGTTCCCATTAACATTCAGTCAGAAGAAGAGTTTGAGGTAAAATGAATCTTAGATTCCAAGATCAAGAGAGGCAAGTTGTTCTATTTGGTGGATTGGAAGGGTTTTGGCCCAGAGGAGAGATCTTGGGAACCTAAAACTAATTTACATGCTCCCAGATTGATTAGAGAATTTCACCATAGCTATCCACATAAGCCCCGTGAGGATGAGAGGGGGGTTTTGGTGGGAGGTACTCAGGGATGGTCAGTCAAGTACTAGAGCCCGTCCTGTAGGGAGAAGAGGTCTCCATTACCAGAGTCATCCCAATCAGGCAATTGGCATTGCTGTTCGTAGAGTTTCTGCTCTCAGATCGCGGAATTTCAAGATGGCCGCCACTGAGGAGTGAGAGGTTGGCGGTCTAGTGTTTTGGGCAGCCTTCGCTCTGCGGCTGTTTAGCTCGCGCTCCTCATCTGCGCGGTGCACTTCAACCGTCTTTTCTGTGGAGAGCAGTCCGCTTTGGTTCCTCAGTCCTGCTCCTCAGCCTAGACCCGTTTTTGGCACTTTTTCGACAATTCTTTTTGTGCCGCTCCATTTATAGAAGCAGCAAGAGTTCCAGAGCAGTGTAGCTTGAAGTTGGGGAATAGTTCACAGAAGTTCCAGTCATTCCCACTTCGAGTCTTCGTTCTAAAATCTGGTGAGAAGTATCGGAAGGGGTTCCAGTATTCCAAGTAAGTTTGTTTTCTTAACTAATAAGGATTCTGCGAATTCCCAAGAGAAGGAACTACGATAGTGTGACTTGTAGCTGTCATAAGAAGTTACTACAAGGAAAGACGACGAGAACTGTATCTTCCAAGATATAAGGTTCTAGAGGTTTTTTAGTAGCGTAAAGGAGGACTGGTAGTCACAGTGAATTGCACTATTTCAGTAAAAAGAGGAACAAGCAGTTCAGTGCATTTTGGAAACCAGAGACACATGACCTGATTTAATCTTCTATGTATGTATGGTTATATGTATAAATATATATATATATATATATATATATATATATATGAATATAAGGGTACTTACCAACCTAGTTGAATAGGACATCCTGTTAAAATAAAAAAGAACTATAGATAAGAAACTATTTTTTTTATCAAAAGAAAGAAAGAGTGTGAAGACAACGTAGTTACTGGAATCCTTAAATTTTAAGAGAAGAGCTTTGCGACTGGTGATACAGGTAACGGGCATTTCTGGTAGATGAAAGATGTACATATGAAAAATATCTACAGTAATTTGTAACATCTTACTTTTAATATATTGCAGGAGACAAACCTAGTAGCGCACCAATTAGCGAAGCAAGAGCAGCGTATTTCAATGCAAGATACACAAGAGAGCAGCTAGGCACTGTAATTAGACAGGTACTCCTGAGAGTTGCTGTTAGGAAATAAATATTAACTTAATAAGAAGTTGTTGCTATAATCTGCCTTTTGGTTATAGGTCTATCAGAAGATTTCAGCACAAGACCAGACCTAGAGAAGTGAAGCAGTGCTGTCTCTCTCTTTTTCTTCCAACTCCCCTTTCCCCTCTCTGCTCCTAGTGAATATATATATTATTCGCGGTAGCGGGGTAGGGGATTGAGGAACTGTCGTCTGCTCCTGTGGAATGTCCAAGTTCTTGCTGAGGTACTTGACATCCTCAGGTTCTTGGTGAATCTACAAGTCCCATATATCCCCACAACCAGAACGGTCCACCAGATGTAACCGTATATTGCTTTTAAACATCTGTCATACTTATTTTAAGTTACAGGTGAAAACGTTTGCACAAATGTCTGTTTTTTTAAAACTAATTTTCAATCTTTTCTGTTTTCAACTGTTAATTTCCATACAAAAACCTTGAAGGATCTACAAAAATGACTGCTTTCTGAATCCAAAATGTTGTCAACTTTTCAGAAATGTATAGCTTTCCAGGATCCATTATTGCTTTCATACCCATTTGCCATCGTCAGACAGCATGGGCTCAGCATTGTATCCTACGCCAACGACACCCAGCTCATCCTCTCGCTCACGAAGAACCCCGCAGACACCAGACTCTGCTTCCACGAAGGAATGAAGGACATCGCAGCTTGGATGAAAGACAGCTGCTTGAAGCTCAGCTCAGAGAAAACCGAGGTCCTCATCCTTGGCCCCTGCACCTCCACATTGGACAACACCAGGTGGCCCTCTGCCCTCGGAAAGCCACCCACCCCTACAGACCACGCAGGAAATCTCAGCATCATCCTCAACTCCTCCCGGTCCATGAACCGCCAGATCAACGCCGTTGCTTCCACCAGTTTCAACTGCCTGCGCATCCTCCACAAGACCTTCATATGGATCCCCCCGATTGCAGATGGACCGTCACCCACGCGCTCATCACCAGCAGATTGGACTACGGCAACGCCCTATACGCTGGAATCAACAGAACTCTTCTATACAAACCCCAAATTATCCAGAACACCGCAGCCAGACTTGTCTTCCGAACACCAAGTCACGAGCACATGACCCAACACCTACGAGACCTCCACTGGCTCCCAATCGAGAAGAGGGTCACCTTCAAGCTCCTCATCCACACCTACAAATCCCTCAACAACATTGGACCCAAATACCTCCACAAGAGAGTCTCCCTCCACGTACCCAAAAGGAACCTCGGCTCCGCCGACCTCACCCTGGCAGAGGTCCCTCGCATCCGCAGACAAATAGCAGGCGGGAGGGCTTTCTCCTACATCGCAGCCAAGACCTGGAACAAGCTCCCTGTGAACATCAGACGCTCAAGACCTGGCTCTGCGACTGATCTAGAGCTGCCCCCCCAGTGCCTTGAGACCCTCACGGGTGAGTAGTCCGCTTTAATAGCCCCTGATTGATTGATTTATTGATTGATTGAGATTGAAAGCACAAACAATAGCAAAAATAGGCTATGTCCCAGAAAAATGCCAAAACTGTGCACATTTTTTTGTTTTTCTGACAAAATTCTGCTTGTCCTTGAAAGCTGGGAAAATGTTGATTTCAGCACAACAACCTCCTTGTTGATACCATTTCCAGGGGAAAAGCCAGACATTTTTATCTGTAGCCCTTTTTTCCCATTTTTCAAAAAAAACAAATTTAGCTGCCTTTTGTCTAATTTCTGGGTCCCATCCAAGGGAATCAACAAACCCTGAGTACCTTTAAAATCCCCATGATGTTGGAAGAAATTATTTCGTGTAGTACAGCACAGCAAGGCACCTTGATTCACTGCCATACGTCAAAACAAAAGGAAAGGAATGCAATATAGTGTATTCCTGTCCTTTCTCCTTGCATGGGTGCAGTTTTTGCACCCTAGTGCCAACATAAGCACCCTTGCACCATGGTGCAAGGGTGCCTCCCTTGCATGCAGGATTGAAGGGACACTTTCCTGCACAAAAACAACCCTAAGAGTTGTCTTCTTTCTATGAGTGCTCCAAAATGCAGCGCACATAGAAAGAGGAAAAAACTAGGAGAAATAAACCTATTTCTCCGCACTGCACCTCACCTCGGGAGGCATGCAGATTTGGGGCCTACCCAGGTTTACATAATTTAGTAAATTTTGGGCAGCGCCAAAATCCATGAGTGTTGCGTGGGAAAACCCACTACAACACCTATGGAATGCCTCCGAAGCGCTGAGTAAGGTGACTTGAGTTGCGTTGCGTTGTCTTACTCATGATTTATGAGGCAACTCAAAGCCACGCAGGGTGGCTTTCCGTGGCTTCTTAAATCTGATACAGAGCCCTGCGTCACGCATGTACCACTTTAAGTGGTGCAAATGTGATGCAGGGCTCACACTCACAGAACAAGACCTTGCTGGGTTACAATTGAGTGACATATACTAAATGTAAGGGATGATCTTGCAACCCTGAATTACACCATCAAAAACACCATCAGTAGGCATGGAAGAAGTCTCACAAACTGCCGAAGTGCCCAGGTCAGATCCATTCCAAAGCACTGGAGATTGATTAATTGGTCAGTCAGTCAGTCAGTCAAAATAAGTTTATTAGGCCAGTTGATAAAAACGGCTTAACCTCTTCAATGCCTATGACGAGCTGGTCTCGTCATGGGCCGCGGTTGCGCTGTGCCCATGACGAGACCAGCTCGTCATAAACCCCGCCCGCTAATGAAACGGCCGGCACAGGGCGGGGAAAGGGGCGGGCACTGAAGGGGTTAAAAAGTATTCTGTATTGAGTAAAATCATGGTAGGCTTTAAGACAATGCTTAAAAGAAGATCCAATAAAAACTATAAAACAGTTAAAACATAGTACAAAAAGAGCAAGGATTTCAATTTTATAGTTACAGATGATGCTTGCGTTTTTTTATGGTGAAATGAAAAAACAGAGCCAAACAATAACAAGTAAAGGGATCGGGCAATTGTTTTAAAAGGGATAGGGCTGGTCAACATTGCCTCGTCCCATATGCCCGCAGGATTGGACAAACAAATCTCTTCCTCTCCTCACTATAAAATTTACAAATAAACAACAAATGGAGATCATATTGGATTGATAAAGAATCACATGGGCGAGGCGACAAGGCGTTCATAGAGTGAGTATTGGCAAGATAGCTAGCCAAGCATAAGGGAATATATCATTCATTCATTCAATTTATTTTAGGGTCTAGGTGGTATTGTCTCACCCTTGGTTTGAAACGGTTGGCTTCCCAACTTATTTCTCTCTGTTTTACAGTTAGAAGTTTTTTAAGTTCTGGCCTAGAGATGGTAGTGCAAGTAATTGGGTCGTCAAATAACTTTGGCAAACCCACAGTATACAGACTATTCTTGACAAATTTCAACCATTTATTCTATGAGACCCATCAAGCTTTTGACCATCCAATAGGTTTTCATGCTTCAGTGTTTCTCTCCTCCATTCTGAATGTCACAGAAGAGGGGGGGCAGCATGAATCTGGTCTGTTATAAAAGGGACATCCAGCTCAGAGTGGCAGTTGTAGGAGATAAAAGTTCGGGGAACACCTGTCAAACATTTCCAAAATGTGTTCTCAATTGATTGGAGACACCCCAAACTGCTGCTCCATATGTTGCCACAGAGATTACTTTTTCTTCGTATATCTTTTTTATAGTTTCTATCGGTTTAGACCCCAATTTCTTGACAAAGTTAAAGATTGCCCCTTTGCTTCTTTCCATCATAAGACCTCTATCAATCACCAGGTTGTGCCATGTATGTTTTTTAATCAAAAAGTACCCCAAGTGACAAAATGATTCAACTGCTTCCAGTTTCCTCCCTTCTATATGCCAACTAGGTGGATTTCTCAATCTAGCCCCAGACACAAGCACAAATGATTTTGTTTAATTTACTTTCGGGTCTAGCTTATTCACAAATCTTGCATAGGTGTCCATAAGCATCTGCAGCACATTACCGGTCTGAGCCAGCAATACTGCATCATCCGCATAAAGGAGTAGGGGCACAGGAGCAGAATTTATATTAGGAAGGTCACTGGTGGACCCCACCAGTGCAACTTCCACACCATTCGTATAGAGGGAAAACAAAAAGGGTGCGAGTAAGGGGGAAGGGTCTGTCATGTCCTTTAGGCTAGTTCTGTCATGTAGACCCCCAGCTTTTAATGTTCTACCATAATCCCTGTACCTGACGTACATAAACATGTCCCTAGGCACGGCAGAATTATTCTGTATAAGGGTCACCACTTTTTCATCGTTGGCCAACAGCCAGCTGTGCATGATCACATTTGTTTGGAAAAACATCGGTGATTGTTTTCAAAACAGTTATGATTGTTTTAAAAACATATCGCTTCTAGAAACAATCCTGGAGTGACCACTTTAGTATAAAGGAACCTCACTCCCCCTTACAATTTAGAGGAGGATTCCTGCCAAGCTGGGATGGGGTCCTGCATGCTGAATGTTCGAAACGCAGCAGTCTGACATCCCTTGCGCGGTGTCATCCTCGAAGCAGAGACGGGGTCCTTCGTTCTCTAGCATCAGGTGAGGGGGTTGGAGCTTCCCTACGGGGTTCTTGGCTACATACACATATGCACTATCCATGCTACATGTACAGATCTAGGCTAGGTACATTTAGGCAAATTACTTAGGGTGTGCCTTTTATGAATATGCAAGTGCCACTGTTTTTATCTGAACTGCTTATGTTCATCTTATTAGCACTATGGGAGAAATGAATCTACTATTTACTATATTCGTAATAGCAATCTCTTTCATACGCTTCTCTCTACTGATTCTCGCAGCAAATATGTTTTACACAAGACTTTTGCTGGACTGATAAATACTTAATGAAAACGTACCAAACGCCATCTTGTGTATTTCCTGAGAATAAGCAAGCACGAGTGACTGAGCGAAAAGTACTGTACTGCTTTCCACGATCCCCGAGGATTAAGGGTTGTCATGTTCTGTGATTGCCAGAAACTACCTACACCACTGTGAGATACAAGGGGGGGAGTGGCACTGTAGAGCTTGCTGGTATTATGGCTGACTTAATTCCATGGGGGTGTCCAGAGTCTGTCTGTACACCGAACCCTCAGTTTAGGACATCCAAAATTTGCAGGTCCTGGGGACTCCTAGGAACTACACGACAGCATGATCACTAAATGGATGGATTGTTGTCTTGGGAGAGGAAACCTGTGATCTTATATTTCCAGAGACCAAGATAAAGTCGATTGTTGACTTGATAGATCGAGCAAAAATGTATAATCTAATTGGCCTGTACTAGGATCTACTGAATTTATTATCTCCAAATTATGGATCACTAATATTCTGTTTAGTGCAGTGCCATAGCCATTATGGATGAAGTGACAACTTGGCTCACCTAGGTTGTCCATCATGCCACAGACAGGAAGCTCTAGCCTATTACAAATATGGATGTTAAAATCACCCATCCATAAAATATCTAAGGGAATGCGATGGCTTTCCTGTAGATAGTCAATGTCTTTCTCAATTAGTTCTATTACCCCAGCCATATCTCCTGCAAAGTTATTATTATATAGGTTGATTAAGAGCCAATCACTTCAATGCCGGCCTTCACATAAAAGAATATCGTAGCATGATGATATAGTTGTAAACTTTCTTAACTTAACCCCAACTTTGCATGCTATTAAGGTAACAAGCCCCCCTTTTGCACGGCCTGCTCTGGGCGGTACTGCGGGTGTCTGAAAGGTGCTATAGCTATCTATACTAATCATTTTGAGTTGCCATGTTTCTTGTAGACACAAGATATCATAGTTTGATGCAAGTCATAGCCAATCATGCTCCTGAGTTTTCTGCCTATATTCCACTATATTCATCGAGATGAGTTTTAGGTTGTGCCACTCTGGGCCCGGAGTGGTAGTTATATTAGTAGAGGGTGCAGTATTGGGGGCCTGGGGTCCAGTTTCAAAAGAAAGTCAATCACGGGCTTCTATGTCTAGGTTAGTGGCTCACATCTGTTTTCTATTGGGACTACTAGCCAATCATCAAAATGGCACTTTGGATTTAATGTGGGGTGGGGGCCTGCCTAGATGAGTATTAGTGTGCCCTTAAGGTTTCTAAAAGAAGGCAAGTGGTAGTGCAAAGATCTGGGATTCAGAATGAGGGGCGTCTGGCAATGCATTCAAAAGATGCTCCACCTTCCTATGGTTATTAAAATGTATAACCACACAGTCCCTCTCAATACATTTTGTGCCATGGTCCACCCATTTTACCCGTCTAGCCATTATGATGTGTTTATAAAGCCTGAGATCCGCCATGCTAAATTTAGAAGCCAGTGCAGGGCCTTGTCCATTAGTTGCGTTGTCGACTCATACTGGTGCAGTTTAGGTACGGGCATATTGGCTAGGATAATGACTTATGGGCATGCTGCCAGGAGTAAGTCCAGGCGTGCGCCTCTCGATACGAACTTTACTCTTTCTATAGCCGTAGTTGGTTCCGCGGTACTCCTCTGATGGTCCTCCTCTCCTCACAGCTGAATCCAAGCCTCTCGTGACCCCATCTCCCCTCTTGTGACAGACAGGGCACATGTTCGGTATGATAATTAGCATCGCCATCACAATGGCAATTCAAGGTAGGGTTACCTGATTGGGGTCTGTCTTGGGCTCTGGGTGGCAGTACAAGAGTGGAGACGATATCCAGTATGTGGAAATGTGGATTTTCCTGATCAGTTATGTCCCCTATCTTGGACCCCAACGGTTCTATGTGCATGTTACAAGCACATGTATGTTCCCTCCAGTTCCAGTTTCGAAGACGCAAACACATGTGCGTCCACCATCAACATGTCCTCTGTCAGATCCGCCATCAATGGGCTGGATATTCAATTCCTAAGTATGAAAGGCCACCGACTTTTTATGGCTAAGTTACTCCATTTTTACAGTTCAGGCAGAGTAGGCCCGATTCTGTCCTCAAAACCTTTCCCTGCTCTCTGCCTCTGACAGCTTCAGCTTGAGCCCGCATCTGTATCCATGAACTTTGTCCTACTTCCTGTGCAGCTAACGGTGCCTGCCTCGGCCAGTTTTGCCTGCCTGCCAAGAAGCTGTATTTCACCTTCAAATTATCTACTTTGCTCCTCAGCCGATGCATTCCTGTCTAGTAGTTTAAGTAAACATTCTTCCAGCTACCAAGCAAAAAGGCCCATCTTCTCTGTCCTCATGCAAGTAATTCATAGCCCTGTCACCATGGAATATTCCTACCCCCTCGCATTCAGTGTAGACACTTAGACGCTTGTACACGCACGCACAGTCAGTATAGAATTGATTCTGTCCGAGAGTCCTTCCTTGTGGATAACATAGTTCTTTAAACATAGGATGTTAGATATGATTTGGGATTAGGTTGACTTGACCCCCCAGACTTTTTGTCTCCACATGTAGAGCTAAATGTCAAGTCCCCTTCACCCCCTAGTTACACGTCAATTACACGTCATGCCGCTGCGCGCGCATCTATGCCAAGTATTATCTTATAGATCCACCTATGCATAACATCATAACCAATCATGTTTCTTTTTACTCCTTATTACGCCCATTTTCGGTTACGCACTTACAGTATCGTTTCTCTTATCAATTGTTACGCCTTCTACATTGGTTTCATTGTAATGTATGTTCTATAAAAGCAATTTCCTGTCAATAAAGTATGTACTTCACTTCCTGAACCCCCGTGGTGACGGAACCTGAAGGCCGCGACTCGAGTCGGCCATTTTGGAATAAAGCCCATTCAGAAACCTCTTATACCACGGATTCTGCCTCTTATTATTCTGAGCTATTTTATTTAAGATTCCGTATGAAATTCAGTCCAGGTAAAAGAATATTTACCACATAATGGCGCCCGAACAGGTACACTTTCTCATCTCACGCGCCGGCGGTGCGTTGCAGGCCCGGTCTCCTGCCACAGCTGGACGGACCATAACGCGTACCAGCAGGATTTCCTGTAGCTCCCTCCGGTCAAGCGGGGGCGACTGAGGCTGCGATCAACCCAGACGAGGCGGTGAGAAGTGCGAAGTATCCCGACCAGAGCCTAGCTGAGAGAGCAAGATCCGAGGTATACAGAGGCCCACCAGGTTTTCGAAGTCCCGATGTCCATCGAGTCCAGTCCATTCTCCGAGGCCTTCCGTTTCAAGGAGCTACCCGGTGAGTACCATCGCCGGGGAGGCGTGTTGACGCGCACATAGTTTGTGCCGGTCAAGACGGATTTGGGTACACAAATCCGGTCTGCACTGTTCAGCAGTGTATATGTACTGTTTAGCAGTATATCAAGTATTCCGAAGTATCTAGTTATTGTCGAGAATTCTGCTTGGTGATTAGTTATGCAGACTGTCATCATTGTTGGTCATTTTTTTAATAATGTTTTAATGTTTAATGTTTAATGTGTTAAACGTCTTGCATATTGTGGTATGAGTGATTGTTCATTATTGTGTTTTTCGCATTAAGTGTGTTCAAGACCAGGTATCAGATCAGTTGTCAATATGCCGCTCTTTTCGAAGTTAAGACAGATTACTACTAGAAAAGGGGTGCTTGAAGAAGCAGTCCCTATTCCTCCTAGGGACACTCCAGGGCACTTTATGTATCACAAGCATGGCTTAGATGCCATATTATTTCTTGATTTATGGGTAGATTACACCAAAGGATTGCCAGAAAGTCAAAGGTGGCCCGCAGCGGGAACCTGGGATGCAGAGTGCATCATGAAAGTCGAGGAAGAATTATGGAAAAGAAAGGTCAGACAGTCACAGAAAGACGCTGTTGAGTTATGGCGTAAAGAATCTCATAGACGTACAGAAAAAGCACGTAGACAGGAAGAGAAGAGTAAAGAAAGTTCAAATAAAGTTCAAGAAAATCTATTAATTGAGGAAGGTATTAGAGTGAAATCAGAACAAGTGGATAGACAGAGAAATGCCCTTATGAATGGTATGTATCCCCTTCTAGCCGAAGGATTACCTAAGGCTGCTCCAGAGATACCAAAAGACTTGCCACCCCCATTGTTTCCAATCAAGGCACATCCTAAGGGGCACCCTAGAACAGCGGAAGATGTTTTTCTTTCCTCATATTTAGATGACGCAGCTCCCGAGTATGCTAATTCCGCCCCACATAGACCGCATACCAGGGAGGTCCAACGCCAAGATCCAGCACCCGTATCCCTACAGCAACAAGTCGAGTCACAAGTTCCGGCAAGCACATCTGTCTCCGCATCTGTCCCTACAGGTACTTCCATGGCTGTGTCCACACCTATAGTTGCTGTGTCACGTTCGACGAATCCATTCACACCCGACGCCCCAGATGGGGCCACGGGAGGTGCTAGCAATACTTTTACGCCACCTAGAATAAATAAACTTGTTTTTCAAGAGTCAGCGCATTCACGTACACCCAAATTCGTAAGTGAACGTGCGCTTAAGGAACTTCTTATAGATTGTAGATATGACCCAGTGGTCGGTAAAGAGGACGAAATGGTCCTGGCATCATTACGCATCAGACGAGCCGCAGGATATTTAGCGAAGTTACCAGGAATGACTGCGCATCTAGAGAAAATATATCATTTTGTTCAAACAGGGCGAGATCCAGAATGTATTAATAGAGCTATGGAATTCCAGAAAGTAGAGATACAGGGGGAACTGTTACGTTTCCTCATAAACTGTGTGATCAGAAATCAAGACCGACCGGGGGTAGACCCGAATGCAATGCTTATTCTTACAAGATGGAGCCAGAATATATCAGAAGGGAGACACGATAAGCAAAATTGTATAATAGCCATGTGCCGAAAGATCCGTAAAGAAATAGAACGTATTCATGAAGAAAGATTGGAAACAGACGAGTTCGAGCAAGATGAAATGTCCGAATCAGGGGATTCCGTAAGACAATCGGACACCATAGCCTATGTAGGTAGAGGAAGATCCTGTAATAATACTAGATGTTTTTCTGATCCAATACACTCTGTATGTCCAAATAATAGCAGGACGTATCCGACGCCAATAATAAATCTGAAGTCTCCTGAACATTTGTTTCAAGCCGCAGATAAAATACTCCGAGAACGAAGGGGTTACCACCTCCTCGATTCCATGGATGAGCAAGAATTAGCCAGATCAGCCGTCCACTGGATTGACAGTCCTGGAAAATACGGTGATGAGACCGTAGCACACACGTTTTTTAACCTCAGTCCAGATGAACAACGTTTAGCTGGAATCTATATGATTCAGCAACTCCTTATATTATATAAGAGCCAACATGCTGATCCTGGTCCTTTACCTGATATATTAACTGAACTACTCACGAATAGATGGAGAGGTTCTAGTAACAAGTTAATTAAAGAAATATTAGTGTCACGTAAACAGTACGTCCTTTTTGTAAGCCCAGATCCTTTCTCGCTGCCCAGCAAGGAAAGAATGCCGTATTACATGGATAGACAAAATCCCTTACGAGAAGTGCACCCAATAAAAGGCGAAGACAATCAGTTTCACCGTGTATTTGTATACACACCCATAACAAAAATTGAATTGTTAGAAATGAAGAAAGTAGTACCCAGTCATGACAAAGACCCAGCGGGTTTTCACCGAGAAATTAAAGACATGTTACTGATGGGAGAGTATACCTATCCTGATATTATGACGATATTAAAGGTGCTAATGCCTGCTGGCATTTATGAAAAACTGAAAGAAAAAGAGTGGGAAGTGGGAGACCAAAAAATAGATTGGACAGCATTAGAAACAGAGGAAAGGGCCCGAACTGCAGGTTCAGGGCTCGGGGATAAAGTTAAAGCATTACCAGGTTTACTAGTACAAGTACTGCCACGTTTATTAACTACGAAAAAGGAAGATTGGGGTGCAATCTCAGCCTGTAAACAAAAGCATGATGAAGACACAAGTGATTATTATGCCCGATTTGAAAAATGTTTTGGTGTAAATAGTGGTATAAAAGCAAGTAGTGAGTCGTATCCACATTTATTTGTGACAAAATTAGTGGAAAATGCATTGCCTCCAGTGAAGAATAGGATATTGAAATTTGAGAGTACCTGGCAAAGTAACACTCCGTCACAAATGCTACAAATGTTACAGTATCATCACAATAGAATTAGAGATGAACAAGAACACGAACAAAGACGTATGAAGGATACAAAAATGAAAATGCTAGTTTCCCAGACAGTACCAGCGGATGGTCACAAAAAGGGTGTGACACATTCCGGAGATTCAGCAGTTCCTGTAAAGGGAACATGCAATTACTGTAAACACCTAGGCCATTATGTACACGATTGTCAAGTCCTGAAGCGTAATATAGCTATAGGTATTGCGAAAGAAAGACCACGACCACTCAGACAGGATCAGAATGAACAAGGAGCTACGCAGCATGGACAGTCCATGCCAGCTCAGCAACAGTCTATGCCAGCCTTACAACAACCCATACAGTTTGTGCCAGCTGCACCACCGATGCCTGCTACTGCCACACAAACCACAACACGACAAATGTATCAGACTGCACAGTATGAATATCCTGAGTATCAGCGTTACGCATGAACTAGCCTAGAGAGGGAAGTTGACTTACCCCTTATTGAGATTCCTGTAGATCAAGAAGGACCTTATGTACATAGTGAATTATTAGGTCAAGACAGAAGATTCTTACTCGATACGGGGGCAAGTCGAACAACAATAAAGCGTAGTGAAGTTCCAGGGGCACCCCTCTCAGGCTCTCAAAATGTTTCCCTTGGTTTTTCAGGAAAGCCTATTGTTAATGAGGTATCACAGCCACTTCCACTTACGATTGGTCCTTTGACACGAACTACTGATTTATTGCTTACCAAATCTTGTCCAGAAAACCTGTTAGGTATAAAGACATTGAAAGCCCTAGGGGCTATTATCTGTTGTTCTCCGGAAGGAGTAAGATTGTTTTTACGTGATTTTAAAGGTCATTGTGTATCCAGAGACATGGATCGCCGATTACAGACTTTACCAGCACATCTATGGGCACAAGGCCCTACTGATGTTGGTTGTATGAACATTACACCATACCGAGTCACATTAAAGGCAGGAGTGGTACTACCACGAATGCGACAATACAAGTTACCGCAAGATGCTGTAGTGGCTTTACTACAAATCATTGACGAGCTAATTGCCCAAGGAGTAGTTGTAGAAACAGACTCCAATGTATGTAATTCACCGATAATTCCGATTCTTAAACGAACAGATCCTACAGCCCCGCCAGTATATCGATTGGTTATTGATTTACGCGAATTAAACAAATGCATTGTGCCACAATTCCCTGTGGTCCCCGATATCTCATCATTATTGACAGCCATTGATTCCGAAGCAACATTCTTTACTGTAATTGATCTCAAGAATGCCTTTTTCAGCGTCCCCATAGATCCGGAAAGTCAATATTTGTTCGGATTCAGTTTAAATGGGCGCAGTTTTAAATTCTCACGCGCTCCTCAAGGATTTACAGAAAGCCCCAGCATCTATAGCCAAGCACTGAAACGAGAACTCGACAGTATCCACATGCCAGTTAACACTGCACTGCTTCAATATGTCGATGATCTGCTGATCACCGCGAGAAGCGAGCCCGAATGTGAAAAGGCTTCTCTGACAGTTTTACATTTTCTAGCCGACAAGGGGCACAAGGTGTCTCCTTCTAAGCTGCAATTCTGTGTCCAGCGAGTTATTTATCTTGGTCACTCGCTGTCCAAGGAGGGAAGGCAGCTTACACCAGATCGCATTCAGTTAATTGCTAACATGTCAATACCCAAGACACAAAAGGAGGTGCGGGCTTTCATAGGCCTCACTTCATATTGTAGGCAGTGGATCCCTCAGTATGCATTCCTAGCAAAACCACTCATTCAGTTGACAACACAGGAGGCAGCCACATCGACTGTCCTCCCTTGGACTCAGGATCACACACAAGCTTTTGAAAGCTTAAAGAAAGCTCTATGTCAAGCACCTGTTTTAGCGACACCATGTTACAGCAAATATTTTACACTCTTTGTTACAGAACGCGAAGGTACTGCCTTGTCAGTACTCACTCAGGAACAAGCAGGATCACACAAGCCATGTGCTTATTTCTCTAGTACATTAGATCCCGTAGCTCAGGCTTTGCCTGCGTGCCTGAAATCAGTGGCAGCAACAGCTTTAGCAATCAGACAAAGCGATGCCATAGTGTTAGGACATCCATTGACAGTACAAGTACCACATGCAGTAGAAGTTCTTGTGAACCGAACGCAAACACAACACCTGACCATAGCAAGACTTACCGGTTATGAACTGACATTGTTTCAGCCACACATAGAGATCCGACGTTGTAATACATTGAATCCTGCTACACTTTTACCTGTAATTGGAACAGACCCACTAGCTCATGATTGTGTTGAAGTTATTGAAATAAAGACGAAACCCAGACAAGACTTAACAGACGTTCCATTGTTAGATCCAGACCTGACGTTATATGTAGATGGATCGTGCATGAGAACAAGTACAGGAGATTTAGTGGCCGCGTATGCAGTCACAACAGACACTGAGGTTATTGAAACAAACTGTATAGATACTTTGTCAGCCCAAGCAGCAGAACTTATTGCTCTAACACAAGCCTGTATTCAAGCCACAAGTAAGAAAGTTAACATATACACTGATTCACGTTATGCATTCGGAGTTGTACATGACTTCGGGGTGCTTTGGCGAGAGAGGGGTTATTTAACTTCTCATGGGACCCATATTCAGCATGGGTCTCTCATTCATGCTTTGTTAGACGCAATCCATCTGCCCACAGCTATATCGATTATGAAATGTAAAGCACACATGAAGGTTACTGATATCATTTCTCAAGGCAATGATTTAGCTGACAGAACAGCTAAACAGACTGCTCAGACTCGCACATCCGACATGACAAAGACAATAGTTCGGACACCAATACAGTGTATGACGATTAAGGATCCCGCACTTGATATAATTGACATACAGTCACATGCCACAACAGAAGAAATAAAGAAATGGACTGAACTGGGAGGGATCCAGACAGATCAGGGATGGGTGACAAAGGAGAAATCTGTATGGTTTCTTCCTGACTCTATGGTCCAAGCCATTATAGCTACAATTCACAGTCCGGCGCATTTAGGAGAAAAAGCTATGCTAGACAGCATTCAACACATTTGGTTTAATAAACATCTACGAACCGCAGCTAAACAAAAAGTCCGTACCTGTATGATATGTTGCCAGTTCAACCCAGGAAAAAGTGTTCCCGTAGAGCAGGGTGGATTTCAGCCTCCCGATCATGCTTTTGAAGTCCTCCAGATGGATTATATCCAGATGGAACGATGTCGAGGATTCAAATATGTTCTTGTAGTTGTCTGCGCTCTTTCCCGATGGACTGAAGCGTACCCAGTATCGGATTACACTGCCCCGACTACTGCCAAGCAGCTAGTTCGAGAATTCTTCCCACGGTACGGTTTACCACGTGTTGTATATTCGGATAACGGCCAGCCTTTTTCATCCGAATTAATGAAACATGTTTCACTTTTGCTGGGATATCAGTGGAAGTTTCATTGTGTCCGACACCCCGAGGCAGCAGGTCTCGTGGAACGACATAATCAAATTTTGAAAATCAGATTGTCAAAAATATGTAAGGAGAAAGGTGTTGACTGGATAGTAGCCTTACCAGTTGCATTATTTTACATAAGAATGGTAGCACACTCTCGAACAGGGCTATCCCCTTATGAGGTGATCTTTGGTAGACCACCGAATATGTGGGGGACGCCTATACCCCGTAAAATAACTGATGTTGATTGTAATATGCTGACAGATTACCTGGCTTCCTTGATGTCTGCACTACAATCTTGTCGTTCACAGGTAGCTGCAGCTTTTCCTGACAACACTGAGGTGAAACCCCATGACGTAATCCCGGGCGATTATGTCCTTGTGAGGAACTTTGACAGAAAGACTCAACTGGAGCCCAGGTGGAAGACACCTAAGCTGGTCCTGTTGACCACAAGGACAGCCGTGAAGATCGAAGGAAGAAAGGGTTGGATCCATTCAAGCCACATCAAGAAATTTCACGGACTTCCTTCGGATATAAACAGTCCTCCTCGTGTGTCTTCACCCATTGACTCAAAGCTACCTTTGGCTGAGGCCAGTAGCACAGACCTTTATAAATTAAAACTCAGACCCAGGCCGTCGGCCGATTTGATTGTTTAAGTCCTCTCCAAGGTGAAGCGGTTGAATCTGTCCCCGACATGTATCCCTTGAGTCTGAATCATGAACAATCAAGAACAATGTTGAAACGACATGCATACTGTAAAACACTGCGTAGCCACTGTATAGTGACATTATTAATTTTGTTTTTCTTGAGTTTTATAATAATTACTGCAAGTATATTGTTGCATATGTATTATCCTGTTTCTAAACATATTTCCAATATAACTAATGAACATTCTTTTAGTGACCTACCCCCACATGAATTATCCTATAGACTTGCGCTGCGTGATAACACTTTCATTAGTATGTTACACCATTCCCATCAGACTAGTAATGCCACTAATTGTTGGGTGTGTGGCCGACTCCCTCCCTATCAGAATAACAAAGGAGTTCTGCCTTTCTTCCCCCATCCGTTCACACATAATGGCTCCTGTGGAGCATGGTTTAGTTTACTAAATTCCATAGACTCAGACACAGCAGTTTATCAACACCATTGGATATGGGGAAATCTGAATCTAGTTTTATTCAAAGTCTGTTACCCTGATAAGAAGGGTCACCCCAGTAGAACAGGAACTGATCTAGAAAATGAAGTGTATGGATTAGGTAATTTTACACCTAATCTTATGATTCTGAATGTCGAATCCGAAGTTGAACTAATTCTGCCCACTATGTCAGTACTTCCAGTTAAGGGTGAATTATGTGTAAGAAAAGTTGGTTCCATACATATGGGCCATAGCAAATGCGTTACTACAGTAGAATATAGTGATCAAGGTAAATCTTCATTTAGATCTTCTCGCCATTCCTACTTTATATGTGATCAGACCGCATATATACGTCTGCCTCTAGATTGGGATGGTACCTGTTACATAGCATTCCTTTTGCCACCTGTTTTCCTAGCTCCCCCTGATTATTATCGAAATGTTCATTTAGTACACAATAGAGAGCGAAGAGATCTCCCCATTGTCGATTACACTGAGACGGCATGGGACAAGTATGTAGATTTTAATAAAGGCATCTTTCCCTATATAGGTACTGTTACTAACAGTAAGCTGATACGTAGATTAACTAGAACCCTTGAAGCAGTAGTGAACGAGACTATTTCCGCCTTAGGCAATTTAACGGAAGAGCAGTCTGCTATGCGGATTGTTGTTCTTCAGAATCGTCTTGTCCTTGACGTCATCCTGGCCGATAGGGGCGGAGCTTGTAGGGTCATCGGATCCAGCTGCTGTATATTCATACCAAAAAAAAAATTCGCCATCTGTATATAAAGCTATAACACGCCTTCATAAGATTGTGAGCCAGATACACGAGGATCCAGGCACTTGGACGTGGTCCGGGTGGTTTTGGAGTGTGATATCAGCCTGGGGATGGAGAGTTCTGTCCTTCCTAGGTATTGGCCTTCTTATACTATTCAGTTGCTGCTTATGCCTGCAATGTGGACCAGCGATTTGTGGTCTGTGTGCCACATCGTGTATTCCACATCAAGGTTTTCGTTCAAAATCCCGGAAGAAGAAAGAAGAAGAAATGATGCTCCATGAGCAAATCGATGGATTAATGAAGATCGATATCTCTTGAAGGGCAAGTAGGGGACAAGGAGGGAATGTGGAAATGTGGATTTTCCTGATCAGTTATGTCCCCTATCTTGGACCCCAACGGTTCTATGTGCATGTTACAAGCACATGTATGTTCCCTCCAGTTCCAGTTTCGAAGACGCAAACACATGTGCGTCCACCATCAACATGTCCTCTGTCAGATCCGCCATCAATGGGCTGGATATTCAATTCCTAAGTATGAAAGGCCACCGACTTTTTATGGCTAAGTTACTCCATTTTTACAGTTCAGGCAGAGTAGGCCCGATTCTGTCCTCAAAACCTTTCCCTGCTCTCTGCCTCTGACAGCTTCAGCTTGAGCCCGCATCTGTATCCATGAACTTTGTCCTACTTCCTGTGCAGCTAACGGTGCCTGCCTCGGCCAGTTTTGCCTGCCTGCCAAGAAGCTGTATTTCACCTTCAAATTATCTACTTTGCTCCTCAGCCGATGCATTCCTGTCTAGTAGTTTAAGTAAACATTCTTCCAGCTACCAAGCAAAAAGGCCCATCTTCTCTGTCCTCATGCAAGTAATTCATAGCCCTGTCACCATGGAATATTCCTACCCCCTCGCATTCAGTGTAGACACTTAGACGCTTGTACACGCACGCACAGTCAGTATAGAATAGATTCTGTCCGAGAGTCCTTCCTTGTGGATAACATAGTTCTTTAAACATAGGATGTTAGATATGATTTGGGATTAGGTTGACTTGACCCCCCAGACTTTTTGTCTCCACATGTAGAGCTAAATGTCAAGTCCCCTTCACCCCCTAGTTACACGTCAATTACACGTCATGCCGCTGCGCGCGCATCTATGCCAAGTATTATCTTATAGATCCACCTATGCATAACATCATAACCAATCATGTTTCTTTTTACTCCTTATTACGCCCATTTTCGGTTACGCACTTACAGTATCGTTTCTCTTATCAATTGTTACGCCTTCTACATTGGTTTCATTGTAATGTATGTTCTATAAAAGCAATTTCCTGTCAATAAAGTATGTACTTCACTTCCTGAACCCCCGTGGTGACGGAACCTGAAGGCCGCGACTCGAGTCGGCCATTTTGGAATAAAGCCCATTCAGAAACCTCTTATACCACGGATTCTGCCTCTTATTATTCTGAGCTATTTTATTTAAGATTCCGTATGAAATTCAGTCCAGGTAAAAGAATATTTACCACAAGTATTCCCATCAGGTTACCTTTGTTGGTCCGGTGGGGCATACCTTTAATCACCTTTCAAAAGGAGCTGAAGGCCTTCTTCTATATTTGTTAGCATGTCTGAATTGTAGTGCGAATACTTTGGTCCATTTCTTGGCAAATAACATCCTCTAGCTGGCCAGGGGGTGCTGCTGGTGGAACGGTTTTTTTTGGGATGTCCCTTCCCGCGGGGTTCATCACCGTATTTTTGCAAGGTTTAGGGGCCTTTCGATTGGTGCTACCAAAACTATTAGTACCTATTTTAGCCCTCCCTCTCTTCTGTTCTCCAGGGGGTTCCATTACCGGTCTGCATTCGGTTCCAATAGAATTGATCTCAATAGGGCTCTCCCTCAGGTCTGCCAAAGTTGGGGTGATCTGCTATCAGGAACCCTCCTAGGAGTCGGGGAACCCTTCCCCATGTCCTCATGGATATTTTTTAAGTAACCCGACTAAGAGGATTGGTAGAAGTCTTTGAAAAATAATCTTAGATTATAACCATCCAGGTGGGAATAGCCATGCATATCATTTATAGAGATGGGATTCATCCTTCCTCATTGAGGGAGGTAGGTTCTCCAGTAGTGCCTATAATGTGATAGTAGGAGAGGGTTTATGGGCACTGCTTGGATACCTTCAAAATTGCAGAATTTCATAACGCTTTTTTAAAGGTTAGAAGTCTGCAATTGTTGTGTATGTTAAAAATACCAATAAAGAATAGGATATAAAAAATAGAATCCCCTGTGCTCTAGTGAGATTCCAATTGCCTGAAAACTTGCTGCTAGTACCAGCTCCTTCTGCATTTGGGAGTCAAAGATTCTTGGTTTTCAGTAAATGTGCTATCTGTAAAATCAAAGCAGTAGGTGTGCGTTAACATCAATATTGTGGAGGCATATGCTGCAGTAATAATATTCGGGATGTGTATACTAGTAGCTATTACTCTTGAGATGTACCATTATTATCAATACTCTGGGGACTGCACTAAGAGGTAAAACTCTGGAGCTCTGTTTGAGGCCTTCCATACACTCAGCTGGGAGTATCTGTGGGAGGTGATGAAAGACGCATGGGGGCCTTCCATACACTCAACTGGGAGTATCTGTGGGAGGTGATGAGAGACGCATGGGGGGCCTTCCATACACTCAACAGGCAGTATCTGTGGGAGGTGATGAGAGACGCATGGGGGGCCTTCCATACACTCAACTGAGAGTATCTGTGGGAGGTGATGAGAGACGCATGGGGGGCCTTCCATACACTCAACAGGGAGTATCTGTGGGAGGTGATGAGAGACGCATGGGGGGCCTTCCATACACTCAACAGGGAGTATCTGTGGGAGGTGATGAAAGACGCATGGGGGGCCTTCCATACACTCAACTGGGAGTATCTGTGGGAGGTGATGAGAGACGCATGGGGGCCTTCCATACACTCAACTGGGAGTATCTGTGGGAGGTGATGAAAGACGCATGGGGGCCTTCCATACACTCAACTGGGAGTATCTGTGGGAGGTGATGAGAGACGCATGGGGGCCTTCCATACACTCAACAGGGAGTATCTGTGGGAGGTGATGAGAGACGCATGGGGGGCCTTCCATACACTCAACTGAGAGTATCTGTGGGAGGTGATGAGAGACGCATGGGGGGCCTTCCATACACTCAACAGGGAGTTTCTGTGGGAGGTGATGAGAGACGCATGGGGGGCCTTCCATACACTCAACTGGGAGTATCTGTGGGAGGTGATGAGAGACGCATGGGGGGCCTTCCATACACTCAGCTGGGAGTATCTGTGGGAGGTGATGAAAGACGCATGGGGGCCTTCCATACACTCAACTGGGCGTATCTGTGGGAGGTGATGAGAGACGCATGGGGTCCTTCCATACACTCAACAGGGAGTATCTGTGGGAGGTGATGAGAGACGCATGGGGGGCCTTCCATACACTCAACTGAGAGTATCTGTGGGAGGTGATGAGAGACGCATGGGGGGCCTTCCATACACTCAACAGGGAGTATCTGTGGGAGGTGATGAGAGACGCATGGGGGGCCTTCCATACACTCAACAGGGAGTATCTGTGGGAGGTGATGAGAGACGCATGGGGGGCCTTCCATACACTCAGCTGGGAGTATCTGTGGGAGGTGATGAAAGACGCATGGGGGCCTTCCATACACTCAACTGGGAGTATCTGTGGGAGGTGATGAGAGACGCATGGGGGGCCTTCCATACACTCAGCTGGGAGTATCTGTGGGAGGTGATGAAAGACGCATGGGGGCCTTCCATACACTCAACTGGGAGTATCTGTGGGAGGTGATGAGAGACGCATGGGGGGCCTTCCATACACTCAACAGGGAGTATCTGTGGGAGGTGATGAGAGACGCATGGGGGGCCTTCCATACACTCAACTGAGAGTATCTGTGGGAGGTGATGAGAGACGCATGGGGGGGCCTTCCATACACTCAACTGGGAGTATCTGTGGGAGGTGATGAGAGACGCATGGGGGGCCTTCCATACACTCAACAGGGAGTATCTATGGGAGGTGATGGTTGGGGTGGGCCCTGGCCAGTTTCTCCAGTACGTGAGGCTGTCAAGGAAAGCCAGGGATATTTGGACTAGTTTTTTAAAGCACATGTAAAGAGTGCTCAAAAGTGATAACTTCCATGCAGAGTCAAAGAGAAAATCTGACAGGGCAGTTGATATAGGGGGCCAGTTCACAGGCAAGGCCTGGGACAAGTCGTGCGCACAGGTGAGCGCGGTCTCGGGCAATGCACAATTTAAATTGTTAAATTGCTTGTACCTTACTCAGTTGGTCCTAAGAACAATTTGCCCTGGGAGAAGTGCTGCCTGGCCTAGGTGCCAGACATAGAGGGCCCCATTTCTGCACCTGGCCTGGGACTACCCCCATATGAGGCGTCCCTAGGACTTTCTCTTTTACATTTTAGAGGCAGTAACTTGGATCACATTCGAACTTGGGTCACTACAGGGCATACTAGAGTGATTCCCAATAAAATAGGTAAACAGATGGACCATAAATTTCTGAACCTGGCACTGGCACATAGAAGATTCGCAATGTGTTGGATCGTTAACAAGACCCCACACATTCACTTATGGCACAGACGACAGACCCTTGCGGAAGAAAAGCATATTAAATTGAATAGACAGGATGAGAAGGCACAGGAAGACCTGCAAATATGGGCTGACCTTTTGGACAGCTTTGCGGGCAGGGAGGAGGGAGTGCCGAGTCCCACTGAAGGAGAGAGACCCTCGGGAGGCAGGCAAGCCGCAGTCACTTCTGGTGCCCCCTTCTGGGGCCCAGCACACATGGGAGGTGCTCTGGAATTGTAATCCTGACACTCAGAATTCTCCCGGGAGGCAAAGATGTGCCTTTGGGTGCATGTGGGGGGATGGGTAACTCGCACCTCCGTGCTGGGGATTCTTAAATTCGACTTTAGTGGGGTTTTATATTGGAGGCAATTGTAGCGTCATGTGATCAATGCTATGTGATTGCTGTGCAAAACAAGCATTTGCAATACAGTCGGTCTCACGTCTGTGGAAGTTAGAGCTAGTGGCGTTGTAAATTAATGTCTTTTTTTACTTAGACCGCATTTTACTTACAGTAGACAAGAGCGGTGCAAGTATTTAGCACTAAAGTAAGTGAAAGTGACAGGTGGAGCAGGAAAATACAGGAATTTATTAGGAAAGGAGGAGTTGGGGCATGAAATTGCCGGCAGGAAATAGTAAGAGTTAAGCAAAACAAAAAAGTCGCTAGGAGGGGATATGAGATGGGCAGTAAGGTATGAGATGGAGCAGGAAGTATTTACCAGTGGATATGAAAGGAGAGTAAAAAATACTAACATGAGGTGGGGAGAGCAGAAAGTTTGGGTTAAGAGGGGATTATGGATTTGGGCAAAAATGACGGAGTTAATATTGGATGAACTGAAGAAGGAAAAAAAATGACAAAAAGTGCAAAAAACACAGTCTTTTTAAAAATATAATGCGAGGCTGGAGTAATTTATTTTGCGGCCGGGATTACTTTATAGCCTTATAGCCTGCTTCGGTATGGGCCTTTAACAAGGGAGTGGGACTTTAATAGCCGGTATAGCCCAGCTACGAAGGGCTATGAGGCTATTAGAACATTCTGCCACTAGTGGGCAGACTGTTCCAACAAATAAAACAAAGGCTTCAGGGAGGTTGAGGGGTTTAAATTCCCTTGGGCTCCAAGAGGCCTTTGAAAACAACATTGGAATATTGCTTTGCGGGCCTTCTCCGGTCCGTAAAAGCATGGAGCTTGTCATCAATGGAACTCCCAAAATTCCTATGTTCTAACAAAGTTTAAAACTCTAACTAAGGTGTACAACCGACATAAATAGAAAATATAGGCTTCAGGCACACTTTAACGGCTAATTACACTGGAAGGCTTGTAAGCTACATCTAAAAAAGAAGTATAATGAGGTCACACAACAACGCTGGGAAAACAACTGGAGTATTCCTATCCTGAAGGTGAGCCGTACATTAGCAACGTGCACTTTTTTTAAAGCCTCAACTATTCATATGATAGAAAAATAATGTAGAAGTTTTTTTGACATTGACTTTTTTTACTGCAACATGTGACTATAAACATATCATCCATAACAGACATTAGTGTGTCTTTTTGAGGGGAAAAACGTATTGATTACATTAAGTTCACAAATTAATCATGAGGTATTTTAACATTCGGCAGCATACAAAAATACTTTGCCGGCCAACAACACATGTTTTATTGAAACGTGGACCTAAACCGAAGTACAGTAGCCATCTCATCTCCTGCCTACAGAAAACTAACTCCTCAACCATACTTCTAAAATGCTTACCGGTTCTAGCGGGTGGGTCGGCCCACCCAAACATGAGCCTGGCCCACCCAAACATGAGCCTGGCCCACCCAAACATGAACCTTGGCCGTCACAGCGACGTCAGGGCCAACAGAAAATCGGCACTATAATTTAAAGCGTTCCTCTGAACGTAATTGTTCTTCTTCTTCTATGAGTTGAGTGATTGGGCCTGGGTTCTCTCACAGGCACCCCCAATCACGCATTTCCTTTTAGGAAGGTGGGCTGTGCCCCCGCCCACTCGTGCAGGTAGAGTAGGGGCATAGCGAAGGGGACAAATCCTTTCTTTGGCACCAGGTGACCTTTGCGCGCTGCATGGATAGTTCATACTTCTCAGCGCTGGAGATTAACGGATCGGGCTGTGAGACAGAGTTCCAACGGAGCACGTGAGAGAATGTGTGGCTATTCCGTTTTTTAAAAAAATCTGCAAAGGCCCAGCAAGATACATACTTCATGTATGTACAAAGTTGCTAAGGTCTAGCGGTCCCAATTCCAGAGAGGATTGCCCAATATATGCCGTTTATTTCTTAAGAAGGTTGATTCGAGACACTGGACCTCTATAGCCTCAGAAAAAAGTACATACTTAAAGTTATGAGTAAAAAATGCAGTTAAGGACCAACCTCAATTGAGTTTCACAAGAAGCAAAAACCTTTGTGACTCTTTGAGCCCTTTATTTTTTCAAGCACAACAGAAAACTATGACTTTCTTACAGAAACCTAACGGCTTCTAAACCTGTGCCAACTGCTCGAGATGTAAATTGGGAAAATCAAAAATTCAGAACATCATGATAATCGGTCATTGCCATCATATCAAAGATTTCATAAACTGCGAGAGCAAGAATGTGATCTACCTAATCACCTGTCCATGCGGACAACATTACATAGGGAGCACTTTTCGACCGCTCAAAATACGGATTCAGGAACATTACTGGAATATCCATAAATCTGATGAAAGAAAACCACTGGTAGAACATTTTGTAACAAATCATCAACATAATCGTAATTTCTCTTTCTGCGGCCTGGAAAAAGTAAAACAACATGCAAGAGGTGGCTATCTGCAACGGCGATTACGTCAAAAAGAAAATGCCCTTATCATTCGCTATGGGACTGTGGAAACAGGATTAAATAAGGAGGTATGACGTTACAACGCATGCTTTTACAACGCATGCCGTTATAACGCATTTTTTGCAACGCAAGATCTGTTATAACGCAAGTCCTTACAACGCATGCTTTTACAACGACATACACTAGATGGCGTGCTGACATTAGAAATGTATAATTTACTATTCTAACTCCAGTCCACGTTGCAGTAGGGAAGGTGTTTGGATAGTAAAACTACACTATTTCTAATGTTAGCACGCCATCTAGTGCATTTCGTTGTAATGTCTTGCGTTGTAATGGCATGCGTTGTAACAGATTTTGCGTTGTAATAGTTTTGTTGTAATGGTAGTGCGTTGTAAAAGTTGCGTTGTAAAGGTTGTTCACCATTAAATAAAGATCATGAGTGGCACCACTGGTTGTAAGACTCTCTGGTTCATGGAACTGATATAGGTGATATTTCACTGAAAGGAGATGAATTACAATACACCTGGAGAAGAAGATATCTCGTTGACATTATATTTTCTGTTCCCTCTTCAAAAAATCTTTATAATGTAATTCTGAGATATGAACTCTAGATCTTTACAATTTCAAGTAATTACTTATTCCACAGCATTTCTTTATTTTTGACTTTCTTATGGTTTGTTCGTTACTTTTTTTCTTATGTCCTTTTTCTCTTTTTTTCTCTTTTAATTTGAGACGACGGACCAATCCCTGCTCCTGACTGGACCATCTCCTTTTTTAATGAGTACGATCTCTTTTTTGCTCGTCTGATATTGGCTACCTAAATGAAATATATAAACAAAGTTAGCTTCAGCTGAAATAGTTACATGTTATAACAAATAACGACGGACATAAGCATAACTACCGGCATGGAATGCCATGCCAAGGCAGAAAATCCAAATCTTAGCCTATCTCGATCTACGTGCGGGATAACGTATTAATCATGCAAATATAAAAACGTAGCCTTCCTCCTGCCTTATATATAAGTGTACCCTTCCTGGGCAAATACATCCCCCAAGGTTTATGGTTTGACCTGAGTTTAGCTTCTATCCCCCATTGCTGGTTTTTTGAAATATTACTGCTTAGGGACTACTTTAAAATATCTGGGACATGAATAAACTTCTTGGTTCCCGCGTCTTTTAAAATAAAGAACCCATAAACTATTACAGTATAAAAATCCTGCCATCTATCTTTTTATTTCTATATAGGATGGACGTAATATGTACTATGCCAACACATTTAAAGATGGCGCTTCCCTGTGAGGATGTACACTATTCTGTATGCCCTAAACATGTGATCGGACTTGGTAACCCTTTTTGAGATGGCCGCTGTTTACAACGCCGACTTTTTAGTGAGAAGAACCGTGCTGGGATTACCCCGGGATTACGCCTGTTACGAAGAGACTAAAAGTAAGCGTTTTAAAGGTTTGTCCCTGAAAAGCCGCACACTGCACTTAATAGCACTTTTAGAGAAAACCGTTAATGCTCCTCCTTGTGTTCCCCATTAATAAAAGAAAAGAAGAATACAGCGCATTGCGGTCTTTTCCAAGGTTACTATACTCGGTTTTCCGAAATAAGGCGTGAGCTTGCACCGCACTAACAGGCTCTGCGCCGTGAGGCCCGAAGACAAATACCAGGCTTCTTGGGCTTTTGCTTCCTGTCCGTGTAAAACATGTACAAACCAATCTGGGTAGTAAATATCTTTCGTGCCTAGGTCAGAACGCAATGAATAGCTTACAAACCAGATCGTAAATATATCGACTCTCTGGTTTTTCTCTTAATGTTTGATATCGTTGGTGTAACAAACCAAGTGTATATGCCTTTCTTGCTTAGGTCAGAACGAAACAAATAGTTTATAAATCAGACCGTAAACCTATTGACTCCTTGTCTCCTTTTCGGTTTGTTGTCGTTGGCAGAATAAATTGAGTGCACATACTTTTCTCAAGGATGTTAGGATCTACATCCGTCCTTTTTCTGCTTTTTTCGGTTTAGATATCTGCGCTTCTTTATTGTGAAGTATTACTGAACATAAGACGTCAATATTAACATGATGTGCCTTTATTTGGAATTTTAAGTTATATTTTTGATATGAAAAATGTGCTATGACCCTTTGTATTAGTTTTACTGAAGCATGAATACAATCTAGAAAACAGCATGCTATGAAATTATCACGGGTAGGCCCAAGTCACCCTCTTGTAGACAAAAGTATGTATTAACACAAAAACTTGCTAACAAACACTAAGATGTCACATAGGTTGCCTCTCTTCTGAAACCTGTCTCAGCTTCTCATATAGTATAAACAAAATTACTGTCTAGTACCTCTAATCTCCCCTAAATAGAGAACAAATTCTCTTCTGTTTACTATTGGGAGCACTTTCACTTCCTTTTTTCACATTTCTCTGAACACTTTTATAGTGTCATTGTTTTTTAGATCACGTTTATTTATCCCACATACCACTGGGTGCATGTGGTTAACACACAGGGCCCGATTCAAAGAACTAACTTAAGACAAAATCCTAAACTTACTACTTTTGGTATTCACAGAAGTTAGGATTTTGTCTTAAGTTTGTCTTAAGACAAACTTAAGACAGACTTAAGACAGTCTTAAGACAAACTTAAGACAGTCTTAAGACAGACTTAAGACAAACTTAAGACAGACTTAAGACAGACTTAAGTTAGGATTTTGTTTTAAATTTGTCTTAAGTCTGTCTTAAGTCTGTCTTAAGTTTGTCTTAAGTCTGTCTTAAGTCTGTCTTAAGACTGTCTTAAGACTGTCTTAAGACTGTCTTAAGTCTGTCTTAAGTTTGTCTTAAAACAAACTTAAGACAAAATCCTAACTTCTGTGAATACCAAAAGTAGTAAGTTTAGGATTTTGTCTTAAGTTAGTTCTGTGAATCGGCCCCTGAGATCTTGATAGAAACCTGTCTAACACTGCTTAACTAATATCTTTTTCCAGCCTTGAAAAAGCCCTGGCCCAATTATAGCCACTGGGTGAAACACGTGTCGGCTGTTAGCTCTGTTCAGTGTGAAGAAAGAAACAACACAACAAATAAACAAGAAAGGATAGGATTTGTTTGTTGGAACACCTGAAAAAGAACGTTTTATGCTGTAACAAAAACCTATACTCATTCAAGTACTTTGACCATTCTTACTTCAAATTAACAAAAGGAGGAGGTTTTGACTCATAACTTTACGTACGTACTTCATGTATGCTTCGAGAATGTGTGGTTATTTGTTCATATTTTTAAATTCTGTGAGGGCCCAGCAAGACACATACTTCGTGTATGCTGTGTATATTTAATTTAAATCGTTTGCATCATTTTCATAACTGGCTCTGCCACAAATGCAAGAGAACTACTAAAATGTCCAGATAACTCTTGTGATTAATGATCCTGCTGGAGAGCGATCTTTTGTTTGTTTGTAGTTTTGAAATGCAGATGAACTGTATTTTATGTGGATAGCTCAGTGGACTACTGCCATTGTCACAGAGATTCTTGTGTTACTTGCAGATCAGAAGTTACAGTCCTAACATAGGACAGTGACCAATGAACTGTCATCAAAGAGCTGCATACAAACATGGATGGCCTAATTAGAACTTTTTTGTTTGTGTTGCTATATAGTTAGAAGTTCCTCAGTCTTTCAATAATCTAATGTTGCATAAAAGAGTTTGTTTGGGCAGATATATATTTTAATCAGTAACCACTGGGTATGCTTTGACTGCTGTGTTTGTGCTTCTTCAGACCTAACCCTGTTAAAACATACTGCCCACCAGTATGGATGACGTGATTCCTACACCTGGTAATCCTCATTGGTTTATGTGACATTCCCTATAGGCTGATTTACATACTTGTATGATTCATTGTCTCTGTATAATGTGTGCGTGATGTAAAGTACTGTGAAACCCTATACTACGAGTAGTGCTATACAACAAATTAAATGCATATGAGATCGGGGCTACGGAGAGATGATGGGCACTGTTGGAGGGTGGCAATGAGGGCATCCGAAGAGGAGGTGAACAGGGGGAGAGTTTATGGAGATATGAGGGGCACTGTTGGAGGGTGGCAGTGAGGTAATCCGAGGAGGAGGTCATGGGGGCTACGCAGAGATGAAGGGCACTGGTGGAGGGTGGCAGTGAGGGCATCCGAGGAGGAGGTCATGAGGGGAAGGGTTTCGGAGGGATGAAGGGCATTGTTGGAGGGTGGTAGTAAAGATATTGAGAAAGCGGTCAAAAAAGACTTTCACACCAGCGCTAAAGCCGGCCCTGTCATGGCCTTTCTGTTTTTGTTTATTTAATTAGAAGTCGGGTCATTAGGGCCACCGTGGAACATATTTTAAAGTGTGTGCTAATTATATTTACTGTTATATTTAATGTTTTAAGTTTGAGAGGGATTTAAATAATGTTTTTACCTCGAATGATGAAAAAGGAGCCGGATGGTGGCTGATACGGGGCTGGGGCACAAGGTGCACGAGAGATGGATGGTAGAAAATGGATAATCAGGCATGGAAGGGTGTGTGCTGCAAAGTCCTGGGTCAGGTGGAGGTAGTAATGAAGAGAGATTCTCTCTGAAGGCTGCCAACGAGGGAGGCTGAGTAGTGTTACTTGCCTGATACTCCCAACTCAGTAACCTCCTATTGCCATCAAAGGGACCTTACATGGGATGCATTTCAAAAAGAAAAATGAAATGTCTGTTTAATTTTTTAAGAGTAGGCAGCGGTCCGTGGGACCACTGCCTGCTCTTAAAAAATATTTTCACATCCTTTCCGAGTGGCTTACCACCTATTTGAAGTAGGTGGTAAACTGCAAGTGTTTTGCGGCTTGCTATTAGGAAGAGACGCCCCTTCCTAATACTGTCTTGCACAATAGCGTTTGTACATGCGAGCAGGGCAGGAGAGGAGTGGTGTGCCGACTCCTGAGGGTGCAAAGACTGTTGAGCCACAAAAGCCCCTGGCTGGGCAGCGTCCTGACCAATCACAACGCTGCTTGCAGCGTTGTGATTGGCTTTGGGGAGAAGGCCTGGCTGCCTGCTTTCTGTTCCTGTTTTTTTAAATGAATAAATTAAATTAAACTCCCCCGCTCGACCTCCTCGCGAGACCACCTGCCCAACCCACCACTCCTGTCCCCCACCCCCTCCTGTGAGTCGCGACTGCCACAGTGGCCCACCCGAATGCACCCTTGGCCCACCCAAATAAAAATTCCTGGAGCCGGGCCTGCTTACCACACTCCAGCCTAAAGAAACAAAAAACACATTTCCTTGCAGGGCTGACCCCTTGATGTAGCTCCGGTCTGCAAGGAGCCTATCAGCAGGGGGTTTTATATGTCCAAAGACTATGGTCACAGCAGCTCGGCTGCACAGTAAACGGCCTGGGTAAGGTCCACGGAGTCTGTAGAGTTGATGTGGGGCACAGGGCTTTGGTGACGTCTGGGAGGGGGCTAGCTGGGGGTCCCCACAGACCGGGTTAATGTCACTGCCAGGCTCCTCATGTGGATCCGACGCCATACCAGTGTGTTTTCCGGAGGATTGTTCCACTCCCCGGAGCTCAGGCTGTGAAAGAACCGCTTCTGGTCTATGTCTAGGAGCAACAGGCACGGGTACTGCCATGCCAGGGCCCAGCGAGTCTAGCCGAGTGGTGGACGAAAGTCGAGTCTGGAAAGCAGCGCGGAACCACAGAAGGGCATGCGGCAGCCATTGTTAAAGTTAAAGCGCAGCAAGGCGCGGGGAGGCCGCAGGTCACATGATGACTGTCGATCCCCCTTGGAGGGTGTATGTGTTAGTGCCAATATCGGCAACTGTTGTCACATTACACATAAGTACATAAATAAACCACACGACACATATGTAGGTGGAGAAATATTGCTGCAGGTTTATTAGCATAACCAATATGCAAACATGGTGGGTTATCTTACAGGCGATCCGATCCCAGGGCAGGCCAACCCCTATGCCGCCTGCCCGTCTGATAAGCCTAAATTACACCGTGGCAGTCGCCAATTGGTGCATACCAAATCTTGGGAGGGGCCACCTCTCCCATCAGTGGACCACCAGTCCACTTGCTTACTCACGCCCCCCCCGAAAGAGGTGGGTGGAGCCTCCCGGAAGCGTATTATGGCAGCCCCCGGTGGCTCAGACCCACAACCGCCCGTAGGACTAACGGGGCGCCGTAGTTCTTCCAGGGGACAACGCTAAGACATCCCTGGGTATCCTGGCTTAGCACCACGCTGTGCTGCTGCATGAAGTACCCCTTGGTATCTGCAGACTCTGTATCGCCCTGTAACTCCTCCAAAGCCTTGGGAGTGGCCACCGTCACTACCAGGGCCCCCCACCAAGGTAGACCTATTTACTTACAATCTGCTGCAGCCAAAGCTTCCCCTAGGTCCAGTAGGAAAAGATCCATGCCTAAACTAGAGAGGTGCACCCCATCTCCCTCCAGGCACCCTGTGGACTTGGCGTGTATGAGACCATGCCTGATGAAGCCAAAACCTCTTTGCTCTGTGAAACTGCGCATGGCTCGATTAACTTTCCTCCTTGACACCTCAATAGCTTCCCCCGAACGTGCTCCCCTCCAAACAGTACGTGGTGTCATCTCTGACCACCACAGTTCGCATGACCCCATGATGCTGCTTAGCTGGCATAAGGTGTCCCTCATGTTCTGGAGCAAGGCTCTTCTGCCTAATGTGGTCAGGTCGTTCCCCCCAGGTGAATCACCAACAAGTTCGGCGGATGCCACCCCCCCCCCGAGTCTCTGCCTCAATTTCCTTGTCAGTTCACTTCAACGCATGCCTGGGTAGCCCAACTACGTGATGTCCGTGGCTAGGAAGCCATTCCGCCGCTCTCTGACCTCCGCCCACTGAGCCAGTCTCGCGATGCTTGTATGGCCAATTACCCACACCTTGGTTCCAGATAAATAAAGAAATGAAGTTTTGAACGTATTTATTGACAAATACCACACAGCACAACACTTCAAAATACACACAAAATCCTGCACGGCACACAAGGTGGTGTGGCCTGGGCGCCACCCACAATCCTACTGATCCCAACACTGACTGCGCCCCGGGCAGTGGCCCTAGTCCCCTCATGTAGGGCCGGATATATTGTTTGTAGCACTGCGACTCCCAGCGCCCCACTTTCTTGATCCCTTCTGCTGGCATCCCTTCTAGAAAAGCCGTGGTCGCCGCCCCTATCCTAAAGGAGTGGCTACTGAATTTCTTGTTCCCGTCCACCTGCCCTGATAAGCGAAGGCACGCCTGCATAATGTGATCCACCTGAAATCTAGTGACCCCATCAGAATGTACCAGTAGATAACCCGCTGTCACCGGGCGAAGAGCCAAGTACGCTCTGAGCCTGACTACAGGGCAATATCTGTTATCCCCTAGGCTATGCAACACAATCAACCTCCCCCGCCCGCATTGGTCTGTTTTGGACTGTCTCATGCTAATTCTGATACTTTCAGAATCCAGGTATACGTCCTTTACGTTCAGGGCCACCCCTGAACTGTCTGTCTTAGATCGCGCCACCAGTTCCCCGATCCTGAAAGCCCCAAAGAAGGCCAGGGCGAAACAGGCCGAGAACAGCGTAGCTTCATAGTGTGTGGCCCTGAACATGCAATATATCATCCCCTGAAGAATAGGATACCCAATAGGCGACCTGGAGTCCGGCACGCGTGGCTGCATCCTGGCCCACCCTTGCAGCGCCGCCTTGATCACAAAGGCTTTGGTGGGGTCTGACTGTCCCATTAACTTGGCGTGGTGGCTGATGGCGGACAGGTGACCCATGATCCATGGATGCGACTTCCCCCATCCTTGGCCCACAAGAGGAATTGTTGCACCCTAAGTTCCAACCCAGCCTGTTCCCCTTCCCACGCCCCGGTGATCGCGCAAAACTTCGCCACACAGCTCCTATAACATCTCGCTGTCCTAGGGGCTAAGGACCGTTCCCCCAGTTCCCTCATCCGCAGTCCCACTTCAGCAGCAGCCACAAGTGTGGCGGGAAAGGGGTCCCCTCTTCTCTCGCCTTCGGCCAGGCCTCCCGGAAGCGGTGCCACTGAAAACGAGAGAGAGAATCAGCGGCTACATTCAAAACCCCCTGGATGTGCCTGGCCCTACACTCTATATTGTTTTTTAGGCATGCCCTCACCAGTTCGCGCAGCAGACACAAGACCAGGGGACAAGTGGCTGAATGAGTGTTTATGGCCTGCACCACAGCTAGGTTGTCTGACCAGAACAAGACCCGTTTCGCTGACAAGGCCCTAGGCCATAGATGAAAGGCTACGACTATAGGGAAGAGTTCCAGGACAGTGATATTGGACGTCACTTTCTTCGTGTGCCAAGCATTCGGCCACTTCTTGTCCATGATCACGCCGAACCCTTCCCGTCCTGACGTGTCTGAGAAGAGCACTAGCTCTGCGTTGCTGCACCAGGGGTCGCGCCAGATGACCGACCCGTTAAAGTCGTTCAGAAAGTCCGCCCACATCAGTAAGTCTTCCCGCATGCCCCTGCTCAGCTTGACCATATGATGTTTCTTTTTGACCTGGGATGTAGCTCAGGCTAACCTTCGCGCAAAGACCCTACCTGCGGGGATGATTCTGGCAGCGAAATTGAGTTTACCCAGAAGCCCCTGAAGGGCACCCAGCGAGACCTTCTCTTTCCCTACTGTAAGCCCAATCTGCTGACTCAAGTCCTGCACCTTATCTCTGGGCAGCCTAGCTTCGCCCGCAACAGTGTCTATTTCAACGCCTAGGAAGGTGAGGACCTGCGCTGGGCCCTCAGTTTTCTTGGGGGCCAAGGGAACGCCGAGCTGCTGCATGAGGGATTGGAACTTTGAAAGGGCTGCCCTGCACTCCTGAGAGTCCTCTACCCCTATGAATAGAAAGTCGTCCAAGTAATGGGAGACCCCCATCACCCCCGAGAATTGCTGGAAAGCCCATTGTAAGAACGAGCTGAAGGCTTCGAAGAAGGCACAGGAGACTGCGCACCCCATGGGCATACACTTGTCAAAATAGTACAGGCCGTCCATCTTGAAGCCAAGCAGGTGTTGGCTGCTCGGGTGCACTGGTAGCAAGCGGAACGCTGATTCAATGTCAGCCTTTGCTAACCAGGCTCCCTTGCCAGCCCTCCTGACAAGGTCCAGAGCCACGTCCAGCGTACAATAGGACAAAGAGCAAGCACCCTCTTGCAGCCCATGGTTTACGGAGTAATGAAAGAGGAAGGTCTACATGTCCAATGGGGAGTGAGGAAGGCGCGCTGCTAATTGGCACGATCGGGCTGGAGATGGGTGGGGAGGGCGCAATTGGGGGAGCCAGAACTGACTCAACTGGCCTGCTTAAAGGACTCAGCCGGTTTCCTATCTTGCTTGGCCTGGCACGATGACGCTGTGTGACGACCTCCGCACTTGCTGCATGCATGCTGAAACTTGCATTTGAACCCCCACAAGCATGACTCTCTTGCCTTCCCCCCTGCCACTTCCCCTGCGCGCCCCCCTAAAGGACTGCCTAAACGGTTTAGTGTTGGGCTGGCTGTTCCCAGACTGAGCACCCCCTTCCCCTGTGACATTAATCGGAGCGACTGGGTTCTGTGCTCCCTGGGAACCCATGTGGTCCATCCACAACTGTACTTCCTTCTGGTCCCATTCCATTTCAGGGCTTATGGCCATCTTTTTTCGAAATTCCCTGTCGTAAGTGAGCCACCCTTCTCCCCCCCACTTCTGTGCCTCAGTGTGAATCAATCTTTGGTACAATACCAGTGCCTTGCCCTGCTCTGGGAATTTCTCTAAAATGACAGATTGAAGGATGGAAAAGGCCGACAGCCAGTTGTCTATCGATTTCTCCGGCCACTGCTGGAATCTAATCTTCTTATCCTCTTCTTTCCCCCCTAGCCTGCGCGCATCTTGGCCATGTTGGCCCAGCAGAAGTAACGAAAATATGTCCAGGAATTCTCGCCTCCAAATGAATTCCTTCACTGCAATAGGCACTTCCCAGGCCAGTGAGCTGTGCCCTGACAGTAGTGGGGCGTGTGTGATAGCCTTCTTAGATGTCGCTGTCTGAACCGGTCCTACGTATCCACTTGGACCGGGACGGCCCTGCCTCGTCTAACGGCTCTTGGCCCATGGGCGGGCCACCAGAAATGACCCCCGAGTCGTCCGGGTTCCTGGCTTTCAAGAGGTCCGCAGCCCATGACAGGCCCTTCGTCTTGGCCAGTTCGATAATGGCCGCTAGCTGAGCGTCCTGGGCGGTGCCTTGCTGCGTATCCTCCACCTGGGACGTCATAGAGAAGAGCACCGGGGTACCCTCGCTATCCATCACTCGGGAAAGGGACGCCTGACTGAAAAAGAAAGCCAATGTGAGCTGCAGCCTACCAACACATGCCCGGCCCCCACACCCCCAGATGCTCTTCCGCCGCGCACGCCCCGCACCTACTTACTCTCTGACACAAGGTTAGCGCGACTGTCTGGTCCGTACCAACGAAAGTTCCAAATCTGAATCAAAATTGGGAAAATATTAGCTGAACAGCCCTGGCGTGATTCCCCCGTGCCAAATAGCCATAGGCTAGCTCTACGTGCCCCTTCTGTTCTCACCGGCCTTACGTACACTCGAACTCCCTAGCGATGGGATCCCGCGACTTAGAAGGTCACCGGCAGGATCTGTGTGAGAAAAAGAGAGGGGTTAGAGGCACGAGTAAACACGCCCCCAAATCATTCCGGCTGATCTCAAGCAATTAAGATGGTCGCGAGGGGATCAAGGATAAGGCCGAAGTCACAAGGGGAGCCACGCCCCCCCTGAGGCGTGCCCCGAACCCCCACCTGCGAATTCGGCCACCCCCGCCAGTGTGCCGCCTCCTCTCCCCCAAATGCTGCTCCACCGACCTACGAAAGCAAGCAACCTCCGGCCAGCGGCATCAGCGTGGCAGCCCAGCTAGCCCTCAGCTGCGACCTGCTCTAAGCGCCATCCCACTGCCGCAATGGTGACCCCACATCGCGGACTGAAGCCTGTCACTGCGCTGCCGCGCCGTCGATAGCCCACCGGAGCGCCCATAACATGAGGGGGGTGGGGTGAGGGGGCAACGCAAGAGTTGCACCGAGGGCGCAGCGTGGAATGCTAGCCCCCCCGACCCCACCGCGTGGGGCCTGCCGCTGGTGCGCCCTCTGTGTCGCACCTCGCCCCCACATTTCCGTACTCACCACCAGGAGCACGCATGCCGGTTGCGCGAGGTAAAGGCTGGCGTATGAGATCGGTTTATCCCCCACCCCGGCACTAAGGCGTCCGCACTATTAGGGGGGGCAGCTGCGCAACCCCCCCGGGCAGCCTTGCAGAGTTGCTCATTTCGATTGAGGTTGCCGTCGAATTTATCAGTGGAAAGCTCTAATCCAATCAGACAACCTCATGTTAGATGAGGGAAGGGTCATATTTATCCACCAACAAACTGACACCACAGCACGAAGAAGCTGGATAAGGTGCAACAGAACGAGGTGTATCGGGTCGTGACGTGAGTGAGATACCAATCGGACGTAAATAGTTAGGGATCGAGGCGAAGCCCAACCATTAAGGGGCCTGGGACAAAGCGATCCCGGGGGTGTAGCGAGGGGCGGGCACTCAGCAGCCTGCGAAAATGCGGGAACAGGATTGAGCCGAGACTTATAAAGTGCCCTATGGCCGGGGGGCGCTTTAGGATTTGAGTACCAAAAGGAGCCCCCCCGGTAACAAGTGCGCACCTATCGCCGGCAAGAGTGGGCGGACATTTATATTCGAGGCCCTGTCTTTGGCTATTTTTACGTCAATGCAATTCATCCACCGAGACTCAGGGTGGCAGGCTTCGTAGCACCGGGTGCCAGAGAGAAGCGCGTGACCCCGGGCTTCCCCCCAGACGTGCACAGAGCGGGACCCGCCAGGGGGGGGGAGGAGAGGGAAGGAGCCCGGGCGCGAACGCGAACACCGGAAGCCAACACTCTTGCTCCCAACCCCGATCCGAGTCGCTGCCGGCGGCCTAGCGCCCAGCCGCCCACCCGGGGCACGGGGGCGCAACCCAGGGAGGTGAGTAGAAGGGGGCCTGTGCGAACCCGGCTGGCCACCGGCTTGCCTGGTAGAACAACACTGCCAGGCCATCCCTATTCCGCGAGACCCCCAGGCAATGGCATACCGCCCAATAAATGCACTCGTGCCCCCCACCACACACGCCCCGCGACCGACACGAAAACTCTAGCTCCGGGCACGCCCCCCCCACCCCCTGCCCGTGGTACGCCGACCACAGGGCCCTGTCGCCTGGGCCGGGGCGGGGGGATGCTCACCGGCAAACTCACCGCAACAGATGACTGGACAAGCTGGGCACGCGACGAACAAGCTGCGACCAGCGATGACGAGACGATCGAGCTGCGACCTGCGCAAGGGGAGACAAGAGGGACAAGAGGGCGAGGAAGGGGCAGGGACAGCCTAAATACCCCTGCCCCCTCCCCCCTCTGCCGGAAGTAGCCTTTTGCCAGACGTCTTCCCTGGCCAAGACCCAGGGACTAGACCAGCTACCCCCAGTGCCTTCATGCGGCACTAAGGCGGCCGTCCTTTAAGGGGGGCTGCTGCGCAACCCCCCCGGGCAGCCTTGCAGTTCACAGTGTTTCAGGCCCTGCCTGCCGAACATGCCCGTGGTGAGGGGAAGGGGAGGAGGTGAAGCAAGGAGAGGCACCCAGATTGACCATAGAAAGTGTGCAAGCCACAAATCTTAAAGATGATCAGTGCATTGTTTGCCCTGTGTTTGAAAAGTAGAAGTGCAAGGCACAAAACAAAAAGCTTAAAAACTAAACATGATAAGCATATCGTTGGCCCTGCGTTTGGAAAGGCAAGAGGGAGGGAAAACTGTTGTCAAAGAGAGGAAGAAAATGGGAAGGAGGAGAGCGAGCAAGCCCAGCTGCGTGCATTTCCTGAGCTACAAATAGCAATAAATAACATAAGGAGTAACAATTTTTTAAATCCTCCCTTCCCCAAAGGAAAAAAAACACCTTTTCAAATTATGAGAACATTCAATGCGACTATTCGATTTTTTAAAATTCTATTTGCCTTTCAAAAAAATCTGCAAAAAGGAAAATCATTTTGCATCATTTCAATATATATCAGATATGTCTTTGTCATGTACTTTTTAGGGATGCACCCTTGAAAATAATTTGCTCACTTTATGAAAGCACATTGCACAGACACTTCCCAGGGGCTATTTTAAAGAAATCTGTATCTATTTTTGAAGAATCGTTGTGCACTAGAGTGAAATTTACAGCAACCATCAACAAAACAATGTTCTAATACTTTCAACAACTTGCACAATTTTAAATGCAAGGAGACAAACATTGGGTCACAGTTGTATGTTGCTTTTTTTTCACTGAGATTATGCACGTTTTGACTCATTTCTCAGAGATCAGTATTGTTTTGTTCAGAGCAAGAAAGCCTGTAGGTTTTGTTTTGACGTAAACACATGTTGTTCAAACCTAGATTTTAGTACCAATTCTGCATAGTTCAACGTAGACATTCCAAATGTGCCATCTTTGCTTTGCACAAATTTGTCTTCATTATATACTGAATAAATTGCTAGATGCAAGGCATGGGTAAGGCACCAAGGCATTTATGCAGAGTGACTGACCATGAAAAGAGTTATTAACTCACTATGCTCAATATACCTCACATGGGGAATGATCCACAAAAAAAGACACTCCGGGGCAGAAAGTGGCAATAACTGGCGGCAATGACCGTGTTGATGGTCATCAGTAAGTACAAGAATATGAGGATATTGTCACCCCTTTTTCAGGGGCGTAGCCAGGCCTAAAGCCCCTGCGTTTGCCTCCCGCGGTGGCCTGATCGAAAAAAGAAGGGGAGTGGTGCTGGCGATTCTTGTGGCAGCGACGGCCGTAGGTAAGAGCGGGAGGGAGCGGGGGCCGGCTGCTGGCCCAAAACTCATGCCGCCTGGAGCGGTCCACCCCCACCGCCTCCCCTAGATATGCCACTGCCCTTTTCACCATCCTCTTTTTCTTTTGTTGGATATCTGTTTTGAGAGATCTTCCATGGAGAGGGGATCAGCTGCCGTTACGGGCTGGATTCTAAGGAACCTAGGGGCATATCAGCAACACCCGGCGATAATTTTCGCTCAGCGCTCTTAGCGTGAGGATAATTATCGCCGGGTAACGTGGATTTTTATCGCTGAGATAGCGTGCTATTAGCAACGCTTATCTCCTCAGCGATAAAAATCCTCACGCTAACTGCCTAACGTGAGATTATCGCTGGAAACCCAACGATAATCTCACGCAATGTGGCGTTAGCTTGCTGATAGGGACTCACAAACTTAGCCATGATATCCACCTTCCATAGGATATCATGGCTAAGTCAGTCCTGAAGCAGGCGTAAGGAAAGTAGCGATAACAGGGGTTATCGCTACTTTTCCTGACGCTATGCTTCATAGCGTGGGGCTTGATTATAGGAGAAATGTCGCTTAGCGACATTTCTCCTGTCATGCCAGGTCAGGAACACCCACTTTGCATTTCATTAGAGATGCAAAGCTGGGCATAAAGAATCTCCACGCTAAAGCAAGGTTTCACACGTTAGCGTGCCCTTGCTAATTAGGCGATAAAATTATCGCCGCTTTTCGGCTGAATACGGCCGCAAAAGCGGCGATAATATTTTATCGCCTGCTTGTAAATATGCCCCCTAATTGGCTGACCTGCACTTTAAGTTCCAAAGAATTTGCCTGTCAATTATTTAAATGTTACTCCGTATACCGGTGCAACGCTGTTGTTTCCTTCCATTGTACTTAGCACAGCAGTTTCACCAAAAGGTAAACAACTTAAGTGGGGGATGATTTCAACATATTATTTATAAAGCTTGGTTCCGTCTGACTGGAGGCTGTATGAGCTCAGTGCAAAACTCTCAGGGCCCGATTCACAGAACTAACTTAAGACAAAATCCTAAACTTACTACTTTTGGTATTCACAGAAGTTAGGATTTTGTCTTAAGTTTGTCTTAAGACAAACTTAAGACAGACTTAAGACAGACTTAAGACAAACTTAAGACCGACTTAAGACTGACTTAAGACAGACTTAAGACAGACTTAAGACAGACTTAAGACTGACTTAAGACAGACTTAAGTTAGGATTTTGTCTTAAGTTTGTCTTAAGTCTGTCTTAAGTCTGTCTTAAGTCTGTCTTAAGTCTGTCTTAAGTTTGTCTTAAGTTTGTCTTAAGTCTGTCTTAAGTCTGCCTTAAGTCTGTCTTAAGTTTGTCTTAAGTCAAACTTAAGACAAAATCCTAACATCTGTGAATACCAAAAGTAGTAAGTTTAGGATTTTGTCTTAAGCTAGTTCTGTGAATCGGCCCCACACTGTGCTCCGAGCAGCTCCTCCTTATAACTGCACCTGATTCATCTCCCTCTTTTTGAGATGCATGAGTTCTGAATTAATGCTTGCCAGTGACAAACGGAAGCAAAACAAGAATGGGAGAGTTTTTAATAATACACATTTAATTTAATCATTTTTGATGAAGGTTACAGTGCAAAGAAAAAAAAACCAGCCTGACGTGTTTTCGGGTGCAGCATCAGCTGTGTTTTCTTTTAAAAGGAGGCTGCTTTTTTAAGTCTCGTCTAGCGTTGCAGCGCAAGCTGCTCGCTTTGCGAGGCAAGCAGTATACACTATAGCGTGGAAGCTTTGTGGAAGCTCCGCCCACTCTCCACCCATATTTTTCATTGGCTTAGGTCCTAAATGCTGCCTTCCGATTGGTTTTAAGTTAGTTAGTCCCTCCTTATGACGAGAATGTCATCATCAGTATCCTTCCACGGCTACTACCTTTACTCCTAACGCTATTCTCTTCCTGTGGCTCCCCCCTCCCCTCCCATAGTCTGTGACTTCTCGGTCCCCCCTGAGGGTTTGCTTCACTCTGCACATTTCAGGTTAGTCAAAGTGAAAGTTGCTGGCTTGCAGAGAGAGTGTGCGCAACTGTGGGGGTGAGACCGAGCACTGAAAGCGAATCCGTTTCGCCCGTGCCGTTTCTTTCCCTCTCTTTTGTGTATTGAAGCTCTAAGTATGTTTTTATCAGGCCAGGAGTGTCGGTCGTAGGGCCTCTGAGCTCAGCTGTCGAGACTCAGCCTGGCTCGGCTGCAGAGGCATTCACATGATATGATGTCATCTGACTGCACCAGTCCGTCGGTGTGTCTCCATTTGCCAGCAAGTGAAGTCGGGTGAGTGTAGCGCGGCCATTATGAGTCTTTAGATATTGTCGTCCTGCAGCCTGTTGTGCTGTAGAAATATGGTGCCTAGTCTTAATAGGTACGATAGCATGCAGCATTGCCGGGTGAACGTCGCACAGTCAATGCACTCGCAGAGGCAGGATCATCAAGAGATCATCATACTCCGACTGCCTTTGGTGCGTGTTTTAAGACTCGTCCTCGCGGCTCACTCAGTTCTGTGTGAATCGGTGTTTTTAAAATTTACAAATAATGTGCCAGATGTAGGTAAAAGCACTTCTGTGAGTCTGTAATAGCGAATTTTAGGGAATCGCTATTAAGGACTCGTAAAATGCCATGTATGTAGGAATCGCAGTATTTTTTGCGATTCCTTAATAATCCTTAATTGCGAATTGCAAATTGCGATTCGCAATCAAGGAATACCTTCCCATTCATTCCTATGGGCCAAGAGGCCCATTGAAATGAATGGGAATTGCGCACGCAATTTGTGAGTACCCAATTGCGCAATTTCAAGGGAGCAAGGGTTCCAGAGGGACACCCTGTTGCACCCCTGAAATGTGCATGAGTGCACATGTGCCGCACATACATGCCCTAAGGGCATGAATGTTTGCCATTTTTAAAAGAAAAACGCAAATTACCACCAACTTGAAGTTGGTGGCAATTTGCGATTACTTAAGGCCAAATCGCACTTTCTTTTGTGCTTCTTACATTACATTTAAGGAATTGCTATTTGTGATTCCTTAAATGCAATCGCAAAATAGGGAATCTCAAATTTTGAGATTCCTTATTTTGCGAGGGGGTTTTTGTGTGCTACATTGCACACTGCTACTTTTCGATGGCAAACGCTGAAATTCTGCGAATATCGGCGTTTGCGATCGCATATTGCCTTACTACATCTGGCCCAATATTGTTGAGCATATTTAATTCACAACCTGAGCCTGTAGCTCATTGCTTACCTTCGGCTGGTGCCAGCGGTTGGCTAAACTCAGTTCACATGCAGATCGCCCTGACTGGCAGACATACTGGCAGGCGGCAGCTTTGTGTTTTTAATTTCTTAGCTGCTTTCAGGAGAGATGTAGCAACTACCCTCGCATGGCCCCTCGCAGTGCTCTCTACTGTGGTGAGGGTGTCTTGTGGCACTGCACGATATTGTTGATTTCCGCACCCGGCCGGTCGGATTTCAGGCGCCCTCCACACTCAAGCCAGCAGCCTGGCCTGCAATGGCCGGGCCGAGCCCCATCTGAAATGATGCTTGTTCAGTGACAAACAGTCTTTATTACAGACCTCTTGTCCTCCAGTTACATGTGTTTGTTTTGGGAGCCCGGGCACAGTGTTTGTCCAATCGGAGCTTGGCTACAACAAACGGCGGAGCGCATGAGTTTTTAAGGGTGCCCACCAGCCAGCTGGGGCCCTGCTGACCCCTTTTGAGCTCCTCTGCCAGAGGCCCTACTCCAGTATGGATAACTGGGCCCTTGGAAGAAAAAGGCTGTCTGCACAATTGAGTCAGAAACAGCAGTCTGCCTAACAGAGCTTGACAGCAACGATATATAAACTTCTTTTTTTTAAACGTGTTCTTTTCATTAAGGGCAACTTAAAATAACAACGTGCAGTTACTATGGCTTCAATTGAAATTCCATAGAGCATATTATCAAGCCCATTATCGCCGTTTTAGCTGCCGTTTTCTGCCGCTAAAGCGGTGATAATTTTATCTCCTGTCTTGATAATTTGCCCCTTAGCTTTCCTAGTATTGAAGCCGGCAAGGAAGGGTTGCACCATATCTGTGCAGAAGGCACATTAACACTTTAAGCCATCTAAGCAGGACCTGACACTTTGACTTGCGGATTATAAGTAAATATTCCCAAATCCGCATTCACAAACTGAGTTTGTGACATGAAAATTCTGCACTAGTCTTCAAGGAAGGCGATTTAACCCTTCGTATCCTTGTCAGGTTTCAATCTCGTAACTGCAATTTACACGCCCACACACAGATGCATCACAGCAGCACTTGAATTAACCCACTGAGCTACTAAAACCTATTACCTGCAGAAGGCACAGTAACTCACTGATCTGTTTTACCACCAGCGCGGATATCTCTGTTGCACTAACTCGCAACTTAATTTTGGAAGGGTTTTATCATGTGCCTAGCAGGATGCACACATATATATCTCTGCAGCAGGCATTTTAACCCACAGAGCTATGTCACCAGGATTCCCCAATAAATACATAATCCATCCTGTGGACAGTATTTTAAGTAGATATTTATCTGCAGCCCTTTTCACCTGCTGTTTCTGCTTTTCCTTCCTTTATTCCCTGGCCAGCAGATTAACAGACTACCACAGGCACATACTGGCCGAGAGGAGGTGCCCACTGCAGCCCTAAGGAGAAGGACCTCCATGACAGACATTGGCAGAGCGGCAACCTCGAAGCCCTGAGGCCTGCTGACACCTGAGATAACTTGGTGGGTCAGGCCTCATAACACAATTTATTTTGTTGGGAATTATTGTAATCATGTGCCTAAAGCCTCTGGAACCCTCCTTTGAGGCTGAGTGTACATTCTCTTGCTATTCTACTGTGTATGGATGTCATAGAGAATCCCAGGACCGAGAAGGAAAAGCTGCTTACATGTCATCTCAGTTCTCTGTCATAACTATGACTTCTCGTCCCGCGTCTCCATGGGCACGCGTTCAACGGAGGTGCAACAAACATAGGCGATCGACACACATTCACACACAGTGGGAGAAGAGAGGCACACTCCCCCTCACACACAGCTCACCAACATTGGCCCTCACACATGTCTACATTAAACATCCCTTCCCTTCTTCCAGGCATCCTTCACGAGCTACTCTACTTGACAGGAGTAAATCCAGGCGATATGATACTTTACTTGCAAAGGTGCGCCAATTTACCCCAGTGAATGTCTGCTAATGACTTATTCATGGAGATGTTCCCTTTCCAAGTGCATATTCAGGGCCGGCTTTAGTGCTGGTGGCGCCCTGTGCGACAGTGTTTGCTGGCGCCCCCCCCCACCGAGTGACCACCTCCACCACCGATTCTCTCACTAACACCCTTTAACAGTGACTCGGGGGCATATTATCAAGGACGGCGTTTAAATTATCGTCAGTTTAGCGGCAGAAAACTGCCGCTAAAGCAGCGAGAATGGGCTTGATAATATGCCCTTTAAAATTCCAATAGAAGCCCATGTTCACACCAGAACATGGGCTTCTATTGGAACTCTCAAGGGCATATTATCAAGCCAATTATCGCCGCAGTTTTCTGCCGCTAAACCAGCGATAGTTTTTAAAGCCATCCTTGATAATATGCCCCCAAGTCTCCATAACCACACTCTCTCAGATGCATTTAATTAGTTATAATGCGCCACTCATACCAGTGTAGGGTGTCCGAGCACTTTGCATCACACACACATTACACAAAGACAATCAATCATACCTGTGTAAATCAGTGTATAGGAAATCTTACATAAGCCAAAGGACTAAGGGGCATATTAACTGGCCCCACATAGTGGTAGAAATATTATCGCTGAAAATTATCGCCATGATAACGCTATATTAACAATACATAGCACTATGGCGATAATATTTCAGCGATAGCGGTGTTTACAATGGAACATCGCTGGTTTTCCAGCGATGTTCCACGGAAAACAGCAATAACATTGCTGATACGACCCTGTGGTCGTATCAGCATAATCCACCTACCATTATTAGTATGCCTTAGCCTGGAATTTAACAGACGTTAAATTCCAGCGTTAAGGCCGAGGTAGCGTGATATTTTTTATCACTGCACCTCCTTGTTAATATTGCGAAGCTGCCTTCGCGATATTTTCATGTGTTGTTTTCACAGCCACGCCTTCTTTGCATCTCATTAGCGATGCGAGGCGAGGCAGTGAAAAAACGGGCTCTCCATCAAAGTAAACGCGCTAGCGTGTCCTTGATGATATTGCGATATAATTATCGCCCGAAAACGGACGCTAAAGCAGCGATAATTATATCACCAGCCCTTGCTAATATGCCCCTAAAAGTGTAGGAGTCACATGTCATCCATACTGGTAGGCAGTATGGTTTAAGAGTGCTTGGTGTGGAGAAGCACAAACTGAGTCGAAAAAGAAACAGCATAGTTGGCAGTTTTCTTTAATAATAAGAATCGATTTCTAGCCAAATTAACCCTTTTTGCAACATTAATCAATGTTCTAATAATGTATACTTTGCAGTGGATGTATGACGTTACAACGCATGCTTTTACAACGCATGCCGTTACAACGCATTTTTTACGACGCAAAATCTGTTACAACGCAAGTCTTTACAACGCAAGTCTTTACATCGACTTGCAGTAGATGGCGTGCTAACATTAAAAAAGGGTAATTTACTATTCTAACTCCAGTCCACGTTGCAGTAGGGAAGGTTTTTGGATAGTAAACTACCTTATTTTTAATGTTAGCACGCCATCTAGTGCAAGTCGATGTAAAGACTTGCGTTGTAATGGCATGCGTTGTAACAGATTTTGCGTTGTAATAGTTTTGTTGTAATGGTAGTGCGTTGTAAAAGTTGCGTTGTAAAGGTTGTTCCCCCTTTGCAGTGTATATGCAGTTCTAGGAGGAAAGTTAATAGTTTAATAATTCTATATTAGGACTTTAAATTATAAATTGCAAGTAACAAAAAGATGTCTCTTTTGAAAGCAGTAACCTGCTGATCTGTTTACATCATACGCACTCTGTAATCTAATTGGTACACGTTCTTTGCAGCAGGCATGTTAACCCTCTGCACTAACTTCACCTTAAAGTCAAAACCTCAACTGTACAAAATGCTCATCTCTCTCCAGGAAGATAATCAATCACACGAGTTATCTTGACAGTTTTGTGAGGCCTGGTAATTGCCGGGGGAAAGAAACGCTGCAGCAGGTGCTTCAAAAGCATAATAAACTTTCAAACACGGCGCACCCAGGAAACCAGCACCCGGTGCGGTGGCACCGGTCGCACCGCCCTAAAGCCGGCCCTGTGCATATTTAAATTATATAAGTAATGCACGCTATAAAAACCCAGGCTACATGATACTTTAATTGCAAAAGTGTGCCACTTTCCACCTCTGAATTTCTGCTACTGGAGTATTTGAGGAGATGCTATCTTTCCAAGGGGCATATCAGCAACACCCGGCGATAATTATCGCTCAGCGCTCTTAGCGTGAGGATAATTATCGCTAGATAACGTAGATTTTTATCACTGAGATAGCGTGCTATTAGCAACGCTTATCTCCTAAGCGATAAAAATCCTCACGCTAACTGCCTAACGTGAGATTATCGCTGGAAACCCAGCGATAATCTCACTTAGTGTGGCGTTAGCTTGCTGATAGGGACTCACAAACTTAGCCATGATATCCACCCTCCATAGGATATCATGGCTAAGTCAGTCCTGAAGCAGGCGTAAGGAAAGTAGCGATAACAGGGGTTATCGCTACTTTACCTGACGCTATGCTTCATAGCGTGGGGCTTGATGATAGGAGAAATGTCGCTTAGTGACATTTCTCCTGTCATGTTAGGTCAGGAACGCCCACTTTGCATCTCATTAGAGATGCAAAGCTGGGCGTTAGCAATCCTGACGCTAAAGCAAGGTTTCACGCGTTAGCGTGGCCTTGCTAATTAGGCGATGAAATTATCGCCGCTTTTCGGCAGAAAACGGCCGCAAAAGCGGCGATAATTTTTTATCGCCAGCTTGTAAATATGCCTCCAAATTACTTATTTAAATGATGTGAGTAATCCAGGCAGTGACAGAGAGCAACACGGTTTCCATCTAAAGACAAAGTAACATGATGGAAGCTTTCGATGTAGGTACAAAATGTGACGCGCGCCGTACCCATATTCCTTCTCTGCCACTTACAATGCAAGATAATACTTGATATCTGTCTGTACCGACTTAATCATTTTATTATTTTTGTAGGAAGGTGGAATCTGACTATATGGTTGCCCCCAACTTTTTGCCTGGTATTTGAATGGTTTTGACTAGTCTGGCTGGGATCCTGCCATCCAGGACCCCAGCCTATCTGCTTTCTCCCTTAAACAACTTGGTGTGCATATTAGATGCACTAGTGATTGGATACTGTAATACCTTATGAGCCCCTAGTATATGGTACCTTGGGTACCTAGGGCATAGGTACTTCACAGGCCTACCAGGGCTGCAGCACTTATTGTGCCACCCTGGGACAGCCATACAAACTGACACCACCAGACCACTACTGTTGTCTGGGTAAGGTGGTGCTAGCACCCCTTACAGGGATATAGGTCCCCTGTATCCCACCTATGTACAACACATATACTCTCATAGGTCATCCCTATAGCAGGCCTTGGTAATCCTACAAGGCAGGAGGCTGAGGTATGTGTGAGGGGGGACCCCTACCTGAGTAGGGCCCCTCGGCAACCCTCGTAAAATCATTGCTGGGTTGTTTGTAGTGTAGCCATACCATATACTCTTAACCGCATTATAAGTCTATCGCGATAGCGTGATAACTTGAGACTGGCTACACAGAACCATATCGTGTTTGGTGTCAAACATGTAGGAATCATACCCCCAGTCCAGCCATGGGCATGAGGGCATGATTCCCCCCTGCTAGAGGGGCGATATGGGAAAAGCGGCAGAATTTAGACACCAATTTAAAAGTGCACACGCAGTACAAAATGGATGCTACCCGCCACCCACACAACTCTGGCTGCCTGTTGCTGGGGAAAACCCCAGCCTCGACAGCTGGACAATAGGGCTCCTGTGGCAGGGAGGTGCCAGCACCTCCGCAGACAGGATATGTGGATTGGAACTGGGTGGGTGCACCATAGGATGCCTTTCAGAGTTGCACGTAGGCTGCTACAGCGCCTACATTCTGCATACACCGCCTGGAACCGGTTCAGGGGCATCCTGCCCCTCGCCCAGGTGGGAAACACACAAAGGGGAGAGGGTGTAGCCACCCTTTCCTGCCTCACCTCTCATTGGTGGACACTACTCTGGACACTCTCCTAATCTTGGGGATAAAGGTGAATAACGTGGCCCCAGAGCCTCAGATTAATCTTGGACTTCACAGACTTGACCTTCGACGAGCTGCTGCCCAGCTGACTGAAGAAATCTCCCTTGGGGTAAAGGAGTTACCCCCCTGCTTGGCAGGCACCTGAAACACTGCAAGTGACCCGGTTGGAACTTTGCTGCTCCCACGGACTTCGTCAACGTTCAGCAACCTTGAGGTGGGTTTTCCAAGCATCCCAGAGACCAGTGAGTGTGCACAGCAAGTCTGAGCACCATGGACCGCGTAGGTGCCGAGATTCTCAATACCCCAGGACGGACACCAGCCACCTCTTGCATAGCACACGACCCTGACCAGTGGGGAAGTTGTGCTTTGACCCATTATTTAGCCAACCTCTCAGCAGCAATTGTGCCAAAGATCAGTGCCCTAGCCCCCTCCGGTGACCCGTGGGCTCCCTTTTACACACTCCAAATTGCTGCCTTCCGCGGTCCCTTGTCTTTCGAGTGGTGGGCCCTAGCGGAGGTCAATCTCAACATTTAAGAATTTCTCTGGTTGCTCCAGGCCTTCTCTACCGTCTCTCCAAAGGAGACCTCTCACAGACCTTGTGGGTCTGCACCAGTAGCTGATTTGTTCATCTTGCGTGGGTTGCGGTTGCCAAGGCTTAGTGGATCCAAACTGGACACTAGCACCGCAGCGACCCTCATCCTTTGTGGGAAAGTCGCCCTCCAGAAGCTGGCCTTCCTTGAAGCCTCCCGGAGCCCGTGGCTGCAGATCCAAGCAACACCTCTTTCCACTTGAAGCACCCAACATTGAAGGGCTCTTTCCTTTGAGCTCCCTGGTCACTGTGCCGTGACCCAGACGCTCTCCCCTCTGCTTTCAGGTTTCTCTCTACAAGATCTACAACTTCATTCTTCACGACATCATCGACGCTTTGGCTAGCTGCAGTTTTGTACATTTTCCCATTGAAAATCAGCCCGCGACCCGGCATCGAAAACGACCTATGCACCCGGCTTCCCTGGGGCAGGTAACAGTGGTACCTCGGTACTCTCGTGGTAGTGGGCTCCTCAAAAGCTTAACTCTAAGCCCTTAACTTTGAACTCCTGCTAGAAGTGTCTTTAATCTTTTAAAATCAAACCGCGACATTCTCCATAGGCTATAATAGAGATCCCGATAGCAGCTATTTGCACTGCACGCATCTCCCGGGGGTCCCCTTCCTCATAACCTGGGGTGGATTCTTAAGGGGTCAGCGATCCTAAATGCCCTAGGCATTGTCTGTAGAATTGTCGTTGTTCTTATACCACTTTTTTAATATATGGTTTGATCCCCCCCTGGGGCCCTGTGATTCCAGTGCTATTTATTGTATCTAAAAATGCTTGTTTGAATTGTAACTTTACCTCAGCCTCATAAAGAGACGTGTGGGATTCTGTCTAGAATAAATACATATATTTTATATATATATACCTGTGTGGACTACTCTTTCATTTGGTCATTCAAGAGGTTATCTATGGTAAAATAATAAGCTTAACACTCCTTCAAGACTTAGCCTGAAGGCTGCTCTCCACAGCTACCACTAGGATAGCTTTCTTTAAAGGTTGTCTTTTAAACCTATCACCATAAGAGTCGAATTGGACTGGTACAAGGTGGCCACTATAACTAGTGACCAGTCTATGCCAGGCCAACTTCTCACAGCTGCTCTCCACAGATACCACTAGGATAGCTTTCTTTAAAGGTTGTCTTTAACCTATCACCATAAGAGTCGAATTGGACTGGTGCAAGGTGGCCACTATAACTAGTGACCAGTCTATGCCAGGCCAACTTCTCACAATTTTCTCTTCACCTGCTCTCCCAATCTGTACTATCTTTCACATCTTCCGTCTTCTCAACCAGCTCACCCCTTTTGTACTATTATTCCCATTGTCACCACTCTGTCATCTCTCCTTCTTTGTCTTTCACTGGTCTCTCATCTTACTCGTCTTAACTTATTTTCGATCACTGACTTTTACATTAAAAACAGAGCTTTGGACTGTGCCATTTCCCGCTGAAAGGCAATATTTCTCTCCATGTGTTCCCATACCTGGTGTGTCATGCAGTTTGGTGCTTACTCTCCCTCCATATTAAAGAACATTAGATGTTTCAGCACCCAGGTTAATGTGTTGCATAGCTAAATACATATAGGGTCCCAAAGGTGAGACCGATTGCATTGCAAATGCTAGTTTTTGTTAGGGTCAATGGTTTCTTCTGACCTTATTTTTCCAAGGGTCTTTGATGCAGGGGAGGAGGCAAAAAGAGCTGCAATAAAAGAACTCCACGAGGGGGGAGGGTGCAGCAGAGAGAGAACAGAATTAGCCTGCAAGGAATTTTATGGCACGACCGGAGGCTCCTATTATGCTTTCTTATCTTGCTTTATTTAAAACAGCAGCCAAGATAAGTGAAACACTACAGTTCCCGTGGGTCCAAGCGCGAAAGCTGGCCAATGGGAACTCATGAAAAACGAGATCGAATAACCAGTCACCAAATAACCACTCATAAAACGTCACATCTTACTGCGGAGCTTCCTCTTTTCTTGCTGCTCGCTGTCAGATAAGTGACTTATCCTTTTGCTCCTGTATTATTCACAGTGGTTGTGCACGTATTTTCGAATTACTGCTCAACTGTTATCTCCTGTTTAGCGGTGCTCACGCGCCCTATAGGCTCGCTGATTTCAGCGCGTTTCTCGCTCTCCTCTCCGCCCCCCCCTCCTCGCGAGTGCTTTCAGTGGTTCGCGCTGTTGCACGTTTCGAATTTCGAGCGCTCACGCTCGCGCTTACCGGTCGCCGCCTCAGTCTAGCGTCCTGTGTGCTTTTAGCCTGCCTTTTGCTGCCTGCTTCGGTCGCACGGCCCGTATTTCTCTGCGCTCCCGGTCTCCTCCACACGACCGTCTTACAGAGCTCCGGAGTGTGTCTCTGACTAAACACGCCCCCAGGAGTGTCTTTCTCCTCACGCCCCTCCCTTCTATTGCTTAGTTAACCCTTTGCTGCCTCACTGGTGCTTTTCTTTGCCTTACTATGGATGTTGACAGTTCTCCTGAGCCTATTCAGCTCAATGAGGAAGGCGAGGCTTTTAAAAAGGACCTAAATAAATGTATTAATTGTTCTGTTGAGAATGCAGTGGAAGTGTCTATGAGACGTATGTCCAAAGGTATGGAATCCTCCATGTTAAGTCTCCTGTCCAGAGCTTAGGCCCAATCTGCGGGGGATAGCAGAAAAAGAAAGGTGGTTTCCTCTGCTTCTTTACACGCTTCTCATTCTGCGTCAATGTTGACTGGCGGGGTTTCCTCACGCTCGACTGAGAACTTATAGGCACATGCATCAAGAAAAGCTTTTGCGAGTCCTTAATTGCGAATATTAAGGAATCTCAATTAAGGACTCGCAAAAGCCTATGCATGTAGGAATCGTTATTAAAATAGCGATTCCTTAACATTCATTAATTGCGACTCACAAATTGCGAGTCGCAATTAATGAAAGGCTTCCCATTCATTCCTATAGGCCTCCAGGCCCATAGGAATGAATTGGAGATTGCGTGAGCAATTTGCGGGTACCAGTAGGTACTCGCAAATTGCTCACGCAATTTCAAGGGTGCAAGGGTGTCAAAATGACACCCTATTGCACCCCTGAAATAGTACTGTGCACATATGTTGCACACACACATGCTCTAAGGGCATGTGTGTGCGCAACATGAAACTTTGAAAGATGCAAAAAAGTGCATTTTTCTAAGTTTTAGCAAATTACCATGAAGTCCAGCTTCATGGTAATTTGCTCCCGCTAATAGCGAAATCGCTATTTTTTAAACTTTAATACATTGCATTTAAGGAATCTCAATTTGGGATTCCTGAAATGCAATCGCAATTTAAGGAATCGCTATTTTGAGATTCCTTAAATTGCGATTTTTGCATTTGGGATGATGCATCCCAAATGCAAAAATACCGGTCGCAAAGGGGCAGATTCTGTTTGCGACTGGTTTTGTCGTTGATGCATGTGCCTGTTAGTGCCTCCCAGGCCTCCTGTTCAGGAGGGGATTCTAGGTTCCGAGGGCAAACGCAAACATAAACTGAAGCACGCAGAGTCACCAAAAACGTTGGTTATAGCCACCATTTTGGACACGGATGACGACATGTATGACGCAGATGACCTTTTTGATGTTTTTGATGTCTCTGACCCTCCCTCTCCTCCTCCCAAGAAATTTAAATCAGATTCTTTTACTTTTGACCCAGTATGCGATTCCGAAGGAGTACCCATGTTCGACCCGGCTTTAATTCGCCATCCCAATTCCACTGAATGGGTGCCCTCCTCTCATGTGGGAGAATACATTGCGGCAAGGTTACGCCTTCCTTTGGAGGCTTCGGTTAGATCCAGATTAAAGTCGGAGTGCCCCAAACCCTCTTTACCTGACAAAGTTACCTTGGTCCCTTTCATCGACCAACCCCTTCTTACCTTTTTCTCAAAATTTGGCAAGGACCCTCGCAAAGGCGTGGACAAGGCCTGGTCCACCTGCCAGGATAAATTACTCGATGTGGTGGGTCCCTTGGCTCGCATCTTCGACATGGCCGAATCCGCTCGTTTGGATGCTTCTGAACTTTCTGCAGAGGACGTCTCCATGTGGGTCCAACGTGCTTTTTGTTTACTTGACAATGCTAATGCCGCCATAACTCACGAACGTCGCAAAGGACTTTTATTCAAATTGGACCCTAAATTGGCCAATTTAGCTCCCCAAGACCCCGGTGCTAAGGCCAATGGTCTTCTCTTCGGGGAGTCTTTAGTTAAGGATTTAAGCAGATTCGTGTCTACCTTCGCTTCTTTGGACAAGGCGTAACAATCTATGAAGAAGTTTTTTTCTCCACGGGTTTTTGGACGGGCCGGCAGAGGCAGGAGTCGCTCTTCCGGCCGTTCCTTCAACAACCAAGGCTCCAGAGGTTCCTTCAATAATTATGCCCAGGAGTACAAGCCGCAGTTCTACCCTCAGCGGGGTAGAGGTTCCAGGGGGCGCGGCCAAAGATGCTATCGCACCAACAACTCCAACCAACCAGGTATGTCCTTCTTCCCCTCCCTCGGTGGGAGGGCGCTTATCTCTGTTTCTCCAAAAATGGCAAACTATCACCTCAGACCTTTGGGTTCTAAACACCGTGCTAGGCTATCTTATAGAGCTCTATTCGCCGCCTATCCAAACTGCGTTTCCTCCTCCGCTGGTTTTTTCAAACGACATGGCCGCCCTCATCTCCTCAGAGATTCGGACCCTTCTCCGAAAACAGGCCATTCAAATATTCCCGTTCGATCCTACAGGTTTCCTAAGTTCCATCTTTCTTGTCCAGAAAAAGAACAAAAAATTGCGTCCTGTGATCAATCTGAAATGGTTCAATCAGTTCGTGGTTTATCGCCACTTCAAGATGGAAACTATCTTACATCTAAGAGATACTCTTCGTCCACGCGATTGGATGGTTCGTCTAGACTTACACGATGCTTATCTCTCCGTTCCTATCTATCCGTCCCATTACAAGTTCCTCCAATTCCAGTGGCTAGGCACGACCTACCGCTTCACCTCTCTGCCTTTCGGTCTTTCCTCGGCTCCATGGTGCTTCACAAAGCTCCTAAAACCAGTAGTAGCCTTTCTGCGCTCTCTGGGGATCAGAACGATAATTTATCTAGACGACATTCTTCTCATGAATACGGACAAACAACTTCTACTCTCCCAGCTTGGCGTCACTCAGTCCCTGCTCTTGGATCTAGGTTTCTTACTCAATCTCGAAAAATCTATGCTTATCCCTTCTCAGAGCATCGAGTTCTTGGGCTTCCGGGTAGATTCCGTCGCAGCCTCTCTTTTTCTTCCCCAGTCAAAAGTCTCTTCAATCAAGGCAGAAATCTCCCACGTCCTTCAGACTTCTCTCATTTCTCTGAGGTCTCTGGCAAGAATTGTCGGCCTCCTCTCAGCATCCATTCAAGCCATCTTTCCAGGTCCCCTGCATTACCGAGCCCTTCAACGTCTAAAAATCAGGCATCTTCGCCTTGGTTTAGCTTACTCCGATCTTATCGCTTTAGACCAAGAATCTCGCACAGAGCTTCAATGGTGGATAGACCATTTAGATGCGTGGAACGGGCGAACTATTTTCGCTTCGGCCCCAGATCTTGTGTTAGAATCCGATGCCAGCCTGTCGGGTTGGGGCGCCCGGTGTGGTCCAATATCGACTGGAGGTACATGGTCGCGCGAGGAGTCGAGATTGCATATCAATTGTTTAGAGATGCTTGCGGGCTTCTTTGCAATCCAAAGTCTTTCAAAGAACAGGGTTCGCTGTTCTATCCTCCTTCGCATGGACAATGTTTCTGCGGTCCGCTACATCAACCATCTCGGTGGCACAAAGTCCAAACCTCTTGCAGAATTGGCAAAGAGCCTTTGGGAGTATTGCCTATCAAATCAGCTTTCCTTGACGGCGGAATATCTGCCGGGAGACCTCAATTCCGTGGCAGATTGGCATTCTCGGTTTCTTCGAGACTCCAGCGACTGGAGGCTTCTTCCATCTGTTTTCCAATCCCTTTCCCAAAAATGGGGCCCTTTCTTTATCGACCTCTTCGCTTCTCGTTTCAACACTCAGTTGCCCCGCTTCTTCAGTTGGCGTCCGGATCCTTCGGCCCTGGCTACAGATGCTTTCCTTCAGGATTGGTCACGTCACCTCAACTATACCTTTGCCCCTTTCATCATGATCAACAGGGTTCTTTCCCAAGTACGTCGTCAGTCAACCTCTCTGGTCTTGGTGGTCCCATTCTGGCAATCTTAGATTTGGTTTCCGTCCCTGCTGGAGATGGCGGTGGACTTCCCGATTCTTCTCCCGTCCTGCAAGGACTTGCTTCTCAATCCTCAGGGCTCACAACACGTTCTCATTCTCAACAATTCCCTAGTCCTTTCGGCCTGGAAAGTTTCCAGCCTTTCTCTCCTGACATCCTCATTTCGTAAGAGGCTTCTTTCTTTATCAGTAAAGCCTGGGCCCCCGGGACCTCAAAAGCTTACAAATCCGCTTGGTCTCTTTGGGCAAGCTGGTGTCTGGAACGGCATATCGATCCCCTTTCAGCCCCTCTGAATTTTGTGGTCAATTTCTTGGCCGCCGAAGCAAGTGCAGGTAAGTCCTACAGAACGGTAAACTTATATAGGTCTGCTATTTCTCTCAATCATTCTCCCATCGACGGCAAGCCTGTAGGCGATCATCCTTTAATCTGTCGTCTTCTGAAAGGAGTTTGTTGTTCCAAACCTCCGTTGGCTAAGTATTCTAGTTTATGGGATGTTTCTGTTGTTCTCAAACTGTTTTCTGATTGGCCAGACAATGATGCTCTCTCTCTAAAAATGTTATCCGCCAAACTTACCATGCTGTTGTGCCTGGTTTCCATTAAAAGGGTTTCTGATGTTAAGGCTTTAGATATTTCTTCCCGTCAGTTTTCCCCTACCGGGGTTCTGTTTCACATACATAGACGAACCAAAACAAATTTAGATTCAGTGTTTTACCCTTATTTTCCCTCTCACCCTAAGTTATGTGTAGGCCAATGTTTAAAAATGTATGAAAAACGACTTCTGATCTCAGATCGCCCTCTCATTCCCAACTCCTTATCTCCTTCCGCAAACCCCACCTCCCTGTCTCCTCCGCTACCCTTGCCCGGTGGGTGCGTTGGGTTATGTCCCTTGCGGGTATTGATGTGTCCGTTTTCGGAGCCCTCTCCACAAGGGGGGCCATGGCTTCTAAAGCCTTTTGGGCAGGCTCTCGTCTGGAGGACATTCTGAGATCAGCAGACTGGACCAACGACAATGTTTTTTGTATGTTTTATTGTAAGCTTATTGATAAAGTAGCTACCTTGGTAGTAGATATGCTTTGAACAAGCATAATAGGAGCCTCCGGTCTTGCCATAAAATGTAGATTTTCCTAGTTATTATGACGGAAAGTCTTAATTTTATTAAAGACACGGAGGCGAGTATTATCCCACCTCTTCACTACTAATTTGTGTTTCTCCCTCCCTTCAGCGAATCCGGCTTTGCCGCCTGCATCCTCGTGATGGTCCGATTTCTCAACAGAGATGGTCTCCTACCCGAATCCTCCTTCCTTCAGGTTTGGACCTGTCCTCTACAAATCCTGAAGTTCGTTCCCCCTGGATGGATGTGGCGCAACAACTTTGTTTCTGGACTTTGGCCTTTTCCATTGTTGTTTTGATTCCTCCTTTGTTCAAAGACTTTATCTGATCTGCTCGTCAGCGAAAAGAGGAAGCTCCGCAGTCAGATGTGACGTTTTATGAGTGGTTACTTGGTGATTGGTTATTCGATCTCGTTTTTCATGAGTTCCCATTGGCCAGCGTTTGCGCTTGGACCCCTGGGAACTGTAGTGTTTCACTTATCTTGGCTGCTGTTTAAAATAAAGCAAGATAAGAAAGCACAATACTCGCCTGCGTGTCTTTAATAATATTAAGACTTTCCGTCATAATAACTAGGAAAATCTACATTTGCCTCGCACTTTGTACCACTGTTTCTAGTAAATGAACAGACAGCCTGTTTAAAGAATGCTAAAAACACAGTTTTAACTCCTTGTTCTGGAAAACGCAGCCAAAGCAGCAGTTAAAGTACGGCATAAGTTCAGAACAAAAACATTTATTTACACTGGGCAATGCTGGCTGCAACTTGTTATAGATGACTAAGTTTACACAAATGAAATCAGCAGGAGGGAAGGCAATAGTGATTAGAAGAGGCGAGACCACACCCTGGAATTCCATGCCAGAAGGAGCAGCTCTTTAAGGAAATTAGAAAGATGCAAGAGTTTTAAAAAATACATGATAAAGGTTACACCAGAAATGGCATAAGATCATTGAAAGGAGTGGGAGGCACAGCATGGGAGACAGTAGTAACACAACTGTGGCATTAAGAGGAGTTGAGATGCTATATTTAAATGAAAGCAGCTAGGGCACTGAAACTGAACACACACACACACTAACATAGCAGGAAACCGAGAAAAAAATAGTCCCCCAGAGAACAGATAAAGAACCAGAGCGGAATGAGATAGTACTAAGTCCCTGCTCTTTGGGAGGAACAGAAAAGAGAAAGGAGGGACAGAGAGGCAGGACAGACCACTAGCAAGCAAGGATTTTTAAAGGAGACTTAGATAGACTAATTAAAAGAAATTGCAAGAAAGGGGATGTCAACTTGACAAACGAATGCTTTTTTCGTAAAAGTGCCCCATACTGTGGTTTCACTTTAATAGCGGCCATGCACCTTTCTTTAGACAAGCCGCGTCTAAAGAAAGGGGCGTGGCGGCCATTAAAGTGAACGCAGCATATGGGGTGCTTGTGAACAAATATCAATAAAAAAACATGTGGCGGCATTCGGGCCACAAATAACAAACTAAAGGTTGTTTGAAGAGTTCCACTCAAGGCCAATTTCATTGCATATTAACTGCAGTGATTGATAGCTTTTTTGTCAGCTGGTTATGAGGGAAAGAGACAGGGAAACCTCCATGTTTATCAGCTGCTTATACATCAAACCGGGTGTTTGCTGCAGGAGATGAAGGGAAATTGCATCATTTGGAGAAAGTGGTGAAAAGACAGAATTTCGCCTAGATTTATAAAGAGAGGAGTCGCAGCCGTGAGCGCAGATGGTTAAGAATGGAGCATTGGAATGCAGTCTATAATTTGTCATTCAGCACATTAAGAAAGTGTAATGTGTCATTTTCGATTGCATGCTGCTCAAATGTGTTCTGGAGGTTTTTTCACACAGGCAAAGTTGAGAGATATTTGACATTGGTGAGTCACTAAGTTTATTTGTAGGGGACATTTTCAACAAGAGACAGGTAACAACATGCAGCGCTAGGTCGAGGGTGGGAGGGTGGTATACAAGTGAGAAACACAGCGGTGTAGGGCAGTTGCAGGATGAAGACAGGGGAGAGAACTGGAAAACACGTGCACTCTTGAGTGCTTAAGAAAAAAAAACAATTTCCAATAAAAGTAAGCAGTGGCAGCATAGAAGCCAGCCAATCAGAGAGATGATGAGGTTATGCTCCAGGGGCAGGATAAACACAAGATGGATGAGCTGGGACAAGGCAGGCTAGCAGTCGAATAAAAAGAAAACAATGAGTGACAAAGCCAACCATTAGTAAGCAATGGGAGTGATCCAGCGGTAATTTCACAGTAATTTCTCAATGCAAAACCTCATTTACCTCTAATTTACCGCTGTAAAGGTGTTGGACCCTTGCCACTGTATATTACCTTCAGGAGACTTTACATAAACATGAAAAATCAAAAATGAAATTAATATTTAAGCTAATAAAGAGAGTTGTGAGTATTTTTAAAGGGTTTTATTTTCTAGCTAAAAGTTAAAGTTCTCTGACCCTTTATTCATTAGTCAAATATTAATCAGGTTACAGAATTGAAAATAGGAAAAATAGAATTAATACAAACATATTATCGGTTGCATACAGGAGGAAAAATCCCTAATTCTATGTCAGTCAGAACTCTTTAAAGAGTTTCAGGAAAAATATGATTCAAGAGTGAGTTTGCAAGGCTAATCAATAATTAATAATTGGCAAAAATCTCCCATAAAGAAAAATAAATACATAAGACAAATACATATTTTCAAAACTAGTTAATTAGTCAAAGCATAAACTTAGAGTTTTAGCATTTAAATCTAAACCTTTTCTATTAGCTGCACTCTCTGCCCTGGTCTGTTAATCTGCGCCTCTGTGCTTCAAAGAGTGAGACAGCCCGCCCTTCACAAGAACACAGAGGAATGTGATCTGCCTTGCCAAAATATGACGTGCAAGGACTCTATGAAAGAATATGAGCAAAGGCCCTCACCTCCCTCTGTCTCTCCTCAGACGCAATCTCCTCCCAGGCTGCACCCGCGACGTTCACGTACATAACCCATATGATGTTTGGCCTCATCTGCCCCCTCTCCTCCTCCTATCTTTTCTAGTCCCAAAAAGCTCACACTCCCCCTAAAGCTTCCAAAGCTAACACGCCCCCGAAAGAGGTCATTATTTATACTCTAATTCTTGGCTGACTACACTAATAATGTTGCAGTTTCAGTAGAAACTCGCACTGTGATTGGTTAGCATAGATGCCATGAGGGTCTCACCATCCTGTTCTCAATGCAAATCCAACCCATACCAGTTTTACCACAGGAAGCGTTAATGTTTAATACAGTCTTATTGTTTTACCATCAATAATTATACAAATACGCAACATTAAGGCAGAAGAATGTATCAGTTCATTTCTTCCTTCCTTTCACATCGAAGGATACTTTCCAAAATCACTGGTACATTGGCACGATAACAAGAATTTACAGTTCACTGTGGCATTGACCCATTGTGTCTTCACTTGAGGCACTTGGCAGTATGTAGCTGGTTCTGCGCATGTGTTTCTCATTCAGTACAATTCTCAGCCATGCTGGATTGCCAGGCAGCCATTTTATGGTAGGCCAGAAACAAAACAGACACAAAAAAGTATTAATTCATGAAATAAAATCCATTATGTTTACCTCTCCCATACTAATACCTTGTATTACCTAGCAAAAGTTATTAGTTCAAAGCAGCTTTTCTATTATTTGTGCAATCATGCAAAAATGTGCACTGTACAACATAGCATAACACATGCACCAGTGCAAAGTTTCAAAGCGCATGCAGTTAATACATATTCATAGCAACTTGCTCTAATGTTTTAGATAGCTTTTCATGCTAAATGCTTTTGCACCACGTGTAGTGTTGGTGCATTAATTAATTCACATTATAAAAAGATGTGTTATGAACTGAATATGTATTGTCTAAATATGCAACAAAGCCAAAGTCTCTTGAGACGGAAACAGGGAGTGTAGATTATAAGGGAAAGGAGCTGGGAGGAGAGAACACATTTCATTTTATCTTCAAAGCTAAAAAAGAAAACTGCACTCACAAGTTTCTCTACACTGCAAAAACACATGCTAATTCAGCACAAGCATTTCAGACTGTAAGCATTTTGACCAGGGCTCATTTTGTTTGTCTTTCACTTTGCAAGCACCAAAAGTGCCCCTTTTAAAATGCCTTTGACTAGGCCTCATTTCCTATTTCATGTGCCATGTGTTTTAAATGCAGTCTGTCTGAAACACAAAACAGAGGAATGCTTGATCTTGAGAAATCTAGCTCTATCAGGAGCCCCTGTAAATCATGGATAAAGCCACAGTAGGGGTCTTTTGTAACCAGGCAGTATGCTTTGTCTGTTAGACTTGACCTCAAAATGAAGTCCCAAAATGTACAGCAATCCTCCCCCCTTATCCTCCACTCCTCTTTTCTCCTGTCTCACTGTCTCACCATCCCTCATTGCTTGTACTTTATGCCTTGCTCTTCTTCGTTTGTGCTTCAACTTCGAATCCTCACTCAGCATTCATTGCTTAACTCTCATTCCTCGACTTTCAGTCATCATTTCTCCCTCTTCCTCCCTCACACTTCATTGATCAGGCATCAGGGCTTAGGAGTGAATCGAAAAAAATCAGGACAGAGGAGGGAGTGACCAACTGTGGAAACTGAAGGCTGAGGGGTGAGGAAGGAGGGATAAAGTTTGAAGGAAGTGGCGTGGCGAGCTCCTAAAATCAATGCTATACATGCCTGATTATTGAGCCTTCTACGCATGCTTCGACTTGGAATGCCATCTTGATGATGAGAAATGTGACACTACAAATCCCAGAAACCTTCAAGGTGCTGAACGTTGTCAAGCCTGTAGCCACCCCTCATTACGTAGGCCCATTTTCTCTTTTTCTGTACCCTGTCTGCATTGGAACTTTGATGGAAAGCGTCCAGCTGCACTGACGCACTTAATGCCTCACCTGGGGCGCATGCCGCTACGCGACGTCCACAGGATATTGTCCCTCAGAAGCGCGCGCTTCATTGTCCTCGTGTGGGCGCTTTTGAAATGATGTATTTTAGTGCAGTTGTTTATTAGGCTCTGAGGCGCGTCGCATTTTATGGGGGAGGGCAAGAGTGGCTTCGACACTACAGGTGCAGATGTCCCTATGCTGTGCACGATGCTCAGCCCAAACAGAAAGATTCTTAACCGCTTGGTTCCAACACATGGAGCAGATATCGCTTCCTAGTGGTTTGCTGCTGTTTTACTTTTTTTTTGTATTAACAGCGTATCATCATGTCCTCTTCCCAGCAACAGCAACAACGGCAGGGCTTTAAGTCGGATGAAAAAACTGGGGGTCTCTCAAAGGGGCGTGGTCAATGTAATTGAGGGCGTGGCTTAAAAACACGTAAACTAAAAATCTGTGTTTGCACAGTGTGCCGCCCGACTTGTATTTTGCTGTTCCTGTCATTGCGTCCAGATATTTGATACAACAAGTCACATCATGCCTACAAGTCAAGACTATTGGCTTTGTCAATGGTTTCTAGTTGCATAAGATAAATAAGCAGCAACTATGGCTTGTACATAATATTGAAAAAACTTCCACTTAAAGCCCTGGTAACACCACAATAATGTTGCTGCTCCTAAGTTTCAAAAAGAGAAGGGAAATCCAGAGAGAAAATGACTCTTTAAAGGATTTCTGTTCGTCTACAACGCTCACCACGCGCACATCGACGTGCCTTCTGTCACTGCAGTCCGGAAAAAAAAACGGACCGCCTGTGCCATGGCACAAAACAGAGCCCGATAGAGACCCATTTCGAGGCCCCCATAAAAAAACTGCCGGTGCTCAGACCCGGTGAGACCCGGCCCACTTAGAGCCCTGAACAACGGAAACTCCCATCTATCTAAATATAGAGGTGCCGATCACGATCCGGCAAAAAAATTACCCGTGCGACTCGTATCCGGTCTTTTTCCCGTACGAATCGTACAAGTGCCGTACTAACTGGCAATCACGATTCGCATGGGAAAAAGGCCATACGAGCCGCATTGGGAATTAAACCCCACATGTCTTTGGGTAGGAAAATGTGTCCGACACGTCCTCGGACGATTTACCGTACAAATCTGAAAAGTCCGACCGCGGAATCACGATCCATGCCGTGCGTCCCAAGTCACAACCGGATGGAAAAAACACTGTCCGCACCGAACTCCCATAGCAGCCATGGAGACATGTGCCCGCATACGCGCTCAACACCCCCCCCAGCCCTCCTATGTACGAGTCGAATCCCCACCCGTGTATGTACGACCCGTACGCCCACCGGCGTACGTATGGAGCGAACCCCCACCCCAAGCGTGTATGTACGGACCATACCCTCACCCGCGTACCTATGGAGCGTACCCCCACCCCACCAGTGTATGTACGGACCGTACCCCCACCCCCGTATGTATGGAGCGTACCCCCACCCCAACAGTGTACGTACGGACCATACCCCCACCCACGTATGTATGGAGCGTACCCCCACCCCACCAGTGTATGTACAGCCCGTACGCCCACCCGCGTACGTATGGAGCGAACCCCCACCCCAAGCGTGTATGTACGGACCGTACCACCACCCCTGTATGTATGGAGCATACCCCCACCCCACCAGTGTATGTACGGACCGCACCCCCACCCCACCAGTGTATGTCCGGCCCGTACGCCCACCCGCGTACGTATGGAGCGTACCCCCACCCCAAGCGTATATGTACGGACCGTACCACCACCCCCGTATGTATGGAGCGTACCCCCACCCCACCAGTGTATGTACGGCCCGTACGCCCACCCGCGTACGTATGGAGCGAACCCCCACCCCAAGCGTGTATGTACGGACCGTACCACCACCCCCGTATGTATGGAGCATACCCCCACCCCACCAGTGTATGTACGGACCGTACCCCCACCCCACCAGTGTATGTACGGCCCGTACGCCCACCCGCGTACGTATGGAGCGAACCCCCACCCCAAGCATGTATGTACGGACCGTACCACCACCCCCGTATGTATGGAGCGTACCCCCACCCCACCAGTGTATGTACGGACCGTACCCCCACCCCACCAGTGTATGTACGGCCCGTACGCCCACCCGCGTACGTATGGAGCGAACCCCCACCCCAAGCGTGTATGTACGGACCGTACCACCACCCCCGTATGTATGGAGCGTACCCCCACCCCACCAGTGTATGTACGGCCCGTACGCCCACCCGCGTACGTATGGAGCGAACCCCCACCCCAAGCGTGTATGTACGGACCGTACCACCACCCCCGTATGTATGGAGCGTACCCCCACCCCACCAGTGTATGTACGGACCGTACCCCCACCCCACCAGTGTATGTACGGCCCGTACGCCCACCCGCGTACGTATGGAGCGAACCCCCACCCCAAGCGTGTATGTACGGACCGTACCCCCACCCACGTATGTATGGAGCGTACCCCCACCCCAACAGTGCATGTACGGACCGTACGCCCACCCGCGTACGTATGGAGCGAACCCCCACCCCAAGCGTGTATGTACGGACCGTACCACCACCCCCGTATGTATGGAGCGTACCCCCACCCCAACAGTGCATGTACGGACCGTACGCCCACCCACGTACGTATGGAGCGAACCCCCACCCCAAGCGTCTATGTACGGACCGTACCACCACCCCCGTATGTATGGAGCGTACCCCCACCCCAACAGTGCATGTACGGACCGTACCCCCACCCACGTATGTATGGAGCGTACCCCCACCCCAACAGTGCATGTACGGAACGTACGCCCACCAGTGTACGTATGGAGCGAACCCCCACCCCAAGCGTCTATGTATGGACCGTACCCCCCCACCAGTGTATGTACGCACCGTACCCCCACCCCACCAGTGTATGTACGGACCGTACCCTCACCCGCGTACCTATGGAGCGTACCCCCACCCCACCAGTGTATGTACGGACCGTACCCCCACCCCCGTATGTATGGAGCGTACCCCCACCCGCGTATGTAGGAAGCGAACACAAACCCCACCAGTCGAAGTACAGATCATACCCCAGGCCCCAACACCAGCACCATCACCCAACCTCGCGCATGTACGAGTCGTACCAAGCCACACACAAGGACAGCACTGTACAACAAAAAGGCCGATGTACGCACCGTACAGACGCTAAAAACACACGTACACAACTAGGACAAAGCAAAACAACACCAGAAGACTCAATTCAAATCGCACTAAGCCACTAAACATGTCCAACAAGCCCAAATACAACCCAGTCACTCACCAGCAACTGCCAAACACCTAAACAGAGGCCCAAAAAACTACCACTCCTTATAACACACCCACCCAAAGTTCAAACACAGCCACACCCACAAATGGACCAATAAAAAGGCCCAACACACACAAACCATGAGCCTTTGCAACAGACTCACTGCTGCCAGACCCCACAGACAACCTACAGCACCAGACTTGAACCATTGATATACCTTACGCTTGCACACCTTCACACACACACCTTCACAAACACCCCCTCATCACATTCACACACACACACAAACAACCACATCCACACACCCACAACCATCCACACCCACACCCCCCACAACCATCCACACCCACACCCCTCACCATGGCCACTAACAAGAATCCAAAGTTCACTAGCCAAGAGTTGGAGGTCCTTGTCGATGAAATCCTCAGAGTCGAGCCACACCTCTTCGGAACATTGGTCAGACAGACCAGCATTGCAGAAAAAACAGCCATGTGGCGGACGATCGTGGATGCTGTGAATGCTGTTGCGGCCACCAGACGGACCAGGCAGGAATGCCAATCCAGGTGGTACGATCTGCGGAGGAGGGTCCGAGACAAAATGACCGAAGACAACACCCAGGCCAACATCACTGGAGGAGGGCCGCCCCGCAGACCGGTATACTACCAGCCCTGGGAGGAGAGGGTGATGGCCATACTGCCGGTGGTGGCAGTCGACGGAGTAGAAGGACTCCGAGAGCCTGCTGAGTACAAAAACAACTCACCTCACATGGGGGGAACGTCATCCACAACCAAAATCACAATCATGCACGCAACCACACCAAGCTATCGCATGACTCACCCACACTCCATAAACACGCACATATCACTCGCGCCACCATGCCACATGCACACAGCTGGACAATCCCAAATCACAGGCCACAGAAAACACCAACACAAGACACGGTAACCCGGATGGCGGCAGGGTGGGCCTCAAAAATCACATAGTGATACTCAGAAGCACACAAAAATGCCCTCAGCACATAGGGCCTAGGTCACAGCCAGACAAACAGTGTGTCCACACACAGGAAAGACTTGCCTGCAAATGGTGCACGCCTTGCATGAAGACATGGGGCTGAAGGAACATTTCGCACATGACAGCAGCTAATGAACGGCCCACACTATGAAAGAGTGGCAGCACACACCACCACAACAGCAGCGCAGACACAGACAATACACCCAATGGGTGCCTGGAGATCAGAAACAAACTCACATGAACAAGCCAAGGGCCATTCAAAGAACTGCAAACAGTGTGTGGCCAGGAAGCTGGGCTGAGGTGACAGAGGGTGACACACAGAGGGAGGGAGACGGTGAGAGAGAGGGAGGGAGACACAGGGAGACGGACAGAGGGAGGAGGCTGACACAGGGAGGGAGGGAGGGAGAGGGGGACAGAGAGGGAGGGAGACACAGGGAGACGGACAGAGGGAGGAGGCTGACACAGGGTGTGAGGGAGGGAGGGAGAGGGGGACAGAGAGGGAGTGAGACACAGGGAGACGGACAGAGGGAGGAGGCTGACACAGGGAGTGAGGGAGGGAGGGAGAGGGGGACAGAGAGGGAGGGAGACACAGGGAGACGGACAGAGGGAGGAGGCTGACACAGGGAGTGAGGGAGGGAGGGAGAGGGGGACAGAGAGGGAGTGAGACACAGGGAGACGGACAGAGGGAGGAGGCTGACACAGGGAGTGAGGGAGGGAGGGAGAGGGGGACAGAGAGGGAGTGAGACACAGGGAGACGGACAGAGGGAGGAGGCTGACACAGGGAGGGAGGGAGAGGGGGACAGAGAGGGAGGGAGACACAGGGAGACGGACAGAGGGAGGAGGCTGACACAGAGAGGGAGGGAGGGAGGGAGAGGGGGACAGAGAGGGAGGGAGACACAGGGAGTACAATTCACCCTTGGGTGGTGTGGGAATGTCTGCTCGTCAGCAGGTGGACTGCGTGCATGTACACAAGGGTGGCCAGTGCATGAATCCCCCTCTCTTCTCCATGCCCAAACACTAGGCCATGTCTCAACCTGTGCACGAGTACGACAGCTACCTGCATCATATAAGTGTGTGGAACAACTCCATGTGCCCACGTACAGTGCAACACGGAAGGCGCCAATGCATGGCTTGCCACACCTGCCCACTCCACTGCTGACTGCAGTCACAATTGGCGCAGCAAGTAAGACTGTGTCACACATAGGTAAAGTCTCCAAAGATGTGGACAAGGGACATACCCATGCACAAGTGCACTGTGAGTGGAATGCAAGACATATCCAAAAACCTAGAGGAAATGTGCAAACTTTGAAAATAATGAAACATGGATGTTGCATGGAAAAAAATAACATTGTCTCTCACACACACAGGTCAACGTGGTGGACCACCCCCTAACACTGGGGGGGAAGACTCACAGGACCCGGCTCTGCGGGATGTCGACCACACCGACAGCGACGACTCACAACACTCCGTGGATGACCCCGACCAACCTGGCCCCCAGTTGGCTGGGGACCCGGTATATTCCCAAGTAAGAACCATCCTGAGCACATACCGGCAGGACACCACGGGCATGAGCCAGGTTGTGTCCACCCTCAACCAGATGCAGGTGACCCTCAAGGAGATCAAGACCCAGCAGGCCCAGCAACATGCGGAGCAACATGCCTGTCTACTGCGACACCAAGGGCGGATGGAGGACAGACAGGCTGAGCTTGTGACGCTGTTCACGGGAATTGACCATTCACTCCGTCGGATAGCCGACAACATGGGCAACCCTCCCTGTGCCACCAGGCGAAGAACATCAATACCCACAGGGAGGGATCAGGAGGAGGAGGAAACATCCGACGGAGCTTCCCAAGCATCGTCACAGCCTGCTTCTGAGGGTTCCCGCAGGAGGGCGGGTCGTCCACGGAAAAGACCGTGAGGGTCGGAGCAACACCACCATCTCCCAGGACACCTGGACTGGCACCTGGCCCACTGGAGCAACTGCAGCACAGCAGCAAATGACATTCCCTGCCACATGGACTTGCTGGTCACCGTCTGACCAATGTGGCCAAAGACTGTGGCATGTACCCTGAGGATTTTCTATGGCAAGGACACCAACTCCCCCAGTGAACTTTGGATTCCACACACCCAGAAAGCCCCTCTTGTCATACCCCCCCCCTACCCCCAAAAAAATAAAAACTAACATGCTTAAGAGATGATGACTACATCTTGCATTATTACGTCACATGTGTGTTGTAAACTTTAACCATGCCTGAATTCTCATTTGACTACACACAACCACACCCTGGGGCCTGAGTCTGGCACAGGACACACATGGGTCACATTCTATTAGGCAAGACAGACATGGAGCAACATACACACCCGTGATGGGCACAACCAGCTCAGGGGGTGGCCGTACAACCGTGCCGACAGACATATTGAGTACAGCGACAGCCATGCGCAGAGGTCAGGGATCATGTGGAGTGTCCTGGGGGGCAGTCAGGTATGTGTGGACAGGTGTCAGAACCATGACCTGCAAGCTTGAGTCCGGTGGATGCGGAGAATGGTGGCCTGGCCAACGTTGGATGAATGGGGATGGCACATGTCACAATACCCACACAGTCATGGACATCATGCACAATACACAGTCTAATCCCACACAAACAGCTAGCATCTTGCTACTCGACACAGAGACACATAGCCACAATCACGGAAAACCATGCCACACATGCCAGATGCACCGTGCAAACACACCAGCATTGACTGAGAAGAGGCACCTTGGAGGCATTGGGACACCTTTTTTAGTCATGTCTTCGGGATTGCAGAGGCAACTCGGAGTACACATGAACGGGTCATGTGGAGTAACATGTGGGTCCAACACTGGCACTCCCCTTCTGCAGCACAAATGCCTGATAGCCATGGAACTGGCCCACAAGTGTCGGCCAACAGCTAAACACCCCCTGCTGCGCACGGAGAGACTGCCATACACCATTGATATGCTGATGTTGAAGTCCCACACCATGTCAAGCCAATGCAAACCGTATGTGTCCGAGGGCAGTGTAACACACATTGATGCCATCATCACATTCCACAATCCCATCACTGATGACTGTCAACAAGTCTGACCAGCTATTCAGGTGTCCCCAGCTGTATGTCATGTGTACCATGGTGATGCCACATGTCTGCAGAGGCACCAAACATCGACAGGGGCAGTGTGCATACATCGCAATCAACGCCCACACCCAATACACCCCTGATGCATCTCTTACCCTAAGGAGACTTCCAAACTTGTCCGTGCCTGTAACGCTGAGTCAGCACACGATGACGTGTCCATGAGGAATAGCAGTGCCACAACAATGCAACCAGCAGACGCCATGCGCAAGTACCTGGGGAAGAGAGACACACAAGAAGTCAGCCACAAAAATCACAGCCACTTGCATGTGCATGTACTCGACACATGTAAGGATGACAACATGCTAGGTCACAATTATGACAGGGGAACTTCACATCACTGCCACCATCACTCCCGTGACACATCCACACACACCTGACTCACGTGGCATACATGCAGATGGACACACACATCGCAACACATGCCACACGGGGACCAATGCGTGCACACACACACACTGGTACTCACCACTAAGCAAAGAAGTCGCGTATGAGCCGAGTCCGGATGTCCTCTTGCGGTACCACATCCTCCACATCACTAGCCCCATTGCCAAGAGCTACGTCCTCCACGGGTGAATGGTCCTGATCATCTTGATCCAGGATGAGTGGCACAGCTTTCTCAACTGCCATGTTGTGCAGCATGCAGCACACCATAAAGATTTTGCAGACCTTCGCCGGGGCATATGGGAGGGCGCCGCCGGTCTTGTGGAGGCATCTGAATCGGCTCTTCAGGAGGCCAAATGTCCTCTCTATCACTCGCCTTGTCCGGCCATGGGCGGTGTTGTAGCGGAGCTGGGCTGGAGTGATGGGGTTGCGGAGAGGTGTGATCAGCCATGGCATGTTGGGATAGCCAGCGTCCCCTACATGGAAAGCACATGGACATAAGTAGGACAGGAGAAGCGGTCGTGCTGGAAGTCAACGCTAAATACAGGACAGACAGAGTGTACCCACCAACAAGACATGCTCGTTTGTTGCGCAGCTGCGTCATCATTTCAGGCACCCTGCTACGCCTCATGATGTAGGCATCGTGTGCAGATCCTGGAAAACGAGCACAGACATGTGAAATCACCATGTTGGACAGACACACCACAAGGGCATTGATGGAGTGGTAGTGCTTGCGATTCCTGTACGCTACCTCCTGTGCCTGTGGTGGTACCAAAGCCACATGTGTCCCATCTATGGACCCAATGACATGGGGCATCCCTCCCAGGGCATAGAATCCACGCTTGACAACAGTCAACATTTCAGGGGTTGGGAAATGGATGAACTCATCCAGGTGAAGCAACATGGCCTCTAAGAAATCATGCAGCACACGGCAGAACATGCTCTGGGACATGCCACCAACATGAGCAATGGTATTTTGAAAGCTACCCGTGGCGAGAAAATGTAGGGCTGCCATTACCTTCAGCTTGGGTGTCAGTGCCGTAGGATACCTGTGCAGCGGTTGCAGGTGTGGTGCCAGCCTCGCCGTCAACTCCATAATCAACCCTTGGGGGAAGCGGTAGCACCGGATGCAGTCATTCTCCCGCATGGCAGCCAAGTCCGGAATAGCTCGGAGAAGAGGCGGCGCTCTGCAGAAATTTGGAAGTGACAAGGAAGAGTGAGTGCACTACAACAACAATTTGTTGGTGCTGAGCACATGTTCATATGTCAATACACAAATGCGACATACGTAGTCAGGTATGTGCCACATGCCCTGGACACGTATGGCTGCCAGCTGACACTCCTACCAAGACCCAGCTACACACGGAGATTATGAACCTCCACATGCCATGGCATGGGATTAGCTGTGTCCCAGTGTAAGTGAACAGCCAGATGCAACACAGGAGTGACATACATCCACACATCAGCAGAAGTAGGATGTCGATAGCAGACACTGTATTTGGAACACTAGAGCCACAGGTCACATGACAGTACACTAGGACAGCCCACACACCTTGCCATGAAGGTGCACATGTAATGACTCACCACACATTCATAGAGAGGATGCAGACATGTCCTTGTTACGCTACTGCGTGTCCCATGCATACCTACGCACCTCACATCCGATACCACATGTGGCCTGGTGTGCGTGACAGTGTGCCATGTCCATCTACACACAGACACATGTTGGTTGCTGCAACAGCTGATGCTTTTGAGGGACCTCCAACATAAAGCAAATGGGAAGCCCCGACACATACATGACATAGTCACATCGTGCACCGTGGGTAGTGACAGATCTGGTGGGAGCACCCCTGTAGCGGGCATCAGGGGACACTTGCGTGTGTTGTTGACCGTGCCATGCCAGTGATGCTCATCCCAAGTGTGCAGTACGACATGCACACATGTCAAGTGAGTGTTGGGCATGGCTGGCACACAATGCACTGTCACACATTACATCTGTACACATCTCATCATACATCTGGTGCCTTCTCCACTCAGGAGTAATGTGCCACATCACAGCCTTCACACCTGTGCCCCACACATGTAGTACTGTCCAGACACTGCCTTGATGTCCATCCATGGACAAGTATGTCAGCCCTATTCCTCCCTGTGTACTGCCTGTCACCACTGTGATGTGTGAAAGGCACCGGACATTCGCTAAGGGTGCCTGTGTACGTTCCCTATCACTATGGGAGTTCTGGCGTAGGCGTACTCATAGTGATAGTGAGCATACAGGCGTGTGTACGGTCCGTCTCACTATGGGTACGCATACGCGCGAATACCCATAGTGGTACGGACCCTACACACGCCTGTACGTTCCCTATCACTATGGGTGTTCGCGCGTATGCGGACCCATAGTGATAGTGAGCGTACAGGCGTGTGTACGGTCCGTCTCACTATGGGTACGCATACGCGCGAATACCCATAGTGGTACGGACCGTACACACGCCTGTAGGCTCACTATCACTATGGTGTTCGCGCGTATGCGTACTCATAGTGGTACGGACCGTACACACGCCTGTACGCTCACTATCACTATGGGTGTTCGCGCGTATGCGTACTCATAGTGGTACGGACCGTACACACGCCTGTACGCTCACTATCACTATGGGTGTTCGTGCGTATGCGTACTCATAGTGGTACGGACCATACACACGCCTGTACGCTCCCTATTACTATGGGTGTTCGCGCGTATGCGTACTCATAGTGGTACGGACCGTACACACGCCTGTACACTCACTATCACTATGGGTCCGCATACGCGCGAACACCCATAGTGATAGGGAACGTACAGGCGTGTGGAGGGTCCGTACCACTATGGGTATTCGCGCGTATGCGTACCCATAGTGAGACGGACCGTACACACGCCTGTACGCTCACTATCACTATGAGTACGCCGACGCGCAAACAGCCATAGTGATAGGGAACGTACAAGCGTGTGTACGGTCCGTCCCACTATGGGTGCTCGCGCCTATGCGGACCCATAGTGAGACGGACCGTACAGGCGTGTGTACGGCCCGTTGATGTGCATTTGTGGTGCCCTAGGGCCCCGGTACGCACCGTACCTGTGTGTGAAGCTCCAAATTACATAGGGGAGACATGAGGGACAAGTCTAAAGGCATACATGCATGCTGGTTGTCATGGAGACCAAGTTTGAAAATCGAATTATTCCAGAAGGTGCACAGCAGAAGTCAGTTTGAATGAATATACTTTGTTGCAATGTGGTCCTGGAGTTTACATCATGCTGAAGAAAAAAACACTTTAAAAAACAAATGACTGTGCTAGGTTTGAAGGGATTGGAGGAAACATAGGATGCAAATGCGAGTGACCAATCACTCTGTACTCCTGTGCATGAAACAGGCCAGAAAGGCACATATAAGGCAGCCAGGTCCCATGAGGGAGCACTTGCCTGCACATCTTTGAATTCGTCGACCCAGCTGCTGCTACTGATTCCTGGAACCATGTCAAGGTCTGTGGAGAGGACACAGCCATTCACCCTGGAGGAGAACCTGGCATTGCTGGATGTGATCCTCCCACAGTACCCCCTTCTGTATGGGTGACCAGGGTATCAGGTGAGTGCAGAGGCTACTAGCACAGACTGTCCCTTTGTTGTGACTGTGACTTCTGGCATTGTGTCCAGGTGTGACTCACATGCTATGTACTGTAGGGGGTGTCCCAGGGGGGGGAATGCCTGATGGCTCCCAGCCAGAGCATGCTGTGGTGCATGTCTGCTCTCCTCACTTGCATTGTGTGTACTGTGACAATCACTGCATGTGGCATTACACATTATGCCTGTCTAATCCTCCAGGGTATGTAGCTTCTACAGTCCTCCTGTGATTCTGTGGTTACCCCAGTGTGACAGGGGACTGTACCCACAGATGTGTGTTTGTTCACTGTACCTGTGCTGAGAGTGTCCACATGATGTGTTTGGCCCCTGGACATCGGTGTGTGTGTAAGTCCACTGTCCTGTGGGTGGGTGCATATGTGTAGTGGACCACCCCAGATGCATGAGGCCTTGATATACCCTGGCCATCTGATGTGAGCAGGGAGCAGTGCTGTGTGTCTGACGTGCAGAGCCAGCCCCACACCTGTGAGCCCCCCAGTCTAGTGGCACATGTGCAGAGTGAGGTTTGTAGCTGCATTTGGCAATGACAGGTGAATGTCCTGTGCCTGTGTGTGTCTGTGTACTCTGCTGAGGTGGCGTCAGTGGCCTGTGGCATGTGACTGCTTTGAGGTGCTGCCCAGACGCAGGAGGGGTGTGTGCCTAACACTCCCAGCAGTGCCCAGAGACAGGAGGTGTGTGTGCAGAGTCCTCCCAGCAGTGCCCAGAGACAGGAGGGGTGGGTGCGATGTCCTCCCGGCAGTGCCCAGAGACAGGAGGGGTGGGTGTGATGTCCTCCCAGCAGTGCCCAGAGACAGGAGGGGTGGGTGCAGTGTCCTCCCAGCAGTGCCCAGAGACAGGAGGGGTGGGTGCCTAACACTCCCAGCAGTGTCCAGAGACAGGAGGGGTGGGTGCCTAACACTCCCAGCAGTGCCCAGAGACAGGAGGTGTGTGTGCAGAGTCCTCCCAGCAGTGCCCAGAGACAGGAGGGGTGGGTGTGATGTCCTCCCGGCAGTGCCCAGAGACAGGAGGGGTGGGTGTGATGTCCTCCCAGCAGTGCCCAGAGACAGGAGGGGTGGGTGCAGTGTCCTCCCAGCAGTGCCCAGAGACAGGAGGGGTGGGTGCCTAACACTCCCAGCAGTGCCCAGAGACAGGAGGGGTGGGTGCCTAACACTCCCAGCAGTGCCCAGAGACAGGAGGTGTGTGTGCAGAGTCCTCCCGGCAGTGCCCAGAGACAGGAGGGGTGGGTGTGATATCCTCCCGGCAGTGCCCAGAGACAGGAGGGGTGGGTGTGATGTCCTCCCAGCAGTGCCCAGAAACAGGAGGGGTGGGTGCCTAACACTCCCAGCAGTGCCCAGAGACAGGAGGGGTGGGTGTGATGTCCTCCCAGCAGTGCCCTGAGACAGGAGGGGTGGGTGTGATGTCCTCCCAGCAGTGCCCAGAGACAGGAGGGGTGGGTGTGATGTCCTCCCGGCAGTGCCCAGAGACAGGAGGGGTGGGTGTGATGTCCTCCCGGCAGTGCCCAGAGACAGGAGGGGTGGGTGCCTAACACTCCCAGCAGTGCCCAGAGACAGGAGGGGTGGGTGTGATGCACAGTGTGAGCCTTGATCATTGATTGTGACGTTGCCCTCATTCCACCTGTGTACTTTCAATGGCACGTACTGCTTTTTCCCTCCCCAGAGGATCATGTCCCTATAACAAAGGTGCAATGCGTTGGATGCATACTATGCCTTGTTGTGAACAGCAAATGTGTACTAATATGTCTCTGTGTGACATGTGGCTGGTGTATTGATGTGGTGTCACTTGTTCATCCTCACAGGTAGGCGCCTCTGCTAAGGAGCAGATCTGGCTGAACGCCGCCAGTGCCGTGTGGGGTGTGGAGGGTCGCAGGCGGAGCCTGTCCCAGGTGAGGAAATGCTGGCAGGATATCCGGTGCTGGACGCGGAGGATTGCACGGGTCCTGCTGGGGGACTCACCTGAGGGCCACAAGAACCGCGGGCGCCGCCGTCTGACCCACATCCACAAGCGTGTGCTGGCGGTGGTATTTCCAGACTTGGAGAGGCGCTTACAGGAGATGCAGCAGCCGGAAGGGGGTAGGTACATGTGTGTTTGTTGTGTGTCACCAGCATTTGTAAGGATACAGTTGCATGGATACACTGCCAGGGTTTAAAGGGGCTGTGCAGATCCTGTTAGCCACAGTATAGCGCTGCTCTCCTGCCTCCCTTCCCCTCCTTGCAATGTGTTCCCTGGTCTGTGTGTAGTCACTCCTTCACAAGGTAATGTAGGTTGGCGCTTTGTCCACGTAAACTATGCCTGTAGCATCATGTGTGGGGGTGGTGTGTAACAGGTTTTGGGACCTTGCCTGTGCCCTGTCCAGTTCACTGCATGTGGGTTCCATGTCAGTTGGCACTGATGCTGAGTCCAGACATGGGAGTTAGTCTCTCAAGTGTCATGCCTTACAGCGCGCATGTCCTATGTAGTGGCCTGTGACATGATGTGCATGAGTGTGCGATACGCATAGTGCAGGGATGGTGGCGTGTGTTGCAGTCATTACCATTCAGGAGCATGGAGTTGTGTGGCCACTACTGTCCCCTGGGGCATCTTTTCCTAGGTGTCATGTGTGTCATCACAAAACGTGGACACTCTCAGTGTCTACAGCATAGGTGGTGCTCTGTGCCATTGTCCCCTGGCACCATGTATATTGATGTGAAATGTAGTACAAGTGTCCACTGTGCAGCCTGACCTGATTGTCCTTCTTCATACTCACAGTGGCCAGTGCCTGTGTGTCTTGTTACAATCATCTGATGATGGGCACTTGTACCTAATTATTTGTACAGGCGCACCTTGGGTGTTTGGCGTCCAATCTTGCATTTAGGCTGCCCCTGTGTTTTTCACCCAGACTAAGAGATGTAAGTGCCACCTGTGTCTCAACAAATTGCCTCATGTAGGGGGTGGTTGGTGCGGGCCAAGCCTACATGTCAAATCCAGAATTCTCCTTGCTAGGTCTGGCCAGTGTGTGATGTTTGTCTGGACATACACTCAAGGTGCAGTGACCCAGTCATGGTGGGCATGATTTCAGTATTACCTATGCAGCATGTGTCTCAAGTTCATGGATATGGTCCCTGGTCATCCCTATTTTCGGCAACGCTGTGTGGTGCAGATGCAGTGCAGGATTGTCCCCAGGGCCTGGCTCCTATGTCAGACTCCATTTCATGGCATTTGCTATTGTGTCATGCTGTCCATGGTATTTCAGTAACATGGTGGGTCAACGAACTGTGTGTTTCATGCCCTACATCTGTACCTTGTTTAGTAGATGTTACAGATCTTTATTTTCAGGCTATGCACTGTAACCTATGTAGATTGGACTAATGTGACAGATGTATACAGGTGTATGATTAATTTATGTCTCTTCACCCTGCCCACAGCATCGTCGGGGGACACGGAGGGAGACATGGGCACAGACCAAGCGGAGGGACCGAGCACCAGTGCCAGCGGTGACATCGTGGCTGGCACATCGAGTGGGACAGAGGCGGAGGAGAGTGAGGCCGAGGACCTGTCGACCGGCACGTCGGAATATGAAGCTGACAGGTCCGAGGAGGATCTCTCCGAGTGGACGGAGGCTGCACCAGCAGCTGACAGCGGCACAACATCTCGCCCCGCCCCCTCCATTGCCATCAGCCGCCTCCCACTTGCTCGTGTCCCTTCCCAGCGTGCCCAGTCACCGCATGTCTCCTTCATGCCAGGCACCGCACCCCCTGCCCCTGTCTCCACTGCTGCCGCCAATGCCGAGTCTGTGGACATCCAGCGGCAGTTGCTGGTTGGTCAGGCTGCGATCCTTAATGTCCTCCATGGCCACAGCCAGGTCCTCAACAACATCGAGGGATACTTGGAGGGCATTCATTCATCGCAGGCTGACCAACGCAGCTTGCTGAGGTCGATAGACTCGACACTGACTGCAGCAGTGGGTCTCCTGCAGCGCTACCTCCCACCACCTACCCCTGCCCCATCCACACTTCCCACTCCAATACCTGTCCCACGTACACCCAGACGTCGGCATGCACCCACATCAACAGACACAGGCACCACACCAGCAGGGAAGGTCCACCGCACTCCTCCTGACACGCACACACAGGGTGAAGTAGGCACACCCACTGGGTCGGGGGGAAAACGTGTGACACGCAGCCAGAGTGGGAGTCCGCATTCCACCAAATCCACTCCCTCCAAATCCCCTCCCCTCAGCTCTCCTGGCCACATCTCACCCAAAGACTCCTTCATGTCCGCTCTGTCCCTGAGCCCCACAGTGACACCACCCCGCAAGCGGTCAAGGAAGTCCACGGTCAGGGTGGTTGAGTCCCCCCCCCCTGTCCACACCCTCCCCCAGTGGCGCTGCGACCCATCCCTCTGACCCCCCCCTCCTTGGGGCCTGTGGTTCCTTCGGGTGCAGGGGAATCCCTGGAGGACCTTGCTAAGGTGTGCAGCGAGATCCTGGCCTCCGCCTTTGGCCCTGCCCCACCCCCTGTGGTGGAGTCCTCCATCCCTGCACCCACGACGCCTCCCCTTTGCCCTGATGTCCCTGCGGTGCCTGGTCCTTCCCCCCCCCATGATGCCCTCACCCCTGTGGAAGACGACGGACTCTGACTGTGCAGGCAAGCTAGGGGACACGCATCCCACTGTGTCCCCCATCCAGCTGTGACTTCTGGACTGCCCTATGGGCTTTGTAAATATTGAACTTCCTGCAATCCACGAACATTTGGATCATGCTGAATAAAGCAATCTATTTTTTTTCCTTATAACACTACTGCTTTGCCGGTATTGCTGTTGGTGGGGCTGCTACATGGTGTTGGGTGGTGTTCATGTGTTGGGTGTGTGTGAAATGTAGTAGTGTGCTGCTCATAGGGGGGACACTGGGATCTGTGTGCCATCACAAGGTTGTAGCTAACTTTCTTTGGACATGTAAGCAGTTTCTGCATGATGACATTGTCCCAAGGTGTGTTCCTTCCTCTGTGTGCCCTGACATCTTCCCTGCAGGGTGTTTCCAATGTTTTGTGCTGAGCGGTGTCTACATGAGCTGGGTGTGTGACGGAGCCCTTCAACTTTGGCCATGCATGCAGAGCGATGTCTCCACCTGCATCATTCGTGGCATCCTTGGTGATCACTGTACTTGTGTATGGAGTCTGTTGACATGAGTTCATGGGGACATGTTCCCTTTTAGGCAGTATGCATGTGTGTACTCCCAGCCTCGCACACATGTGTTACATGTACTGCAGGGTGTCTGTGCACCTGACTGACAATTGTGGCAATTGGATCTGTGGGTACTCCACCCTTTTTTTTCTTCCATGTCCAATGCTTGGAGGACTCTGCACCCACCCGTCCTGTCTCTGGGCACTGCTGGGAGGACTCTGCACCCACCCCTCCTGTCTCTGGGCACTGCTGGGAGGACTCTGCACACACCCCTCCTGTCTCTGGGCACTGCTGGGAGGACTCTGCACCCACCCCTCCTGTCTCTGGGCACTGCTGGGAGTGTTAGGCACCCACCCCTCCTGTCTCTGGGCACTGCTGGGAGGACTCTGCACCCACCCCTCCTGTCTCTGGGCACTGCTGGGAGGACATCACACCCACCCCTCCTGTCTCTGGGCACTGCTGGGAGGACTCTGCACCCACCCCTCCTGTCTCTGGGCACTGCTGGGAGGACTCTGCACCCACCCCTCCTGTCTCTGGGCACTGCTGGGAGGACTCTGCACCCACCCCTCCTGTCTCTGGGCACTGCTGGGAGTACTCTGCACACACCCCTCCTGTCTCTGGGCACTGCTGGGAGGACTCTGCACCCACCCCTCCTGTCTCTGGGCACTGCTGGGAGTGTTAGGCACCCACCCCTCCTGTCTCTGGGCACTGCTGGGAGGACTCAGCACCCACCCCTCCTGTCTCTGGGCACTACTGGGAGTGTTAGGCACACACCCCTCCTGTCTCTGGGCACTGCTGGGAGGACTCTGCACCCACCCCTCCTGTCTCTGGGCGCTGCTGGGAGTACTCTGCACACACCCCTCCTGTCTCTGGGCGCTGCTGGGAGGACTCTGCACCCACCCCTCCTGTCTCTGGGCACTGCTGGGAGTGTTAGGCACACACCCCTCCTGTCTCTGGGCACTGCTGGGAGGACTCAGCACCCACCCCTCCTGTCTCTGGGCACTACTGGGAGTGTTAGGCACACACCCCTCCTGTCTCTGGGCACTGCTGGGAGGACTCTGCACCCACCCCTCCTGTCTCTGGGCGCTGCTGGGAGGACTCTGCACACACACCTCCTGTCTCTGGGCGCTGCTGGGAGGACTCTGCACCCACCCCTCCTGTCTCTGGGCACTGCTGGGAGTGTTAGGCACACACCCCTCCTGTCTCTGGGCACTGCTGGGAGTGTTAGGCACCCACCCCTCATGTCTCTGGGCACTGCTGGGAGGACTCTGCACACACACCTCCTATTTCAGGATATGTATGCTTGGAACATACACGGGTGTGGGTTAGCTCCATGCATTCCAGGTGTCGGTACGGGTCGTACTTACACTGTTGGGGTGGGGGTACGCTCCTTGCATTCCAGGTGGGGTACGGTCCGTACGTACACTGTTGGGGTGGGGGTACGCTCCATACATACGGGAGTGGTGGTACGGTCCATACGTACACTGTTGGGGTGGGGGTACGCTCCATACATACGGGGGTGGTGGTACGGTCCGTACGTACACTGTTGGGGTGGGGGTACGCTCCATACATACGGGGGTGGTGGTACGGTCCGTACGTACACTGTTGGGGTGGGGGTACGCTCCATACATACGGGAGTGGTGGTACGGTCCGTACGTACACTGTTGGGGTGGGGGTACGCTCCATACATACGGGGGTGGTGGTACGGTCCGTACGTACACTGTTGGGGTGGGGGTACGCTCCATACATACGGGGGTTGTGGTACGGTCCGTACGTACACTGTTAGGGTGGGGGTACGCTCCATACATACGGGGGTTGTGGTACGGTCCGTACGTACACTGTTGGGGTGGGGGTACGCTCCATACATACGGGAGTGGTGGTACGGTCCGTACGTACACTGTTGGGGTGGGGGTACGCTCCATACATACGGGGGTGGTGGTACGGTCCGTACGTACACTGTTGGGGTGGGGGTACGCTCCATACATACGGGAGTGGTGGTAGGGTCCGTACGTACACTGTTGGGGTGGGGGTACGCTCCATACATACGGGGGTGGTGGTACGGTCCGTACGTGCACTGTTGGGGTGGGGGTACGCTCCATACATACGGGGGTGGTGGTACGGTCCGTACGTACACTGTTGGGGTGGGGGTACGCTCCATACATATGGGAGTGGTGGTACGGTCCGTACGTACACTGTTGGGGTGGGGGTACGCTCCATACATACGGGGGTGGTGGTACGGTCCGTACGTACACTGTTGAGGTGGGGGTACGCTCCATACATACGGGGGTTGTGGTACGGTCCGTACGTACACTTTTGGGGTGGGGGTACGCTCCATACATACGGGGGTGGTGGTACGGTCCGTACGTACACTGTTGGGGTGGGGGTACGCTCCATACATACGGGGGTGGTGGTACGGTCCGTACGTACACTGTTGGGGTGGGGGTACGCTCCATACATACGGGGGTTGTTTTACGGTCCGTACGTACACTGTTGGGGTGGGGGTAGGCTCCATACATACGGGGGTGGTGGTACGGTCCGTATGTACACTGTTGGGGTGGGGGTACGCTCCATACATACGGGGGTTGTGGTACGGTCCGTACGTACACTGTTGGGGTGGGGGTACGCTCCATACATACGGGGGGTGGGGGTACGGTCCGTACATATGCGTCCCCACGTGATATGATGCTTGTGCGGGCCGTACCCAGGCCTTTGGCACGTGGGTACGGGCCGTCCCGGCATTGTTGGGATGACGTGGGTGTGGGCGGGGTACGACTTGTACCCACGCTCTTAAGGCGTGGGTACGGGACGTACCTGTATGGTTGTGTTGCTGGTTCGCGTCGTCAAGCACTTCCATTGTGGCGGCCGCTTGCTTTGCTGGACACGCCCCCACCCCCTCGTAGTGACCAGGGCTTGGGGGTCAGGTATGTCCAGGGCATGTGTGCTGTGTGACTTGGGTGGGGGTTTTGTGTCCTGGCCCTGCCCCCCCTCCCCCCCCCCTTTGCCCCAGGGTGTTGTTCTGACCTTCTGCGGCGTCTGCGTCGTAACCTGTAGAGTAGGTCGACTGCTATGAGGGCCGGGATGACACGTAGGTTCGGGTCCATGTCTGTCCGTCGTGTCCAGGTACTCCTTGTTCGCGTCGTCCTGATTTCCCGGCAGTTTTTGGCTGGCGGAAAATATTCACTGTGCGGGATGACGTCGGTGCGAATCGTGATTCCTCGTTCGTGATTGGCATGCTGCGTGCGTCCCGACGTTGCGTCGCCGCTTTCCCGGATCACATTTGTTTGTATTTTTTAGTCGTTCGGGCTTTAGTACGAAGCGTACGGAACTGTTGCGTCCGTGCGAATCGTATTTCCATGTTGGTATTTTGTTGCGAATGGGTACGCGTCGGACGGAGAATATGCTCCGTCCGACGGTTCGTACCCGCTTTTTACCGGATCGTGATCGGCACCTTAGTGGTGCCTCTAGCCCGTCTATTGGGGCACGTCCCAAGGCCTCCTGGCAGAATGAAAGAGATCATTGGAGCAAGATGTGGTCTATTTATTGAATCGCGTTCTTTACATTTTAAAGGCATGAAGTTGACATTTCCCTACGGTACTTGCATTGGGCTCGCCCTATGGCAAAATGGAAACGCCTCTTTGGCTTCTAAGAGAAGCTTGGTTAAAGTTCAGCTATTCGACTTCGCTCAACTACTTCAGATTGACCTTGTCAACGTTGAACAGTTAAAAGGAGCGTTCTCATAGGTAATTCAATTAAAAAGAAACCCTTCAGGTCTGAATTAGGCGTTTCACAAATTAATGTTGGTCGTTTGGTGGTGATAGAATTTTTGGCTTTAGTAGCAGATCTGTGTGATAACCAGGAGCGTCTTTCTGAGGAAAAATACATATTAAGAAAATCCCATCTGACAAACCTGGTCTAAAAGCAGGTTTTGTAATGCACTAGGACTCGCATTTACGTGAGAACTCTTGCATTGCAAATGGGAGTGTGGGTGGGCGCAGAGCAAGAAGGCGCGAACAATTGGAGTGCAGTCAGGTGGGGTGCGGGAAAGCAGGGGAAAAAAATAGTGCTCAAAATCTAAATAACACATACATTGCAACACTCGAAGTAAAGGGGCCAGTAACCATGGAAGGATACAAATGACGACATGGCCGTCATAATGAGGGACTAACAGCCTATAAACCAATCGGAAGGCAGCATTTAGAAAAGACAAAGTCACAAGCCAATGAAAAAGATAGACGGCGGAGTTGGCGGAGCTTCCAGTCCATTCTCCATTACTGCATGCCTCGCAGAGCAAGAAGCGCATGCGCACTGTCACTATAGACTCGACCTAAAAAAATTGCAAGGTCTGCTAATCTTGTCTTGTGTGGACTGCTGCACTGATAAGCCAGCAGCCTTCAATAGGAACTAAAGATATGATTCTGTACTGTCTTACCCAGTGACCCCTGCTGTTAGGAGTCCTCTCTGAATTAATTTCTTTGCTCAACCTTTATGGCATAATCTCGTTGTTAATAATCTCGTTGTTAAGAACTCTTAGCAGAAAAGTAACAACATTTGGTTTTAATTATTTTCATTCTGCAAGGCTATGTTCTTTTGAATATCAACAACAATGAGAGGCAGTTGTCAACTTTTAAGAAACTCTTGGAAATAGACAACAAACTAATGTGAAACAAAACAGTCAGCCTTTGAGATTACTCCCTATAAATATATAATAACGTAAGCTTTATTATCACATTGCAGAACCTACTAATGTAAACCAAAATGCGTCACAGGAATAATGCCTGTTCTGCATTGAGATAAATTGACTAGCGCATGTAACTCAAGAGAAAAACACAATATTCATAACAGGAAGATGTGAATTAGAATGATTATACTTAAATATTTTATTTCAACTCCATTTTACATGATATTATTCAACTTGGGATAACAACATATTTGTATCTGCTTTAATAATCTATTTCATCATTGTTAATAATTTGAATGTCTTTTGACACATATTTCGACCTTTTATGAAAATTACTCTTGCTCCTAGCAGGCAGAACTTCTCTGTGGTGATTGCCAATGCTTGAAAGTCTTCCCTACTTCAGACATCCAATGCCTCAAGCACTCCCTGCCCATCATCCTGACCTGGATCTCCAGGGATTGTATGAAGCTCATCCTAACCAAGATACAGTTCCTATTATTTGCCAAAAAATAAAAACAAAGAAAAAACAGTACAAACCCGGCTGAATGACAAGAATCTCGACAACTTCAATACCCAACTTTCACCTAATGCCCCGTCACTTGGATTTGCCCTGGACACCAACATTGCCCTCAAGGAACACATTTACAATAAACAAAGAAGTCCTTGCGCCAGCTCGCCCTTCTAAAGTTCATCTGGGAGTTAATTGAAAGCTACTTTCAATTGGGAGAAGTTCCCCATAAATGTAAGCAAGCATAGGGTGCCCACTAAAAAAAAGCCATCAATAGATTACACTGTGTTGGAAAATCTTCACCGCATCTCGTTACTACGCTCTTATGCAAAAATTGAAGAGAAAGTAACGAATAAAAGCATGACCAATCATATTGACAAGAATGACCTACTCCACCCCTCACAATCGGGCTTCAGAGCTGTGCACTCAAGCTGCTCTTGGCCACTGAAACGATAAGAAAATATGCAGATGAAGGACAGACAGATGCACTGACCCTGTTGGATCTAAATGCGGCTTTTGAGACCGTCTCCCACGGCCTCCTGCTCCAAAGGTTAGAGACATGCGGTGTGAGGGGCTTGGCGCTGCGTTGGATGACATCTTTCCTTTCTTCATGGTGTTTCCAAGTGACTCAACACTCGCACACATTCAAGAGAATTCCCCTGTACCAGGGAGTCCCACAAGGCTCAATCCTGAGCCCCACATTATTCAATTTATATGTGGGTCTGCTTGCAGAACTAGTAGAAGGCCATAACATGACCATTGTATCATATGCTCACGACACTCAGCTAATTGTTACACTGTCTCAAAATCCAGAACGGACAGCCCACCAATTCTCCCAATGTTTGGAGGAGGTAGCAGCATGGATGTCCAACCACTGCTTGAAGCTCAATGGAAACAAAACTGAGGTGCTGATCGTGGGAAAGGCCCCATCCATATGGACATCAGCTTGGTGGCCTGAGAAATTAGGTCAACTACGAATGCAGAATGCAGAAGTTAAAAACCTGGGAGTGTGGTTCGACTTCAAATAGATATGTGACAGTCAAATCCGGAAAGTGACAGGTAAATGCTTCGGGACCCTTAAAGCCCTGAGGAAAATCCTCAATCTATTACCTGTCAATGCAAGGAAAACAATAGTACATGCCTTGGTCACATCCCAGATGGACTATGGCAATGTCCTTTATCTAGGTTCATCCAAGAAAATGCTAAATAAACTGCAATCGATACAAAATGCGGCAGCCAGCCTCGTGATAAATCTCCCAAAAAGAACATCTACAATGAAAGCTCTGGCAAACCTGCACTGGCAACCTATGGAGAAAAGAATATTGTTCAGAACAATGTGCTACTGCCACAGAATCCTGTCAAAAAAAGGTCCACGGTATCTCCACATATTGGTAACAGCCTGTACACCAAGCTGGAACATTAGATCCGAAGGTAGGGCACTGGTAACTGTACCGAAAATACAGAAAGCAAGGATGGGTGCACGCTTATTTTGATATCTGGCAGCCAAGCACTGGAACACATTGCTGGCATACATAAGAGTTGAACCCTGTGAAACCACCTTCCCCACTATCAAACCAGAGAAGATCTTCTAGAACTTCTGTCATTTGCCTCTTGGGCTGAGTGGGTTTCTCTATACTGCCTATCTGAGTCTGCTTCCAGCACGGGGACACACCGGTGGTGTAACTAAACGCTTTAAGAATGGATAAAATAAAAAATTAAAATTAAAATAAAGTGAAACCATTTCTTTCAGAAAATGACTTCAGAACTGCTGGTCAAGACTTCTGACACTCATTTCTGAATTGTAGAAATGGGCAGGGCATTTTCAGACTTCACACTCGCACCCCTTGAGGTCATTCTGCACACTGCACAAATCTCATCCAGGGCCTGTAGAATTATGATCGCATCCCCCCATTCTGAAGAACCTCCATTGGCTCCCCTCGTCAGCCCACCATCTTTAAAACCAGCAGCATCATTTATTTCTCTGAAGTTTACATTTAAGAATGAATTCCAAACAAAAGGAGAAAAATTACATTTTTGTTAAGCATTAAAAAAAAAAATGTGATGTACAGAATTCGGATGTATGACGTAACAACGCGAGTCATTACAACGCGTGCAGTTACATCGCGGTCGTTACAACGACTGCGATGTTACTACGCTATGCCATTACAACGCAAGTCTTTACATCGACTTGCGCTAGATGGCGTGCTAACATTAGAAAAGCGTAATTTACTATTCCAACTCCAGTCCACTTAACAGTAGGGAAGGTGTTGGGATAGTAAACTACACTATTTGTAATGTTAGCACGCCATCTAGCGCAAGTCGATGTAAAGACTTGCGTTGTAATGGCATCGCGTGGTTACATCGCGTTCGTTGTAAAAGTTTCGTTGCGTTGTAAAGGTTGTTTACCACAGAATTCATTGAAAGCTATGTAATTATATTTTAATAAAAAGAAGCATTAAATACAATTATATATTCAGAAACTTTTGTTTAATTCTGAAATACTTTTACTTTTAGACTATTAACATTAAAATATGTGGGCCCGATTCACAGAACTAACTTAAGACAAAATCCTAAACTTACTACCAGTTTGGTATTCACAGAAGGCACTTACTCATTTTGGTATTCACAGAAGGCACTTACTCATTTTGGTATTCACAGAAGTTAGGAGTCCTAACTTTAGGACTCCTAAATGCCTTCTGTGAATACCGAAAGTCTTAAAATTAGGATTTTTCTCAGTTTAGGAGTAGTAAAGTAAGGACTCCTAACTTTACTACTCCTAAACTGAGAACAATCCTAACTTTACGGCTTTAGGTATTCACAGAAGGCATTTAGGAGTCCTAAAGTTAGGAGTCCTAACTTTACTACTACTAAATTGAGAAAAATCCTAACTTTACGGCTTTAGGTATTCACAGAAGGCATTTAGGAGTCCTAAAGTTAGGACTCCTAACTTCTGTGAATACCGAAATGAGTAAGTGCCTTCTGTGAATACCAAAATGGTAGTAAGTTTAGGATTTTGTCTTAAGTTAGTTATGTGAATCGGGCCCTGTGTATTTATATTTTTGACTATTTTAAATAATTCAATTGAATGCAACATTATTTTCTATCGTTTTTTAATTCCCTACCTCTAAACTTTTTCTATGGAGGGGTGTAGCAGTACCAGTGGTTGGCCACATGTGATGCTAAATTTACTCCACCTCTAAGCTGCAGTAATTTCCTACTGTTTTGGGTTTCTTTGGCTGTAGTAACATGAGAAATACAGGTCAGTTTGTGAATATCAGCGGGTTTACTCTTTTGTAGGTGGAGGCATGTCCCTTCCTAAATACCTCCCTAAACCTCTCATTACTCATCTGCATGAGGTGGGTGTTGCTGCAGGGTGAGAGGTAAAGCTGGGTGTAGTTGATGTATGAAAATGTTAATTCCTTATGAGTAGGTGAGAAGTGCCATGTAGACATTGAACAACCTGGGGCTGAGTGATGATCCTTGGTGTACTCTGCATATAAGGTTGGTGGCAGTGGCGTTGTATGGTGCTAAGCTGACAGAATGGCTACACACTGTGAGGAAGCGGCTGTTCCGTTGGAGAATGAGTCCTTGTGTGGTTGGATTTGTTGAGGCGTTGAATGATGATGAGTTCGGAGATGGTGACAAATGTGGATGAGAGGTAAAGCGAATGTGTGGCTGTATCTCCTCTGTCTATGATCAGGCAGATGTTGTTGGTGGTGGGAAGAGGGCAGTCTCAGTCCTATAATTGGGTCTGAAACCAGATTGTGAGGGGTCCACAATCTGTTTGCTATTGAGGTGGTCAGACAATTGCTTGTTTAGGAGTTTTCCACTACTTTGGCTGGGTAGGGAGTCGGAAGATTGGTCTGTAGAGGTCATCGTGCTCAGGTGTGCTGAGAGCTTATTCAGAATGGGTAGTATGGTGGCATGTTTCCAGGTCCTTGGGAAAGTGTCTGTGGTGAGGGAGCTGTTGAGTATAGGAGTCAGTGTGGAGCAGATGAGGTGAAGATGATGTGTGGGCAAGTATAAGATGGGGCTCCTGAGTGAATGGATTGAATGGTGGTGGCAGCCTCTGTCAGGGTGACGGTGGGCCAGCAGGTCATCAGGGTTACTGGGGTGTTCATCTTGTTGGTTTGGAGGGTAGTGAGGGTGGATGGACACGGTAGGGAAGCAAAGTTATTGTAATGGTACTGATTTTGTCACCGTAGTAGTGGGAAAGCTGGGAGACGAGATCCTATGATGGAGGACTGTCATTGAGCCAGTGGCAGGGGAAATTAAATCCTTTGCTATGTTTAAAAAGTTATTTGGCATTGGTGGGGAAGTTCTCAATGTATTCAATTAGCAATGAGCATTTGGTGAATCTAAGTCGCTAGTGGTGAAGCCTGAGGGTGGTCAGTGGGTGCGTCTGATGTTTATATTATGGGTTTGTCTCCACCAACATTCTAGTTCTTTCCAATGTGTTTAGAGAGTTGCAGTTCTACCGTGTACCACATAGCCTGAGGTCTTGGGTTGGTGATGGTTTGGAGCAGGGCCAGAGAGCCTATGCAGGAGGTGATCTAGGCATTGATGATGGATTGGGAGTGGTCTTGGTGCAGCAGACATCAAGTTTGGTGCTCTGATGTTCATGTTTCTTTAGGGCCTTGGATCCAGCTGCATTGAGCAGCATTGTAGGGTACTGTTCCGAGTTGGTGGGTAGATGCAGGAAATAGTTTTTCAGGTGAGAGGGTGGGCTTGTCCATCATGATGCCAGAGAAGGTGGTAAAAACAGGGTCAATGAGTTGTCCAGCAGTGTGGGTGGGTTCCTTCACGTGTTGGGTGAGTCCTAGTGTATGTAGGTCTTCCCAGTGGTTCTTGATGTTTTTGTCAGTGTGGTCTTCTGGATCAAAATTAAGGTCTCAGAGGAGGATCAAGGAGCTGTAGTCATGCCTCAATGGGGTAATGAAGTATTTGATGATCTTTCTGGAATTGGATTTTGGACAAGGAGGTGGGTAGAGCTAGAGATGTTGCTGGAGATTTAGATCTTAAAGGCCATGTATTCCAGGAGGTCGCTGGAGTTTGCTGAATTGATAGAGCAGTGGATGTATTCTTTATAGACGATGGCTAGTCCTCCTCCAGGTTTGCAGGTTCTGTACTATCTTTAAGTAATAGGGAATAGCTAATACATTTCCAGCATTTTCATTGTCAAAGTCTCAGTGAGCCATGCTTTGGTCAGGAAGAGAAGGTCCTGGGAGAGGTGGTGCCGGAGACTTATGCTTCGATGGTGTGTTTGACAATCTTGCAACTTGTAAGTGTTTGGAGTGGTAATGCTACTAGGAATATGTGGTAATACCACTTGGGGCAATTTGTAATGAGGGCCTAAGATGGTGCCAGGTGCAGATGCATAGTGTGGAGTTCTACACCCTAACCCAGACAAAATCTGTCTTTATCCTGTTTCTTCCCCATCTGATGGCTGCAGTCTACGGAGGGCTAAATGGGATTTTAGCGCTTCTTGAGTCGGGAGCACTTGCCGGCTCTGGGGCCTCTGATATTGTGACAGTGCTGCTTCGGGCTGCTGGGGTCTCGTGCAATGCAGCGAGTTGAGACTAACGCTGTGAACCCTCCCTTGTGTTACGAGGCTGCTGGCGGTGGCTCCTGATTGTGGGAGTAGCAGAGCTGATGACCCGATGGAGGGCTCCATGGTATTGTGAGGAGTGATGGAGGATCGGCGACCATCTGCAGGCAGTTACCAGGTGAGCCTTCCCTAGACTGAGAGAATGAGGATTGTAGCCTGAGACGATCCGGCACTGTGTATTCTGAGCATGAAGCCCTGATGCAGTTAGCTGTAATCGACGTAACATTCGGCTGGTGGGCCTGCCCGAAAGGGTGGAGGGCCCCAGTATGAACCTGCATGTACAACACTGGTTGGAGACCTCAGTTCTTGAATGTAAAACATCTACATTTTTTCACCAAAGAGGGGCCACAGAGTTTCCAGTCATCTGCCTCCACCAGGTTTTGCACCCTGCGAGGTGGTGGTGGGCATGTATAACTAAAAGGACAGGGACAACATCCTGCAGATAGCACACACTAAGGGTATCTGGCAAGTTGAGAACAGCAAAGTGATAGTGTTTCCTGATGTCACTGCGGACGTGCAAAGGAAATGGGAATCGTTCATGGAGATCAAATGCCAACTATGACAATTAGATAGCAAATACACATTATTGTTCCCAGCGTGCCTTTGCATACGGGATGATGAAAAATCATTCTTATTTCAATCATCTCAGGAAGTGTGGGATTGGTTAAAGTCTGTGGTAGTAGTGCCACCACTTCGGAAGGCACACAATGAGGTGTTCACTTCCTGTGAGGGCTCGCCGTCACACTGACAGAATGACCCGCCACAAACAATCTAAGGAACAGGAAGGGTGCAATTAAGCACATGTGGTGGTGGAGATGGGGCTCGTCAGAGGATCAGGACTCAGGGGCGGGTGCACCCCCGACGACAGATCAACACACCATTGACAAGCTGGTGGAATCCTTGAGAGTGGGACCTGATGTCACCCCATTGACAGCTGACAGGGCAACCTAATGGGGCTGGTGAGTCAGGCGGTGTGTCAGGATGATCTGGAGTATTTCTGCTGTGGCCTTTCATGCTAGTGATATGCTTACTTTAGTGTTGCCATCTGGAGTTTACAGAACATTTGGGGATTTGGCTGAAGTGTTGGTGAAATAATGGAAGGGATCTTCTATGCTGCATATGTAGATTTGAAACATATGTTGGTTTGCAAAACTGGATGCTTGGTGGACGGGGTGCCGGGTGGGCAATGAGGCAGGGATCCCACTGGCTGGGGAGGCACCATGCAGTGAAATGCTGAATGACAGAATTCTCTTCCTGACGTGGAACATCCAAGGCATGGCCACAAACCTAAAATAATACTGAATACACACATACCTTAAAATCAGGCATGTACATTGTGCATGCCTGCAGTAGACACACTTGTGACACACGAACTGCAGAAAATGGTGAAGTGACGGCAGGGCAATGCTAATGAAACCACTTACTCAGGCTATGTCAGGGGGTATTGAATTGTGTAGCACATAATGTACTGTTTGCTGTGAGACATACCAGGATAGACCTAGAGGGTCCGTTTGTGATAATTGAGGGTGACATAGATGGAGCACCTCTGGCATTGGTGACACTATACGCTTGGAAAACTAACCAGTCCCCTTTATTTGCATCGCTCAACCCACCCTCTTGACCATGCTGCACTTTCCAACTATTTAATGCAGTGACTATAACTGAGTCCAAGATCTGGAGCAGGATAGGTCCCACCTTTCGGTTTCAGGAGCACAGGTGTCAGCTAACACTTGAATGCTACAGCAGTGGGCTGTACACGTGCAGGTCACAGAATTGTAAGAAGTACTCCGTAGTGAGCTTACACTTATTGAGGACAGCCTCGGGACCTGGATGTATTTGGTAAGATGGGTAAATGAGTGCTGATGGCTCTGAGGGAGTAGTATAAGGATCCCACTAGGGCAGCAGGCCAGCACAGTAAAGCAGGAATCCAAAAGAACAAGAGTTCAGCAGAGTGGCAGTCCTTCATCAGCACAGCAGTCCTTTGTCCTGGCAGAGTATTCACAGGTCCACAGTGAACTGTCTTGGTGGTGTCTGGCGTCCAGTGCTTATACCCAGTGTTGCCTTTGAAATGGTGGAGACTTCAAAGACATGCCTATGAAGTGCACAGAGGTCATTCCATGCTGCCCTGGCTCCAGACTCACTAGGGTGGTATGCAGCCATTTATGTGTGGACAGGGCACAGTCTATTCCGATGTAAGTGAGGTAGTGTCTAGCTCTCCCTTCCCATCCTGCCAGAGATAGCCCATTGAGACAAACCTAATCTTCTATGGTGTGTAGTAGCTGTGTAGGAGGAATACACAAAATCTGACTGCCAACTACACCCAGTCCTGTGATCAGAGACAGGCTACAGGTACCAAATGGCTGTAGCAAGAAAATGCAAACTTTCTGAAAGTGGCATTTTCAGAATTGCAATGCAAAAACTAACTTCACCATAGGTTTGAATTTTAAATTGTGCTTCCAAAGACCCCAGACTTGAAGGGCCTATCTCTCCCCAATTGGAAATTGCACTTATAAATATGTAATAAGATAATACCAATGATATCCTATGAGAGAGATATATATTGCAGTAGTGTAAAATGATTTTGAGAGTTTTTCACTACCAGGATATATAAAAGTTAAACGTACATTTCTTGCTTTTTAAATACGTTTCATCCTGCCGCCTTGGCTGCTCAGGGGCCCCCTTAGGGTTGATTTATATGTAAAAAAAAGGGAATGTTGGGCCTGGCATGAAAGTTTATTTTATCTGGTTGAAGTGGCAGTGTAAACTGCACACACAGACTCTGCAATGACAGGTTAGAGGGGCTGCTTAAGAGGGTGGCACAATCAGTTCTGCAATCCCACTAGTAGCATGTAAGTTATGGGCTTTGGGCATATGTGGCTCAATTTACTAGAGACTTATACATAAATGAATTATGCCAGTTGGGTATGAGCCAATATTACCTTGTTTAGGGGAGAGAGCACACGCATGTTAGCATTGGTTAGTCCTAATACCAGCAAATTCAGGTCAGAAAACAATAGAAAGAAGTCAAAAGGTTGGGATGCAGACCCCCTAAGGCTGTCAGGTCTAACAGCTGCTGTTAGTTATGGGAGAATTATAATCTCCAAGATGTAGCTCCTAGCCCAGCTCTTATATCTTTTCTCGACCCTGTCGGTGGTATTGCGCACGCCTTCTTTGGGGATCTGCACTCACTATTAATTTAATTAATAGGGGGGGTGATAGATGCAGAGTGATCCTGTCAAAGTTATATGCTCCTCTGTATGAGAGGGATCAGGGAGCACCCAACTATCAACTCTACTACGCTATGGCCCAGATACAATAGGTTGCACATTGGCTGGTGGGCAGGAGAGTAAGGAAGTGCTGGGGGAACTGGGATATGTTGGTATCATACACTACCTAATTTGTGAAACCTTGGTTGCTGGGAAAAAAGATATCTTTACATGGGGTAGAGCCACCATACTCATCGGACCTACCTATCTGGTTCCTCCCCCAGATACCGATTGAAAACCCAACATCCAATGGAGGTCTGGAGGGAGTTTGGGGGGGACGTCCTGGGACATCTTGGGCAAGGACGGTCACTGGTGCACATTTGATAATGTGCACAAAACGTATGGGTTGAGCCTGGGACACTTCCTCTTATTTGGGGCTGTTGGACTTGGCCCTTCTTGCAGGGTCATCCCTAAACTTGTTGCCTTCCTCCTGCATTTTTTCTGACCTGGTGTTGGCTGTTTTATGACTCCGGGCACCTTACCACTGCTGACCAGTGCTAAGGTGCATATGCTCTCCCTATGGTAAAATGTATTATGTGAATTGACTTCCACGATTGGTTTATTTGGTTTACTGTCAGCCCCTAGTAAAGTGCACCAGGAGTGCCAGGGCTTGTAAATACAAATGCCGCTAGTGGGCTGCAGCACTGGTTGTGCCACCCACAGAAGCGGCCTAGTAAAATGTGTCTAGGATCTGCCACTGCAGAACCTGCGCGCAGTCTGGTACTGCCGCGCTGACTGCGCAAGTGCACCCACTTGCCAGTCCCTGAACCTTCCCTTAACTACATTTTAGTCACCCCTTTGGTAGGCCCACGGGCAGGGTGCATAGTAGGCATAAGGTAGGACATGCCCTGATGTGTGTGGCATGTCTTAGTAGTGAATTACGGCCATTTTCGTTTTTCACTATTGAAGGCTACCTGCTCTCCATAGGCCAGAATGGGCTGCTGGGATCGCTACACGCTATGACCCCAGTGGACTCAGAGAGCATGGTAGAAGGTCATGTTTAGTATGCCTGAACTCAGGATAATAAAATACTTCTTTTAGCAAAGTTTATTTTAATATCCTGTGTTTGTAAATGCTGCTTTTAGAAAGTTAGTATTTACTGATCTGACCATCCAGTCCGCCTCTGCGTGTGTGGGTATTCTGCCTAGCAACAGTAAAGGAGCAGGGCTGGGGGATTCCAAGAGACAGGTTGGCTGCCAGGTGGTGGGTAGAGAGATTACCCCCGGATGGGTGGGAGGAGTGCACCTTGACTCTTGAATAGGCCTGTGCTCTGCCACCACAATGCCGGCTCCACCCCCTGTGGAGCGTCTGATGTCTCTGCCCTGCTGCTGAAAAGAAAAAGCAGAGTCACCACAACAAAGTGCTCCAAGACTGGACTGAGCCAGACCCAGGCACCCTGGCGACAGGGAACAAAAGAATTGTGCTATAAAAGAAGGAGCCCTGCTCCTAAGAAATCAGATCCAGATTGAACCACGAAGGAACTCTGCCCGACTAGAAGGACCTGAAGGAAGCTGAAGGAGGAGTAACTTTCCCTGGGGGATTGGCCTGCAGTAGGTGCCTTTCTGAGGAAGGAGAGGAAAAGACTGAAAGAGACTTTGCACTTTGTTTTTCAACTATCTCCAAGGGCTTGGAAGAAGAGCTTGCCCCCTGAACTGAACCCCAGGACCAGTGGGTTCACCGTGTCTCCACTCGTCTGAGAACTCGAGCCGTGTGCTTTCTCCCGCCGGAGTGCTCTGTGCACCTTCGCATCCCTCCTAGGGCCGTGACACCCAGAAGCCTGGCCGCCTCCACTCGCCGAGAGCCCCGCTCTACCTGAGTCGCTCTGGACCCATCGAGTCTGGCCGCCCCGCTTCCCTGTCACCTGCCTGCCACTGGAGCGTGCCCGGTGCCCTCTCGCCCTCCCGCCGGATTTCTAATTGGGAAGTGAACTCAAGCCCCGGACGGCCGCCCGTACGTCGTGACGTATCCGGCCGCCCCGCTTCATCTCCCAGCCTGAGTCGGACCGTGCCGCCCTCTGCAGTGACCTCCCACACAGTCCGTGTCGGAGGCCCTGGGCCGCACCTGTCTACCGAGAGCCGCCCGCTGAATTCTTGATCCGGAGACCCACGAGGTGCAGAACCTGCATCTCCCCCGAAGACTCGTCCAAGCACATCGCACGTTCCCAGGTACAGTGAACTCTCCATCGGACTCGGGGTCCGCAACGTTCTGATTTCCCCGTATCACTGTACCCCGGGTGCACTGCGCATCATAGTGACTGGACCGACTCAACCGAGCACTGTGAAGCGCTCGTAATAGAACAATTCATCAAAGAAAAGGACAGTGCCTAATTATCATCTTGTGGCTCCCATTTCGCAACCGTTATTTATGGTCTTGTACATGCCTGCGTAACAAAGAATCTTTTATATAAAGTCTACGGGCCCGATTCACAGAACAAACTTAAGACTAAATCCTAAACTTACTACCATTTTGGTATTCACAGAATGCACCTAGTACTTCTGGTATTCACAGAATGAACTTACTACTTTTGCTATTCACAGAATGAACTTAGCACTTTTGCTATTCACAGAATAGATTTACGACTACTAAACTTACGTCCGCACTCGGGCCGGAAATTCCGGCCCGGAGGCGGAGCTTCTGGGCCGGAGGTGGAGCTTCTGGGCCGGAGGCGGAGCTTCCGGCCCAGAGGTGGAGTGCGGACGTAAGTTTAGTAGTCGTAAATCCATTCTGTGTCACACTTGGTGACAGTCATCTATAATGTGATTGTGGATTGTGATGAAGCCATCACTGTGTGTAACACTGCCCTCGGAAACATACGGGATGCACCGGGTTGACATAGTGTGGGACATCCCCATTAGAGGCTCAATGGTGAATAGCAGCCTCTCCGTGAGCAGCAGGGGGTGTTTAGTTCAAACCCGTCACTTGTGTGCCAGTTCTATGGATTTCCAGCATCTGTGGTGCAAAGGGAGGTGCCAGTGTAGGTCCCACATGTTCATCCACATGACCTGTGCATCTGTTAATATAGATGCATTTGCCTTGCGGCGAACATGACTAATAAAGGTGTCCCTCAGCCTCCAAGGTGCCTCATCTCTGTCAATGCAGGTCTCTTGCCACTGTGCATGCGGCATGTCTGGCATAGTTATCACAGATTGTGCATATGAGTCTATGTGTAGAGTAGCAAGATGCAAGCTGTTTGTCAGGGATTATAATATGTATTATGCATGATGTACATGGCTGTGTAGGTATTTTGGCATCTCAGTCCCCACAACGGCCACTTTGCTGCATGTGCATCCATTGTCTGTGTGTGTGCCATGTTGAACCAGACACTCCTTCCTTAACATACACCTTTTGCAGTAGTCCTTTCTGACATCCTTGTCTTTGTGTGCAACTTGTGGCATGCTTTTCAGGACATGGCGCCTGCTGCTGCAGGCCCTGCAGCAAGGGCACACAGAGTTTCTATATTTTGCCTCACACACACGCCTCTAAGATGCACCCCCCTTCCTCCCTCCACCCATTCATTTGGGTGTAATCTGCTTGTGTGTGACACAGTTGCGGTGGCAAAGGCTGGACCGTCTGCACATGCTACGTGCACATTGCACGTGCCTCATGTCCTTGCATGTGCCACATCACGCTACGCCATGATGTTGAGGCCACCCACCAAGCAATGTCCATCCAATACATCTGTTGCATGCACTCAGGCATGCACTCATCACCCACACAACACCTTTGCATAATGAGTGTGCAACTCCAACTGCCTACACAGCGCTGGCACGCCTTCCAGGCCCTGTCACACCAACCAGGTCATGTCCCTCCTACTCCCCCCCGGCTCTGTACCCCAACAAGGTCATGGGAGTGGTACTCCAGGCCTCTGCATGTAGTATGGTGTCATTGTGGGACACATGGCACAGGTATCATGTATCAGCGTGTCAGTCTACAATGTGTCCAGGATCCCCCTCTACACCATGACATGCGCACTGCATCTCATCATCATCTGGTGTCCCATTGACAGCCAGGTGCTCCTCACCCTCCCCAAAGACGCAGTCCTTGCCAGTTCTCATATTGAATAATGCATGGTATCCATTGGCAGATGGCTGAACATCGGCCACCTGATGCTGTACTTGTACACGACTGAGGTGTTCATCTGCGGATTGTCCCCTTACAGCTGTGTCCCACCCGCAAGGGCCCTGCACAGGCGCACAGTGTCCACGCACACGAGCTGGTGTGCATCATGGATTGCTTGCTCACATGTACTATGCTGATCACCAGCATCTGTACCTCAGGCTTCAGCACACTCTGCATTATGCACAAGATCCATAGTTCGATCCACCTCAAGGCAAGACAGACGATCCCCCAGGTCAACTACAACATCCGTGTCTAATCCTACCCTGCACTCTACGGACAAGTACGTTACAACTCCCATGATACTTGTCCACATCCAGGGTGCATCTGCACAGCTCTGCTTCAACATCCGGCGACCCAGCCACATCACCGTCCAACAGAGATAGCTGCAATGGATCACTGTCAGCTGCAGGATGACCTTCACAATCCACGTCCACACTCAGGATGCAGCCCACGACCACAACACAACCTTGTGGCACTGTCATACAAGACCCCATTGTGCCATCTCCATGCATCCAACCTTGGCCTGGCCACCATTCTCCACATCCACCTGACTCCAGCATGCAGGACATAGTTCTCCCACCTGGCAACACATACCTGGGACTCCCACCCCAGGACACTCCACATGATCCCTGACCTCTGCGCATGACTGTTGCTCTTCGAAATAGGTCTGTCCGCACAGTTGTGCAGGCACCCCCTCAGCTGGTTGGGCCCATCACGGGTGAGTATGGTGCTCCATGTCTGTATTGGATGATACATTGTGACCCATGTGTGTCCTGTGCCAGACTCAGACCCCAGGGTATGGATGGTTGGAGTTACTTCAAAACTCAGGCATGGTTTGACATTACAACACACACATGTTATGGAATAATGCGAAATGATGGCATCATCTCGTGATTTTGATGATTTTTATAAGTGGTGGGGTATGTGTTTGGGGGGATGAAAAGAGGTGCTCGCCGGGTGTCTGTAATCCAAAGTTCACAGGGGGATTTGGGATCCTTGCCATTGGAAGTCATTAGAGTCCATGCCACAATCTTTGTCAACATCGGTCAGACAGTGACCAGCAAGTCCATGTGGCAGAGAATGTCATTGGATGAGGTGCTGCTGTTGCGCCAGAGGGCCAGGTGCCAGGCCAGGTGACCTGGGAGATGGTGATGGTCTGCTGACTCTCACGGTCTTTTGCGTGGACGACCCACCTTCCTCCGGGGATCCTCAGAAGCAGGCCGTGATGATGTCTGTGATGCTCCGTCGGACGAATCCTCCTCCTCCTGATCCCTCCCTGTGGCTGGTGGTGATCTTCACCTGGTGTCACAGGGAGGGTTGCCCATGTTTTCGGCAATCCGACGGAGTGAACGGCTCATGTCTGTTTGCACCGCCACGAGCTCAGCCAGTCTTGCCTCCATCCGTCCTTGGTGTTGCTGTTGACTGGCATATTGCTCAGCCTGCAGGTTCTTAATCTCGTTGAGGGTCTCCACTACCTGGCTGATGCCCCTGGTGTCACGCCGGTATGTGTCCAGGATGTTGCGGACGTGTGACATAACGGGTTCCTCAGCTGTCTGGTCAGGTTCGCACCTCCGCTGTTCTCCACTACCACCACCCCTGCCCACACTAGCCTGGCCTGCCGTTGTGGGCACATCGGGTCTCCGGGACCCTTGAGGGATGGCATTTGAGGGGTCGCCTGCCTCCTCCTGGGTGCCTGGAGTACCTTGTCCCTCCTGGTCAGACTGGCTGTGTTGTTGTGTGCGAGCAGGGCTCCTGGGTGTATCCTGGGATGTGGCAGGAATGGGGGTGGTGGTTGGCACAGTTGTACCTGACGCAGGTGCTGCAGGTGCTTGGGCACCAGAGGGGCCAGGTTGGTCGGGGTCATCCACGGAGTGGTGAGAGTCGTCGCTGCCGGTGGGATCATCGTCACGCCGAGCCTGGTCCTGTGATTCTTCCCCCCCAGTGTTGGGGGGAGATCGACGGCGTTGCCCTGTGTGTGAGAGAAAGACAATGTTAATGGTGTTTCATGCGACATCCATGTTTCATACATATTCAAGTTGGCACAGTTCCTCTGGGTAGTTGGATATGTCTAGCATTCCTCTCACAGTGCACTTGTGGATGGGTATGTTGCGGGGGACAGATTGATATGTACTCCTGGTTATTTGGCCTGTCTAATGAGTGTTGGGATGCTTATTTGGCTATGCATTGGTCTTGTTGTGTCACATGTCCATTGTGGGAGTGGCAATTTGAGTTGGCTGCCCCGGGGGTGTGTGCTTGTGTAAGGGGGGGTGTGTGACCGGGCATGCTATTGGGTGTGGTGTGATTTGTCATTGGGTCTACCAGGTGATGTGTCTATCCCCTCATGGTGCATGCTGGCATGACAGTGAATGTGAGTTCCTGTGGTAGGTAGGTGGCATGTGGAGTTGGTGTTTGAGTGTACAGTGGTCACAGGATTGCCTTGTGCTGTCTACAGCAGGGCTTGTTCATGTGGCTTTGTTTAGAATCTCCCGGCCCCCATTGGGCAGAGTGTCTCTGAGTCTGCGCTGCTGCGGCGGTGTGTGCTGACACTCGTTCACAGTGATGCCTCTTCATTAGCTGCTGTTATGTGCAAATTGGGCGTTCATACCCATGTCATCCTGCGACGCGGCCACCATTTGCAGGCGACACAGTACAGTGTCGGGACACACTGTTTGTATAGCTCTGCCCTAGGCCATATGGGCTGAGGGCATTGGTGTCTGCTTCTGAGTTGTACAATGTTTTTTTTTAGGCCCACCCTCCCGGCATCACAGACATCCTGTCTTGTGTTGGTGTTTTGTGTGGCCTGTGACTTGGCATGGCCTTGCTTGGTGCATGGGGCATTGAGCCGCTACTGGCATGTGCGTGTTTTTGGAGTGTGGGTGTGTCCGGTGATGGTTTTGGGGTAGTTGCGTGCATTATTGGGAGTTGGGTTGTGGATGAGGTTCCCCCCATGTGAGGTGAGTTGTTTGTGTACTCACCAGGCTCGGCGACTCCTTCTACTCCATGTACTCCCACCGGCAGCAGCGTGCGCATCACCTTCTCCTCCCAGGGATGGTAGTGTACCGGTCTGAGGGGCGGGCCACCTCCAGTGATGTTCCCCTGGTTATATTTGTCAGTCATTTTGCGGCGGACCGTCCTCCGCAGATCGTACCACCTGGCTTGGCATTCATGCCTGGTCCTTCTGATGGGCACAACAGCATTCACCCTTTCGACGATCCTCTGCCACATGGCTGATTTTGCTGCTACGCTGGTCTGTCTGACCAATGTTCCAAAGAGCTGTGGCTCGACTCTGATGATTTCGTTGACAAGGATCTCCAGTTCCTCCCTTGTGAACTTTGGATTCTTGTCTGTGGGCATGGTGTGGGGTGTGGGTGTGGATGGTTGTGGGTGTGTGGGTGTGGTTGTGAAGGTGTGTGTGTGAATGTGATGAGGGGGTGTTTGTGAAGGTGGTTGTGTGAAGGTGTGCAAGCGTAAGGTGTAGTCAAGGTTCAAGTATGGTGCTGTGGGTTGTCTGTGGGGTCTGGCAGCAGTGGGTCTGTTGCAAAGGCTCATGGTTTGTGTGTGTGGGCCCTTTTTATTGGTCCATTTGTGGGTGTGGCTGTGTTTGAACTTTGGGTGGGTGTGTTATAAGAAGTGGTTGTTTTTGGGGCCTCTGTTTACCTGTTTGGCTGTTGCAGGTCAGTGTATTGGATGTATTTGGGCTTGTTGGACGTGTTTTGTGGTGTTGTGCGATTCGAATTGACTCTCCTTGTGGTGTTTTGCAGTGTCCTGGTCCAGTACGAGTGTTTTTCGCGTCTGTAAGGTGCGTACATCGGCCATGTTGTTGTACAGTGCTCACATTTGCTATGGCTTGGTACGACTCGTACATGCGTGAAGCTGGGTGAGGGTGCTGGTGTAGGGGCCTGGGGTAGGGTGCGTACAGGCACGGGCAGGGTGTAGGGGCCTTGGGGTACATGCCGTACATACGGGAACCAGGGGTACAGCGCGTACATAGGGGGGGGCTGGGGGTACGGTGCGTACATATGGGGGGGACTGGGGGTACGGCGCGTACATACGGGGTGCTGGGGGTACGGTGTGTACCCCCACACCCGTATGGACGGTGCGTACCCCCACCTCCATATGGACGGTGCGTACCCCCAGCCCCCGTATGTAAGCACCGTCCCCCAGCACATACCCCCAGCCCCCCCTGTATGTACGCGCCATACCCCCAGCCCCCGTATGTACGCACCGTACCCCCAGCACATACCCCCAGCCCCCCGTATGTACGCGCCGTACCTCCAACCCCCGTATGGATGGTGCGTACCCCACCCCCGTATGGACGGTGCATACCCCCACCCCCCGTATGGACGGTGCGTACCCCACTCCCGTATGGACGGTGCATACCCCCAACCCCCTATGGACGGTGCGTACCCCCACCCCCCTATGGATGGTGCGTACCCTCACCCCCGTATTGACGATGAATACCCCCAGCCCCCGTATGTACGCACCGTACCCCCAGCACATACCCCCAGCCCCCTGTATGTACGCGCAGTACCCCCAGCACATACCCCCAGCCCCCTGTATGTACGCGCAGTACCCCCAGCTCCCGTATGAACGCACCGTACCCCCAGCACATACCCCCAGCCCCCCGTATGGACAGTGCGTACCCCCACCCCCGTATGGACGGTGCGTACCCCCACCCCCAATGGATGGTGCGTACCCCCACCCCCCTATGGACGGTGGTACCCCCACCCCCCTATGGATGGTGCGTACCCCCCGTATGGACGGTGCGGACCCCCACCCCCGTATGGACGGTGCGGACCCACAGCGTACATACGGGGGGCTGGGGGTACTGTGCGTACATACGGGGGGCTGGGGGTACTGCGCATACATGGGGGGGTGTTCGGTGCGTATGCGGGCACATGTTCAGACGTGTACATGAGTGCTATAGACGCTCGCTCCGTACGGTGTTTTTTCCATACGTTGTACATTCAGACGGACGGGACGGATCGTACTTGCGCGCTCGGACTTCAGTTTTCTGATTCGTACGTAAAACTGTCCGGGGACGTGTCGGAGACTTTTTCTGATCTGAGGACGTGTCGGGGAATTTTCCCAATGCGATTCGTATGTATTTTTTCACATCCGAATCGTACTTGCCAGTTTGTACGGGACTTGTACGACTTGTACGTAAAAAAATACGGATGCGATTCGTACGGGGAATATTTTTAATGGATCGGAATCGGCACCTTAGTTGTTAATTTATATTAATTAATTGACTGAAAATTAATTGTGGAAATTGTGTTGTTAATTTTAGGTGTGGGTTCTGGGGTTTATACGAGTAAAGGGTGGGAAGTAACTTTTGTTTAATTAATTAATAATTTGGGGCCCATTGCCATGGCGGGCGGATGGCCACCGTCCGACCGGCGGTGGTGATGTGCCCGCCAAAACACCCCGTATGGCGGGGGATACCGCGGCGGATGGAAAGACCATCCGCCGCTTTTCCGCCAATAGGCAATCATCATGATTGCCTGCCGGGTGGAAAAGTCCTATAATATGGAGGTGGTGCCATCCATATTATGATGTGGGCGGAGACTCCGCCATGGAATGGAATGCGGAAATCGCTTTGGGGGCCCGTTGTGGGCCACTGGGCGGGGTGGGGCTGCACTTGGGGGTACCTATGATACCCCCCTACATTGGCAAACACAAGGTGGCAGGCACCGTGCGGTGCCTGTCACGTTGTGCATGCCAATGCACGACATGCATTTCCTACATTGTGGCGGGTGCTGCTGACAGCACCGCCCACCACAAAGTTGGATATGTGGGATGCGACCGCCAGGGTGGCAGTCGCATCCGAATTGGCGTTGCGGGACCGCCGCACCACTGGCAGCCATGTCCCAGCACCGCTAGGGTGGCAGGCGGACTGGAGTCCACCCACCATCCTAATGGATCCCTTAGTTGTTAATTTATAATAACTAATTAATTGATAATTAATTATGGTAATTGTGTAATTTTTATAGGTGTGGGTTGTTGTGTTTATGGGATAAACGGTGGAAAGTAATTTATGTTTACTTAACTATTAATTAATTAATTAAATATGGAATTTGTGTTATTAATTTTAGGTGTGGGTTGTGGGGTTTATAGGGGTAAAGTGTTGTAATTCATTTTTGTTTAATTAATTACTTGATAATTAATTATGGTAATTGTGTAATTTCTATTAGGTTTAGATTTTGGGGTTTATAGGGGTAAAGGGTGGGAAGTAATTTATTTTTGAATAATTAATAATTAGATCTTAATATTAAGTAATTGATTGAAAATTAATTATGGTAATTGTGAAGTTAATTCTAGGTGCAGGTTGTGGGGTTTATGGGGTAAAGGGTGGGAAGTAATTTATGTTTAATTGAGTAATAATTAGTTGTTAATTTAGATTAACTAAATAATTGATCATTAATTATGGTAATAGTGTTATTTTTTCAGGGGTGGGTTGTGGGATTAATATGAATTAATTAATTGAAAACTAAATATGGAATTTGTGTAATTAATTTTAGGTGTGGGTTGTGGGTTTTATAGGGGTAAAGGGTGGGAAGTAATTTTTGTTTAATTAATCAAAAATGTGTTGAACACTAATATTAATGAATTAATTTATATTTAATTAGGGTATTTGTTTATATTTTTTGTGTGTGAGTTTTATTTTTATAGGGGGACCGTGTGGGAAGTAAATTCATTTTACTTACTTTGTTGTTATATATTGTTAGTTTTTTAATTGAAAATAGATTGTAATTGTGTAACAATTTTTTTATAGTTTAATTTTAAATGTGGGTTGTCTAGATTATAGAGGTATAGTGTGGTAAATTAAATACATTTTATGAGTTTTCTTTTTTTTAATTAATAATATTTCTTTAATTGGTAATCAATTATGTCAGATGAGGAAGTACATTTTTCTTAAATGTAGATGTGTGTTGTGAATGTTGTGGTATTATAGGGTAGGAAATTTAAAAAGTAAATGTATGTAATAATTAATGCTGTTGTTTCTAATTAATGTTTAATTAAAAATATTTTTTTGTTTGGAAATTGTTTTTTTTATTTTTTTTTATTTAATATTTGTAGGTATTTGCTATATGTATTTAACACTATAATATTGTTTATTTTTTAATATTAAATATATTTGTATTTGAATTTCTAACATATTTATACATTTTTTACTTTATTTTGTTTTCTAAATATCTTTATTGTTGTTAAAATTTAGTTTGTTTTTCATTTTGAACTGACTGGAGTGAGAATATTAATTGTTACTCCTCTGAAATCCAACACTTTCCCTACTTTTGCACTCACTGGGGTGGGAATAGTAATTTTTACCCCTCCGCTATCCAACACTTTCCCTACTGCTGCGCTCACTGGAGTGAAAATACTTATTTCTACCCCTCAGCTATCTAACACTTTCTGTACTGTTGCACTCACTGGAGTGGGAAAAGTAATTTTTACCCTTCCGCTATCCAACAATTTCCCTACTTTTACAATTATTGGAAAGGGAAGAGTAATTGTTACCCAATGGCTATCCAACACTTTCCCTACTGTTGCACTCACTGGAGTGGGAATAGTAATTTTTACCCCTCTCCTATCCGACACTTTCCCTACTTTTACATTTATTGGAGAGGGACTAGTATTTTGTACCCCTCCGCTATCCTACACCTTCCCTACTGTTACACTCACTGGAGTGGGAATAGTTCTTTTTACCCCTCCGCTATCCACACTTTCTCTACTGTTGAACTCACTGGAGTGGGAATAGTAATTTCTACCCCTCCGCTATCCAACGCTTTCTGTGCTGTTGCCCTCACTGGAGTGGGAATAGTAATTTTTACCCCCCGCTATCCAACACTTTCCCTACTGTTGCACTCACTGTGTGGTAAATATTTCGTTACCGGTACTATTTTTTATGCGGTAAAGAGTATTAAGAATAACTCAGTAAATATAAGAGGCAGAATCCGTGGTATTAGAGGTTTTAAAAGGCTTTATTCCTATACAAAGGAATACAATTCGAATTGTAGGCATTCTATTCCATCACCACGAAAGTTCAGGAAGGAAGGGCATACTTTATTGACAGATAGGCAGTTTTATAAAAAATACATTACAGTGAAACAGATGCAAGAGGCGTAACAGCTGATAGTATAGATAAAAGGTGCATACGTAGCTAATAGAGGCGTATACATGGGTGTAATTTAATAAACGAGTGATGGTGCAAGTGAAAGACTCTTGCTACGGAGCAACCTACCCAGAATGCAAATGCTTTTTATATATATATCTAGTTCACATAATCAACCTTATTTGTTGAATCCAATAATTTACATAAACATATAAGTTACACAAACAATATTGTTCGCAATAGGATGAATTTTGCAAAGCAACATTTAATTATTGTTCAATTCAATTTTCACAGAAAGTGGTTTACATATGGTCAACAGGTACGCTGAGTCTCAGTTTTTCTCTCATACACACAAACGTTCGAGTATACTATTTTTATCACCAAGGGTGACTGGGTTTTATAATGGTATTCCTTCTTTACCAGTTCGTTCTGATTGAAATAATTCATTAGCAATGTCATTTTCTAAATATACAATGTGATGAAGAGATAACATGGTATAGTTAAATTTAGTATGTTTTCTCTTGATGTATCTGAGTGTTTGTCTGCACTTATGAAGAAAAGATTTTTGGATTTATTGTTATAATTTCGTTTTAGATCTGCCCCTGAAGAAGGGCCACCATACGGCCCGAAATGCATTGGGCGAACATGAAAATGATCAAATTTTTGACCTATGTATAAATTGTTATGAATCAAGTATTATTGTGAATTGAACAATAATTAAATGTTGCTTTGCAAAATTCATCCTATTGCGAACAATATTGTTTGTGTAACTTATATGTTTATGTAAATTATTGGATTCAACAAATAAGGTTGATTATGTGAACTAGATATATATATAAAAAGCATTTGCATTCTGGGTAGGTTGCTCCGTAGCAAGAGTCTTTCACTTGCACCATCACTCATTTACTTCAGGGTCTGCCCAGACAGTCAGCCCCTTTACGGAAGCACCCCTAAAAATTATTAAGAAATTTTTTTTTTAATATTTGAGTGCCTTTCATACAGTCACATTAATTCATGTAATTTAATAAACGTCATCATACATGATGTCACAAGTGGGTGGATCCATAAGAGAATCCTGCAATGTCAGCAGAAATATTTGGCAGAGATGCGCGCGCAGCCGCATGACGTGTGATTGACGTGCAACTAGAGGGAGAAGGGGGCTTGACATTTAGCTCTACATGTGGAGACAGAAGTCTGGGGTTATGTCAACCTAATCCCAATCATATCTAATATCCTATGTTTAAAGAACTGTGTTATCCAAAAGGAGAGGTCTCTAGGATAGAATCTATTCTATACTGACTGTTAGTGCGTGTACAAGCGTCTAAGTGTCTACACTAGATGCGAGGGGGTAGGAATATTCCATGGTAACGGGGCTATGAATTACTTGCATGAGGACAGCGAGGCCTGGCCCTTTGCACGGTAGCTAGAGGAATGTTTACCTAAACTACTAGACAGGAATGCATCGGATGAGGAGCGAAGGTGAAATACAGTTTTTGGCAGGCGACAGGCTGGATCAGGCACCGTTAGCCGCGCAGGGAGTAGGACAAAGTTCATGGTCACAGATGCAGGCTCAGACTGGAGCTTTCAGAGGCAGAAGGCAGGAAAAGGCTTGATGACAGAATTCAGGCCTACTCGCCTGAATCTGTAAAATGTGGAAAGTGAACCACATAAAGTCGGTGGCCTTTCATACTTAGGAATGGAATATCTGACCCATTCATGGCGGATCTGAAAGAGGACATGTTGACGGTGGACGCACATATATTTGCGTCTTCAAAACTGGAGCAGGAGGGAACATACATGTACTTATAGCATGCACATGGAGCCGTTGAGGTCTACGATAGGGGACATAACTGATCACAAAATTCAGATTTCCTCATTCCCTCCTTGTCCCCTACGGACCCTCAGGAGATATCGATCTTCATCAATCCATCGATCTGTTCATATAGCATCATTTGTTCTTCTTTCTTCTTCCGGGATCTTGAGCGAAAACTTGGATGTGGGATACACGAGGTGGCACACAGACCACAAATCGCTGGCCCACATTGTAGACATAAGCAGCAACTGAATAGTATGAGAAAGCCAATACCTAGGAAGGATAGGATTCTCCATCCCCAGGCTGACAACACGCCCCAGAACCAACCGGACCAAGTCCAGGTGCCTGGACTCTGGTGTATCTGGCTTACAATCTTATGAAGGCGAGTTATGGCTTTATATACTGACGGCGAATTTTCTGGTATGAAAATGCAACAACTTGATCCGATGACCCTACAAGCTCCGCCCCTATCGGCTAGGATGACGTGAAGGACAAGACGATTTTGAAGCACAACAATCCGCATAGCAGACTGCTCTTCTGTTAAATTGCCTAAGGCGGAAATAGTTTCGTTCACTACTGCTTCAAGGGTTCTGGTTAATCTACGTATTAGCTTACTATTAGTGACTGTACCTATATAGGGAAAGAAACCTTTATTGAAATCTGTGTATTTTTCCCATGCTGTTTCAGTGTAATCGACAATTGGGAGATCTCTCTGCGGTCTATTGTGTACTAAATGAGTATTTCTATGATAATCAGGAGGGGCTAGGAAAACAGGTGGTAGAAGGAATGCTATGTAACAGGTACCATCCCAATCTAAAGGTAGACGTATATATGCGGTCTGGCCACATATAAAGTAGGAATGGCGAGAAGCTCTGAATGTAGACTTGCCTTGATCACTGAATTTTATTACAGTGGTGCATTTACTATGGCCCATGTGTATGGAGCCATTCTTTCTTATACATAATTCCCCTTTTACTGGGAATACTGACATGGCGGGCAAGATTGGTGTAGCTTCAGATTCGACGTTCAGGATCATAAGGTTAAGTGTAAAATTACCTAATCCATATACTTCATTTTCTAGATCAGTTCCTGTTCTTTTGGGAAGTCCCTCCTTGTTAGGGTAGCAGACTTTAAGCAAAACTAAGTTCAGGTTTCCCCATACCCAGTTGTCTTGATAAACTGCGGAATTTGAATCTAGGGAATTAATCAAACTAAACCATGCTCCACAGGAGCCATTGTGTGTGAACGGATAGGGAAAGAGGGGCAAAACTCCCTTATAGTTCTGATAGGGAGGGAGTCGGCCACATATCCAACAATTTGTGGCATTGCTGGTTTGATGGGAATGATGTAGCATACTAATGAATGTGTTGTTGCGCAGCGCAAATCTATAGGACAACTCATGCGGAGGTAATTCGCTAAAAGAATGTTCTGCAGTTATATTGTAAGCACGTTTAAGAATAGGGTAATACATGTGCAATAATATGCTGACAATGATGATCAGAAGACTTAGAAAAAACAAAATTAATAATGTTACTGTGCAGTGACTACGAAATGATTTACAATACGCATGCTTTTTAAGCAGCATCTGATGATTTCTTTCTCTATTCCGGTCTAGAGGATACATGTCAGAGACAAATTCAACCGATTCACCTTGGAGAGGACTTAAACAATCAAATTGTCTGACTTACTAGACCTCAATTTTAGTTTGTAAAGTTCTGGTTTTGTTAATTCAGCCAAGGGGAGCTTTGAGTCTGTCTGTGAGGGAATACAGGGTTGAATATTCACACTGGATGGTAGTCCATAAAATTTCTTGATATGACTCGAGTGCAACCACCCTTTCCGTCCCTCGATTTTCACGGCTGTCCTTGTAGTGAGTAGAACCAACTTCGGTGACTTCCACCTAGGATCCAGTTGGGTCTTTCTGTCAAAATTCCTGACCAAAACGAGGTCCCCAGGAACCACGTCATGCGGCTTCACCTCAGTATTATCGGGAAAAGCTGCGGCTACCTGTGAACGACAAGATTGTAGTGCAGACATCAAGGAAGCCAGGTAATCTGTCAGCATATTACAGTCAACATCAGTGATTTTGCGAGGTATAGGCGTCCCCCACATATTTGGTGGTCTACCGAAGATCACCTCGTACGGGGATAGCCCTGTTCGAGAATGTGCTACCATTCTCATGTAAAAGAGCGCAACTGGTAAGGCTACTATCCAATCGACTCCTTTTTCTCTACATATTTTGGACAATCTAATTTTCAGAGTTTGATTATGACGTTCCACGAGACCTGCCGCCTCGGGATGTCGGACACAGTGGAATTTCCATTGGTAGCCTAATAGAAGGGAAACGTGTTTCATCAGTTCGGATGAGAACGGCTGGCCATTATCTGAGTAGACAACACGTGGTAAACCGTACCGTGGGAAGAATTCTCGAACTAACTGTTTGGCAGTAGTCGGGGCGGTGTAATCTGAAACCGGGTATGCTTCTGTCCAACGGGACAGAGCACAGACAACTACGAGAACATATTTGAATCCTCGACATCGTTCCATCTGGATATAATCCATCTGGAGGACTTCAAAAGCATGATCGGGAGTTTGAAATCCACCCTGCTCTACGGGGATGCTTTTACCTGGATTAAACTGACAACATATCATACAGGTACGAACTTTTTGTTTAGCTGCGGCTCGCAAGTGTTTGTTGAACCAAATGTGTTGAATGCTGTCTAGCATAGCTTTTTCTCCTAGGTGCGCTGGACTATGTATTGTGTTAATGATGACTTGAACCATTGAGTCGGGAAGAAACCATATAGATTTTTCCTTCGTCATCCATCCTTGATCCGTTTGGATCCCTCCTAATTCAGTCCATTTCTTTATTTCTTCTGGTGTAGCATGTGTCTGTATGTCAATTACATCAAGGGCGGGATCCTTAACTGTCATGCAATGTGTTGGTGTCGGAACTATTGTCTTTGTCATGTCAGTTGTGTGAGTCTGATTCTGAGCAGTCTGTTTAGCTGTTCTGTCAGCTAGGTCATTACCCTGAGAAATAATATCGGTAGCTTTTGTATGGGCTTTGCATTTCATAATCGATATTGCAGTAGGTAGATGAATCGCGTCTAATAGGGCTTGAATGAGGGGTCCGTGTTGGATGTGGGCACCGTGAGAAGTTAAATAACCTCTCTCTCGCCACAGTACGCCGAAGTCATGGACGACTCCGAATGCATAACGTGAATCTGTGTATATGTTGGCTTTTTTATTTGTGGCTTGAATACAGGCTTGTGTCAGAGCGATGAGCTCTGCTGCTTGAGCTGACAAAGTGTTAATACAGTTTGTTTCAATGACTTCAGTGTCTGTTGTGACTGCGTAAGCGGCCACTAACTCTCCTGTACTTGTTCTCATACATGACCCATCTACATATAATGTCAAGTCTGGATCTGACAAAGGGATGTCTGTCAAGTCTTGTCTGGGTTTCGTCGTGATAGTAATGACTTCGACACAATCATGTGCCAATGGATCTGTTCCGCCTACTGGTAACAGTGTGGCAGGATTTAACGTATTACAACGTCTGATTTCTATATGTGGCTGAAACAATGTTAATTCGTAACCGGTGAGTCTCGCTATAGTCAAGTGTTGTGTTTGTGTGCGGTTCAAAAGAACCTCTACTGCGTGTGGTACTTGTACTGTCAATTGGTGTCCTAACACTATGGCATCGCTTTGTCTGATTGCTAAAGCTGTTGCTGCCACCGATTTCAGGCACGCTGGAAGAGCCTGAGCTACTGGATCTAATGTACTAGAGAAATAAGCACATGGTTTGTGTGATCCTGCTTGTTCCTGAGTGAGTACTGACAAGGCAGTACCTTCGCGTTCTGTAACAAAGAGTGTAAACTGTTTACTGTAACATGGTGTTGCTAGAACAGGTGCTTGGCATAAAGCTTTCTTTAAGCTTTCAAAGGCGTGTGTATGTTCTGGAGTCCAAGGGAGGACAGTCGATGTGGCTGCCTCCTGTGTTGTCAACTGGATGAGTGGTTTTGCTAGAAATGCATATTGAGGGATCCACTGCCTACAGTATGAAGTGAGGCCTATAAAAGCCCGCACCTCCTTTTGTGTCTTGGGTGGCGGCATGTTAGCAATTAACTGGATGCGGTCGGGTGTAAGCTGCCTTCCCTCCTTGGACAGCGAGTGCCCAAGGTAAACAACTCGCTGGACACAGAATTGCAGCTTAGAAAGGGACACCTTGTGCCCCTTGTCAGCCAGAAATTTCAAAACCGTCAGTGACGCTGTCTCACATTCAGGTTCGCTTCGGGCGGTGATCAGCAGATCATCGACATATTGAAGCAAGGCAGTGTTAACTGGCATGTGGATACTGTCAAGTTCTCGTTTCAGTGCTTGGCTATAGATGCTGGGGCTTTCTGTAAATCCTTGAGGTGCGCGTGTGAATTTAAAACTTCGTCCATTTAAACTAAATCCGAACAGATATTGACTTTCCGGATCTATTGGGACACTAAAGAAAGCATTCTTGAGATCAATTACAGTGAAGAACGTTGCTTCTGAGTCAATAGCTGTGAGTAATGAAGAGATATCTGGGACCACAGGGTATTGTGGTACAATACATTTATTTAATTCGCGTAGATCAATAACTAATCGATATACTGGTGGTGCTTTTGGATCCGTTCTTTTAAGAATCGGAATTATCGGGGAATTACATACATTGGAGTCTGTTTCGACAACCACTCCTTGTGCAATGAGCTCGTCAATGATTTGCAGTAAAGCCACTACAGCATCTGGTGGTAACTTGTATTGTCGCATTCGTGGTAGTACTATTCCTGTTTTCAGTGTAACTCGATATGGTGTAATGTTCATGCAACCAACATCAGTGGGGCCTTGTGCCCATAAATGTGTAGGTAAATTCTGCAGTCGGTGATCCATGTCTCTGGACACGTAGTGACCTTTAAAGTCACGTAAAAATAGTCGTACTTCTTCCGGAGAACAACATATTATGGCTCCTAGAGCTTTCAATGTTTTTATACCTAACAAGTTTTCTGGACATGATTTAGTAAGCAATAAATCTGTAGTTCGTGTCAATGGACCGACTGTAAGTGGAAGAGGTTGTGTTACGTCATTTATTATAGGTTTTCCTGAGAATCCAAGGGAAATATTTTGTGAGCCTGAGAGGGGTGCCCCTGGAACTTCACTGCGTTTTATAGTTGTTCTGCTTGCCCCTGTATCAAGTAAAAACTTTCTGTCTTCCCCTAATAGTTCACTATGTACATAAGGTCCCTCTTGGTCTACAGGAACCTCAATAAGGGGTAAGCCAACTTCCCTCTCTAGGCTATCTCATGAGTATCGCTGATAATCGGGATAATCTGTTTGTGCGTACTGATACATCTGTTGTGTCGTTGCTTGTGTTGCAGCAATAGGCTGCGCTTGTGGTGGTGCTACGATCTGTTGTGGAGCTGCCTGTTGTGGAGCTAATTGTTGCGGAGCTAACCGAGGTTGTGCATGCTGAGGGATTTGTTGTTGATTCTGATCCTGTCTAGGTGGACGGGGTCTCTCCTGGGTTCTACCTGTGGCAATATTATGTTTCAGGACTGGACAATCGTGTATATAATGACCTGGTTGTTTACAATAGTTGCATGCCCCTTTCGCAGGACCTGCGGAATCACCCTTTTGATGACTGTCGACTGGAACTGACTGTGCCACAAGCATTTTCATTTTTGTATCTTTCATACGTCTTTGTTCATGTTCTTGTTCTTCTCTAATTCTATTGTGGTGATATTGTAACATCTGTAACATCTGTGATGGGGTATTAGCTTGCCAGGTACTTTCGAATTTCAATACTCTATTCTTGACTTGCTGCAGAGAATTTTCAACTAATTTTGTCACAAACAGATGTGGATATGACTCACTACTGGCTTTTATGCCACTATTTATACTAAAACATTTTTCAAATCGGGAATAGAAATCACTAGTGTCTTCATCTGGCTTTTGTTTACAGGCTGAGATTGCACCCCAGTCTTCCTTTTTCGTAGTTAATAAACGTGGCAGTACCTGTATTAGTAATCCTGCTAGTGCTGTAGTCTTTTCCCCAAGCCCTGCTCCTGCAGCTCGGGCCTTTTCTTCGTTTTCTAATGCTGTCCAATCTATCTTTTGGTCTCCCACCTCCCATTCCTTTTCTTTGAGTTTCTCATAAACACCGGCGGGTAATAGGACTTTTAATATTTTCATAATGTCGGGGTAGGTATACACTCCCATGAGTAACATGTCTTTTATCTCACGGTGGAAACCTGCTGGGTCCTTGTCATGGCTGGGTACTACTTTCTTCATTTCTAATAATTCCAGTTTAGTTATAGGCGTGTACACAAATACGCGTGTAAAATTATCGCCGGCACCTCTGATTGGGTGCACTTCGCGTAACGGATTCTGTCTATCTATGTGATACATTCTTCTTCCCATTATGGGAACTGGAACGTGTTCTGGGCATACGAAATTTAAATATTGGTTTCGGGATTCTAGAATTTCCTTAATCAAATCAGTACCTGACCCTCTCCATGTATTCGTGAGTAGTTCTGTCAATATGTCAGGTAAGGGTCCTGGATCGGAGTGTTGGCTTTTATATAATATAAGGAGGTGTTGAATCATGTATATACTAGCTAAACGCTGTTCGTATGGGTCAAGATTCAGAAACGTGTGTGCAAGTACATCATCATTGTATTCGCCGGGATTGTCAGCCCATTGCACTGCTGACCTGGCTAACTCTTGTTCGTCCATGGAATCGAGCATGTGGTACCCCCTTCGATCTCGGAGTAATTTATCAGCGGCTTGAAATAGGTGTTCAGGGGATTTTGTATTTAACATAGGGTTTGGAAAATGTCTATTATATTCTGGACGTATTGAACGTATCGGGTCGTTAAAACCTCTGGTATTATTATGGGATCTTCCTCTACCTACATAAGCTATCGTTTCTAATTGCTCTGATTCTTGCTCCTCCTCCTCTTCTGATTCTACTCTGTCTGTTTCTCGTCTTTCTTTATGTATTCGTTCTACTTCCTTGCGGATCTTTCGACACATGGCGATTATACACGCCTGTCTATCATGTTTCTCTTCTGATATATTCTGACCCCATTTGGCAAGTCTTTGCATGGTATCGTGATCTGCCCCAGGTCTGTCTTGATTCCTAATTACACAATTTATGAAAAAACGTAGTAGTTGTCTTTGGACATCCACTTTCTGGTATTCCATAGCTTCGTTAATACTTTCTGGACCTTGCCCTGTTTGGACAAAGCGATATATTTCGTCTAGGTGTTCACCCATTCCTGGTATTGTCATTAAATATAATGTAGCTCGTCTTATACGTAGTGATGATATGAGCAATTTATCCTGTCTACCTGGTACTGGGTCGTATCTACAATCCACAAGCTGTTCATTAAACATGTCGGATGTCGCTAGTTGGGGTGTACGTTGGAGTGCTAAATCTCTAAGGGTCTGTTTATTTCGCGGCGGTGTGGCAAACATGTCTGTCGTACCTCCTGTAGCACCTTCTGAGGTGCTAGGCACGAAAGGATTCGTTGGGCGTAGGATAGAGATTGTAGATGCGGGAAAAACTGTAGAAACGGACGGACCTGTGGGAACTTGTGTAAGAGTTTGTAGTTGCGGGGATACAGACGAATGTTCTTGGTGTTGAACACCATCGGCAAGCGGTGTGGGTGGTATGGCATTAGCATACTCGGGAGCTGCGTCATCTAAATAGGAGGAAAGGAAAACGTCCTTTGCTGTTTTGGGATGTGTTTTGGGATGTGCTTTTATCGGGAGCAATGGAGGAGTTAAGTTTTTTGGTATTTCCGGGGTAGCCTTAGGTAACCCTTCGGCCAGAAGTGGATACATACCATTCATAAGAGCGTTTCTTTGTCTATCTACTTGTTCTGATTTTACTCGGGTACCTTCCTCAAGTAATAGATTTTCTCGGGTTTTATTTGAATTCTCTCTACCTTTCTCTTCCTGTCTGAGTGCTTTTTCTGTACGTCTATATGATTCTTTACGCCATAATTCAATGGCATCCTTCTGTGACTGTCTGGCTTTCTTTTTCCATAATTCTTCTTCTACTCTCATGATGCAATCTGCATCCCAGGTCCCCGCTGCGGGCCATCTCTGACTCTCTGGTAATTCTTTGGTGTAGTCCACCCATAAATCAAGAAATAATACGGCATCTAGGCCATGCTTATGATACATAAAGTACCCTGGAGTGTCCCTAGGTGGGATGGGAACAGCTTCTTCGAGTACACCTTTTCTAGTTTTGATCTGTCTTAGTTTCGAAAAGAGCGGCATTTTTAGACCTTATAACTAGAACACAGTTTATACAAGAAAACACAATAATGAACAGTCATTCACACCACAATATATAGAACGTATTTAAAACATTTAACACTTAACAGTTTACGAACAATGATAACTAATAGAAAACTAGTTACTGACATAATACTGACACTAGATAATACTTATTTATACTTATTTATATGCAAAACATACTATATATACTGCTAAACAGTACAGATACACTGCTAAAACAGTGCAGACCAGATTTGTGTACCCAAACCCGTCTTGACCGGCACAGACTATGTGCACGTTAAATGCCTCCCCGGTAATGGTACTCACCGGGTAGCTCGGAACGGAAGGCCTCGGAACGGAACTGAAACTGGACCGGACTGGACTCGACTCGACTGGACTCGGAACTTCGGAACCTGGCGGGTCTCTGTATACCTCGGATCTTGCTCTCTCAGCTAGGCTCTGGTCGGGATACTTCGCACTTCTCACCGCCTCGTCTGGGTGTTGATCGCAGCCTCAGTCGTCCCCGCTTGGCCGGAGGGAGATACAGGAAATCCTGCAGGTACGCGTTTTTGTCCGTTCAGCTGTGGCAGGAGACCGGGCCTGCAACGCACCGCCGGCGCGTGAGATGAGAAAGTGTCCCTGTTCGGGCGCCAATTTATGTGGTAAATATTTCGTTACCGGTACTATTTTTTATGCGGTAAAGTCTATTAAGAATAACTCAGTAAATATAAGAGGCAGAATCCGTGGTATTAGAGGTTTTAAAAGGCTTTATTCCTATACAAAGGAATACAATTCGAATTGTAGGCATTCTATTCCATCACCACGAAAGTTCAGGAAGGAAGGGCATACTTTATTGACAGATAGGCAGTTTTATAGAAAATACATTACAGTGAAACAGATGCAAGAGGCGTAACAGCTGATAGTATAGATAAAAGGTGCATACGTAGCTAATAGAGGCGTATACATGGGCGTAATTTAATAAACGTCATCATACATGATGTCACAAGTGGGTGGATCCATAAGAGAATCCTGCAATGTCAGCAGAAATATTTGGCAGAGATGCGCGCGCAGCCGCATGACGTGTGATTGACGTGCAACTAGAGGGTGAAGGGGGCTTGACATTTAGCTCTACATGTGGAGACAGAAGTCTGGGGTTATGTCAACCTAATCCCAATCATATCTAATATCCTATGTTTAAAGAACTGTGTTATCCAAAAGGAGAGGTCTCTAGGATAGAATCTATTCTATACTGACTGTTAGTGCGTGTACAAGCGTCTAAGTGTCTACACTAGATGCGAGGGGGTAGGAATATTCCATGGTAACGGGGCTATGAATTACTTGCATGAGGACAGCGAGGCCTGGCCCTTTGCACGGTAGCTAGAGGAATGTTTACCTAAACTACTAGACAGGAATGCATCGGATGAGGAGCGGAGGAGATAATCTTGAAGGTGAAATACAGTTTTTGGCAGGCGACAGGCTGGATCAGGCACCGTTAGCCGCGCAGGGAGTAAGACAAAGTTCATGGTCACAGATGCAGGCTCAGACTGGAGCTTTCAGAGGCAGAAGGCAGGAAAAGGCTTGATGACAGAATTCGGGCCTACTCGCCTGAATCTGTAAAATGTGGAAAGTGAACCACATAAAGTCGGTGGCCTTTCATACTTAGGAATGGAATATCTGACCCATTCATGGCGGATCTGAAAGAGGACATGTTGACGGTGGACGCACATATATTTGCGTCTTCAAAACTGGAGCAGGAGGGAACATACATGTACTTATAGCATGCACATGGAGCCGTTGGGGTCTACGATAGGGGACATAACTGATCACAAAATTCAGATTTCCTCAACTGGAGTGGGAATAGTCATTTTTATCCCTCCACTCTCCAACACTTTCCCTACTTTTACAATTATTGGAGTGGGAATAGTAAATTTTATCCCGCCACTATCCAACACTTTCCCTACTGTTGCAATCACTGGAGAGGGAATAGTAATTGTTACCTCTCCACTATCCAACACTTTCCCTACTGTTGCACTCACTGGAGTGGGAATAGTAATTTTTACCCTTCTGCTATCCAACATTTTCCCTACTGTTGCACTCACTGAAGTGGGCATAGTAATTTTTATCCCTCTGCTATCCACTACTTTCCCTACTGTTGCACTTCCTGGAATGGGAAATTTAATTTTGGAAGATTTTTAAATAGTTCAATGTTTTGATTTATAATAGATTTGTTTTATTAGATTTTATGTTATTGGTACACACATATATATATATGTAAATGTTTATATAATTTTTAAATTATAAAATAAATAAAAATAAATAGTTTATTAATAGTTTTAAAGGAAATATATATGAATTATTATGTATGTATGTTTAACTTTTTTTTATTATTTATCAAATTTAATTGTTTTAATATTTGGGTGCCGATTCCGATCCGGTAAAAAAAATTCCGTATGACTCGTATCCGTATATTTTTACGTACGAATCGTACAAGTCCCGTCCCACCGGTGAAGTACGATTCGTACGTGAAAAATACATACGAATCGCTTTGGGAAAAGGTCTATGAAACGTACCCGGACAGTTTTACGTACAAATCGTAAAACTGAAGTCCGAGCGCACAAGTACGATCCGTACCGCCCTTCCGAATATACAAGCATATGTAAAACGTCCTGTACGGAGCGAACTCTATACCACTCGCATCCCGGGTAAACTTGTGCCCGGGATACGAGTCGTACAGCCCCCCGCATATGTCCGCATGTCCCCCGTATGTCAGCACCGTACCCCCGTATGTCAGCACCGTACCCCCCCATGTCCGCACCATACCCCAGCCCCATACTTGGACGCACCGTACCCCAGCACTGTACCCCAGCCCCATACTTGGATGCACCGTACCCCAGCCCTGTACTTGTATGCACCGTACCCCAGCACCGTACCCCAGCCCCGTACTTGGACGCACCATACCCCAGCACTGTACCCCAGCCCCATACTTGGACGCACCGTACCCCAGCACCGTACCCCAGCCCCGTACTTGGACGCACCATACCCCAGCCCCGTACTTGTACGCACCGTACCCCAGCACCGTACCCCAGCCCCGTACTTGGATGCACCGTACCCCAGCACCGTACCCCAGCCCCGTACTTGGACGCACCGTACCCCAGCACCGTACTTGTACGCACCGTACTCCAGCACCGTACCCCAGCCCCATACTTGTATGCACCGTACTCCAGCACCGTACCCCAGCCCCGTACTTGTACGCACCATACCCCAGCATCGTACCCCAGCCCCGTACTTGGACGCACCGTACCCCAGCCCCGTACCCCAGCCCCGTACTTGTACGCACCGTACCCCAGCCCCGTACTTGGACGCACCGTACCCCAGCACCGTCCCCCAGCATCGCGTATGTACGGACCTTACAACTACATTGCGTATGCGAGCACGGTACAACAACATCGTGTATGGACACATCTTACATACGCGAAAATGACTCGTACTGAACCAGGACACTGTAAAACAGCACAAGGAGGGTCAATTCGACTCGCACAACACCACAAAACACATCTACAGTACAAAAAACATCAAAATGACTGACCTGGCACATCCAAACAGGTAAACAGAGGCCCAATGAATGCCAAGCCGGGTGGTACGATCTGCGGAGGGCAGTCAAGCAGAAAATGAACGAGGACTATGCCCAGAGCAACATCACTGGAGGTGGGCTGCCCCGCAGACCGGTACATTACCATCCCTGGGAGGAGAAGGTGATGGCCCTGCTTCCGCCGGTGGGAGTACACGGAGTCGAAGGAGTTGCAGAGCCTGGTGAGTACACAAACAACTTACGTAACATGGGGGTAATGGCATCCACACCCCAACTACACCAAATGCACACAGCTACCCCCAAGCCCTCACCGGACACCACCACACTCAAAAACAACGCTCATGCCACTAACATGTGTATGCCCCATCCACAAAGCAAGGCCATGCCATGTCCCAGGCTACACGAAGCACAAACCCTAGACTGGATGTTGTGAGGGTGGGTCTCACAAAACACATTGTTCAACTCTGAATCAGACACCATTGCCCTCAGCCCATATGGCCCAGGGACATACCCATGCACCATGCTCAATGCACAGGGACTGGCAAAGTACTGACAAGGTAGCTGACACTTGGCCCTGCTGTAGGCAGCACAAGGCCCTCCTGTGACCACTGTAAACTCAAACACCAACACCGCAAGCTCAGATATCTAGGACAGGAACTCACACTCACTGTCATGGCAGCATGCTCCATGAGGGGACAGATACATCACCTGGGAGACCCACGGCCAAATCACACTACACCCACCAGCAGGCCCTGTCACACACACCCCTTACACAAGCACACACCCCCGGGGCAGGCAATGGATTTACCCACTCTCACAATGGACATGTGACACAAAAAGATCAATCCATAGCCAAAGAAGCATCGAAGCCAAAAATCTACATGTCAAACACTCAAGAGAACATATCAATCTGTCCCCCGCAACATACCCATCCACAAGTGAACAGTGAGGGGAATGCTAGGCCCATACAACTACCTGGAGGAACTGTGCCAACTTGAATATGTATGAAACATGGATGTCGCATGAAACAGCATTAACATTGTCTCTCTCTCACACACAGGGCAACGTCATGGATCTCCCCCCAACAATGGGGGGGAAGAATCACAGTCCCAGGAACCTGATCCCACCGGCAGCGACACCTCTCAACACTCCGCGGATGACCCCAACCCACCTGGACCCTCTGGTGTCCAAGCCCCTGCAGCACCTGCTTCAGGTACATCTGTGCCAACCACCACCCCCATTCCTGCCACATCCCAGGGGACACACGGGAGCCCTGCCCGCACTGAACAACTGAGCCAGTCTGACCTGGAGGGACAAGGTTCGCCAGACACCCAGGAGGAAGCAGACAACCCCGCAACTGCCATCCTTCAGGGGTCCCGTAGACCTGATGTGCCCACAACGGCAGGCCAGGCTCGTGTGGGCAGGGGTGGTGGGAGTGGAGGCAGGCGGAGGCGAGAACCTGACCAGCCAGCTGAAGGGACCAGTATGTCGCACATAAGCAACATCATGGACGCATACCGGCGTGACACCAGGGCCATCAGCCAGGTAGTGGAGACCCTCACAGAGATTAAGAACCAGCAGGCCAAGCAACACGCCAGTCAACAACAACACCAAGGACGGATGGAGGCAAGACTGGCTGAGCTCCTGCGGGTGCAAATGGACATAAGCCGTTCACTCCGTCGGATCGCCGACAACATGGGCAACCCTCCCTGTGCCACCAGGCGAAGACCACCACCAGCGACAGGGAGGGAGGAGGAGGAGGAGGATTCGTCTGACGGAGCGTCCCAAACATCGTCAAGGCCTGCATCTGAGGGTCCCGTGAGGAAGGTGGGTCGTCCACGGAAACGACCGTGAGAGGCAGCGGACCATCCACATCTCCCAGGTCACCTGGCCTGGCACCTGGCCTTCATGCGCAACAGCAGCACCTCATTCACTGGCATTCTCTGCCACATGGACTTGCTGGTCACAGTCTGACCAATGATGACGAACACTGTGTTCTGGACTCTGATGACTTCAAATGCCAAGGATCCCATCTCCCCCTGTGAACTTTGGATTCTAGGCACACTGTATAGCACCTATTTTTCCCCACAATACACGCACCCACCGAGAATAAAACTAAATTTCTTTAATTAGATGTTGCTGTCATTTTGCATGATTCCACAACATATGTGTGGGGAAATGTCAAACTATGCCTGAGTATTGAACTAACTCCAGCCATCCATACCCTGGGAACTGAGTCCGGTACAGGACACACATGGGTCACAATGTATCATCCAATACAGACATGGAGCACAATACTCACCCGTGATGGCCTCAAGCTGCTCAGGGGGGGCTTGCAATACTGTGCGGACAGACCAATTTGGAAGAGTATCATTAAGGTGTAGAGGTCATGGCTCATGTGGAGGTCGCCGGGGAGGGAGTCCCAGGTATGTTTAGCCAGGTGTGAGAACTATGTCCTGCATGCTGGAGTTCGGTGGATGTGAAGAATGGTGGCCAGGGCAAGGCTGGATGCACGGAGGTGGCCCAACGGGGTCTTGGATGACAGACGCCCATGGTTGGTTTGGGGTCTGGGGTTGTGGACTGCCTCCTGAGTGTGGGTGAGGAGTGTGAAGGTCATCCTGCAGCAGACAGTGATCCATTGCAGCTATCTCAGGTGGACGGTGATGTGGCTGGGGTGCGGGATGTTGAAGCTGAGGTGTGCAGATGCACCCTGGATGTGGCCAAGTTTTCCGGGAGTTTGGCTGTACTTGCTCCGTAGAGGGCGGGGCTGTAGTTGACACGGCTGGTGTCGTGGACCTGGGGGATGGTCTGTCTTGCCTTGGAGTGGATCTATCTGTGGGTCATGTGCATCATGCGGAGGGTGTTGCAGCATGAGGTACAGATGCTGGTGTGTTGCATGGCAATTGTGAGCGACGAGTCCATGATGCACAACATCTTGTGTGCGTGGCCACTGGGTGCTGGTGCAGTTCCCTGGCGGGTGGGACACAAGGAGTTGTCCCAGCTGTAAGGGGACAATCCTCAGATGATTAACTCAGTCCTGTACAAGTCCAGCCTCAGGTGGCTGATGTTCAGCCATTCATCGACGGACCTTATGCCTTCTTGAAGGTTGGAACTGGCAATGGCTGTGTCTTTGGTGAGGGTGAGGAGCAGCTGGCTGTCAATGGCATACGAGATGATGATGAGGTTGTGTGCTCATGTGATGTTGGAGAGGGGGGTCATAGACACAATGAAGATTGACACGCTGAAAGATGAGCCCTGGGCCATGTGCCAGATGACGCCACTGTACTACATGCTGAAGGCTTGAGTCCCACTCCCATGGCCTTGCTGGTGAGCTACTTGGTGATTTCATCCTGGTCCATCCCCTGGATACCAGTGTTGGAGATGTGTGAGCTGACAGTGTGTGAGCACATCGTGCATAATGCTGTGGAGAGGTCAAGGGGGTGGCCTCGCCATTGTTGAGTAGGGCAAAGTTGTCGGTGTTGGTGGCAAAGATGACGGTTGCAATGGGGTGATTACTGTGGAAGACGGTCTTGTGCAGGTTGCCTGGAGCTCTTTGCGTGGAGGAAGTTTGTCAGTTGCTCATTGACTGTCTTCCTGATGACATTTGCTGGCTAGGGAAACACGTTGAGGTTCCTTGAGAGCCAGCGTTCCTGCTGTCCATTATCTAAGAAGGGCCTGGGTCACTGCATGCCTCTATCTACCATGGAATGTGGCTAACTCCAATGATACATACATGACGTGCTGGACAGGGGCTACAAGGATGGGGAATGATGTGGTTGAGATGTTGTGTGGGAAGGGTCCTGATGGAGATCCCCAGGGGATGTTGCACATGAGCCGGGTGTTGTATCTGCTGATGATGGAAGTCCAAAACCTGAGGGTGGTTGGTCCCGTGTATAATAGTGCGCTCTGCCTCTGTGTGCCAAGGCTTGCATGTATGTCCATGTGCTTGCAGTGGTAGAAAGTTGCAAGGGATTGGCTCAGCCTTGCAAGGGTGGAGTGTCTTTTGGATGGCGAGCTGATGTCAGTGCACTCACAATGCTGATGAGCTCCTTGATGTCGTGCGTTTTTTTGGCCTCGGCCCCATCTGAAGGATCTCCAATTGTCCTTGCTGATGATATGGTGATGGCTGTGTGTGCCGTTTTCCAGGGTTGTAAGGCCACTGATGGTTATTTGTGTTGCAAGCTGTGCACAAGAGTCCTGCTAGACGTGTATGAGTCCAGTAGGTCTGCCTTGTCTCAGGTGGCTTAATTGTTGATGTGCGTCACAGAAAAGTCCGTCAACGTGGCTAGATTGTTGGATCAGTTGCTGATCTAGTGTGTGAGGTTGCAGGGTGTGGCGGTGGTGTTGGTTCCAGTCTCCCACACAGCATGTCTGTGTTGATTTACATTAAGCATCTTTGGGGGATTGGTAGCGGGGTGTGTGGCAGTGTGTGGCCCGTCGGAGATGTGGATGCTAATGTGGATGGACCAATGATGGATGCTGGTGTTGTTCTTCTCATCCAGCCAGAAGTTCCTGGCCCACAGCCACATGTATCCTGTGGATGTGAGGGCGTGTGTGATGATGGACGTGTTGATGGCTTTAAGGAATTGTGGATGTAGGCCTGGAGATCTGTAGATGAGTCTTACTCTGAGGGTTTGCCGGGGGTTTGTGCCAAACCGGATTTGTGACCCTGAGTGCGTACTTGGGAATAGATGTCAATTCATCCTCCAGGATTGTTAGTGCCGTCCCTGCGGGTGCTCTTGTATCCGTCTGAGATGGCAATGAAGAAGTAGTGTGCTGAGGATGCTTTCATCCAGGTCACTGTCATGAAGGTGATGTGTGGGCCTGTTGTTTTGAGGAGGTAACAGAGTCCAATGGCGTGCTGGTGGATGGAGCCGGTGTGGAGTAGGAGGGACATGACCTGGTTGGTGTGACAGGGCATGGAAGGCGGGGCAGCGCTATTTAGGCAGTTGGAGTGGCACTCTCAGCATGCGAAGGTGTGGTGTGCGCGTTTAGGGTATGCCTGAGAGCAGGCGGTTGATTTTCGCTTGGGCATTGCTTGGAGGGTGGCTGCAACATGAGACTGTTGTGTGATGTGGATCATGCAAGGACATGAGGGTCGTGCAATGTGCACGTTGCATGCGCTGACGGTCCTGCCTTTGGCACTGCGTGGCCGCAACAGTGGCACAGACAAGCTGATGACAGCCTAATGAATGGGTGGAGGGAGGAAGGGAGGAGCATCTTGGAGGCGTGTGGGTTGCAGAATCTGGGAACTTGGTTGGCCCTTGCCTCAGGGCCCGCAGCAGCAGGCGGCATGTACTGGAAACTAGGCCGAAAGTAGCACACAAAGACAAGGATGTCAGAAAGGACAACTGCAACAAGCGTATGTAAAGGAAGGAGTGTCAGGTTACTCATGGCTCACCCAGAGAAAATGGATGAACAATCACCAAAGATGACTGACACAGGATCAGGAAACAGAAGGCCGAGCTGCGCACAGGAGACACACTCTCAGCAGGCGTTGACGGCCTGTTGGTGGGAGCAACCTGCCCAAATACATACACAACCATGGACTTCATGCACAATAGAGATTATTAGCCATGAAGAACTGCATGCATGTTGCCGAACTACACATACACTCATATGCACAATCTCTGACAACTATGCCAGATATGACGCATGCAAAGTGGCAAGAGACCTGCATTGACAGAGATGAGGCACTTCGGAGGGTGAGGAACACCTTTATTACTCAAGCTCACACTAAGGGAAATGCATCAATATGAACAGACTCACAGGTCATTTGACTGAACATGTGGGACCTACGCTGGACACCCCCTTCACAACACGGATGTTGTAAATCCAAATGAACTGGCACACAAGTTAAGGGGATGAGCCAAACACCTCCTGCTGCACACGGAGAGACTGCAATTCCCCATTGAGCCTGTTATGGGGATGTCCCACACTATGTCCACCCGTAGCATCCTGTATGTTTCAGAGGGAAGTTTTACACACATTGATGCCTTCATCAGAATCCAAAAACCATTACAGATGACTGTCACGAAGGGTGACTGTCAATTCATGGGAATCATGCTACATGTTATGTGCCCCATGGTGAGTCGACATGTATGCATGGTAACACAACATGCACAGAAGCAGTCCTCACACATTCCAAACACGTACCACCCCCAAAATGTCTTGCTGCAATCCTTACCCAAAATGACATTTCCCCATGTACGTGCATGGAACGCTGATTCAGCACATGTTGCAATACTCATGAGGAATAGCAGGAGGACAACGAAGATACGAGCAGACAACATGTGCAAGAACCTGGGAATGACAGACACACAAGAAGTCAGCTAAAAGATCTTTCTCCGCATACATGGTAATATACTAAACATGAACAATGTTGTCACCATGCTAATGTAAAAGAAAGTGTCTCAGTTAAAATGTGTGGAATGACATCATCACTCGAGTGACACATCAGAACACACATCTAAGTCACTTAGCATACAGTCAGCTGGACACACACATTGCAACACATGCCACACAAGGCTCCAAGTGTGCACACTCAGACCCAGTGACTCACCATTATGAGAATAAGTTGCGTATGAGCTGACTCCGGTTATCCTCCTCCTCCTCCTCACTTGCCTCGTGACCAAGCCCTTCATCCTCCACGGGTGGATGTTCCTGCTCATCCTGCTCCAGGATGAGTGGCACTGCCTTCTCCACTGCAATGTTGTGCAGCATGCAGCACACGAGGAACATTTTGCAGACCTTCGCCGGTGCATATGGGAGGGACCCGCCTGTCTTGTGAAGGCACCGGAATTGGCTCTTCAGGAGGCCAAACGTCCTCTCAATCACTCGCCTGGTCTGCCCGTGTGCATTGTTGTACCGGTGATCTGCAGCTGATCTTGGGTTGCGGAGAGGCGTCATCAGCCATGGCATGTTGGGATAGCCAGAGTCCCCTACATGGAAACATCATGTAAATAAGTGGGTCAGGAGATGCCGTAAGAGCCAAAGATACCGCAACACACAGGACAAACAGAGTATACCCACCAACAATACATGCTCATTCGTTGTGCAGCCGCAGCATCATTTGTAGCACCCTGCTACGCCTCATGATGTAGGCATCGTGTGCTGACCCTGGAAAACGTGCACAGACATGGGAAATCAGCATGTTAGCAAGACACACCACAAGGGCATTTATAGAGCGGTAATGTTTACGGTTGTGATAGGCTACCTCCTGTGCCTGTGGTGGTACCAAAGCCACATGTGTTCCATCAATGGACCCAATGACATGGGGCATCCCTCCCAGGGCATAGAAATCACTCTTGACACCTGTCAACTCCTCAGGAGTCGGAAAATGGATGAATTCATCAAGGTGCTCCAACATGGCTGCCAAAACATCACGCAGGACACGGCTGAACATTGTCTGCGACATGCCACCAACATCAGCTATGGTAAATTGAAACGTACCTGTGGGAAAAAAATGTAGGGCTGCCATCACCTTCATCTTGGGGGTCAGCGCAGTAGGACACCTGTGTCGCGATTGGAGGTGTGGTGCCACCTTGGCGGTCAAGTCATCAATCAACTGTTGAGTGAATCTGTAACGTTGCATGGAGGCACGTTCCCTCTTGGCACCCAAGTCTGGCTTTGGTCGGGGGACAGGCGGTGCCCTGCAGAAAATTGTGATGAATGACGAAGATTGAGAGCATAACAACATAAATGTCAATGAACAGAGCACATGCTCAACTGCTACTACACATCTGCTAAATACAGAGGGCCTAATTTATGAACAATGACGCATCACTGCGTGAAAACAGTGATGTGCCACTTTTCACTGCGCTCTCCCTGCGACTCCAAGGATGCGTCATATTTACAGTATGACGCATCATGTCGCAAGGAGTCACAGATACGTCAGTATTTCTGACGTATCTGTAGGCGCAAAAGTGACGCATTGCTGGAGTGTGTCACAAAAGTGACGCAACTCCAGCAATGTGTCCTTTCACATGGGGCAAGCCCCATGTGAAAGGGCCTGCGTCAGTCTTACGCCTGCTGTGAGGCAGGCATAAGATATTGACGCATTTGCACCCTAGAAGTGGCACAGTGAAATCTCGTAGATTTCACTGAGTCACTTCTACGATGCTTACCTACGTGGGAACGCCCACCCTGCATACATTATACCTGACGCAGGTATAATGTAGTGCAGGGGTTTACAAAGTGACGCATCTAACTAGATGCGTCACTTTGTAAATATGGTGCAACAAGGTCCAGTTTTTACGCCGCTTATGCGTCACAAAAAGTGACGCACCGGCGGCAAAAAAGTGACGCAAGGACTCATAAATGAGCCCCTGTGTCTGGTGTGTGCAATACATCCAGGACAAGTATGCTAGCTTGGTGATACACCTATGAAAAGCAAGATACACCCGTTGTTAGAATTGGTGATCTCTGGTTGGCACAGGTAGGTACTTGTGACAAGCAGGAACCCTCTCCTCTAGTCAGGGTAAGGGGTTACACTCCTAAAATAACCCCTGCTCACCCTCTAGGTAGCTTGGCGCGAGCAGACAAGGCTTATCTCAGAGCGTTATAGGTTAAGCATTTGTGACCACATACAGTAACCAAGTGACAACACCACAAATGGACACCACACTAGATTTATATCAAAAACAGTGATCTTTTATATAAAGGCTTAGCACAAGACCAAATAACGACAAAAATGACATACACAGTTCAAGAATATGCTTTTAGAAAGATTTCTTAGGTTAGTGACAAAATCATTCACCTTAGCGTCCGTTTTAACCCACAGTACCTTATGATGCGATAAAAAGTTCCTAGCAGCACTTCAGCGTTGAAAATCAAGGTGTAGCTTATCCGGTAGAAATTTACTCGCTAAGGCACAATGCAACAAAATTCGGCCCGCTAACGAGCGGTGCGACAATTTCACCAGCGGGTATCTTGGTTGAGTCTGCAACGATTTTCGCAGCGATAAAATTACTCACGCTAACGAGCGGTGCGATGATCTTGGCTTGGTCTACGACGATATCACACAGCAGCGGCAGGCTCTGCGACGAAGTTCGCAGCGATATAATTCTTCCCGCTAACAGGCGGAGCGTGGATCTTGGCTGGTAGCGATCAAATTCGGTCCGCTAACGAGCGGGCGATAATTTTTCCAGCGCTGATCTGGCTCAGCGGCAGCAGGTTCTGCGACGATGTTCGCAGCGATAGAATTCTGCCCGCTAACAGGCGGAGCGGGGATCTTGAGCTGGTAGCGATCAAATTCGGTCCGCAAACAAGCGGTGTGATGATTTTCCCAGCGCTGATCGGGCTCAGCGGCAGCAGGTTCTGCGAGGATGTCCTCAGCGATAAAATTCTGCACGCTAACGAGCGGTGCGACGGAAATTTTCTCGCTAAGCCGGCTGTGCATGAAAAAGTGGAGAACTTTGGTTTCTTTCTTCTTGGCCAGCATCCCACAGCAGGCACAGCTCCCAGAGGCCCCAAAACTGGTTCCAGCACTCTAGTAGGGGTAGAACTCACACAGCAGAGTTCAGGGAGAAGCTGGGGGTGAAGTACTTTTGTTCGTGGGACTTCTTAACAGGAGGCCAGCTCTACTCAGGCCCTTTGATATCTTTTTAAGCACAAGTTGAAATAAAGTCTTTGTAGTCTTTCTCCTCTCCTTCAGCAGCAAGGCAACCACTGCAGGCCAATCCCCCAGGTCAGGGACAGTACTCCTCCTTACAGCTTTCCCAGTTCCTTCTCCTCAGGCAGAGGTTCTTCTTGTCAAGCAGGATCTAATTTCTTGGGAGCAGGGTCCCAATACTTATACCCCTAATTCCTTTGTTCCTCTGGGGTAGAGGGGCCTTTGCCCAGTCCAAACCAGTTCCTGAGCACTTTGTTGACATGACTTTGACTTTTTATTCAGGGTGCAGGGCAGAGACATCAGCCACTCCACAGGAGGTGGAGCCAGCATTGTGGTGGCAGAGCACAGCCCTATTCAGAGTCCAGGTGTACTCCTCCCACCCATCTGGATGTCAATCTCTCTATTCACCACCAGGCTACCTAGCCCTGCCCCTCTGGAATTCCCCAGCCCTGTCACTTACACAAACCAGACAGGCAGATACACATCATAGCAGAGGCGGGCTGAAATGGTTAGGCAAGCAAATACCAACTTTCTAAAAGTGGTATTTGCAAACACAGAATATTAAAATAAACTTTACTAAAAGATGTATTTTATTATTCTGAGTTCAGGAATACTAAACTTGATTTTCTACCATGTTCCCTGGGTCTGTTAGGATCATAGAATGTAACAATTCTAACAACCCATTCTGGCCTATGGAGAACAGGTAGCCTAACAATAGTGAAAAAAGAACATGGCTGTAATTCACTATTAGGACATGCCACACACATCAGGGCTTGTCCTACCTTATGCTTATAATGCACCCTGCCCTTGGGCCTACCATAGGGGTGACTAATATGAAGTTAAGGGAAGGTTTAGGGACTGGCAAGTGGGTGCACTTGCCCAGTCAGCATGACAGTACCAGACTGCACGCAGGCTCTGCAATGACAGACCTTAGACACATTTTACTAGGCCGCTTCTGTGGGTGGCACAACCAGTGCTGCAAGCCCACCAGCAGCATTTGTATTTACAAGCCCTGGGCACCCCTGGTGCACTTTACTGGGGTCTGACAGTAAACCAAATAAGCCAATCATGGAATCCAACCAACATATACATTTTATAATAGGGAGAGCATATGCACTTTAGCACTGATCAGCAGTGGTAAAGTGCCCAGAGACATAGAACAGCCTACAACAGGTCAGAAAAAATACAGGAGGAAGGTAACAATTTCAGGGATGACCCTGTAAAAAGGGCCAAGTCCAACACCCGTTGATTGGCAAGTCTACATGACATGCCCTGAAACGAGCTGGGGGCCAGTCTGAGTGAACAGCCAGAGACATCACAGGAGTGACATACATCCACGTAGCTGCATTTAAAGGATGTCATCTCATACAGACAGCTGACGGCAAGCTAGATGCACAGGTCACATGGAATGTCAAATGTACAGATCCAACACATTGCAATGAAGGGGTACACGTGAACACAGAAAACATAGACATTGAGATGACGCAGATATGTCCTCATGTGAAAATATCATGTCCGATGCATACAGACCCTGCTTACGTGGGAATCCACATGTGGCATGGTGTGTGTAGATGTGTGCCATGCCCATCTCCACACAGACACATGTTGGATGCAGCAACAGCAGATGTAGTTGACGGAACACTAACAGCAAGCTCATGGGAACACATGACACACACATGACATAGTCACATCGGGGCACGCTGATTGTGAAATGTCAGTTGTTAGTGTCCCTGTCCCTGGCATCAGGGGACAGTTGCGGGTGGTGGTGACTGTGCCATACCAGTGATGCTGTGCTTAACACGTTTGTACTACAGGCACACATGTGCAAAGTGTGAAGGGGAAGTGTGCCACATAGTGCCCCATCACACGACATGTGTACACAGGTCATCACACATAAATTGTGCAACTACATGAGGAGACATGTGCAACATCACTGCCTGACACACCTAGGCCCTGCACATGAAAGTCTGCAATGACAATTACTTGATGTAAAGCCTTGTGCGAGTCGGAGACCTTCATTTCTTTCATGTGCGCCTCCTATCACCAGTGTAAGCGTGTGAAATGCACCGTACACACGCTCTCAGAGCGTGTGTACGGTCCGTATCATTATTGTAGTGGTGCCGTAGGAGTATGCGTGGTACGGGTGGTACACACGCTCTCAGAGCCTGTGTACGGTCCGTATCACTATAATAGTGGTGCCGTAGGAGTACGCGTGGTACGGGCCATACACACGTCGTGTGTACGGTCCATATCACTATAGTAGTGGTGCCGTAGGAGTACGCGTCATACGGGCCGTACACACGCTCTCAGAGCGTGTGTACGGTTCATATAACTATAGTAGTGGTGCCGTAGGAGTACGCGTGGTACGGGCCGTACACACGCTCTCAGAGCGTGTGTACGGTCCGTATCACTATAGTAGTGGTGCCGTAGGATTACGCGTGGTACGGACCGTACACACACGCGTACTCCTACGGCACCACTGCTATAGTGATACGGCCCGTACACAGGCTCTCAGAATGTGTGTACGGTCCATATCACTATTGTAGTGGTGCTGTACATGTACGGGTATGTGTGAAACGCGCCGTACATGTTTTTTGGATTCAAAAATTGCATAGGGGACAAGTATTAGGCCCAAAATGTATGCTGGTTGTCATGGATACAGAGATTTCAGTTGCAATGTGGCCATCATGTGGGCTTGAAAAGTCAGTTGGGCCAAAAATTACAATGTTGCAAAGTGGTGTTTGCCTTGCTATGATGCTCAAAATTTGAACCATGCAAATTTGTGTCATTGGTGTATGTTTAAAGGGATTGGAGGAAACGTAGGATGCAAATGTGTCTGACCAATCACTCTGTACTCCTGTAAATGAAAGCCCCCAGCAAGACAGATATAAGTCAGCCAGAAGCCATGAGAGGGCACTTGCCTGCACAACTTTCCTGTCGACCACACTGCTGCTGTCTGTGCTTCCTCTGACACCATGTCGCGGACTGTGGAGAGGGCCCGGCCATTCACACTTGAGGAGAATGAGGCCTTGCTGAATGTCCTCCTCCCACAGTGCCCCAGCCTGTATGGGAGACCAGGGGAGCAGGTGAGTGCTGACCCCACTACCTTTGACTGTGCACCTTTTTTGTAACTGTCACTTCTGGCATTGTGTCCAGGTGTGACAAACATGCAATGTGGTTTAGAGTGGGTCCCTGGGGGGGAAGGCTTATGTCTGTCATGCAGGGCATGAAGTAGTTCCTGTGTGCACTCCTCACTTGCATCGTGCTTACTGTGACATTCACTGCATAGTGCATGACACATTCAGCCTGGCAAATCCTTGGTGGCATTTTTGGGCTATTGTCCTGAGGTGATTCAGTGGTCCCCCCGGTGTGACAGGTGAATGTACCCACAGATGTGTATGAGTTGAGTGGAGCTGTGGTGAGAGTGCCCAAGTGATGTGTACGCCCTCCTGGACATTGATGTGTGTGAAGGTTCCTTGTCATGTGGGTGAGTGTCTATGTGAAGTGTTGCACCACAGCTGCATGGAGGAGGCAACAGCTCTACCCATCTGATGTGAGAAGTAAGCCGTGCTGTGTGTCTGACTTGCTGAGCTAGCCCAACACCTGTGACACCCCACAGGCAAGTGGCACATGTGCAGAGTGAGGTATGTATCCGCTGATGCCAATGGCAGGTGATTGATCTGTGCATCTGTGTGTCTGTGTACTCTGCTGAGGTTGTGTCAGTGGGTTGGGGCATGTAATTGCTTTGAGGTGCTTTCCATCAGCCTGGTGTTGCATGTGATGCACAGTGTGTGCCATGATCAGGGAGTGTGTCGCACCTCTCCTGCTACCTGTGTAGTTTCAATGCCATGTAGTGCATTGGGGCTTCCACAGAGGGCAATGTCAAGGGGCCCGATTCACAGAACAAACTTAAGACTAAATCCTAAACTTAGTACCATTCTGGTATTCACAGAATGCACCTAGTACTTCTGGTATTCACAGAATGAACTTACTACTTTTGCTATTCACAGAATGAACTTAGTACTTTTGCTATTCACAGAATGGATTTACGACTACTAAACTTACGTCCGCACTCGGGCCGGAAATTCCGGCCTGGAGGCGGAGCTTCCGGCCCGGAGGCGGGGCTTCCGGGCCGGAGGCGGAGCTTCCGGCCCAGAGGTGGGGATTCCGGCCGATTTAGCTATGGCCGAAATCTCCACCTCTGGGCCGGAAGCTCCGCCTCTGGCCCGGAAGCCCCGCCTCCGGCCCAGAAGCCCCGCCTCCGGCCCGGAAGCTCCGCCTACGGGCCGGAAGCTCCACCTACGGGCCGGAATTTCCGGTCCGAGTGCAGACGTAAGTTTAGTAGTCGTAAATCCATTCTGTGAATAGCAAAAGTGCTAAGTTCATTCTGTGAATAGCAGAAGTAGTAAGTTCATTCTGTGAATACCAGAAGTACCAGGTGCATTCTGTGAATACCAAAATGGTAGTAAGTTTAGGATTTAGTCTTAAGTTTGTTCTGTGAATCGGGCCCTACGTATTTTTGATACAACTTACGCCTGGTGTCCGTTTGTGGGGGATCGTTGTGATTTACTGTGTGTTATTATAAATGCTTAACCGACAGTGCCCTGAAGTTTAGCCCTGACTGCTCGCGCCACACTACCTATAGGGTGAGCAGGGGTTGTTCTGCACGGGTAATTCTCTCGCCCTGAATAGAAGAAGGGACCACTGCTTGTCACAAGTACCTACCTGTGCCAACCGGAGGTTCCCCATTCTAACATTGGTGGCAGCGGTGGGATTTCGAATTTGCATTTATGATTTACATACAGTGAATTATTGATCACCACGTAGAGCAGACCTATAACGCAGCCACAGATTGATTGACAGTTGTTGCTAAAGAAGAATCTCCACTTTTAAGAAGCCATGCCTAGCTCAGTCAATGGAGGCGGAGCATCCTCTATACTCTCTGGAGTTGATGACATAGATTGGGAACAGGAGGCACTGATGAAGTGCACAAATAAAGTCTTAAAAGGATACCTCTCCAAGTACAGAATTAAACAAAGTGGATTAACAAACAAGGATCAGTACATAAAGGCGCTGAGGGCATGGCACGAATCAAAGTTCCCAGAGAATGCACAGGAGGTGATACCCCCAGAAGGTGCTTCTAAGCCTGGCAAAGGCCTGTCACCAGAAGAGGTGGCAGACAGGGCAGCGAACAGAGCCCATGAAATGGAGATGGCAAGGCTTCGAATGGAACTGGAAAAACAAAGGCTGGCCATGGAGCATAAAGTAAGAATGAGGGAGTTGGATCTCAAGGCTAAGAGTTTAGACAACTCTCCCTCTGGTGGCAGCAGTATTGAATTTTCTAGTGCTGAGAGAGTAGTACGCACATCCAGAGATGTGGCGCCTGACTTGAAGGAGGGGGTTAACATACACCAGGAGGTTCAAGGGCATGAGGTAGCTCCAGTAGTGCGCAGTATCCCTGAAGGGAATAGGGTAACTGGCGCAGGGGTTCATGGTCCTAGTGGCGGGAGGGACACTCTACTGACTCTAGCTGAGAGGTGCAGGGAGAGGGGTTTCCCCAAAATTGAAGTCCTGGTGGGTGAGTGTGAAGACCGCCCAGAAGAGTGTGGGTTGTGTGACGGAGACAGTCAGATACTGTCTTGCCAATCTCAGGAGAGTGGCGTGGAGTACGTGTGTGAGGCACTGGATGGTAAGGTGAAGGATAGGTTGGGTTAACCCTGCTAGGGGGCTGTGTAATCCAATTGTGGGAGAGCATATCGTAGGTCCCTATTTTCCAGAGCTTTGCCAATACCTGTGTGAGGGTGAGTTCTCTAACCGCAGAGAGCCCACATTGGAGGCAGACCTTTTGGTGGATTCCAGAGGGTCTGGAGAGGCATTGGGGAGTGACCCCGTGGGGAGTGGCTCAGGTAGCTTCCCACCCAGAGTGGTGGAAGTGGTGCAGAGTAACCCAGCTGGGTCCCATGGTAGTGGGAGGGGTGTAGGGGCTCACGTCCTGTCTCAGTGGAGAAGGAGTAAGTGTGGGGCTGCGTGACCCCAGGTGCCCGAAACCCAGTCTCAGAGCCTGGATGGTTCTTTAAGGGAACACCAGGCGGGGAGCCTAGGCTGTCCTGATGGTCCGCCCGCTGAGGGGGGATCCCCTAGTGTCTAGTGGACGGGGAGTGTCTGTAAGCAGGCCTCCCTCGGTTCTGGTATCTGGCAGTACCGCTCCAGTTGGGAGGGTGCAGAAATCCAGAGTGAGGGGTAAGAGGGGGAAAGAGTCCCCAGTGGAAGAACCAGTGGGTCAGGGGCCAGCCAGAAGGGCTGCGTCACCAGGGAATGACCATGGTGACACCACTTCTGTCCTGGGGGATCTTCAGGCACTGTCAGATGGACAGGGGTCGGGAGATCAGCGCCAGGCAGACTGTCACACGGCACATGAGCTATGTGTCACCCTCAGGGGGGGCATGCGTGCTCCCCGGGGAGTCCTGGTGCGCCAGGCGAGCGTTCAACCGCATGGGTTGGACCCAGGGTTGGGAAGCCAGGTTCAGGTGTTGTCTGACCTGGAGGGTGGGACCACTGTAAGCAGTGTCCTGACTCATGTTGCTTCTAGGGGTACCACGCCAGTTGGGAGTGGGCAGTACTCTGGAAGGGGGTGCAGAGGGAGGGAGTCCTCACCTCTGACCCCGGCTCAACTGAAAGGTTTAGACCCTAGGTTGGAGGGCCAGGTTCAGGGTGTCCCCTCTGACCTGGACGCCCAGTTGCAGAATAGAACCCCTGAACTGGTGGGCGAATTGCGCAGGACACCTGCCCCAGGTGCCCTGGCAATTCTAGAAGGGAGTACCACTCCAGGTGGGAGGGTACAGAGCCCCAAGAGGGAGGACCGGGTGTGGGAGAGGCCACCCCAGTCCTTAGTCCAGCCGCCGGGTAAAGTCCTGGGGCTGGTGGGTCAGTGCCAGGATGTCATACCTGACCTGACAAAGGGGAGAATGGTCAAAGGGTGCCAGGCACCTGGGGCTACTGCCCCCCGCTCCCTGGCGCCACAGAGGTTTGAGGGCCCTGAGAGGCATACGGCCTGGGTCTCATCCCTGACTACTGTCAGTGGCCACTGTAGCATTTTGCTGTCTGTCTGTTGGGACACACCTGTGGGCCAGTTAAGGTTAGGTGTTGCACAGGTGGTGTCCACAGGTGAGGAGAAGGGTTCCCCATGGATTGGCTTGGTGGGCCCTGAGAGTATGGACAGAGGGATGCCAATAGGTTCAGATTGGCGTAGAACTGGAGTCTGCCCCTGCAGTTGCGGGCCAGGTCCTTGTTCTATCGCCCCAAGCAGGGAAGACCATCACGGTGGTGATTGGTCTACCCTGCGTTTTGGCTGGAAGGGGGTTGTGTTGGACTTGGCCCTTCTTGCAGGGTCATCCCTAAACTTGTTGCCTTCCTCCTGCATTTTTTCTGACCTGGTGTTGGCTGTTTTATGACTCCGGGCACCTTACCACTGCTGACCAGTGCTAAGGTGCATATGCTCTCCCTATGGTAAAATGTATTATGTGAATTGACTTCCACGATTGGTTTATTTGGTTTACTGTCAGCCCCTAGTAAAGTGCACCAGGAGTGCCAGGGCTTGTAAATACAAATGCCGCTAGTGGGCTGCAGCACTGGTTGTACCACCCACAGAAGCGGCCTAGTAAAATGTGTCTAGGATCTGCCACTGCAGAACCTGCGCGCAGTCTGGTACTGCCGCGCTGACTGCGCAAGTGCACCCACTTGCCAGTCCCTGAACCTTCCCTTAACTACATTTTAGTCACCCCTCTGGTAGGCCCAAGGGCAGGGTGCATTGTAGGCATAAGGTAGGACATGCCCTGATGTGTGTGGCATGTCTTAGTAGTGAATTACGGCCATTTTCGTTTTTCACTATTGAAGGCTACCTGCTCTCCATAGGCCAGAATGGGCTGCTGGGGCTAAACGCTGTGACCCCAGTGGACTCAGAGAGCATGGTAGAAGGTCATGTTTAGTATGCCTGAACTCAGGATAATAAAATGCTTCTTTTAGCAAAGTTTATTTTAATATCCTGTGTTTGTAAATGCTGCTTTTAGAAAGTTAGTATTTACTGATCTGACCATCCAGTCCGCCTCTGCGTGTGTGGGTATTCTGCCTAGCAACAGTAAAGGAGCAGGGCTGGGGGATTCCAAGAGACAGGTTGGCTGCCAGGTGGTGGGTAGAGAGATTACCCCCGGATGGGTGGGAGGAGTGCACCTTGACTCTTGAATAGGCCTGTGCTCTGCCACCACAATGCCGGCTCCGCCCCCTGTGGAGCGTCTGATGTCTCTGCCCTGCTGCTGAAAAGAAAAAGCAGAGTCACCACAACAAAGTGCTCCAAGACTGGACTGAGCCAGACCCAGGCACCCTGGCGACAGGGAACAAAAGAATTGTGCTATAAAAGAAGGAGCCCTGCTCCTAAGAAATCAGATCCAGATTGAACCACGAAGGAACTCTGCCCGACTAGAAGGACCTGAAGGAAGCTGAAGGAGGAGTAACTTTCCCTGACCTGGGGGATTGGCCTGCAGTAGGTGCCTTGCTGAGGAAGGAGAGGAAAAGACTGAAAGAGACTTTGCACTTTGTTTTTCAACTATCTCCAAGGGCTTGGAAGAAGAGCTTGCCCCCTGAACTGAACCCCAGGTCCAGTGGGTTCACCGTGTCTCCGCTCGTCTGAGAACTCGAGCCGTGTGCTTTCTCCCGCCGGAGTGCTCTGCGCACCTTCGCATCCCTCCTAGGGCCGTGACACCCAGAAGCCTGGCCGCCTCCACTCGACGAGAGCACTGCTCTACCTGAGTCGCTCTGGACCCATCGAGTCTGGCCGCCCCGCTTCCCTGTCACCTGCCTGCCACTGGAGCGTGCCCGGTGCCCTCTCGCCCTCCCGCCGGATTTCTAATTGGGAAGTGAACTCAAGCCCCGGACGGCCGCCCGTACGTCGTAACGTATTCGGCCGCCCCGCTTCATCTCCCAGCCTGAGTCGGACCGTGCCGCCCTCTGCAGTGACCTCCCGCACAGTCCGTGTTGGAGGCCCTGGGCCGCACCTGTCTACCGAGAGCCGCCCGCTGAATTCTTGATCCGGAGACCCACGAGGTGCAGAACCTGCATCTCCCCCGAAGACTCGTCCAAGCACATCGCACGTTCCCAGGTACAGTGAACTCTCCATCGGACTCGGGGTCCGCAACGTTCTGATTTCCCCGTATCACTGTACCCCGGGTGCACTGCGCATCATAGTGACTGGACCGACTCAACCGAGCACTGTGAAGCGCTCGTAATAGAACAATTCATCAAAGAAAAGGACAGTGCCTAATTATCATCTTGTGGCTCCCATTTCGCAACCGTTATTTATGGTCTTGTACATGCCTGCGTAACAAAGAATCTTTTATATAAAGTCTACGTATTTTTGATACAACTTACGCCTGGTGTCCGTTTGTGGGGGATCGTTGTGATTTACTGTGTGTTAATATAAATGCTTAACCGACAGCGCCCTGAAGTTTAGCCCTGACTGCTCGCGCCACACTACCTATAGGGTGAGCAGGGGTTGTTCTGCACGGGTAATTATCTCGCCCTGAATAGAAGAAGGGACCACTGCTTGTCACAAGTACCTACCTGTGCCAACCAGAGGTTCCCCATTCTAACAGGGGCACTGTTCACTCTGTGGAGACAGATCTGATGTGTTGCTAGCTCATGGCCACCAATTCAAGGCATTCACTCATAGTTATGGTGCATTGTGGAGTCAGATTCCGAAGCCAGGGTGCACTTGAAAGTTTGTGTGGGAAACACAACTGGGAGCGGAATTGGCGCAGGCTCTCTGGAAATGATACCTGGAATCGTTAGATAAGATATCAATGAATGCCAGGCTGTGGTACACCCATTTTAATATAGCGCTCCACACTTATCTGACAACAAAGAGGGTGGAGCGCATGTTTTTGGGGGCGTCCTCTGCCTTCGCCCGATGTGCTGTTCCAGAAGCAAATTCCTGCACATGCTACGGCTCTGCCCTGTGATCATCAGGCACTTGGAGGAAGGGTTGTGTGGGGAGTTGACTGAGGGTGCTTCCCCTTTGATCCTGTGCAGACTTTACTTGGGGTGCGCCCAACATCATCGAAATATAAGCATGTTAATGGTTTTGTGAATCTGGCCCTGGTGCTTTCAAAGCATGGTTTTTTCATGGCGTGGAAATCCACAGCGGCGCCCCAGCTGCAGAGATGGAAACTGACCCGCTAAAGTGGGCTAAGATGGAGGTAACTGTCCCATCTGACATCTGGTATCAAATGAGGTGGAACAGAAAAACCGGAAAACAAGTCAGGTGCTCGACCACCGTAGACATGATGCTCACACTGAGGACTGTATTCCTGGCATGAGTAGCTGACGTCTGGTGCTCGACTAAGACATGCAGGGGTTACCAGGAGTTCTATGGATTCCGGGCCTGTGATCCCCCAGAATACGAATGTTTGTCATTGGCAATGTGCACCCGTGGTATGTGCCAGATCACTGTGATAGTGTACATTGTATACATGACTGCCTCTGACCACGCTAATAATTTATGACTGTTTGCTTGCTTTGGATATATGTATTGTTGTATAAAATGCAATAAAGATATTTATTGTTAAAAGTTGCTGATTTCTTTTTGCTGTAATAGATTAAGGTGAACCCCCACCACTTTTCAAACTTGATAACGTTTAAAGTAAGATGTGTTCTAGAGAGCCATTGATTTTGTATGCTTGTTTTCAAGGTTTTAAAATGGTGCCATTACACTTTTGTACTAAAAATGTAGATCACTGGCAAATGGTGGTTGTGGAGAATGATGCTGGCCGTGTGGTTGTAAATGATGTTGTATAAATGTATGCTGCTTGGTGTTTTATTTATTTCACAGGGTGAAGCATTTGTATAAGGTGGTTGCATGAGTGAAGGAAGCTTGATGTGTTGGTGTATGATGGTTTTGTGAGTTTATGGTGATGAGTGTGGGGACATTTAATGGTGTGTCTATGGTTGTATGTTTGTGTGTGTGGCTGTATGAACATGGTTATGTAGCTGTGTCTTACGGGGTTGTTTTGCATAAAAAATGGTGATTGTGTGGGCATACTCAATCTGCACAGTTGATGTGTAAGAATGTGTGATGTCGTCTGAGTGAGTGAGTGAGTGATACAATTATAAAGCGCAACTACTGCCGAGGCATCTTGGCGCTGAGTTGTAATGGGACTGGTGACTGGTATGTGGTGGGCAGAATTAGGAAGGTTTAGTTGGAAACAGGCAAGTTTTGAACATTCTCCTACACAGAACTCTGTTAGGTTGTAGCCTGATTGAGATCAGCATTGTGTTCCAAAGTTTGGCTGCCCTGTAAGAGAGGGTCTGAATACCCAGAATCTGATTTCTATCCTGCATATGAATAATCTTTGATCCCTTATACTCAGCCTTCAATGTCTACAATGTCTTGAGTCGCAGTTTACATTCCATGCAGTCAGGAGTTATAGCCGATAAGCATTGAGGACAAGAAAAGATAAGATCATCTTGGTTTTGTTAAATTTTAAGTAGGTTCTTGAGGCACTGCTTTTACTGTAGTTCTCAAACTGTTTATTTAGTGATCTTGTGGAAACCGAATCTTGACCCAATCTTTCAGTTTTTACCAACTCTTGGGCAGATTTACAAGAAACTGATGCATCTGTAGAGATGCATCAGTTTCCCTGTGCCAGCCTGTGAAACCCTTGCGCCACCACGGATGCTTGAGCCCTGGTGCGCTGTATATATAGCACGGCACACCATGGCGCAAGGAGTGACAGATGCATCAGAAAGTCTGACACATCTGTTGGCCCAAAAGTCAGGCATTGCTAGAGTCCTGTCGCAAGTGTAGCGCAACTCCAGCAATGCATGTTGAGGCCTACACTTATTGTACTGTGTCACTCCTTACGCCTGCTTCCAGCAGGCATAAGGTTTTGACTAGTGGCATCCTAGAAGTGGAACAGTGAAATCTAGTAGATTTCACTGTGTCACTTTTACGAGGCTTTCCTTAGTCGGAACGCCCACCCTGCATACATAATACCTGACCTAGGTATAATGTGACGCAGGGCTGTACAACGTGACGCATCTCCTTAGATGAGTCACGTTGTAAATTGGCTGCATTCTTTACGGTGCCGCTTTATCACAAAAGTGATGCAACTGTGGTGCAAAAGTGTCGCAAGGGGCTTGTAAATCTGCCCATGTGTTTTTTAAACTTTTATTCACATGAAAACTATTTAAATTGAAGGGACAATATTGATGAACTTGTGCACACGGTACTGCATAGTTTTGTTCGTGTGCTTTTGTTGTAACTTGAGAAGGGATCAAAGTTTGTAAAGTGGACCTATGCTTAGTGGCCAAAGGGATAAGGAGGGAAAAGGAGGGATAAGCAAATGTGGTTGGTTGTCACATATCTGGACTGGATGTCACACTGCATAAAGTCTCAGGTTACGTGTGATCCTGTTGTTGGGATCTGCATCGTTCAAGTAGACACTAAGGGGTAACAATTACGCGGTGTACCTGGAGTCCCTGTCAGGAAATGATTGAAGGTCACTCCATCACTAGGAAGGACGGAGCCTGGTAGAGAAAAGGTAACTGAGAAACAAATGTCACAATGCAGGACACAGGTGAGCACTTGGGGAACTATATTGAGTGTCAAGAAACTGATGTTGTGATGAAAGTTTTCCCTATACTTGTCAGACCTTATATGTAACCCAGAAATGCACCTGAGGTTTAGGCTGAATGTGTGATTCTGAGGGTTCTGGGAATGTCATTCCCTACTCTCCTTTACGCCTTTCTACATCTTCTCCATGTGCCCTGTCTCAGGTGGGACTGGCGGTCCAGTGGGGAACGGAATAACATATTAGTCAGCCTCTGTCTTTCAACTTTATTAAGGTTTTGGAGTATTTGTATATATGGCCGTGGGACATGTTGCATATGCTGTGATACAGGTCTGAACGTTTGGAATGTATGGAAGGCAGCGTCCTAATAATTCGGTGCTACATGGAACCAGTCAACTGGGTATGAAGAAGTCCACTCTGTAATCAGTGATTTTAACGCCTACTTGCGCCCTTCTCTTTCAGTGGGACCTCGTGTGCGAGAAGAAATGGCTCAGCAAGGCGTCTTCTACCTTCTTCTTCATCGGGGTTACCGTGGGATCGATTTCAATTGGTTACTTGTCCGATAGGTACAGTAGGATGTATCCATTTTTTCCTAATGTGTATTTCTATGTTCCTACATGGGTTAGCTGATAATTATTTTCTTCTGTGCACTCTGTGATAGGTTTTGCATCCCTGACTCCTTTCCATCACAAACTCAGGGTCTTTGTGGCTAAGATCTCAGTAGATTTCAGATTATGGGTTTGTGGTTTGGTGACTGATGGGGTATGGACAGATGTCTGCTTAAAGGAATTTAACAGGTAGACAGTTGTACTACAGATGGTGGCAACTGGCACACAGTTCAGGCAGCAGTGTGCCAGTGAGATACAATAGGCTGTTGATTTTGGAGAATCACAGATTTGGTTTTTCTATATGAGGAAAACAGGCTGCATTCAACAACAAAAACTGCTTTATTTAAAAGCAGTCCAAGACATGGTGGTCTGCTGAGCCCAGCAGGCCAGTATGCCTGGGAGGTACTGCCATTCCAAATAGGGTCGCAAATTGCGAGAGGCTCATTAATATTCATGAGCCTCTCAATTTGCGACCCCATTGGGAATCACTAACAGTGTGAAATACACTGTTGTACATTGGAAATAGCGCTTTGCAAAATGAGAGTCGCAAAAAACTCGCAATTTGCGAGGCGCTATTTCCATGGTCTTACATCTGGCCCATAGTACTCTAAAGACTTTCTGGTTTTCTAGTAGGATCTGTAAGCAAATAATGCCCTTGAAACTATAGTGTGCACGCAGTTTATGTAAAATCTAATTTGATTACATTTGTAGAGTGAAACCCAAACTGTAAGGGCCCAATTACTAGTTTGGTCTATAGGACTGCCAAACTCAGGCGGGCACCATCGCACCACTAATCCGCCCACTATATTACGAGTACGGCGGTCAGACCATCAGTGGACCACCACAGCTGCCAGGAATCCGCAATCCCTCGCACTGGTGCAGCGGTCTTGAGTCAGCAAGATACTTGGTGGATACTTGGTGGTGCCGTTACGGCACCGCCAAGCATATTACAAGATTCCCCACTGCAACTCTAACCATGGCAGTGAGACCACATTTGGTAGGGTAGTGGTGTGGAAACAAAGGGGGCCCCACAGGCCCCCTGTTGCCACCTCTGGGCCCTTGATTACATGCAGGAGGCACATGGTGTGCCCCCCCGGGTCTATGCACTACCTTTCCGGCACAGCATGGACTTAGAGGTCCATGTATTGCAGGAAAGGGCTTAGGCTTTGGCATTTCAAAGGCACCGCTGTGGGAACACCAAAGGACCATCCATCATAGAACAAGAAAACACGTACCCTGGCGGGCGGGCCGGCAGTCATGTTTGGAAGTGCCGACCCACTCCTGCACTACTGAAATTGTAATCAGGCCATAAGATATGTCCATTGATTTCACATGCTAGTGGCCAGGGTAGGCCCTGACCTGGTTACCTTGCTCACCTTGCCACTGGATTCAAGCTAAACTGGCTGATGAGGGGTGAAACCCCGAAACTGGTCCCAGGATGCTTGTTTCCGGTCCAGGGGAATTTGCCTGGCATTTCGGGCTGGACTGTTCCCATGAGGAACAGGGTCAAGACTGATTTGCTGGGTCCAAACTAGAGTGGCTTAGTGAGCAAAAAAATAGGATTAAACCTAGGTCTGTCACTGGGGGTGAGTGACTGAAAAGTTTCAGCACTCCGTCCATCATTTTCCCGTGATTGCTATGTTTACCCTAAGTGGCCAGGGTATGCCCATACGTGGGTCCCTTGCTCACTTTGCCACTGGATTCAAGCTATTGTGGCGGATGAGGGGTGGAACCCTAAAACCGGTCCCAGAATGCTTGTTTCCCATCCAGGTAGGACTTGGTATGGCAGTTCGGACTGGACTGTATGGTCAAGACTGATTTGCATATAGTTAGGGCCTAATTGGGGTGGCTTAGTGAGCAGAATAACGATGATGGATTAAACCCAGATCTGTGACTGAGGGTGAGTGTCTGAAAAGTTTCAGCACTCCGCCTGTCGTTTTACTGTGTTTGCTAATGATTGTGTTTACCAAACCGTAATGACTTATACTGCCTAATGTCATGAAAATCCATTCAGCTGTTTTGGATACAAAAGTCTAAGGAAAATGCATTGGTAGAAAAAATTATTTTGTGACCCCTTGACCAGTCACCACAAAACGTTGCATTATCAGCCAATGTAGAAGGAAGAATAGGTCTGCAAAGTTTTCTTTAGACTCTGCAAAGTTAATAATAGTGACAATGAGAGGGATTCCTATTTCTGGTAACCCTAACTCTGACTACTATACCAACGGTAACAACTTGTTTTGAAATAAAATGATGACCTTATCACTCTACTGGAGAAGGTGAAGGGACACTGCTGTTAATTCCTTTGTTTGCTTTCATGTCCTAATGTTATACTTGGTAAAGACACTGGAAGCTCTTTAAGTGACAGAGAGGCAGAAAGATGTACCATCAGCCAACCATCTCTAAAAATTAAAACGTCAGCACCCAGCACTGAATTTTAAATAGTGCTTGTCCCAAGACGTGTTTTGAAAATATGAAGCCATTATTTGTGTGTTGAAGACACAGAAGAGTCTTTTTCCATTTTATTCCTTTTGTCTTACTGTTAGAAATGGGATTTCTGGTTGACTAAGGCTTGCGCCAAAGCCAGGCAGAAACCACCACTCTAGTCAGGGCAAGGGAGTTACACGCCAAAGATAACCCCTGCTCACCCCCTTGGTAGCTTGGCACGAGCAGTCAGGCTTATCCCGGAGGCAATGTGTAATGCGTTTGCGCAACACACACACAGCAGCAACATCCCCGGCACACCACAAAAGGAACTCCACAAAAGGTTATATCAAAAATAGCCTTTTGTATTCTCATAACACATTAGAATAGTAATCACTTTATATATATCGTGCCACCTGGCACTAGGTCATATTTACAAGGGATTATTTACACCTGACAGGGCCAACTGGACCACTGTCAGAACCATCACAAAGTGAACTTAGTAAATGTAGAAATAATCATAAACATAGAACACAACCAGTAATTACTGGCAACTTTAGCATCATCTGGTAACATAAACCACATCATGCACAGTATCACATTAGGCGGAAATTACATTCTGCGCCAACCTCACCAGCATAAACACATTATGCAACCATCCCATTTGTCTAAACGCATTAGACCCTCCCCTCCTAAGCATAACTCACATTATGCAATAGGCCTTACCAGCACCAAAGGTTGACTCCTGAGGCGGAACTTTTTAAAGTTATTGGTATTTCCTTTTATTTTAACTTTCTCCCCCTAACCTGACCATCACCCAGGGCTCACCTCACTCAGTTGTTGCTGGCCATCCGGTACCTGCATCGATCCTATTCCTCACGCGAAGCAGGCAGGAGCGGGCGGACACATTGGGTGGGGGTCCGGGCAACGCTCTAGACGTTCCCATTACGTGGGGATAAAAGTGGATGATAGAGCATGCGCGCAGCGGGCGCGCGCAGCGGGCGCACCGGCAGCGCGCCAAGGGCGCGCCAAAGGCAAGCCCGTCTGCGCCCGTCCGCACCCTTCCGGGCCCAGGGGCCAGTTGCCATGCCCAATTTCTCACATACAAAAACAACAATTGATGGACAGAATGCAGAACAATGTCTTACATTCACCCCAGTACAGAGATCTGGGCCTAAATCCATCGTTTTTTTGCTCACCATGCCATTCCAGTTTGAACCCAGCCATATGCAAATCAGTCTTGACCCTGTGCCTCATGGGAACAGTCCAGCCCGAACTGCCAAGCCAGGTCCTCCCTGGACTGGAAACAAGCATCCTAGGACCGGTTTCTGGCATTTCAGCCGTCTTCAGCCAGGCTTGTTTGATTTCCAGTGGCATGGAGAGCAAGGGACCCACGTCTGGGCATACCCTTCCCACTCGGGGTGACAAATGCAAAAACAACAATTGATGGACAGAATGCAGAACAATGTCTTACATTCACCCCAGTACAGAGATCTGGGCCTAAATCCATCGTTTTTTTGCTCACCATGCCATTCCAGTTTGAACCCAGCCATTTGCAAATCAGTCTTGACCCTGTGCCTCATGGGAACAGTCCAGCCCGAACTGCCAAGCCAGGTCCTCCCTGGACTGGAAACAAGCATCCTAGGACCGGTTTCTGGCATTTCAGCCGTCTTCAGCCAGGCTTGTTTGATTTCCAGTGGCATGGAGAGCATGGGACCCACGTCTGGGCATACCCTTCCCACTCGGGGTGACAAATGCAAAAACAACAATTGATGGACAGAATGCAGAACAATGTCTTACATTCACCCCAGTACAGAGATCTGGGCCTAAATCCATCGTTTTTTTGCTCACCATGCCATTCCAGTTTGAACCCAGCCATATGCAAATCAGTCTTGACCCTGTGCCTCATGGGAACAGTCCAGCCCGAACTGCCAAGCCAGGTCCTCCCTGGACTGGAAACAAGCATCCTAGGACCGGTTTCTGGCATTTCAGCCGTTTTCAGCCAGGCTTGTTTGATTTCCAGTGGCATGGAGAGCAAGGGACCCACGTCTGGGCATACCCTTCCCACTCGGGGTGACAAATGCAAAAACAACAATTGATGGACAGAATGCAGAACAATGTCTTACATTCACCCCAGTACAGAGATCTGGGCCTAAATCCATCGTTTTTTTGCTCACCATGCCATTCCAGTTTGAACCCAGCCATATGCAAATCAGTCTTGACCCTGTGCCTCATGGGAACAGTCCTGCCCGAACTGCCAAGCCAGGTCCTCCCTGGACTGGAAACAAGCATCCTAGGACCGGTTTCTGGCATTTCAGCCGTCTTCAGCCAGGCTTGTTTGATTTCCAGTGGCATGGCGAGCAATTCACATATTCACCTGCCACTCTGAAAGAGATGCACACTTTAAATTGGTGCCTCTCACAAGAGGCCTTGCCTCCTCTAGTTGCACATAACCTATTCCTCAAACGGAGTAGTTTTCCCGAACTACAGACTGCAACTGCTTATAACCAGAGACCCCGGAATCAGGTTAAACCTAGAGTTGCACCTATGTCAATTTATTATCTTAATACACGCTCCCTGGTCAAGCATCAGTTGGATATCTTTCTACTCCTGCTTACTGATAAACCTGATGTCCTGCTGTTGACCGAGACATGGCTCACTGCTGACTCTGCCCCAGATATACTGGCGGCACTCCCCCCTGACTATTACACCATCTCTGCCAATCGGTGCTCGGGCAAGTCAGGCGGGGGAGTTGCTGCCATTATTCATATCGATTTCAGGTTTTGTTCCTTGACATGCCTTTCTCTTACAGACACCGAGAACATAGTTATAAAATTGGAATCAGCTAACGACTCTTTGGTCTGTGTTTTATTATACAGACCACCTAAGCAGATGTCTCACTTCCCGCTAGCTCTTAGCGAACAGATAGCTAAACTGGTGACTGAGCATGCCAAGGTCCTCCTTGTGGGTGACTTTAATTACTGGTATGGTGACCCTCAGGAAGGGCCCCAATCGGCAGAGATGTCAGACTTGCTTAGAAATTTAAACCTCTCTCAGTTAGTTTCATCTCCGACACATTCGAAGGGCCGGATCTTGGATCAAATATGGGTAAGTGGCTTGACTGTTTCCATCCCTATAGACTCACCCTGCATTTGGTCCGATCTCCATTTGTTAAAATTCACACTGACACGATCTTCTACTAAGAAAATCAATGCGATTGAAGGAGGCCTTGCCAGGAGGTGGAATTTTATTAATAAAGACGACTTTCTTAACACTCTAGCTGATACAGCCCCACCCCCTGGCCACGATGCTAACACCGCGGAAAACGAAGGTATCCAAATGGTTGCTTGATGCTAGCAATAAACACGCCCCATTAAAAAAAGTTAAATTAGCACGCCGGGCGGAGGCACAAAGATGGTTCTCTGATGACCTTAAGGCCCAGAAATTGGCCTTACGCCAATTGGAGTGACAATGGCGTCTGAAATACTCTTCAGAAAAAAAATTACGATATTCTTCTGCTCGGAAAGATTACAAGGAAAGCATTCTTACTGCCAAAGCAGTCTATTTTTCCGATCGTATTCTGAAATCTAATAAAAACTCTAAAGAAATATTCTCAATAATAGATGAGCTATCCAACCCTGAGCGTACTCTTTTGAAGGCTGTTCCTTCTCAAGCTCTATGCAATTCGTTAAATGATTACTTTATTGACAAGATTGTCTCAATAAAAGCTAGCATCCCCACTCATCCCTCGTCATCAGACCCCCCTGTGGTACATTGTAACAGCAGAACTCGTAGCAGTTTCCCTATCATTAGTAACAAGATCTTTCAAGACCTAATAGTGGAAATTAAATCAGGCGCTCCATCTGATTGCTGTCCCGCGCATATTTGGAAAGACTGCCTTGCTATTCATTCTAGTCCCGTACTCGCATTACTGAATGAATCCATTTCATCTGGCATAGTCCCCTTGGCTTTTAAAAAAGAAGTAGTGGTCCCCCTCCTGAAAAAGCTTGGAGCTGACCCTGCGCTCCTTTCCAATTATCGCCCCATCTCCTTGTTACCCTTTTCGGGTAAATAGGAATTGTCTTACTTAGGATTGCTGACTGTTCACGAACTCAAATATTTCCTCAGGAGCTTCTGGCAAGCATGCGTTGTTACCAGTTTTAATGGACCGTTTCTCAGGTAAAATTGGAATTGTCTTACTTAGGATAGCTGGCTGTACACGAACTCAAATACTTCGTCAGGACTCTCGCGACGCGTAGCTTCTTTTCCCTAAACTAACGCGACGCGATGAAGACACCTCCTACTCCTCCTACAGTTCAGGTGAAGTGCGCAGCTCTCCGCGCGCCTCACCGGTAACTCTCCAATCTGCCAATCGGACTAGAGCGCTGACCCGTTTCCTATTATGGAACACACAGCCGCCATGGTGCAATCGCCCTTGCACCCAATGCTTTTTACACAGTTTGGACAACACGGCAACCATCATTCCTTTCCTGATGTGAGACCTCTTAGCTGGGGACCTGACAGCCAGGCAGAAACCACCACTCTAGTCAGGGCAAGGGAGTTACACGCCAAAGATAACCCCTGCTTAACCCCTTGGTAGCTTGGCACGAGCAGTCAGGCTTATCCCGGAGGCAATGTGTAATGCGTTTGCGCAACACATACACAGCAGCAACATCCCTGGCACACCACGAAAGGAACTCCACATAAGGTTATATCAAAAATAGCCTTTGTATTCTCATAACACATTAGAATAGTAATCACATAATATACATCGTGCCACCTGGCACTAGGTCATATTTACAAGGGATTATATACACCTGACAGAGCCAATTGGACCACTGTCAGAACCATCACAAAGTGAACTTAGTAAATGTAGAACTTATCATAAACATAGAACACAACCAGTAATTCCCGGCAACTTTAGCATCATCCGGTAACATAAACCACATTATGCACAGTATCACATTAGGCGCGAATTACATTCTGCGCCAACCTCACCAGCATAAACACATTATGCAATCATCTCATAAGTCTAAACGCATTAGACCCTCCCCTCCTAAGCATAACTCACATTACGCAATAGGCCTTTCCAGCATACACACAGTATGCATAACCATCCTAAAAATAAACGCATTATGCCATATACATCACCATAGCTACATTATGCAACACCACATTATGCCTAAACACTGGACATACATCACATCGCATTCCAGTAAAACAACCAGTCATGACTGGTAACATTGCATCTTGCCTGAATCTGTTAGGCAAACATAGTAGGCCTGATAGCTGGGCATAAACCCAGAGTGCATAAATAACAATGGGACATAATCATTCTTTTGGCAACACTCCTAGTAATAGACACATTATGCAATTCGGTAGAGCCTGGTGCTCTACAAATGTCACCAATTTGGCCAACTGGCCTTCTCAAAGGGCGTGAATGCCCTATGTTCCAATGTCAGGGCCGGCTGCCAATGCAGCAGAGACAAGTGAGCACAGGCAGTGGCCTAAGCGTTGCAGCTGCCCACTAATTGCTGGACAGCTGTGATAAAAACTGTAGGCAGGGGCACTCCTGTGCCCTGAGTCCTCCACTGGGACTCTAAAACTCGACTGTGCCCAACGTCGCAGGGCGGGCACCCGCAATGTGCCCCGACGCGCCCCCATTGTTGCAGCTACCCTCTGCAAGCAGGGCAGCTTGGAAAAACACGGCCCTGGTACCTCTGTGCCCTCGAGGCCCCCACTGGGGTACCTTAAACAAATGTGCCCCCACGTTGGAGAGGCCAGCAACGGCGGGACCGCTCAGGCACTAACACTGTGCCCTGATGTGCACCATCTCACTGGGGTGCTTTAGAGATACATGCCCAAACGTTGGAGCCAAACGGGCTCTGCACACACAGCCTGCCCCACGCTGCAGCCACATGGGCTCTGGAACGATCACTTGCCCCCCGTGGGAGCGGCCCGCAATGGCGGGACCACTCAGGCACTCACAATATGCCCCTGGAGCCCCCAAGGGCTCCGGATCAACAACCTGCTGCTTCCCGATTGGCCCCACTCACCGGACGGTCCTCTGCCCGCTCCAGTCTCCCGGGACCCGCCACTCTCCTTCTCCAGCGTAGGTCCTCTGGCCGGAATGGAGCTCGCACAGCTACAACCTTTCACATGCGGCGGGGGCAGGTACCGGCAATGTGCCTCGTGCCCCCTCTGCCATCGACACCCAACGCGGCACCCTGCGGGGCTCTCCCTTAGACATGGGAGCCCTGCCAAACCACTTCTTCTCTCGGCAATTCCGTGGGCGCGGGTCTTCCCTTGGGAAGGCTGATGTCCCGCCCCATGACAGGCTTCGTGCTGCCTGACTTCCGGCGTGGCAGCGGTCATTTCACCAGCGGAGAATGCGGGGTGGGCACCCGCAGTAAAAACAGGGACAGGCCATGTGGGGTGGTCCCCCACCACTCAAATACCCGAATAAGCAGGGTGGGCACCCAACACCCTAGGCACCACGGGGGAATCCTTCATGCTGGGATTCCCCCCATCCAGTCGAGGAGCCCAGCGCTGTGGAGCCCTCGTGCTCCTTTTCCTTGGAAAAATGTAGCGCTCACCAGGTGCTAGGTGCCCCAAGAGTCCTGGAAGTCCTTAGGGATAAAGGGGCCACGCAGGGCCCAGGGAGGCAAGCCCTCCTGGCAGCCCGTCCCTTGGGTCCCAGCAGCAGCACACCCCATCAGGATCAGCACCCAAGTACAGAACAACATTATGGGTTCACAGCCCCTTCTTTTATACACCCTTTCGCCTTTGTGTCACAGCACAGGGCTTGGGGATACAAGTTAGAACTGGTATAGGGGAGATCTGGAGCACTTTGTTTTGCCCAGCTCCTCTCCCCTTTGTCAGGTGGGGGCTCAGTGATCAGACACACCACAGGGGGCGGAGCCAGCATTGTGGAGGGAAGGCACAGCCCTATTCAGGTCCCGGGTGCAACTCCTCCCTCCCATCTAGATGCAGATCTCTCTATTCACCACTGGGCTGACTCACCCTGCCTCCTGGAGCCACCCACACCCTTCAGTTGCAGTAAATCACAAGCCAGACATGCAATTCACATCAGGCAGACACACAGCACACAGAAATGCCAACTTCTAAAAGTAGCATTCCTCCACCAGCCACAATAAATCTGCGCACACCATTGAGCAGCATTTATCCTCACGAGTTCATACATACTAAACTCGCCCCTGCACTCCTCTCACACCAGGAATTACCATGGATACACATATCCCCCATGTATTCCTATGGGAGGGCAGGCCAATCTCACCACACGCACTCGGAGCTACCACCATGTCAGAGCTTAAGGCAAAAAGTTCAGGGGTGAATCTGCCAAAAAGGGCCAAGTCCAACACTAAGGTGCCGATTCCGATCCGGGTCGGAAAGCACTCCGACCGAGCTGGATCCGGAGTGTTCTCCGACCGAGCCGGAGTCCTGCAGTCCGACCGAGCGAGTACGATGCAGTCGTATGCTGCCGGACTCGGTTCGGTCGGACTCCCATAGAAGTCAATGGGAGCCGGTCGTACGAAGCATACATGGGCTCCCATTGACTGAATGGGTACGTCTTGCGCAATGGCACCCCCTACAGTGGGTACACGTCGGTGCCATCCGCACCGTACATTTCTGTGTTGGGGGGACCCTTGGGTCTCCCCCTGTGTCCGAGTCGTAGAGCTGCGGGTGACAGGGGGTCTAACGCGGACCCCCAAAGGCAACCACCCGGACAATTTGCGAGCCAAACACTCCGGTTCGCACAGGCTGTCCGACGCGTGCATTGCACTGGCTCAGTCATGACTCGCATCCATTGCACGCCACGGTTAGCTTACGACCGAGATGTACGGAGCGGTTCAGCTCCGGAAACAACTCGGTCGGTGAATCTCATGGAGCTCGCATCGTACTTGCTCGCTCGTACAGCTGTACGAGTTGGGCAGAAACACGTGTACGGCTCGTACTTTTTCCGGCCGGATCGCGTTCGGTGCTCTTCCGACCCAGATCGGAATCGGCCCCTTACTATAAAGGTAAACATACAATTAGGTACCCAAGTCACTGCGATAATTCATTCCTTAGTTCTGAGATAAGTGAGAGAAAACATAAAGATAAGTTAATGTTACATGGTATAAATTTACATAATAAAGTTGAAGTTTCTGCAATATAATTAGTTTTGTTAATAAAGAAACATTACAGAGCTGCAAATGTCTAACGCAATTAAATATGTATCTTTTGTAACTGAAGAAAAGTAGCGCAGTCATAAATAGACCAGGTGCCAGAGATGTATTTAGGTAGATTTATTGTTCATGTAAGATGGTACAGGATTGCCCCACCGGGAGCAGCATCCTGCTGCTCAGCCCCATTCAATCTAACTGATCACTCTTTCAAAGCATGCACACACTCCCAACATTCCATGACATCACACTCATGCAGGCTGAGCAGACAGGACTAGGAAATATAGGATATAACATATCTCCTTCCTTTAGAAACAATTAAAACCACAAGAAACAAATTGCTGGAACAATATCACAATTTGTTACTTAAGAAATAAAATCAATTAAATCACGAAAATCACATTAAATTGGTAAATGCTTACTTAGATCACAATATCAATCAATTAGCATTCTCGGATATTAAAAATCGACAAGATCAAATAAAATGATAAGAGATAAATGAATTCTCTCTAGATCACGTAAGAACAAATAGCATAAATAATTGTGTTTTTCATATAGAATGGTAATGAAACACGTAAGGTCACATTAAAAATTGCACATGTTTCATACAGGGTGCAATCAAACATAAGGCATGTGTTTCAGTGAAAATGCACTCAAAAAACACTTACACAGTACACCCAGAAGAACAACACAACACACCTATCTCCCTCTGCTAACAACATGAAAGAAAAACATGTAACAACGCACAATAACTGATGTGCAAGAGAGAACAAAACAAATATAATGCACGCCAAACATTACAAATTAATAACTAGTGCACTGCCAATGCAACCCTGATGTGCAAAGCAAAGCACCTTCCCAACACAACCCTGACGTGTGAGGGACATTCCCAACGCAACCATGACGTGCGAGGGACACTCCCAACGCAACCATGACGTGCGAGGGACTCCGCCAACGCAACCATGACGTGCAAGGCCAAAACACATTCCTAACACAACCATGACGTGTGAAGGACACTCCCAACGCAACCATGACGTGCGAGGGACTCCGCCAACGCAACCATGACGTGCGAGGCCAAAACACATTCCTAACACAACCATGACGTGTGAAGGACACTCCCAACGTAACCATGACGTGCGAGGCCAAAACAAAATAAATACTACACGGCTACATCTAGAAATAGACACTATACTAGCACACAAGAAATCACTGTACAACTGGAAATGTATGTTAAAATATGCAAAATGTCCTTCCATACCACCCCCGTACCATTCACTATTGCCACTCACACATATAACGCACTACTACATGAGTGGCACGTCCTAACTTATTAATAGTATGCCCACACAATTTAATGGCTACGTACTCAACAAGTTAACTCAAATAAAACATTAGGTGAAAAGCCTCTCTCTCAGACCCACAACTCCAAAAACACCAAAATAAATTTACTCCCAGCCCGCAATGTAAAAGGAACAAAAAAAACTAAAAATCAAACTTGCGTGAAGCAATTCACTAGTTCAAGTATGGGTCCACAGCTCGACTATCACAAATCATTATAGTGCGGAGCCGATGTCGGAAAATTATCAAATTGGAAGATACCACAGTTCAATACTCATGCGCCATTGCCTCATAGTAAAAACAGTCACCTAGGAATTTCCCAGACCACGTACTGGCATCTTCTGCATATGGACGTTTCCTCTGTTAGTTTTGCCGCACTTGGCATGCCGTAGATAGGTAGGCGGACATTCCGAACGTTACCATGACGACCTCCACGTGATGACGACAATCATTGGCAATGCACGCCGAACGTGTTACAGATCACAGTGTGGTGGAAGCAGAATCCACTGGAGAATGTTGACCTGCAAACCTCGCTCCGAAGTTCCAGTCCACGCGCTCAAGTAAGTTTGAATAATAACATGCTTGCTCAGTCACGTTCTGCCAAAGTTCGTTTTAAGCTCTGAATACTAGCGCATGAAACGGCAAAATCAACGCATCGAGTTGAAAAAAAAATAATTTCACTCACATCTTGGTTCCTTTTTTTTTCAAAAATACCAACTAGTCCATTACGATTCACACAAGCCAGCGCGATGCTCACTGCTCCCTATGCATATGAAGACTTGCCAAACGAATGCCCCCAGATTAACTCAACAAAGCACAATTTCTCTCCGTTGAATCCTCCGCTGCAAGTCAGTCCGGCATTCCGACTGTCACAGCACAACACCCCCAAATGTGAGTGTGAAATTCTATTTGTTTAGGGTGTAACTCCGAGCATAACTGTTTCTCTTTTCGTGATTAGATGATCATCTGACACCACCTTCACGGGACCCGACTCATGCCCCCGATTTCAGAATACTTTTAAAATGCCAAACGCTTCAAGGGTTCCGACTCATGCCCCCGATTTAGGAATACTTTAAAATGCAGTCACTTAGCTAAAGCTATATTTAGGGGCCGATTCCGATCCTGGAAAAACCGGGTACGAACCGTCGGACGGAGCATTTTCTCCGTCCGACTCGTACCTGGTTGTAACACGTTCCAAATAGCAAAGTACGATTCGCACGGAAATTCTATTTCCGTACGAATCGTACAAAACACCCACCAACGAAAATAAACAAACAAATGTGATCCGGGAAAGCGCCGACGTGACGTCGGGACGCATGCAGCCTGCGTTTCACGAACCAGGAAGTACGATTCGTACCAACGTCATCCCGCACGGCGAATATTTTCCGGCAGCCAAAAACTGCCGGGAAAACAGGACGACGCGAACAAGGAGCACCTGTACGCGATGGACAGACATGGACCCGAACCTACGTGTCATCCCGGCCCTCATAGCAGTCGACCTCCTCTACAGGTTCCGACGCAGACGCCGCAGAAGGTCAGAACAACACCCAGGGGCAAAGGGGGTCGGGGGGCAGGGGCAGGACACAAAACCCCCACCCAAGTCACACAGCACACATGCCCTGGACATACCTGACCTCCAGGCCCTGGTCACTACGAGGGGGTGGGGGCGTGTCCAGCAAAGCCAGCATCCGCCACAACGGAAGCGTGCGACGACGCGAACCGGCAACACAACAATACAGGTATGGACCGTACCCACGCCTTAAGAGCGTGGGTACGAGTCGAACCATGCCCACAATTACGTCACCCCAACAATGGCGGGACGGCCCGTACCCACGTGCCAAAGGGCTGGGTACGGGCCGCACAAGCATCGAACAGCGTTGGTACGGCCATGTACGGACCGTACCCCCACCCCCGTATGTATGGAGCGTACCCCCACCCCAACAGTATACGTACGGACCGTACCACCACCCCCGTATGTATGGAGCGGACCCTCACCCCAACAGTGTACGTACGGACCGTACCACCACCCCCGTATGTATGGAGCGTACCCCCACCCCAACAGTGTACGTACGGACCGTACCACCACCCCCGTATGTATGGAGCGTACCCCACCCCAACAGTGGATGTACGGACCGTACCACCACCCCCATATGTATGGAGCGTACCCCCACCCCAACAGTGTACATACAGACCGTACCCCCACCCCCGTATGTATGGAGCGTACCCCCACCCCAAAAGTGTACGTACGGACCGTACCCCCACCCCGTATGTATGGAGCGTACCCCCACCCCAACAGTGTACGTACGGACTGTACCACCACCCCCGTATGTATGGAGCGTACCCCCACCCCAACAGTGTACGTACGGACCGTACCACCACCCCCGTATGTATGGAGCGTACCCCCACCCCAACAGTGTACGTACGGACCGTACCCCCACCCCGTATGTATGGAGCGTACCCCCACCCCAACAGTGTACGTACGGACCGTACCACCACCCCCGTATGTATGGAGCGTACCCCCACCCCAACAGTGTACGTATGGACCGTACCACCACCCCCGTATGTATGGAGCGTACCCCCACCCCAACAGTGTACGTACGGACCGTACCACCACCCCCATATGGATGGAGCGTACCCCCACCCCAACAGTGTACGTACGGACCGTACCACCACCCCGTATGTATGGAGCATACCCCCACCCCAACAGTGTACGTACAGACCGTACCACCACCCCCGTATGTATGGAGTGTACCCCCACCCCAACAGTGTACGTACGGACCGTACCACCCCCCCGTATGTATGGAGCGTACCCCCACCCCAACAGTGGACGTACGGACCGTACCCCCACCCCCGTATGTATGGAGCGTACCCCCACCCCAACAGTGTACGTACGGACCGTACCACCACCCCCTTATGTATGGAGCGTACCCCCACCCCAACAGTGTACGTACGGACCGTACCAACACCCGCGTATGCATGGAGCGAACCCACACCCGTGTATGTTCGGAGCGTACATATCCTGATATAGGAGGGGTGGGTGCAGAGTCCTCCCAGCAGTGCCCAGACATAAGAGGGGTGGGTGCAGATTCCTCCCAGCCGTGCCCAGACATAAGAGGGGTGGGTGCAGAGTCCTCCCAGCAGTGCCCAGACATAAGAGGGGTGGGTGCAGAGTCCTCCCAGCAGTGCCCAGACATAAGAGGGGTGGGTGCAGAGTCCTCCCAGCAGTGCCCAGACATAAGAGGGGTGGGTGCAGAGTCCTCCCAGCAGTGCCCAGACATAAGAGGGGTGGGTGCCTAACACTCCCAGCAGTGCCCAGACATAAGAGGGGTGGGTGCAGATTCCTCCCAGCAGTGCTGGGACAGAAGAGGGGTGGGTGCAGATTCCTCCCAGCAGTGCCCAGACATAAGAGGGGTGGGTGCAGATTCCCCCAGCAGTGCCCAGACATAAGAGGGGTGGGTGCAGAGTCCTCCCAGCAGTGCCCAGACATAAGAGGGGTGGGTGCAGATTCCTCCCAGCAGTGGTGGGACAGAAGAGGGGTGGGTGCAGATTCCTCCCAGCAGTGCCCAGACATAAGAGGGGTGGGTGACTAACACTCCCAGCAGTGCCCAGACATAAGAGGGGTGGGTGCAGAGTCCTCCCAGCAGTGCCCAGACATAAGAGGGGTGAGTGCAGATTCCTCCCAGCAGTGCCCAGACATAAGAGGGGTGGGTGCAGAGTCCTCCCAGCAGTGCCCAGACATAAGAGGGGTGGGTGCAGAGTCCTCCCAGCAGTGCCCAGACATAAGAGGGGTGGGTGCAGAGTCCTCCCAGCAGTGCCCAGACATAAGAGGGTGGGTGCAGAGTCCTCCCAGCAGTGCCCAGACATAAGAGGGGTGAGTGCAGAGTCCTCCCAGCAGTGCCCAGACATAAGAGGGGTGGGTGCCTAACACTCCCAGGAGTGCCCAGACATAAGAGGGGTGGGTGCAGATTCCTCCCAGCAGTGGTGGGACAGAAGAGGGGTGGGTGCAGATTCCTCCCAGCAGTGGTGGGACATAAGAGGGGTGGGTGCAGATTCCCCCAGCAGTGCCCAGACATAAGAGGGGTGGATGCAGAGTCCTCCCAGCAGTGCCCAGACATAAGAGGGGTGGGTGCAGATTCCTCCCAGCAGTGGTGGGACAGAAGAGGGGTGGGTGCAGATTCCTCCCAGCAGTGGTGGGACATAAGAGGGGTGGGCACAGATTCCCCCAGCAGTGCCCAGACATAAGAGGGATGGGTGCAGATTCCTCCCAGCAGTGCTGGGACAGAAGAGGGGTGGGTGCAGATTCCTCCCAGCAGTGCCCAGACATAAGAGGGTGGGTGCAGATTCCCCCAGCAGTGCCCAGACATAAGAGGGGTGGGTGCAGAGTCCTCCCAGCAGTGCCCAGACATAAGAGGGGTGGGTGCAGATTCCTCCCAGCAGTGGTGGGACAGAAGAGGGGTGGGTGCAGATTCCTCCCAGCAGTGCCCAGACATAAGAGGGGTGGGTGCCTAACACTCCCAGCAGTGCCCAGGCATAAGAGGGGTGGGTGCAGAGTCCTCCCAGCAGTGCCCAGACATAAGAGGGGTGAGTGCAGATTCCTCCCAGCAGTGCCCAGACATAAGAGGGGTGGGTGCAGAGTCCTCCCAGCAGTGCCCAGACATAAGAGGGGTGGGTGCAGAGTCCTCCCAGCAGTGCCCAGACATAAGAGGGGTGGGTGCAGAGTCCTCCCAGCAGTGCCCAGACATAAGAGGGTGGGTGCAGAGTCCTCCCAGCAGTGCCCAGACATAAGAGGGGTGGGTGCAGAGTCCTCCCAGCAGTGCCCAGACATAAGAGGGATGGGTGCCTAACACTCCCAGCAGTGCCCAGACATAAGAGGGGTGGGTGCAGATTCCTCCCAGCAGTGGTGGGACAGAAGAGGGGTGGGTGCAGATTCCTCCCAGCAGTGGTGGGACATAAGAGGGGTGGGTGCAGATTCCCCCAGCAGTGCCCAGACATAAGAGGGGTGGATGCAGAGTCCTCCCAGCAGTGCCCAGACATAAGAGGGGTGGGTGCAGATTCCTCCCAGCAGTGGTGGGACAGAAGAGGGGTGGGTGCAGATTCCTCCCAGCAGTGGTGGGACATAAGACGGGTGGGCACAGATTCCCCCAGCAGTGCCCAGACATAAGAGGGGTGGGTGCAGAGTCCTCCCAGCAGTGCCCAGACATAAGAGGGGTGGGTGCCTAACACTCCCAGCAGTGCCCAGACATTAGAGGGGTGGGAGCAGATTCCTCCCAGCAATGCCCAGACATAAGAGGGGTGGGTGCAGAGTCCTCCCAGCAGTGGTGGGACAGAAGAGGGGTGGGTGCAGATTCCTCCCAGCAGTGCCCAGACATAAGAGGGGTGGGTGCCTAACACTCCCAGCAGTGCCCAGACATAAGAGGGGTGGGTGCAGAGTCCTCCCAGCAGTGCCCAGACATAAGAGGGGTGGGTGCAGATTCCTCCCAGCAGTGCCCAGACATAAGAGGGGTGGGTGCAGAGTCCTCCCAGCAGTGCCCAGACATAAGAGGGGTGGGTGCAGAGTCCTCCCAGCAGTGCCCAGACATAAGAGGGGTGGGTGCAGAGTCCTCCCAGCAGTGCCCAGACATAAGAGGGGTGGGTGCAGAGTCCTCCCAGAAGTGCCCAGACATAAGAGGGGTGGGTGCACAGTCCTCCCAGCAGTGCCCAGACATAAGAGGGGTGGGTGCCTAACACTCCCAGCAGTGCCCATACATAAGAGGGGTGGGTGCAGATTCCTCCCAGCAGTGGTGGGACAGAAGAGGGGTGGGTGCTGATTCCTCCCAGCAGTGGTGGGACATAAGAGGGGTGGGTGCAGATTCCCCCAGCAGTGCCCAGACATAAGAGGGGTGGGTGCAGAGTCCTCCCAGCAGTGCCCAGACATAAGAGGGGTGGGTGTCTAACACTCCCAGCAGTGCCCAGACATAAGAGGGGTGGGTGCAGATTCCTCCCAGCAGTGGTGGGACAGAAGAGGGGTGGGTGCAGATTCCTCCCAGCAGTGGTGGGACATAAGAGGGGTGGGTGCAGATTCCCCCAGCAGTGCCCAGACATAAGAGGGGTGGGTGCAGAGTCCTTCCAGCAGTACCCAGACATAAGAGGGGTGGGTGCCTAACACTCCCAGCAGTGCCCAGACATAAGAGGGGTGGGTGCAGATTCCTCCCAGCAGTGCCCAGACATAAGAGGGGTGGGTGCAGAGTCCTCCCAGCAGTGCCCATACATAAGAGGGATGGGTGCCTAACACTCCCAGCAGTGCCCAGACATAAGAGGGGTGGGTGCAGAGTCCTCCCAGCAGTGGTGGGACATAAGAGGGGTGGGTGCAGATTCCCCTAGCAGTGCCCATGGAACGCAAAGGGTGGAGTACCCACAGATCCAATGCCCACAAATGTCAGTCAGGTGCACAAAGACCCTGCAGTACATGTACCACAGGTGTGCGAGGCTGGGAGTACACACATGCATAGCGCCTAAAAGAGAACATGTCCACATGAAGTCATGTCAACAGTCTACGTACACAAGTACAGTGACCACCAAGGATGCCACGAATGATGCAGGTGGAGACATTGCTCAGCATGCATGGCCAAAGTTGAAGGGGTCCGTCACACACCCACCAAATGTAGACACAGCTCAGCATCACATTTTGAAAACACCCTGCAGGGAAGATGTCAGGGTCCACAGATGAAGGAACACACCTTGGGACAATGTCACCATGCAGTAACTTACAACATGACTAAAGCTATTTAGCCAATACCCTGTGATGGCATACAGATCCCAGGCTCCACCCCATGACCAGCACACTACTACATTTCCCAGACACCCAACACATCATCACCACCCAAAATCCTGGAGCAGCAGCAACAACACCAATAGCTGAAAAGCAGTAGTGTACAAAGGAAAAAAAATAAGTGCTTTATTCAGCAGGAACAAAATTATTGTTTCCCAAATGTTCAATAATTACAAAGCCCATTGGGCAGTCCATTAGTTCAATCCGGATGGGGGACACAGTGGGGCGCGTGTCCCCTAGCTTGCCTGCACACTTCAGACAACCGTGTCTTCCACAGGGGGGGGGCATCATGTGGGGGGGAAGGACCAGGCACCGCAGGGACAGGAGGGGCAAGGGTAGGCGTCGTGGGTGCAGGGATGGAGGACTCCACCACAGGGGGTGGGGCAGCGCCAAAGGTGGTGGTGAGGATGGTGCTGCACACGTTAGCAAGGTCCCCCAGTGTCTCCCCTGCACCCGAAGGAACCACAGGCCCCAAGGAGGGGGGGGTCAGAGGGATGGGTCGCAGCGCCACTGGGGGAGGGTGTGGACAGGGGGGTGGACTCAACTACCCTGACCGAGAACTCCCTTGCCCGCTTGCGGGGTGGTGTAACTGTGGGGCTCAGGGACAGAGCCGCCACGAAGGAATCCTTGGTTGAATCTTGGCCAGGAGAGCTGAGGGGAGTGGATTTGGAGGCAGTGGACTTTGCGGAATGCGGACTCCCACTCTGGATGCGTGCCTTACGTTTGCCCCCCGACCCAGTGGGTGTGCCTACTTCACCCTGTGTGTGCGTGCCAGGAGGTGTGCGTTGGACCTTCCCTGCTGGTGTGGTGCCTGTGTCTGTTGTGGTGTGTGCATGCTGACGTCTGGGTGTATGTGGGACAGGCATGAGAGTGGGAAGTGTGGATGGGGCAGGGGTAGGGGGTTGGACGAAGCGCTGCAGGAGACCCACTGCTGCAGTCAGTGTCGAGTCAATGGACCTCAGCAAGTTGCGTTGGTCAGCCTGCGATGATAAAATGCCCTCCAAGTATGCCTCCATGTTGTTTAGCACTCGGCTGTGGCCATGGAGGACATTAAGCATCGCAGCCTGACCAACCTGCAACTGCCGCTGGATGTGCACAGACTCGGCATTGGCGGCAGCAGTGGAGACAGGGGCAGGGGGTGCGGTGCCTGGCACGAAGGAGACACTTGGTGACCGAGCACGCTGGGAAGGGACACGAGCAAGTGGGAGGTGGGTGATGTCAAGCGAGGGGGCGGGGAGAGATGGTGTGCTGCTGTCAGCTCGTGGAGCAGCCTCCGCCCCCTCGGAGAGCTCAGCCTCGGACCCGTCAGCTTCATAATCTGTGGTGGCACTGGACAGGTCCTCCGGTTCACTCCCCTCCGCCTCAGTTCCACTCGATGTGCCAGCCAAGATGTCACTGCTGGCACTGGTGCTCGGTCCCTCCGCACGGTCTGTGCCGGTGTCTCCATCCGTGTCCCCCGACGATGCTGTGGGCAAGGTGAAGAGACAGGAAATAATCAGACACCTGTATACATATGTCACAAGAGTCAAATCTACATAGGTTACAGTGCATAGCCTGAAAAGAAAGATGAGTAACATCTACAATACTAGGTACATATGTAGTCCCTGCAACGCACAGTTGGTTGACCCACCATGCCACTGAGAAACTATGGAGAGCATGACACAATTACAAATGACATGATATGGATTTGGACAGAGGAGCCAGGCCCTGGGGACAATCCAGCACTGCATCTGCACCACACAGCGTGGCCGTAAATAGGGATGAGCAGGGACCATATCCATGAACTTGAGGCACATGCTGCAAAGGTAATACTGAAAAACATGTCCACCATGACTGGGTCACTGCACCTTGAGTGTATGTCCAGACAAACAGCACACACTGCCCAGACCTAGCAAGGAGATTTCAGGTTTTGACATGTAGGCCTTGCCCGCACCAACCACCCCCTACATGAGACAATTTGTTGAGACACAGGAAGCACTTACATCTCTTAGTCTGGGTGAAATACACATGGGCTGCAAGAAAGGCAGATTGGACACAAAATACTGCAGGTGCGCCTGTACACATATATCATGCACAAATGGGCATCATCAGATGATTGTGACAAGACACACAGCCACTGGCCACCGTGAGTATGAACAAGGAAAATCAGGTCAGGCTGTACAGTGGACACTTGTAGTACATCTTACGTCAATATACATGGTGCCAGGGGACAATGGCACAGAGCACAACCTATGCTGTAGACTGTGAGAGTGTCCACATTTTGTGATGTCACACATGACACCTAGGAAAAGATGCCCCAGGGGACAGTACTGGCCACACAACTCCATGGTCCTGAATGGCAATGACTGCAACACAAGCCACCATCCCAGCACTCTGCACATCTCACACTCATGCACATCATGTCACAGGCAACAAAATAGGACATGCATACTGTGAGGCATTACACTTTTGAGACACACTCCTAAGTCTGGACTCAGCATCAGTGCCAACTGACATGGACCCCGCAAGTACTAAACTGGACAGGGCATAGGCAACGTCCCAAAACCTGTTACACACCACCCCCACACATGATGCTACAAGCATTGGTCACGTGGATAAACTGCCAGCCTAGATAACCTTGTGAAAGAGTGACTACACACAGACCAGGGAACACATGGCAAGGAGGGGAAGGGAGGTAGGAGAGCACCGCTATACTGTGGGCAACAGGATCTGCACTGCACATTTGAACCCTGGCAGTGTATCAATGCAACTGCGCACTTACAAATGCTGGTGACACACAACAAACACACATGTACCTACCCCCTTCCTGCTGCTGCTTCTCCCGTAAGCGCCTCTCCATGTCCGGGAACACCACCGCCAGCACACGCTTGTGGATGAGGGTCAGACGGCGGCGCCCATGGTTCTTACGGCTCACAGGTGAGTCCCCCAGCAGGACCCATGCGATCCTCCGCGTCCAGCACCGGATATCCTGCCAGCGTTTCCTCACCTGGGACAGGCGCCGCTTGCGACCCTCCACCGACCTCACGGCACTGACGGCGTTCAGCCAGATCTTCTGCTTGGCAGAGGCACCTACCTGTGAGGATGAACAAGTGACACTACATCAATACACCTGGCACATGTCACAGAGACGCACATTAGAACAATTTAGCTGGTTTCAACAAGGCATAGTATGCAGCCAAAGCATTGCACCTTGTCATAGGGACATGATCCCCTGGGGAAGGGCAAAAGCAGTACGTGGCATTGAAAGTACACAGGTGGCATGAGGGGAATGACACAATCAATGATCCAGCCTCACACTGTGCATCACAAGCTACACCAGGATTATGTGCGGCACCTCAAAGCAGTCACATGCCACAGGCCACTGACGCTACCCCAGCAGAGTACACAGACACACACAGGCACAGGACATTCACCTGCCATTGCCTACTGCAGCTACAAACCTCACTCTGCACATGTGCCAATAGACTGGGTGGGGTAACAGGTGTGGGGATGGCTCATCACGGCAGGCACACATCACTGTTCCCTGCTCACATCAGATGTCCAGGGTATACCCATCCCTCATGCAGCTGGGGTGCTACACTCAACATATGCACACACCCACATGACAGGGGACTTACACACACACCGATGTCCAGGGTACGAACACATCATGTGGACACTCTCAGCACAGCTACACTACACAAACACACATCTGTGGGTACAGTCACCTGTCACACTGGGGTGACCACAGAATCACATGAGGATTGTAGAAACAACATTCCCAGGAGGATTAGAGAGGCAGAATGTGGTATGCACCATGCAGTGATTGTCACAGTGTACACAATGCCAGTGAGGACAGCAGACATGCGCCTCAGCTTGCCCTGGCTGGGAGACATCAGGCATCTCCCCCCCTGGGACCCACTCTACAGTACAATGCATGTGTGTCACACCTGGACACAATGCCAGAAGTCACAGTCACAACAAAGGGACAAAGTCTGTGCTAGTGCACTCAGCACTCACCTGATACCCTGGCCGGCCATACAGCATGGGGAACTGTGGGAGGATCACATCCAGCAATGCCAGATTCTCCCCCAGGGTGAAAGGCTGGGCCCTCTCCACAGACCTTGACATGGTGCCAGGGAATCACGAGCAGCAGCAGTGTAGTTGAATGAAAAGATGTGCAGGCAAGTGCTCTCTCATGGGACCTGGCTGCCTTATATCTGCCTTGCTGGCCTATTCCATGCACAGAAGTACAGAGTGATTGGTCACTCACATTTGCATCCTATGTTTCCTCCAATCCGTTTAAACCTACCCCTGTGAGGGGCTAGCATTTTTTTCCAAGTGAGCATGATGTTACGTCAACATCAACTTTGCAACAAAGTAGAATCTTCCAAACCGACTTTTGCAGGCCACCTGATTCTAACATTTCAAACTTTAAACTCCGTCTCCATGGCAACCAGCATGCATCTCTGCCTTTATACTTGCCCTTCATGTGTCCTCTATGTAATTTTAATATTCACACACAGGTACGGTGTGTTCCGGGGCCCTAGGGCACCCCTAATGCATAGCAACGGGCCGTACACACGCGTGTACGCTCCCTCTCACTATGGGTTTGCTTGCATATGCGTACCCATAGTGATACGGACCGTACAAGCGTGTGTACGGCCCGTATCACTATGGGTTTGCTTGCGTATGCGTACCCACAGTAATACGGGCCGTACATGCGCGTGTACGCTCCCTCTCACTATGGGTACGCATACGCGAGCAAACCCATAGTGAGAGGGAGCGTACACGCGCGTGTATGGGCCGTATCACTATGGGTACGCATACGCGAGCAAACCCATAGTGAGAGGGAGCGTACAAGCGCGTGTACGGGCCGTATCACTATGGGTACGCATACGCGAGCAAACCCATAGTGAGAGGGAGCGTACACGCGCGTGTACGGGCCGTATCACTATGGGTACGCATACGCGAGCAAACCCATAGTGAGAGGGAGCGTACACGCGCATGTACGGGCCGTATCACTATGAGTACGCATACGCGAGCAAACCCATAGTGAGAGGGAGCGTACACGCGTGTGTACGGCCCGTATCACTATGGGTACGCATACGCGAGCAAACCCATAGTGATACGGGCCGTACACACGCGTGTACGCTCCCTCTCACTATGGGTTTGCTCGCGTATGGGTACCCATAGTGATACGGCCCGTATACACGCGTGTACGGTCTGTATCACTATGGGTAGGCCTACGGCAGCACTCCCATAGTGATAGGGTATGTACACACGCCCTCAGGGCGTATGTACGGTGCCTGACACACGTGACAGTGGTGACAGGCAGCAGACAGACAGGAATTGAGCTGACATACTTGTCCAAGGCTGGACATCAAGGCATTGGCTGTGCAGTACGACATGTGTGGGGCACAGGTGTGAAAGGCTGTCATGTGGCACTATACTCCTGAGTTGTGAAGGCAATAGATGTATGATGACATGTGTACAGATGTCATGTGTGATGGTGCAGTATGTGCCACACATGTCCTTCACTCCTTTGACATGTGTGCATGTGTTCCTGAACACTTGAGAGATGCGTCACTGGCATGGCACAGTCAACGACACACGCAAGTGTCCCCTGATGCCCGCCACAGGGGTTAGCACACCTGACATGTGAATGCCCGAGTTGCGCAATGTGACTATGTCATGTATGTGTGGTGTGTTCCCATGAGCTTGATGTTGGTGTTCCCTCAAATGCATCTGCAATTTCTGCAACCAACATGTGTCTGTGTGTAGATGGCCATGGCACACTGTTACACACACCAGGCCACATGTGGAATCGGATATAAGGTGTGTATGTATGCATGGGACACGGAGTCGCTTAACACGGACCTCTCTGCATTCTCTCACTGTATGTGTGATCAGTCATGACATGTACACCTTCATGGCAAGGTGTGTGGGCTGTCCTAGTGTTATGTCATGTGAACTGTGGCAATAATGTTCCGCAACCTGTCTCTGCAATCAACATCCTTCATCTGCTGAAATGGGGATGTCTGTCACTCCTGTATTGCGTCTGGCTTTTCACTGACACTGGGCCACAGGTTGTCCAATGCCCTGTGATGTGGAGGTTCACAATCCCCGTTTGTAGCTGGGTCTTGGTAGGAGTGTCACCTGGCAGCCATACGTGTCCAGGGCATGTAGCACATACCTGACTCTGTATGTAGCATATGTGTATTGACAGATTGACATGTGCTCAGTACATAGAACTTGTTGTAGTAGTGGACTCACTCTTCCTTGTCACTTCCAAATTACTGCAGGGCTCCGCATCTTCCCCGACCAATTCCGGACTTGGCTGACATGCGGGAGACTGACTGTATACGCTGCTACCGCTTCCCCCAACCATTGATTGAGGAGTTGACGGCAAGGCTGGCGCCACACCTGCAACCGCTGCACAGGTATCCTACGGCACTGACACCCAAGATGAAGGTAATGGCAGCCCTACATTTTTTTGCCACGGGTACCTTCCAATATACCATAGCTCATGTTGGTGGCATGTCCCAGACCATGTTGCTTCACCTGGATGAGTTTATCCATTTCCCAACTCCTGAACAGTTGACAGGTGTCAAGCATGGATTCTATGCCCTGGGAGGGATGCCCCATGTCATTGGGTCCATAGATGGGACACATGTGGCTTTGGTACCACCACAGGCAGAGGAGGTTGCGTACAGGAATCGCAAACACTACCACTCCATCAATGCCCTTGTGGTGTGTCTGTCCAACATGGTGATTTCACATGTCTGTGCTCGTTTTCCAGGATCAGCACACGATGCCTACATCATGAGGCGTAGCAGGGTGCCTGAAATGATGACGCAGCTGCGCAACGAAAGAGCATGTCTTGTTGGTGGGTACACTCTGTCTGTCCTGTATTTTGCGTAGACTTCCGGCCCAACTGCTTCTCCTGACCTACTTTTGTCCATGTTGTTTCCATGTAGGGGACGCTGGCTATCCCAACATGCCATGGCTGATCACACCTCTCCGCAACCCCAGCACGCCGGCCCAGCTCCGCTACAACACCGCCCATGGCCGGACAAGGCGAGTGATAGAGAGGACGTTTGGCCTCCTGAAGAGCCGCTTCAGGTGCCTACACAGGACCGGCGGCGCCCTCCCATATGCACCGCTGAAGGTCTGCAAAATCTTCATGGTCTGCTGCATGCTGCACAACATGGCAGTTGAGAAGGCTTTGCCACTCATCCTGGATCAAGATGATCAGGACCATCCACCCGTGGAGGACGCAGGGCTTGGCGATGGGGCTAGTGATGTGGAGGATGTGGAGCCGCAACGGGACATCCGGAGTGGGCTCATACGCGACTTCTTTGCTTAGTGGTGAGTTACAGTGTCTGAGTGTGCACGCATTGGTCCTTGTGTGGCATGTGTTGCAATGTGTGTGTCCATCTGCATGTATGCCACGTGAGTCAGAGGTGTGTTTGGATGTGTCACTCGAGTGATGGTGCCAATGATGAATGTCTTACCGGACTCATAATTGTGACCTAGCATGTTGTCATCCTTATATGTGTCGAGTACATGCACATGCAAGTGGATGTGCTTCTTGTGGATGACTTCTTGTGTGTCTCACATCCACAGGTACTTGTGCATGCCGTCTGCTGGTTGCATTGTTGTGGCACTGCTATTCCTCATGGACATGTCATCGTGTGCTGACTCAGCGTTACACGCATGGACAAGTTAGGAAGTCTCCTTAAGGTAAGGGATGCATCAGGGGTGTTGTGGGGGTGGCAGTTGTTTACAATGTGTGCACACTGCTCCTGTCGATGTTTGGTTCCTCTGCAGACATGTAGCATCACCATGGGACACATGACATGGATCTAGGTTCACCTGATTAGATGGTCCGACTTGTTGACACTCATCTGTGATGGTATAGTGGATTGTGATGACGGCATCAATGTGTGTAACACTGCCCTTGGAAACATACGATTTGCATTGGCTTGACATGGTGTGGGTCTACCACATCAGGGGATCAATGGTGTATGGCAGCCTCTCCGTGAGCAGCAGGGGGTGTTTAGCTGTTGCCCGACACTTGTGTGCCAGTGCCATGGATTTCAAGCATATGTGGTGCAGAAGGGGGGTGCCAGTGTTGGACCCACATGTTACTCCACATGACCTGTGTATGTGTAATCGGAGTTTGCTTTGCATTCCGGAATACATGACAAATAAAGGTGTCCCTCTGCCTCCAAGGTGCCTATTCTCAGTCAATGCTGGTGTGTTGTCACGGTGCATACGCCATGTGTGGCATAGTCCTCAGTGATGGTGCCTATGTGTCTATGTGTAGAGTAGCAAGATGCAAGCTGTTTGTCAGGGATTAGAATCTGTATTGTGCATGATGTCCATGACTGTGTAGGTATTGTGACATGTGCCATCCCCATGCATCCAACGTTGGCCAGGCCTACATTCTCTGCTTCCACCTGACTCAAGCTTGCAGGACATGGTTCTGCCACCTGTCTACACATACCTGGGAGCCCCCCCGGACACTCCACTTGATCCCTGACCTCTGCGCATGACTGTTGCTGTACTCCATATGTCTGTCGGCACGGTTGTGCGCCCACCCCCTGAGCTGGCTGTGCCCATCACGGGTGTGTATGGTGCTCCATGTCTGTCTTGGCTACTACATTGTGACCCATGTGTGTCCTGTGCCAGACTCAGGCCCCAGGGTATGGATCGTTGAAGTCATATGAACACTCAGGCATGGTTAGACTTTACGACACACATGTAATGGAATAATGCAAAATGTAGGCATCATCTCTTGATTGTGAAAATATTTATTTGGGTTGGGGTACGTGTTGGGGGGGGATGACAAGAGGTGCTTTCCGGGTGTGTAGAATCCAAAGTTCACTGGGGGAGTTGGTATCCTTGCCATTGGGAATCATCAGAGTCCATGCCACAGTCTTTGTCAACATTGGTCAGACTGTGACCAGCAAGTCCATGTGGCAGAGAATGTCATTTGATGATGTGCTGCTGTTGGGCCAGGGCGCCAGGTGCCAGGCCAGGTGTCCTGGGAGATGGTGCTGTTGCGCTGACCCTCACGGTCTTTTCCGTGGACGACCCGCCCTCCTGCGGGAACCCTCAGAAGCAGGCCGTGACGATGCTTGGGAAGCTCCGTTGGATGTATCCTCCTCCTCCTGATCCCTCCCTGTGGGTGGTGATGTTCTTCGCCTGGTGGCACAGGGAGGGTTGCCCATGTTGTCGGCTATCCGACGGAGTGAACGGTTTATTCCCGTGAGCACCGTCACGAGCTCAGCCTGTCTGTCCTCCATCCGTCCTTGGTGTCGCTGTTGACAGGCATGTTGCTCCGCATGTTGCTGGGCCTGCTGGGTCTTGATCTCCTCGAGGGTCCCCTTCATCTCGTTGAGGGTGGACACAACCTGGCTCATGCCCGTGGTGTCCTGCTGGTATGTGTTCAGGATGTTTCTTACATGGGAATATACCGGTTCCCCAGCCAACTGGTCAGGCTCGCGCCTCCGCCGTCCTCCACTCCCACCACCCCTGCCCACTTGCGCCTGGCCTGCCCTTGTGGGCACATCGGGTCTCCGGGACCCCTGAGGGATGGCATTTGCGTTGTCGCCTGCCTCCTCCTGGGTGCCCGGTGCACCGTGTCCCTCCTGGTCAGACTGGCTGCGTTGTGGTGGTGGGGCAGGGGTCCTGGTTGTCTCCTGGGATGTGGCAGGAGTGGGGGTGGTGGTTGGCCCAGTTGTACCTGACGCAGGTGCTGCAGGTGGTTGGACACCAGAGGGGCCAGGTTGGTCGGGGTCGTCCACAGAGTGGTGAGAGTCGTCGCTGGCGGTGAGATCGTCGTCCCGCAGAGCCTGGTCCTGTGAGTCTTCCCCCCCCAGTGTTGGGGGGAGATCGACGATGTTGACCTGTGTGTGAGAGAGAAAATGTTATTTTTGTTCCATGCTACATCCATGTTTCATTCGTGACGAACTTGGCACAGTTCTTCTGGGTATTTGGATATGTCTTGAATTCCACTCACAGTGCACTTGTGCATGGGTATGTCCCTTGGACACAGCTTTAGAGACTTTACCTATTTGTGACACTGTCTCACTTGCTGCGTCAATTGTGACTGCAGTCAGTAGTGGGCAGGTGTGGCGAGGCATGCATTGGCGCATTCCGTGTTGCACTGTACGTGGGCAAATGGAGTTGTTCCACACACTTAGATGATGCAGGTAGCTGGTGTTGTGCTAGTGCACAGGTTGACACATGGCCCAGTGTTTTGCCATGGGGAAGAGAGGGGGATTCAGGCACTGGCCACCCTTGTGAACATGCACGCAGTCCACCTGTGGACGAGCAGACATTCCCACACCACCCAAGGGTGAATTGTACTCCCTGTGTGTCCCTCCCTCTCTGTCCCCCTCTCCCTCCCTCCCTGTGTCAGCCTCCTCCCTCTGTCCGTCTCCCTGTGTCTCCCTCCCTCTCTGTGGTTGTATGACATAATTTCGAAAGACAAAAATTCGACCTACAAAAATATCGCAACAAAAATATCGTGGTCAAGAATATTGACATCCTATCTACAACATGGTAAGTACAAAAATATCGATAATTTAATATCGATGTCAAAAATATCGTTATTTAAAAATATTGTTTTTTTTTTTAGTTTAAAAATATATGTAAAATAAACCAAATAATACTTATAAATCAAAGAAACATAATTAAATATCTTTTATAATATGTAAAATTTATAATAAATATATATAATTAAATAAAACTTTAATTAAACATATATAAATAATATTGAATATATACACTTACTTAATAATTACTTCTAATAATAATTTCTGTAACATATAAATTATTAAATATGTATTTAAATTACCAATACATCTATACACATAAAACAATAACATTAATAAATATTAAATAATTACATATATCAAATAATAATCAATTTTTAATTTGAATAATTTTTATTATTAATTATATATTACAATAGCTAAAATATTACAAAACATATTAAATATCAGACACAATAAAACTACTAGTCCAACTCCAACAAAAACAACAGTAAGGAAAATGTTGGATAGCGTAGGGGTAAAAATAACTATTCCAACTCCCGAGAGTGCAACAATAGGGAAAACATTGGATAGCGTAGGGGTAAAAATTACTATTCCAACTCCAAAGAGTGCAACAGTAGGGAAAGCGTTGGATAGCGTAGGGGTAAAAATTACTATTCCAACTCCAGAGAGTGCAATAGTAGGGAAAGTGTTGGATAGCGTAAGGGTAAAAATTACTATTCCCACTCCAGAGAGTGCAATAGTAGGGAAAGTGTTGGATAGCGTAAGGGTAAAAATTACTATTCCGACTCCAGACAGTGCAACAGTAGGGAAAACGTTGGATAGCGTAGGGGTACAAATAACTATTCCAACTCCAAAGAGTGCAACAGTAGGGAAAGCGTTGGATAGCGTAGGGGTAAAAATTACTATTCCAACTCCAGAGAGTGCAATAGTAGGTAAAGTGTTGGATAGCGTAAGGGTAAAAATTACTATTCCAACTCCAGACAGTGCAACAGTAGGGAAAACGTTGGATAGCGTAGGGGTACAAATAACTATTCCAACTCCAAAGAGTGCAACAGTAGGGAATGCGTTGGATAGCGTAGGGGTAAAAATTACTATTCCAACTCCAGAGAGTGCAATAGTAGGGAAAGTGTTGGATAGCGTAAGGGTAAAAATTGCTATTCCCACTCCAGAGAGTGCAATAGTATGGTAAGTGTTGGATAGCGTAAGGGTAAAAATTACTATTCCCACTCCAGACAGTGCAACAGTAGGGAAAACGTTGGATAGCGTAGGGGTACAAATAACTATTCCAACTCCAAAGAGTGCAACAGTAGGGAAAACGTTGGATAGCGTAGGGGTAAAAATTACTATTCCAATTCCAGAGAGTGCAATAGTAGGGAAAGTGTTGGATAGCGTAAGGGTAACATTTACTATTCCCACTCCAGAGAGTGCAATAGTAGGAAAGTGTTGGATAGCATATGGGTAAAGATTACTATTCCCACTCCAGACAGTGCAACAGTAGAGAAAACATTGGATAGTGTAGGGGTAAAAATAACTATTCCAACTCCAAAGAGTGCAACAGTAGGGAAAGCGCTGGATAGCGTCGGGGTAAAAATTACTATTCCCACTCCAAAGAGTGCAACAGTAGGGAAAGCACTAGATAGCACAGTGATTCTATGAACATTATAACCAATTCAATAATTTGTTATAAAAAATTAGCATGTTAACAATGTATTTTAAATATAATTATTATTAAATACCAATTATGTAAAATAAATATTTAAATAAATAACTTTAAATTATATCCCACATTATTCCCCCTTTAACACACAACACACTACACATACAAAATACGCAATAGATTTAAATATCAATTTATCTCTTATTTACAATTAATAATACATTCTTTATAATTAATATAGTTATTAATTGACTAATTAATACATATTAACTACGAAATTACTAATATTCACTTATTAATTAACAATACATTAATTAGCAATAATAACAAATAAAATAAAATAATAAATTATTTATATCTACTATATTTAACTAACTAATAACAATTAATTAATAATGATTACAAATAAATAAAAAATATCATTATTTATTTTATTTTAATTACATCCCACCCTATTCCCCTATAAACCCACAACCCACTACACATAAAAATTCACATAATTAATTTAATTATCAATTAATCACTTAATAAAATTAAATCACCAATTAATTACTAATTAACAATTAATTAATTAACAATAACAATCAATAAATATTAATAATAAACTAATTATAATGTATATAATTAACCAATTAATAAAATAATTTTACAATTAATAATTAATTAACAATTAATTAATCAATTAATATTATTAATTACCAATTATTTATTAATTACCAATTAATTATTCATAAATACCAATTAAACAATACATATTAATTAATTAATTATAATTATATTACTTCCCACCCTATTCCCCTTTTAACCCACAACCCGCTCTGATACTAAAACGCTAAATTAAATTTAAAATAATTATTAATCTATAAACATTTATTTTCAAATGTATTAAAATACATTACAATAATCTTTAACATACAAATAAAATACATATTAAATTACATTACACTAAATAAATATCGATATTATTGATATCGAAATTTTTGCCTACGATATTACTTACATCGATATTAATTACTTCGATATTATTGACTTCGATATTACTTACCTTGGGATCGATATTCTGTCCATCGATATTCTTGACTTCGATATTCTGTACCTACGATATTAAAAACACGATATTATTGTAGGTCGAAATTTAAAACTCGATATTTTGGCTAAACACCCCTCTCTGTCCCCCTCTCCCTTCCTCCCTCCCTGTGTCAGCCTCCTCCCTCTGTCCGTCTCCCTGTGTCTCCCTCCCTCTCTCTCCCCCTCTCCCTCCCTCCCTGTGTCAGCCTCCTCCCTCTGTCCGTCTCCCTGTGTCTCCCTCCCTCTCTCTCCCCTCTCCCTCCCTGTGTCTGTCACCCTCTGTCCCCTCAGCCCAGCTTCCTAGGCACACACATTTTGCAAGTCTTTGAATGGCCCTTGGCTTGTTCATGTGAGTTAGTTTCTGATCTCCAGGCACCCATTGGGTGTAGTGTCTGTGTCTGCGCTGCTGCTGTGGTGGTGTGTGCTGCCACTCTTTCACAGTGTTGGCTGTTCATTGGCTGCTGTTATGTGCAACATGTTCCATTACACCCATGTCTTCATGCAAGGCGTCACCATTTGCAGGCAAGTCTTTACTGTGTGGGGACATACTGTTTGTCTGGCTGTGACCTAGGCCATATGGGCTGAGGGCATTGTTGTCTGCTTGTGAGTTGCACTATGTGATTTTTGAGGCCCACACTCCCGCCATCTGGGTTACCGTGTCTTGTGTTGTTGTTTTTTGTGGCCTGTGACTTGGCATTGTGTTGCTGGGTGGATGGGGCATGGTGGCGCTAGTGGTATGTGCGTGTTTTTGGAGTGTGGTTGAGTCAGGCGATATCTTTGGGGTGGTTGCGTGCATGATTGTGAGTTTGGTTGTGGATGGCATTCCCCCCATGTGAGGTGAGTTGTTTGTGTACTCACCAGGCTCTCGGAGTCCTTCTACTCCGTGCACTCCCACCGGCGGCAGCGTGGCCATCACCCTCTCCTCCCAGGGATGGTATTGTACGAGTCTGCGGGGCGGCCCTCCTCCAGTGATGTTGGCATAGTTGCGCTCCTCCGTCATTTTGGCTCGGACCCGCCTCCGCAGATCGTACCACCTGGCTTGGCATTCATGCCTGGTCCTTCTGGTGGCCCCAACAGCATTCACAGCATCGACAACTGTCTGCCACATGGCTGATTTTTCGTGGATGCTGGTCTGTCTGACCAATGTTCCAAAGAGGTATGGCTCGACTCTGATGATTTCGTCGACAAGGGTCTCCAACTCTGCGCTAGTGAACTTTGGATTCTTGTTAGTGGGCATGGTGAGGGGTGTGGGTGTGGATGGTTGTGGGGTGTATGGGTGTGGATGGTTGTGGGTGTGTGGGTGTGGTTGTGAAGGTGTGTGCCTGAATGTGATGTGGGTGTGTTTGTGAAGGTGGTTGTGTGAAGGTGTGCAGGTGTAAGGTGTAGTGGAGGTTGTAGTATGGTGCAGTTGTTTGTCTGTGTGGTCTGGCAGCAGTGGGTCTGTTGCAAAGGATCATGGTTTGTGTGTGTTGGGCCTTTTTATTGGTCCATTTGTGGGTGTGGCTGTGTTTGAACTTTGGGTGGGTGTGTTATAAGGAGTGGTTGTGTTTTGGGCCTCTGTTTAGGTGTTTGGCAGTTGCTGGTCAGTGAATAGGTTGTATTTTGGCTTGTTGGACATGTTTTGTGGCTTTGTGCAATTCTAATTGAGTCTTCTTGTGTTGTTTTGCTTTGTCCTGGTTGTGTACGAGTGTTTTTAGCGTCTGTACGGTGCGTACATCGGCCATTTTGTTGTACAGTGCTGTCCTTTGCTCTGGCTTGATGCGACTCGTACATGCGCGATGTTGGGTGAGGGTGCTGGTGTTGGGGCCTGAGGTACGCTCCGTACATACACTGTTGGGGTGTGGGTACGGTCCGTACGTATGAGGGTGGGGGTACGCTCCATACATACGGGGGGGGTACGGGCCGTACGTACACTGTTGGGGTGGGGGTACGCTCCATACATACGGGGGTGGTGGTACGGTCCGTACGTACACAGTTGGGGTGGGTGTACGCTCCATACATATGGGGGTGGGGGTACGGTCCGTACGTACACTGTTGGGGTGGGGGTACGGTCCGTACGTATGGGGGTGGGGGTACGCTCCATACATACGCGGGTGGGAGTACGGTCCGTACATACACTGTTGGGGTGGAGGTACGCTCCAGACATACGCGGGTGGGGGTACGGTCCGTACATACACTGTTGGGGTGGGGGTACGGTCCGTACATACGGGGGTGGGGGTACGCTCCATACATACGGGGGTGGGGGTACGGGCCGTACGTACACTGTTGGGGTGGAGGTACGCTCCATACATACGGGGGTGGTGGTACGGTCTGTACGTACACTGTTGGGGTGGGGGTACGCTCCATACATACAGGGGTGGGGGTACGGTCCGTACGTACACTGTTGGGGTGGAGGTACGCTCCATACATACGGGGGTGGTGGTACGGTCCGTACATACACTGTTGGGGTGGGGGTACGGTCCGTACGTACGGGGGTGGGGGTACGCTCCATACATACGGGGGTGTGGGTACGGGCCGTACGTACACTGTTGGGGTGGGGGTACGCTCCATACATACGGGGGTGGTGGTACGGTCCGTACGTACACAGTTGGGGTGGGTGTACGCTCCATACATATGGGGGTGGGGGTACGGTCCGTACGTACACTGTTGGGGTGGGGGTACGGTCCGTACGTACGGGGTTGGGGGTACACTCCATACATACGCGGGTGGGGGTACGGTCCGTACATACACTGTTGGGGTGGAGGTACGCTCCATACATACGCGGGTGGGGGTACGGTCCGTACGTACACTGTTGGGGTGGGGGTACAGTCCGTACGTACGGGGGTGGGGGTACGCTCCATACATACGGGGGTGGGGGTACGGGCCGTACGTACACTGTTGGGGTGGAGGTACGCTCCATACATACGGGGGTGGTGGTACGGTCCGTACGTACACTGTTGGGGTGGGGGTACGCTCCATACATACGGGGGTGGGGGTACGGTCCGTACGTACACTGTTGGGGTGGAGGTACGCTCCATACATACGGGGGTGGTGGTACGGTCCGTACATACACTGTTGGGGTGGGGGTACGTTCCATACATACGGGGTGGTGATACGGTCCGTACGTACACTGTTGGCGTGGAGGTACGCTCCATACATACGCGGGTGGGGGTACGGTCTGTACGTACACTGTTGGGGTGGGGGTACGGTCCGTACATACGCGGGTTGGGGGTACGGTCCGTACATACACTGTTGGGTTGGAGGTACGCTCCATACATACGCGGGTGGGGGTACGGTCCGTACGTACACTGTTGGGGTGGGGGTACGGTCCATACGTACTGGGGTGGGGGTACGCTCCATACATACACGGGTGGGGGTACGGTCCGTACATACACTGTTGGGGTGGAGGTACGCTCCATACATACGCGGGTGGGGGTACGGTCCGTACGTACACTGTTGGGGTGGGGGTATGGTCCGTACGTACGGGGGTGGGGGTACGCTCCATACATACGCGGGTGGGGGTTCGGTCCGTACATACACTGTTGGGGTGGAGGTACGCTCCATACATATGCGGGTGGGGGTACGGTCCGTACGTACACTGTTGGGGTGGGGGTACGGTCCGTACATACGGGGGTGGGGGTACGCTCCATACATACGGGGTGGGGGTACGGTCCGTACATACACTGTTGGGGTGGGGGTACAGTCCGTATGTACAGGGGTGGGGGTACGCTCCATACATACGTGGGTGGGGGTACGCTCCATACATACACTGTTGGGGTGGAGGTACGCTCCATACATACGGGGTGGTGGTACGGTCCGTACGTACACTGTTGGGGTGGGGGTACGGTCCGTACGTACGGGAGTGTACATGCACAGGTGGGGGTTCGGCACGTACATACGAGGGCTGGGGGGGGTTTGGTACGTACATACGGGGGCTGGGGGGTGTTCTGAGCGTACATACGGGTGCTGGGGGTGGGGGTTCGCCACGTACATATGGGGGTTGGGGGGGTTCTGAGCGTACATACGGGGCTGGGGGGGTGTTCTGAGCATACGTACGGGGGCTGGGGGGTTGTTCGGCGCTTATGCGGGCACATGTCTCCATGGTTGCTATGGGAGTTCGGTGCGGACGGTGTTTTACCCATACGGTTGTAAAATCAGACGCCCGGAACGGATCGTACTTGCGCGTTCGGAATTCACTTTTGACATTTGTACGGTAAATCGTCCGGGGACGTGTCGGACACATTTTCCGACCCGAGGACGTGTGGGGAATATTTCCCAATGCGAGTCGTATGGACTTTTTCCCATACGAATCGTACTTGGCAGTTTGTACGGCACTTGTACGATTCGTACGGTAAAAATACCGGATGCGAGTCGTACAGGGAAATTTTTTAACGGATCGGAATCGGCACCAATATGTTCCAACATCCATGGATGGTTTAAAAATAACGCTGTTCAGACATTTTCTTGGTGCCAGCAGTTGAAAAAAAAATCTAATACTGCCCGTTTACTCCATGTGGCATGCAGTGCATAACTGAATCCATAACGTGCCTCCCATCAATATATTTCCCAATGACTTCAGATAGTTTCAGGCAGGTTAACACGCAAAGTCCAATAGTTTGTAGGTTGGCAGGTTTCAAACATCAGGTAATTTAAATAGCTTCAGTTCAAAATCACACAGCAAAAAACGTTCATTTTATGCCGTCTGTAGGCATGACTCCCCTATGTGCCTTTCTTAACTGCACAGGCAGGTTTCAAGCCACCCAAGCCACTTAATGTCTAACGCCTAACACATACCTTTGTGGACTGTCTGATGGAAAAGACCCCGGTCGGGCATCCAAGGCGTTGCGCAGGCATAATTTCAGGCTTCTTTTCAGACACTGGCCAACTTCTTTTAGTTCCTTCTTTCAGTTCCTTGTTTCTTGGTTCTTCTCGCGTGGTTCTTTTAAAAATCGTCGCCATTTTTGTAACTGAAGAAAAGTAGCGCATTCATAAATAGACCAGGTGCCAGAGATGTATTTAGGTAGATTTATTGTTCATGTAAGATGGTACAGGATTGCCCCACCGGGAGCAGCATCCTGCTGCTCAGCCCCATTCAATCTAACTGATCACTGTTTCAAAGCATGCACACACTCCCAACATTCCATGACATCACACTCATGCAGGCTGAGCAGCCAGGACTTGGAAATATAGGATATAACAGTATCTTAAACATTTCATTTTTATTTATGTGCTGTTCTCAGGTTTCATACCTGTATACCTTAAACAATATACAAGTATGAAGCTTCATCGTTGAACAGCAGGTGAAAAAACAATCATATAGATTGTAGAAAAAAAACAGAACACAGTATAACACTGTAAATATAACATACTATGCATGCATTCACTACAAGCTGTAACAAAAAAATGTTACTTGTACCAACTCAACTACTGTAAATAAACATATCCCCAAAAAAACATTAAATAATGTTCAAGCAGTCCATTTAATTAAGACATTACCCTTAGTAGGCCGAATGATCTCTTAAAGACTAAACCGTTTTTTAAAGATAAAGAAAAGTTATGAATTTGGAAGTTTAAAAGGCAGTTTAATGTTAAATATCAGGTTACTGTCACTGTGCTCCGTCCATTTCTTTAGAGTTTTTAAGTACGCAGTGTTGTGTCCTGAAGTTTTATGTACTTCTTCATGAGTTTTTTGCTCGTTCTTCCAGAAACTGAAACTTGTCTGGCTTTAAAGTTTGAAATGACAGGGCCTGATTCACAGAACTAACTTAAGACAAAATCCTAAACTTTCTACCATTTTCGTATTCACAGAAGGCACTTACTCATTTTGGTATTCACAGAAGGCACTTATTCATTTCGGTATTCACAGAAGTTAGGAGTCCTAACTTTAGGACTCCTAAATGCCTTCTGTGAATACCGAAAGTCTTAAAATTAGGATTTTTCTCAATTTAGTAGTCCTAAATTTAGGACTCCTAACTTTAGGACTCCTAAATGCCTTCTGTGAATACCGAAAGCCTTAAAATTAGGATTTTTCTCAGTTTAGTAGTAGTATAGTAGGACTCCTAACTTTAGGACTCCTAAATGCCTTCTGTGAATACCGAAAGTCTTAAAATTGGGATTTTTCTCAATTTAGTAGTCCTAAATTTAGACTTAGGACTACTAAATTGAGAAAAATCCTAATTTTAAGACTTTCGGTATTCACAGAAGGCATTTAGGGGTCCTAAAGTTAGGAGTCCTAACTATACTACTACTAAACAGAGAAAAATCCTAATTTTAAGACTTTCGGTATTCACAGAAGGCATTTAGGAGTCCTAAAGTTAGGACTCCTAATTTCTGTGAATACCGAAATGAGTAAGTGCCTTCTGTGAATACCAAAATGAGTAAGTGCCTTCTGTGAATACCAAAATGGTAGTAAGTTTAGGATTTTGTCTTAAGTTAGTTCTGTGAATCGGGCCCTCAGTTTGTATTTTTGATCCATCTACTCTACATCATTGAACCATCAATTTAATGTATTTACCACTTCTGTGTATCTGGTATGTAGACATAAATCAGATCTACAATTTGGACAGGTCATGTTCCAGTTTGCATTTCTTATCAGGTTGTCAAATGGTACAGTTTTCAAATCTGGTTATGTTACAAAAATAAACCTTTCAGAATTTATATTAGTAGTAGATGTAAACGAGAAATACAAATAATCAAGATCCCATTTGTAGCTTAGACCACATAACTCACTTCTTTTTGTTACAAGAGTCCAAGGATAACCATAATAAACTCTTGTGTGTCTTGCTGACAGTTCTGAGAAGATAGTACTCCCGAAGCAGAATGTAGTATATTCCTACCACTATGTAAACGTTGGAGCACACAATATAGTTCTGAGAAGAACCTGCTGCCTCCTTTATGCTAAATTGAATTTACTAGATGTGGTAAAAGTCTACATTCAGAGCTAGATTAGCATAGCAGTTGAAACAATTTTTATTTTCCAGCTGAAACCCTTCAGCAGTCCTAGATACAGCTTTTTCCATAGAATCCAAATTTGCTTCCTATATCTCAGTCAGCAGTATTGTTACTCCATTTTACTGATAGCTGTTAATTCAAAGATTTCCCTTTTTTTTTTAGCAATTCTTCATTGACATTGTTGCACTCTTGAAGTATAGGCATTAAACAGAGCATTAATTTTCCAACTTCAATCAAATTAAACATGCGCTTTGCTGGTGTCTGGTTGGAGGAGATTCGTTTTTTTGATCAGTCAACAGTAAGCTAATCTTACCTTCCTTGGTCAGAACCCCAACTCTGATGTCCTTCATAATATTTCCATATACCTCATCAGACACTTGACACATATTTTTCAACAGTTCATTGTATTTGAAATTCAGACATATGTTTTCATTTCTAGTCCCTCCTAATGCATTATATGTTTGTTCATATAAAAGGGTCTTGAAAACAGGTTCTCCTTTCACAGGGGTTAGCTGCAGGAGGTCACTATACACAACTAAATGCTTTCCGCTGAAAAGAACACCATACTTTGCTCCTAAAATGTGTTGCATTCATAAGTGAATGCAAGCAAGCATTGAGACCATGCTTACCTCATCAATGATTGAAAGCTTTTTTTCTTCAAAAACTCTTGCCATCTCATGACCTGATTCACCAGATAACTTCTGGTTTCCCAGTTTATTATCATGTTCCATAGGTAACATTAGTAGTCGATGTAGAGTAATTCCTTTGAAATTTGTGTGCAGCTAATCCTGTGAGGGCTGTCCCTACACATGACACATTTGATTGTGTTATCCTCTTTAGGTAAGCGATCAGCACTTTAATTAAAAAATTATCCAAGTTCCAGCTTGGCCACAAATATATAATAAAATTGGATGTAAAGGAAAAGCAATTGCAATCTCTGTCTCCTTTACTTCCATATAAATGTCTTTATGTTCATTGTTGAGTTGTGCAGCTGACTGTTCCAGATCTTCAGTTTCCTGTCAAACTTGTTCAACTGCAGTTTCCACCTCGTTTGTTGTGATTGCAGCTTTATTTTGAATAATGCCTGCTCCAAGAGGATCCTGACTCTTGTGGAATCTCATCACTTAGCATTTGCATATCATTTTGAGAGACTGAACACTGAAAACTGTTTTTTAAATCATTAAATGAATCCCCATAGCAATCACACCCTTCAAGTATTTCAAATTTTGCATGCCAAGGTTTGAAAAGTTGAAGAAGAGCCTAATGCAAACACTATCCTTTCTCTTGAGATTGGCAGCTACATTTCCTGTGGTTAATGAAATTTCCCTTTGAATATTTGCTAAACAACCATCACAGACAAGAACAGCAAATTTTCCTTCTTCTATGTTTTCTTCTACATTGCTTCTGTACCTGTATTACTGAAAAATGTCATATAGGCACATGTTTTCCAAGTGCAAACTTCTTCTTGGGTAGTGTGCATTCAATATACTTATTTTTACTGTCTGTACTTTCATGATCAAACTCTGCTAGATACTGAATTTCCGTAAAACACTTTAATACTATGTTTTGTACTTGCAAGTCCTAAACTTACCCAAACTATTTCCCTTGACTTAAAATATAAACTTGCCAAGCTCAACTTGTCTGAGCATTCAGAACAACTAATCTCCCTATGCAACAATATTTTTAAACTGAAGCTGTACAACTTTTTTGTAAGACTTTTTCTGCGCTAATCTCGTGCCACATCTCTTTCATCTCAGTCTTCTCCAATTTGGAAAATATGGAGTGACATATCAAGCAACAACAATAAAGTCTGCAACAAATTGCATGTCCATGTTTTCATTCCACATTTTCAGAAAGACTGCATTGTAATCATTAATGTGTTTGGATGCCTATTTTCTCCTTAGATTGTATGTGTTTTTGGTGACTTACGTGCTACTGCAGACAAAAAGCTGTTCATTCTTCCTTTTGAAATAACAGGTCATGGGAATCTAAAACGACTTCTTGTGCAAAGCTTACTTTTAATTTTCTACGGCAGAGTTTGAAAATGGTGGGACATATCTGGCTATCAGTGCTAGATTCAAGCTAGCCTGGATGATGAGGGATAATACACCGAAACCTATTCCAGGATGCTTTTTTCTGGTCCAGGGAGGACCGGGCTTTGCTGTTCGGGCTAAACTGTTCCCATGAGGAACAGGGTCAAGACTGATTTGCATATCGCTACGTCTAGACTGTGGTAGCATGGTGAGCAAAAGAATGATGGATTTAGCCTAAATCTTTTGACTGAGTGTGAATGTATGATTCATTCAGCATTCCGTCCATCATTTGTTTGCTTAACACTTCAAAAAATATCTAGGCACTCATTTACAAAGAATTGGAGTAGGAAAGCACCGCAAGTCTTTTTGCTGCGCTCCCCTATGCCTATTCGAAAGGACCTGAATACACCATATTTACAGGATATGATACATTCCTGTTCTTGTAGCCAGCACCAGTGCACAATTTGCAGCTGAGCTCTAACGAAGGTACCCTGTGTTGTTGGCATGATTAATATTATTCAGGAGGGGACACCTTCCTGTATAAAAACAATTATGAGAGGCATTTTCCTCTGTATTTTTATATTGCAGAATGCAGCACATGTGAAAAGAAGAAACAACGAGGACAAATGAAAACATTTCTCCCCATTACACCTGCTCTGGGGAGCATATGGTCTTGGGGCAGCTCCAGGTGTATGCGATTCCGTAATTCACGAGGCAGCGTTATTCATGGGTGTTGCATAGGAACACCCACAGCAATACCCATGGAATGCCTCCTTGATACAGAGTAGGGCAATGCAGCACTTTGTGCTGCCTTCCCTTACTCCAAATCTATGAGGTCAGTCAAAGAAAAGCAGTGGACTTTGCGTCGCATCATGGGTATGATTAAGAGGCCTCTGCCACTGAAGCATCAAAAATTGACTCTCTGGCTATGCAGGCCTCTTGTAAATGAGTCCACTTATACCTAATTGCCACTTGTTACAGACTACTTCTTTTCATGTATTTCTACACAGATATGGCAGACGAAAAATGCTCATGGTGTCCTCGGTGACCTCATTGGTGTTCGGGATAGCGGCCACAGCTTCTATCAATTACCCCATGCATGCAGTTTTCCGGTCTCTTTCTGGAGTCTCACTTTCTGGAATTTCGATCATATCATTGGTTTTAGGTTAGTAAAGTTTTGACTACCTGTAGAATGTTTTACTTTACAAGTAATGTACTTACAACAGTTCAGTCTTAATCATATTAATATTTGTGCAACTGAGGTAAGTCGAACTTATATAAACTTCTAAAAACCCAACCACTTATAAATTCACCCAGGCACTCTCATTGTTGTACTCTAATCATTCAGTCAGTACCCAAGTACTCATGCAGTGAGCCAGGCCTCAGCACATGGACTGCTTCAAATGCCTATCCACTATGCATGTAGTCCTGTAACCACCTACACACTTGCCTTTCATACCTTCAATTCCCCAGTCAGTATCCATACACTCCAGCAAACACCCTGTCACTCCCCTTGTACTCCTCCAGGAACCCATTCAGCACCATGTACTAATCCATTCAATCCGCCAAAACCCAACCACTTTTAAATTCACTTAGGCATGCTCCTTCAAGTACTCTAATCATTCAGTCAGTCCCCAAGGACTCATCCAGTGACCCAGGCCTTAGCACATGGACTACTTCAAACTCCTATCCACTATGCATGCAGTCCTCTAACTTCTAAGACATGTATCCCAATGTCTAACTTATCAGACTCTTTAGCATTATATAGCAAGTGTTGGATGGGCCCCTTCCACATAAAGGATGTAGCTTCAACATGACACCTCACCACCACCACATTGCTCATCATGTCTTCATTATCGTAGTTTTTAAGAAAGTAAAGCAATAGAAATGTTGATGGGTTGTAAGAAGTGGGACGAGAAAGATTGAGTTGAAGTCACAGTAATATTGGCAGGTAATCAAAACATTACCTCTTTGGTATTTTCCTTTCTCCGAGCACACAGCTAATGAGGGATATACCCAAAGTAGGCACATGCTTCTTCAATAAATTTCAAACCACTGTTAGCCAGAACATGCATGATTTTGCTTAGGTCATGATGAACAAGGCTAGGTCTAAAAAAAATAAATTTATGAGAAAAGTAGAGCAGCCTATTGTTACAGCATGAACGTCCAATAAGTAATCATTGATAAATGTGGTGGATACATCAAATGCTGCTCTCCAGATCTGCTGTAGGAAAGGTCTTTGCAAATCAACCCTGGGGGCTAATGTGACCCTAGAGAAGCATCTCTCGACAGTTAGAGGACTTGGTAGTTTCACCATCATAGGTCAATGAAATAGCTGCTCTGAGTCGGCAATGCACAGTTGAGGCTCGCTACTCAAAAATTAACATAGAGTGAATGGGACTGCCTGAATTCCGATGCAGGATTAATATAGACTATCACGGTTCTCCAAGCATCCAAAGCAATTAAAGACCAGCTGCTTGAGCTGCAATGAAAGAGCATCAGGAAACTCTGGTGGCCTCACTCGCTGACAAGGTGTAAGTCACAGAAATCTGTCCTCCTGCTTAAAAGGTGTGTCAAGAAGTCCACAAGAAGACCTTTTGAAAGAAGATCTATGGTTTTATCTTTCTCACTGGGAGGCATTCTCACTGGTGCTCCACATTCTAAATTGGTACAGTGCAAAGTGGCTTATGGATGGATTTGCTTATACCTCAGACAATTGGCGCTAACATTTAAGAAGACTTCCCTGTCGGGTCATTGACAGCAGCTGTCTTCATCAAGATAAGTGGGTTCCAATAAAAGAAATAAGATTGTCACATTGGGCATAAACCCTAATCCCTGCTTGAAAAATCATCAGTCCAGAAGTGTTCTTACCTGGTCGTTTGCTGATTAAAGAACACAATTACCTTTGGTGCTAGGTTGATATTATATTTACCAGGAATATGATATTAGCTGATAATTGGTGAGGGCTCTAATGCCTAGAAATGACACACAACAATTCAATAGCCTAGAAGCAAATTCATCTATTTCTGATAGTATTCCTTAGTGTGGTCTAAAATTCTGTGAAGGTTGTGATCTTTGAACCCGAGGATAAGAGGCCATGAGGCCAAGGTTAAACTCTGTTGGTAACACTCAAAGGTGAGTGTAACTCTTGACCTTGCAGCATTACCTAAGGGAAGCCCTAGCACGAAGAGGAAAAAAAAGATTAATGATGGTAGCAGTGTGAGAAATTACGTTTTTGGTGTATTGGGATGTGAGCCCTGGTCAAGCAAAAACCACAATCCCTTGCAGGTTGAACCACTAAAAGTCACTACATTAAACTGGGCTTAACCCTGGGTAGCTTGGCACAAAAAACAGTCAGACTTTAGTTAGAGGCAATATTTTAAAGTTCTTATGTTATGTTAAACTCCATTTATAACGCGCATGGAGACTCTGAAGTGTCCCGGCGTGGAAGCCAAATAAAGGAGACAGATGGGCGCAGACCGGGGCTAGGTGGTTACTTGAAAAGCAAGGTTTTTAGCTGCTTTTTGAACAGCTGATGTTCCGAAGCTCAAAGGGCAGGGCATTCCATGCCTTGGCTGCTCTGACACAGAGGGAGCCACCTCCCGTTCTAAAAAGGCGGTACGTGGGTATAACAGCGAGGCATTGCCCCGTGGAGCGGAGATGTTTGGGAGGCACATAGAATTCAAAGCGTCTCCTGAGATACAAAGGCCCCGCTTTGTAAAGAGCACCGTGGGCAAGTGTAAGAGCCTTGAACAAAACACGCTGGTCTACCGGGAGCCAGTGCAAATCACGTAGAATCTGCTTAGTGCTAGGCCTACCAGGAATACCCAGTAGCGCTCTAGCGGTCGCATTCTGGATGATCTGTAGCTTTTTCAGCTGGTATACAGGAAGACCGATATAAAGAGCATTGACGTAGTCTTAACGCGAAAGAATTAAAGCGCGGGTCATGATTTCTTTAGCCGCTTTGGGTGGTAGGGGCAGAAATCTCTTTAGGAGTTTCAGTGTGCCGAAGCACACTCCGGCTAATTTATTAATCTGCGGCAAAACTCCTCCCCTTGCTAAAAAAACCTTCATTAAACCCCGCTACCCTGGCTAGCTACCGACCGATCTCACTTCTCCCGGCTGTTGCGAAGGTGTGTGAGAAGGCCGCCCACAAGCAGCTCTGTGAGTTTGTTGAGACTTCTGGCGCCCTCCACCCAGCCCAGTCGGGCTTCAGGGCCTCACACAGTACTGAGACGGCCCTGGTTGAGACGGCGGAGGCTATTAGAGAATGCCTTGATTCAGGCGGCAGAGCAGCTCTGGTGCTATTAGACCTCTCTGCCGCGTTTGACACAGTGTCGCACCGCCAACTTCTGGCCCGGTTGTCTAACATCGGTATCTCTGGTTTGGTGTGGGAGTGCTCCTCTATGGGTCCTTTCCTCAGCATTTTAGAGAGGACCTTTAACCCGTGGGTTACCCCATGCCTAAGTCAATGAAAAGGACCCGTAGAGGAGCACCTCAGATTTATCCTTGTTGCATTTAAGTTGGGCCTGCGCTAACCATTTAAAAACTTCCGCAAGGCAATTTTTAGCAGCATCCGGGGATAAATCATTTTTCTTACACGTGAAGAGGAGCTGGGTATCATCAGCATAAGCTATGATCTTAGCACCCAGCTCCTCCGCCAGATAGATAAGCGGCGTCATGTAAACATTAAAAAGGAGAGGACTCAGAGTTGAGCCATGAAGAACACCCGTGGTCAGACTTCTCGGTGTAGAGGAGAATGGAGGCAGCCATACTTGCTCTGTTCTATTCACCAGAAAGGATTCAATCCACTCCCACACCAAACCAGAGATGCAGATGTTATACAACCGGGCCAGAAGTTGCTGGTGCGGCACCGTGTCAAACGCGGCAGAGAGGTCTAATAGCACCAAAGCCGCTCTGCCGCCTGAATCAAGGCATTCTCTAATAGCCTCCGCCATCTCAACCAGGGCCGTCTCAGTACTGTGTGAGGCCCTGAAGCCCGACTGGGCTGGGTGGAGGGCGCCAGAAGTCTCAACAAACTCACAGAGCCTTCTCACACACCTTCGCAACAGCCAGGAGAAGTGAGATCGGTCGGTAGCTAGCCAGGGTAGCAGGGTTTAATGAAGGTTTTTTTAGCAGGGGGAGGAGTTTTGCCTGTTTCCACTCAGATGGAACCATAGATGTTGGACCCGGCCTTGTGGCGTGGTCCGCAACCCTTTGGATTGTGCCCGTTCCCCGCCCCGGCCTTCACGGGCCACCCTTCCGAGCTGCACAGAGACCCCTCATCCCGAGCCGCACGAGGTCGCATACCCCTCGGGGCTCCGCCATTTTGTTGGCATCCACGTGACTCTGTGCGCCAACCTACGTGACCCCGCTCAACCCAGCCTCGGCCCCAGCGAAGCCCCGACATCGAGGCACCAAGAACTGGCCAGGGGGTACCACATGAACACTTCACTGCTCCCCGCGGAGGACAGTATCGATGGGACCCCCAACTGTCCTCCCACACCTAGGTGCGATCGCCCTGCAACCCTCTTGGGCCTGGCGCCTCTCCTGCTGGGCGTTTGGCCGCTCCCAACTCGGCCTCTCCGCCCCCCCGGGCGCAAGGGTCCGGACATCAAAGAGCACCAGACCTATATCTGGGGCGACCGCACAACAGACTAGCAGTTGTATCCCGGAGTCGAGAGCCCTGCTGATCGAATCGCGGCCGAGCCTACGGAGAAGAACTCTTGCTTGAGACACTACCACGAGCCCTGCAGACTGCATCGCGGCTCCATCTTGTTGAGACCTTGAAACCACCCGGAACATCGGAGCCCTGCTGACGCTGTCGCGGCCCAACCTCGCTGAAACCTCCCTCGGAGCACTGCTGACGTCGTTGCGGCTCGAGCTGTACAGAAACCACCTTGAGAGCCCTGATGACATGGTCGCGGCTCGACCACCACGAACTGAACTCCAGAGCCCTGCTGACACCGTCGCGGCTCGACCGCTCCGAGATCCGGAGGCCCTCCAGCGTGAGGATAAGAACTGGGCCCCAGGTACCCTCGTACCAAGCTCCTGCTAAAGACTGTCCCTTTACCCCTTCCCTTCTGAAAGACACTGAGACTTTTGTGGATCCCGCGATCCATTTCTTGTATATATTGAAACCGTAACTTTCCAAGTGCTGATAAAGAATTGCTCGTCTTGATCCAACATACTCGAGCCCTGTGTGGTGGTGTTACTGTGCTCGTACTACCTAGGAGAAGGACCTCTCCTAGGAGGCTTCTCAGCAGCGCTCGGCTACTTCGTGCAGTGTGGGGGGCCCCTCTGGGTGATCTAGCTTCTCCCCCGAGGCCCGCCTTCCAACATTTGGTGGCCAGCGACGGGATCCGAGCCGAACGCAGCACGTACGAACAAGTAACCCACTCGCTACCCATCCAGACAAACGGAAAATATGAGCAATCAAGAAAACACCGCGACCACGGAATTCCAGCCAGAACGGCTGGAGGAATACACGCACAAAGAGCTAAAACAATTCTGCAAAGCCAAGGGCATTGTAACCACCAGCCTAGGTACCAAGGAAGAGATGCAGAAAGCCCTAAGGACCTGGCTAGAAGCCGAGGCAGGTCCCTCCCAGAGTGAAGGTCCCCTGCCCCTGGATGCAGCCGCACCACCCGCACCGACCCCGGCAACCGGGGGGAGAAACAGCCTGGAGTCCGGCCTCTCCGCAGAGGAAATACGAGAGCGGGAGAGGGTCCGGATCCACGAACTAGAGCTCGCACGACTACGGCTGGACGGCGAACTCCAGCTGGCTGAAAAAAAAATGGCCATGGAGCAGCTACGGCTACAGGAAGAAATAGAGGAGAAAAGGCGGCATCGGGAATTGGAAGAGAAAAGACTGACCCTTGAGCACGAGCGGGGTCTCAAGGAGCTCGAGCTAAAGGCACAGAAGGGGGCGACCGACACCCCCAGCAATAGAGACACTCTACCGCCCACCGAAGCCAAGGTACATATCCCTAAGGATGTCGTCAAGGAATACTATAAAAATGATGACATCCAACAATGGTTCAAGGCGTACGAGGTGGCCATGACCTCCCATCGGGTGCCCCGAAAGGACTGGGGTGCCGGCCTGTGGGGTCGGTTCCTGAGCGAGGGCCGAGACACCCTGCTCCAGCTACCCGAAGACGTGATGACCTCCTACGACCACATGAAGGAAGCCCTGCTCACCCGCTACGGACTAACAGCAGAAATGTACCGCCAGCGGTTCAGAGACTGCCGAAAAATCCCCGGTACCACGTGGGTGGAGTATGTGGACTTCTTCAGCCGGGCCCTCGAAGGGTGGATCAAGGGTAGCACAGTCACCACCTACGGGCAGCTGGTCGACCTCATCATTTGGGAGCACCTCTTCAACAATTGCTTCGTGGAGCTAAGACAACATCTCCTCGACAGCAAACTGACCGAGCCGCGAAAACTAGCCGCCGAGGCCGATCGATGGGTCAACACCCGAGTGCCCCGGAACCCGACGGGGGAGTACCAGAGGAACCCCGCCGGACCCCCCCGCCAGCGCGGCGGAGGAGGAGGGTCGAATCGGAACCGAGACATCCCCGCCGGGCCTCCCCGGAGCCCGCCTCGAGGGCCGCCACAGCAACACCTCTCCCCGAGCCTAGCACGGCGGGGAGCAGTACCAGCCAGAACCGGTCCCCGGCCGCCAATAACCTGCTACGGCTGTCAGCAAACTGGACACTATGCCAGCGACCCGGCCTGCCCCCTGAACCGAAGAAGTGGAACCGGCGGGCCCCCGCCCCGACAGCTGGCAGCTGCCGCCCTAGGGGAAGGAGAAGAGGGAGAAGAAACCCTCGACGGAGGGACCACTGAGTGGGAGCCCGCGGCCATGTCCCTGGTCTGCCTGGGGAGCCGAGAAATGGTGCCCCGCACACCCATCCCGAGCAACACCCAGAAATACCAGCAGTGGGTCACCATCAATGGGCGACAGACCGAAGCCCTCCGCGACACCGGAGCCAGTGTCACCGCTGTCCGCTGCCACCTGGTGACCCCCGAACAAATCCTAACCAACGTGCTGTGCCCCGTCCGAACTGCCGACAACTGTGAGAGCCTGTGCCAGATGGCCCTGGTCCCCTTCGAATGGGGAGGGGTGACGGGCCTGCTAAAAGTGACTGTCCGCGACGACGCTCCAGTGGACTGCCTCCTGGGGAACGACCTGGAGAGTTCTCCCTGGGTTCAAGTGGAGCGGCGAGAACACCTCCGGATGTTGGGACTATCCGAATGGGCCTGCGCCACCACCAGATCCATGGCCGCCCAGGCCCCCCGCTCGACCACGGCCTCCGACCCCGCCGAGGCCGCGGGGCTCGCACCACCCCCCGCCACCAGCGAGGGAGAGGTGGACACCGACACCGAACCTTCCCCTGACGAGATCGCATCGCTCAAAGCCATCCCAGAACTTGCCCAATGGCGCCACGATGGGGGCCCCACCCGAGAGCAGTTCCAGCAGGAACAGAAGATCTGCCCCTCTCTCGAAGGGGTCCGACAGCAGGCGTCCGCGCAGGCCAGCGGTGGCCAGACCGGAACACACTGGGTCTATTTGGCCGAGGGCCTGCTGTATAGTGAACAAAAGATTGCCGAACTAGGGGCCAGTCGCGTGCTCGTGGTCCCCCTCCGATTCAGGGAGTTCCTCCTCAACCTGGCCCATGATGTACCTCTCGCCGGACACCTGGGGCAGGACAAGACCTACAGCCGCCTGGTGACCCACTTCTACTGGCCCCGGATGCGGAGGGACGTGGACCACCACTGCCGGTCCTGCCAGACCTGCCAAGCCAGCGGGAAGACGGGGGGTCGGGTCAAGGCCCCCCTCCAGCCCTTTCCCGCCGTCAGCACCCCGTTCGAGCGGGTTGGGATAGACATTGTAGGGCCCCTGGACCCCCGGATCTCCCTGGGCCACCGCTTCATCCTGGTCCTTGTGGACCACGCCACCAGGTACCCTGAGGCTATCCCGCTGAGAACTGTGACGGCCCCCGTGGTGGGCCGGGCCTTAATGGGGATCTTCTCGAGAGTAGGATTTCTCCGCGAAGTGGTGAGCGACGGGGGCACCAATTTAATCTCCAAATATATGCGTTCCTGTGGCAGCAGTGCGGGGTCACGTACAAATTCACCACACCCTATCATCCGCAGGGGAACGGACTGGTTGAGCGCTTCAACCGTACACTGAAAGGGATGATTCAGGGCCTGTAAGAGCCCCTACGGCGAAGATGGGATGTCCTGCTGCCGTGCCTCCTGTTCGCCTATCGGGAGGTCCCGCAGAAGTCCCTGGGGTTCAGCCCGTTCGAACTATTGTATGGGCATCCGGTCCGCGGGCCCCTCAGCCTGGTCAAAGAAGGTTGGGAGACGAAGCTCCAAGATGCCCCGCCTGACGTCTACCGATACCTCCTGACCCTACGAAACCAGACACGCAAGTTCCGAGCCCTGGCTGAAGCCAACCTCGAGGCCAGCCAGGAGGACATGAAGTGATGGTATGATCGGAACGAGCAGCATCCGGGACTTCGGGAGGCCACAGTAGGTGCAAGGCGATGGCAGCTTCACAATCAATTCGTTTGTAAGAAGCGCCCCCCTCCCGCTTCCTGCACAGCGCCTTCACTCAGCCATAGTGTTTGCGCCAAGTGTCCGCTAATGTGTTGACACCGCGTTCCACACACCTTAGCGAGTGTGTAGGTAACCCCATTTTTACTTTTTTCACCACGTGGCACTACACCTTTTGCCACTCACTTCTCACTGGTCCTGATGAAAGCTCCTCATTACTTTTACTAGAGAGCTGAAACATGTAGACCCACCACTTAGTCAACTAATAGATAATTACTTCTCCATTTAGTTGCACCACATATCCTTTTAACCAATACCCTGAGCCGCCAATAATAAATTTTTCTATGGTAAGGATTCTCAGCGGTATTTTTTAAATTTTCACCACATCACACTTTTGCACTACACCAGCTCCGCTGTAGCCAGGCGTCGCAGCACAACCGGGAGGCACTCGGCCACCCGGTTGGGGCCCCGATGATGAAGCATGACACCAACCAGGTTGGTGTGTGAGGGGTCTTTTAACCCACTTGGTGGGTTCCCAAACATTTGCTTCACTTGACCGTACCATACCACACTGGGCGTGTCCTCTTTTGACAAAGCTTATGATCGGAACGCCTCCACCATCGAGTTTGAGCCAGGCCAGCAGGTCTGGGTCATGGCCCCGGTTGACCCTTGTGCCCTCCAGGACAAGTGGACCGGGCCCTTCAAAGTGGTGGAGAAGAAGAGCCCCGTCACCTACCTAGTCGACCTAGAGTCCCCCCGGAACCCCCTCAGGGTCCTGCATGCTAACAGGCTCAAGCCCCACTTTGCCCGGACCGAACTAAGCCTGCTACTGGCGACCGACGAGGGGGGCGAGGACGACTCGGAGCCCCTACCCGACCTCCTGCGGAACAGCACCCACGACGGGTCCATCGAGGGCGTCCAACTCGCCCCCTCCCTGATGCCGGACCAGCGCAACGACTGTCAACAACTGCTGCAGGCCTTCGCAACGCTCGTCTCCCTCACTCCAGGGGTGACCCACTGGTGCGTCCACGACGTCGACACCGGGGACAGTCCCCCTGTGCGACACCGAGCCTACCGAGTACCCGACAGGGTGCGGGCCTGAATCCAGGCTGAAGTAACAAAGATGTTGGCCCTAGGGGTCATCGAGCCCTCCGACAGCCCGTGGGCCAGCCTGGTCGTCCTGGTACCAAAAGCTGCCGCACCAGGCCATCCCCCAGAACTACGATTTTGTGTAGACTACCGGGCCCTGAACGCCGTGACAAAGACGGATGCCCATCCTCTACCCCGGGCCGACGAGCTCATCGACCGCCTAGGGGCCGCCCGCTACCTAAGCACTCTGGACCTCACCGCCGGGTACTGGCAGATCCAGCTCACCCCCGGCGCCCAAGAAAGATCCGCCTTTTCCACCCCCGATGGGCATTACCACTTTCGGGTGATGCCCTTCGGCATGAAGAACGCCCCGGCCACCTTCCAGAGACTAGTAAACAAGGTTTTGGCCATGCTCGAGGCCTTTAGCGCGGCCTATCTGGACGACATTGCCGTGTACAGCAACCACTGGGCTGAGCACCTGGGACACCTTAAGGCGGTCCTGACCGCCCTCCAAGGGGCAGGACTCACAATCAAGGCCAGCAAGTGCCAGATAGGCCAAGGCTCAGTGACCTATCTCGGCCATCAAGTAGGGAGCGGTCAGGTGGCCCCCCGCCAGCCGAAAGTCGAGGCCATCCTGGCCTGGGAGCCCCTCACTACTCAGACAGCTGTCCGGGCCTTCCTGGGCCTCACAGGATACTACCGGTGGTTCATCAGGGACTATGGGAGCATTGTTGGCCCCCTCACAGAGCTCACGTCAAAGAAACAGCCCAAGAAGGTGCACTGGACACCCCGCTGCCAAGCGGCCTTCGAAACCCTCAAGACAGCGATGTGCACTGCCCCTGTGCTACAGGCCCCTGACTACAGTAAGGAGTTTGTGGTACAGACGGACGCCTCCGAGTATGGGATCGGGGCCGTCCTGTCACAGGCCGATGAAAAAGGGCTCGACCGACCAGTGGCCTTCATCAGCCGACGGCTGCTGCCCCGGGAGCAGCGATGGAGCACCATCAAGCGTGAGGCCTTCGCTGTAGTGTGGGCCCTTAAGAAGTCCGGCCCTATCTCTTCGGTACTCACTTCCGTGTCCAAACCGACCACCGGCCCTTGCGGTGGTTAATGCAAATGAGGGGCGAGAACCCCAAGCTGCTTCGGTGGTCCATCTCGCTGCAAGGAATGGACTTTTCTGTTGAACACCGGCCCGGCAATGACCACGCCAACGCCGACGGCCTGTCCCGCTTCTTCCGCCTTGACGAGAAGAATCCCCAAGGAAATGGGTGACTCTCCATGCCTTCGGCTGGGGGGGATGCCTGTTGGACCCGGCCTCGTGGCGTGGTCCGCAACCCTTTGGATTGTGCCCGTTCCCCGCCCCGGCCTTCACGGGCCACCCTTCCGAGCTGCACAGCGACCCCTCATCCCGAGCCGCACGAGGTCGCATACCCCTCGGGGCTCCGCCATCTTGTTGGCATCCACGTGACTCTGTGCGCCAACCTACGTGACCCCGCTCAACAGCGTGAGGATAAGAACTGGGCCCCAGGTACCCTCGTACCAAGCTCCTGCTAAAGACTGTCCCGCTACCCCTTCCCTTCTGAAAGACACTGAGACTTTTGTGGATCCCGCGATCCATTTCTTGTATATATTGAAACCGTAACTTTCCAAGTGCTGATGAAGAATTGCTCGTCTTGATCCAACATCCTCGAGTCCTGTGTGGTGGTGTTACTGTGCTCGTACTACCTAGGAGAAGGACCTCTCCTAGGAGGCTTCTCAGCAGCGCTCGGCTACTTCGTGCAGTGTGGGGGGCCCCTCTGGGTAATGTAGCTTCTCCCCCGAGGCCCGCCTTCCAACAATAGAGGTTTGGAGCGACTGGTTGACAATATTGTTTACTTCAGGATTGACTACCTCTGCCACACCAGCCAGCAACCTGGCTCGGCAGGGATCCGCTGGAGAACCTGATTTAAGAGATTTAAGAATGGCCAGAGTACCTGGCAGCGGAATGGGAGTAAACGCAGTCAAACGGGTGCGGGCTAGATCTGGATCTGAGGCTGTCTGAAGAGGGTAAACCGCCGGCATCTGGAGAGCAGTCCCAAAGCTATCCTGGATGGTTTGAATTTTATCAATAAAAAAGCCAGATAGCTACTCGCAGCAAGAGTTAGAAGCGGGTGCGATCATCTGTTCTGCACATGGTTTCAGGAAACTTTGAACGATTGCAAAGATTTCCTTTGAATTATTTTTAGATTGGGCAATGTGCTCTGCATAAAAGTGGCCTTTGGCATTCTTGACCGTGATGTAGTAGCTGTTCTGAGCCTTCCTGAGAGCTATTTTGGCCAGGGGACAGTAGGCTTGTCTCCAACAACGTTTGAACTTTTTAAATGATTTTTTTAGTTCTTTTAGTTCGTTGGAAAACCAGTGTTGGGACACGTAGTTTCTCGCTCTTTTATGGACCAGAGGTGTGGAAAAATGTTCCACTGCTCTTGAAATCCACTTGAAGCCACCTACAGCTCCCGACAGACCCCCAGAAACACCAGGGCGGGTATCTGTCAGGACTCTACCCAGGGCAACAGGCTCAATGCATGGGGGAAGTCTGACCTCCGAAATCCTCGTAGGCGGATAAGATGGCTTGATGGTCCATGAAATTTGAATTAGGAAAATAATCGGACCAGGGAACAGGGAGAGTATCCTGTACAACTAAGGGAAAGTTGGAGCATACCACATCTAAGGTATGGCCCCCCACTGCATGATGGAGGATTAATCCATTGAGTCAGATGGGCGAGATCCAAAGAATCATTCATATCTCTTGTGTCAGGAGCCTCCCCGCAGTCCAAATGGATGTTAAACTCCCTGAGAAGTAAATAATTGCAATAATGCAGGGCTCTAGGCACAATGGCTTCGTCAAAGGCTTTCAGGAAGGAGCTAGAGGGCCCTGGAGTGCAATATAGCAGCGTGGCCCCCAATAAAAAGTACGGAGAGATTGTGAGGGAGAAGTCCATAGCGTCCTCCTCCATGTTTTATGGTCAACCCTGGCAATTTTATACCCCGCAGGGATAGCCTTGGCAAAAACAGGAGCCAAGAACTCGTTAAGCCATGTCTCTGATATGAATAGCAGGTCTAACTGACTATCCACCAGCAACTCAAAGATGTCAGAAGCATGTTTAACCATGGACCGTACGTTAATCAAGGCAGCTTGAATACACTGAGTGTCCAATGGGGCAAATGGGTCATATCTCGGTAGAGAAATAGAACCCAAGGTGTGATTGAAACGGTTGTTACATGTCGGACAAGTACTAGAAATATTGTCCAGAACCGCCCGTTCATGGCCGCACTTACTCAAGGATGCATCAATCGACACCATTTCCGAGCGGCTCCAGGATCTGCATACAGTAGGCCAATCAGATGAAAAACGGGCAGCATGGCTGGCACTGGCCGCTTCTATGACGCTGACGGGCGCAGACGGGCTTGCCTTAGGTGTGCCTTCGGCACGCCAGTGGCACATCCGTGCAGCGTGCATGATTTATGCCAAAATGCCCCCCGACAACTAGAGTGCGCCTTGAGCAATATGGCAGCCTAGGTTGTCCCACCGGGATTCCGGGGGTTGCGTAATGCGTGTGTGCAGGTAAGCGATCGTTTTTTAAAATGACAACATCAAGTTTTCCAGGTCAGTAGCAGCATCAATTTTTAAAAGCACAATGACTGCAAAGTGCAATTATAGTTGACCTCCTTAAACCCAAGCTCAGCTGCCCTGGGGTCCAAGGAATCCCCAGTTAAGTTGGGGCGTCCATCAACATTTAAAAAATCTTCCAGAGGGAGGAAGCGATTAGAGGTGGTAACAGCAGGAGTGAGCAACTTAACAGGTCTAGACAACACAGGTTTCGCCCCCACCCCCTCACAGGTTGTAAGTGCTGATAAAAATATCCTAGCAGGACAATATTGATTGTACAACCCAGCAAATTCTTTGTAGCACCAAATTTTATTAGACAATGCACTAGGCAATTACAACACAGTCCCCGTTTAGTTGTTTTCTTGCAGTACCAAACCCTGTAAAAGACAAGATGTCATTATTCACATTCAGTTTAAATTCAGAGTTGCAAGGCAGACAGTGACAAACTTTGTTTTTAAGTTCCGAAATATGTTCCTTCTTAGTGGATTGCAAATGCGGCATGCCAGTTAGCATGGCTACATACAGGCGGGAGCTAGATTAAGGAGGGACTTGGTAGGAAATGAATCAATATCATAAACAGCTCCTCTTGGTTAAGAATCAACTCAAACCTCAGATCGATGATGTACCCCGTTAATGGTGATGCCTGTTGTCAAGACCCCCACATCAATCACAGAAGAGGGCTGAACATCAGTAGCAGATGAAGCTACTCGCATGTTGATATGTCCAGGGGTGGGAGCGAGGCTCAAAGATGAGGACCTGGCTAAGTAATTTGCATATATCTGTAGAGAAGTTGGCTGAGCAACATACTTGATCTGAGATAGGGATGGCTGAGCAACAGCATCCTCCAAATTCTGTAAATTGACCATTAAAGGAGAACTACAGTTGGCCACTGTAGTTTTTATGAGATCCAAAAGCCCGGCCCAATTGATAATGTCACCAGCACCAGCTGTGTCAGGGCTGGAAGTCACTGTTGGATAAGTTGCAGCAGCCTCTAGCATAGTAGAATCTGATGGCTTGGAAAGTCCCCCTTGTACTCTGCCAGATTTTATTGGAGTTCTATGTTTGATGTTGCATTTTGTTTTGAATAGGGCGCCAATAACAGGGAAACCATTAACAAAGTTACTTAAAGGAAAAATATGACAGACCCTGCCATAAGCAGGTGCTTGTAAAACCAGCATATTGGGCCGTTGATCTCATAGCACGGACTCAGAGCAACCCTCCTATTCTGCTACCAGATGATGGTCCAGCTGATTCACAGTAGGAGCGAAGGAGGGGCTAAAAGCTTCTCCCAAACTGAGAGAGAGACGTTGCTCTGCTAAGTCGAATTTGTTTGCAAGAAGTCGAGAGTTGTAAGTGCTACCAACTTGCTTAGCTTTAGCATCCACCTGCTTTCTATCCCCGGGAAGCTTGCGGTTTACCATGATTTTGCTAATGGGCATGATAGTAAGCGCATACAATGTGGCTTTGGCCCAGGCGAGGCCCACGCATGTGGGACTGTTTAGGACCTTATGTACCACCACTTATTATTTGCAGCTGCATTGGCGCCAGGGGATTATGGGGTTTGTACTTCCCCAGCTGTTGTGGACGGACACTCGGTGGCTCTCCCCAGACACTGAGGTTGTGGTAAGAGTCCTCCTCAGCAGTAAGATTGCCAGGTTGAGGGTGCGGGATCCCTTATCTTTTCACCCACTGGTGCAGGCACAGCCCCCCTAAGGACTTTTTAGTTTCTTTATGAAGCAGTTTGTTAAAAACTGGTTGACCTTGGCAGGAGTCAACTGTAGAAGATCACAAAAAACTATGACATGCTTTCCACCAAAGAGCAGATAATAGTCAGTTCCGCGAATGCCGTGAGGGGAACGGCTCACCTTTCTGTCCAGCTCCTGTTGCCAATTCACCATGAGGGGAATGGCAAGGCGCCTTCGGTCCACGCCATGAGGGGAACGGCCAACTATAGGACTACTGATCCCAGCAGCCCTCTGGAGCCAGTCCCGCAATTGTGATGCGGTACCGGCGGCGCCATATAAGCTGCACGCACCCCCCGCAGCGCGGGTTCTACGAACGTCGTGAGGGGAACGGCTCACCTTTCTGTCCAGCTCCTGTTGCCAGATGCCGTGAGGAGAATGGCAAGGCGTCTTCGGTCCACGCCGTGAGGGGAACAGCCAACTATAGGACTACTGATCCCATCAGCCCTCTGGAGCCAGTCCCGCAATTGTGACGTGGTACCGGCGGCGCCATATAAGCTGCACGCGCCCCCCGCAGTGTGGGTTCCGCGAACGCCGTGAGGGGAACGGCTCACCTTTCTGTCCAGCTCCTGTTGCCAGATGCCGTGAGGGGAACGGCAAGGCGCCTTCGGTCCATGCCGTGAGGGGAACGGCCAACTATAGGACTACTGATCCCAGCAGCCCTCTGGAGACAGTCCCGCAATTGTGACGCAGTACCGGCGGCACCATATAAGCTGCACGCACCCCCCGCAGCGCGGGACGCGTGTGGGCGTACCCGGGCCAATGGCAGGCCCGTCTGCATCCGTCAAAGACCGGAGAAGGCCGGGCTGAGCCATACCCTTTGATTTATTTTTTATATATCTCCATTACAGCGGTAAGACTATGGGCCCGATTCACAGAACTAACTTAAGACAAAATCCTAAACTTACTACCAGTTTGGTATTCACAGAAGGCACTTAGGGCCATATGCAGGTAAGCCGTGTTTTGCGATTCTCTAATTGCAATTTTTAGGGAATCGCAATTAGAGAATTGCAAAAGGCAATGTCGGTGAATCGGAGTGAGAGCAGGAATCGCTTATCAAGGCGATTGGTCGATATTTCGCTGGTAATAAAGTGAGCGCCCATCAATGCAAATTAGAATTTCCACCTTAAATCTTTGAAGCTACTCTACAGATTTTTATCACGAATCTGATAGCCATCTTTACAATTGGTCTTTTTCGTCTTTAAATTGAAGCATTGATTCTTCACATATATCTAAACCTACTGCTACCGACTAAGATAATGTGGATCTCCTACACATTAAGTGGGACTCGCAGTCTATTTCTTATTCTACAATCATCAAATATAAAGTTTGAACCTGACTTGCTGTCAATTCGAGCCCTGAAGAAGTTCTGTTAAAATTGTCTTTAAAGGAACGAAACGCGTTGGCTGTTGTTGTGTATTTATCAGCTATGAAATAAAAGTTAAACAAAGAAAAAGAGAAATATTTTGGACTCTCTATTCTATGTTTAGTGCACCTCTATTTGTTGTAAGTAGGTAGGATTAGCAAAATATTTTGCGAATCCCACCTATTCCTTATTTGCGATTCTCTAATTGAGATTCGCAAATAGGGAATACCTTGCCATTCATTCCTATGGGCTAAAAGGCCCATAGGAATTAATAGGAAGACATTCTCAATTTGCGATTCTCAATTAGAGAATTGCAAATTGAGAATGCAATTTCAAGGTTGCAAGGGTGTCAATAGGACACCCTGTTGCTCCCCTGAAATGAGCATTGGTGCACATGTGGCGCACATACATGCCCTAAGGGCATGTGTGCGCGCCACATGGCACTTTGAAAAATGCAAAATAGTGCATTTTTCTAAGTAATCGCAAATTACCACCAACCAGAAGTTGGTGGTAATATGCGATTCCTAAAGCCAAAATCGCACAACTTGGGTGCTTCCTACATTGCATTTAAGGAATCGCAATTTGGGATTCCTTAAATGCATTAGCAAAATAAAGAATCGAAAATTTTGCGATTCCTTATTTTGCATGTGGGTTTTTGTGTGCTACATAGCACACTGCCCAAATTGCGATCGCAAATGCTTAAATTCGCCGAATTTCAGCATTTGCGATCACAATTTGCCTTCCTACATATGGCCCTTACTCATTTCGGTATTCACAGAAGTTAGGAGTCCTAACTTTAGAACTCCTAAATGCCTTCTGTGAATACCGAAAGTCTTAAAATTAGGATTTTTCTCAGTTTAGGATTAGTAAAGTTAGGAACTTTACTACTCCTAAACTGAGAAAAATCCTAACTTTACGACATTAGGTATTCACAGAAGGCATTTAGGAGTCCTAAAGTTTGGAGTTCTAACTTTTCTACTCCTAAACTGAGAAAAATCCTAATTTTAAGACTTTCGGTATTCACAGAAGGCATTTAGGAGTCCTAAAGTTAGGAGTCCTAACTTCTGTGAATACCGAAATGTGTAAGTACCTTCTGTGAATACCAAAATGGTAGTAAGTTTAGGATTTTGTCTTAAATTAGTTCTGTGAACCGGGCCCTATATATATATATATATTGACGCGGGACATGAACTACTCCGTATTTTATTAATACTGAACTACACTTATTGAGTAATTATTATCCTGATTCTTAATGTAAGCATCTTTTTTAGGGAATTATTTGTTGAATTATTTTTTGAGGATTTATATGTTGTATTTATGTACAAACACCCATTCTCAGGACACTAAAACAAACAGATAGATCATTGTGCCAATCTTGGGTGTTATTTCATCATACTGTTATACGGCCCGTATTGCCGGATATAAGTGTACCTGCCTTATAATTTGTGTAAACTGCCGATTGATACTATTTTCTTCTTAAGCCAACCCTACTATAAGATACTATTCCAATTATAGAGTTATAACAGCTACAATAGTACCCTTTGTAACATACCCTTAGGGCAACAATGAGGAAGAGGAAAGCAGCCGAACCAATGACAGGGAAATAAAAGATAGCAAAGACGCAAAAATCGGCCAAATCTGCAGCAGAGAACTGTACTCTGGTCGCTATTGACGATTTAATAGAAGAGGTAGAAAATATGTTGACTAGTGGCAAAGAGCCTAGTATCAAGGGAAAAAGTAAAATGTCATCTTACCATAGCAGAAGAGAAAAGGTGGGCCCAGTAAAGCCTAATAGCCCAACTATTATTGTCCACCAAACCCATAATAAAGTACAGTCACAATTGTTAATTATATCAACTTTAAAGTTAGGACTGGGTACCGATATGACACCTTCCTCTAGATCAGATAACACTGATAAGACAGATAGGAACCAAGGAAACCCCATACATAGAGAGGTTATTAATGTAGAGTGCTCGAATAGATACTTACTCTAAGGTGATAACTCGGAGGGAATTCAAGTGGATCAAATGAGCGGAAAAGATGGAACTAGTCCAACTAACTTGAGCATAATTGAGGAACATACACAGGTACAGTTATATGATTCCCATATACTTGTGGTAGATCTTTATAAAAAAAACTTAATGTAGTTCAAGAAGGGGTTTCGACAATTAAAAGAATGCTAGAGGCATTAACTACCCATTTACAAAGACTTTCGGGAGTTGTAACTACCGCGTTGGGGGAGAATAATCAAACAAAGAAGAAATCTCATTGTACCAATATGGAGAATCATTTGATTAAATTACCATCTAGAGTTATCTCAAATCATCCTCCAAATCAAAACTCAATTCAGAGTAAAAACACAATTCCAAAACCTCTCTCTCCATCCATTTTGGAAAGACATGTGGTTAATAGGCTTGACCACTCTAGATTGCCCACACTACAACACCAGATACGACATACTTATGTAAGCCAGAAATTCCATACCCAAATGGACCACCACAGGTTGCTCAGGATTCTGGGAGGGGGTATAGGGGTCCAGAGTGGAAACATAGATTATACCAGGCACCTCACCCCCCAATTAGGGAGGAACCCAATTCGTGTAATGTGTTCCTTGCCAATGTTCCAAGACTAAAACTGGGTAGTAGGGAAGACAGGGATTCCCTTGTAAGCAAAGCTATACATTGGATTAGGAAGGAACGGCAGTGCCTCTCCATAATAAGAACGGATATAAAAAATGCTGAACGGATACGGCAAGATGAAGGACACCTAGATGATATAAGGTTAACATTTCACTCTAAAATTATTGCTGAGAATTTAATAACAATGAACCTAAGAACCCATTCTCTTTTTAATTCTAAAATCAGCATTAGGCAAAACAGAACCGGTATAGACAGCTGTGATATTGCTTTATATACACCTGTGGGGCAAAGCAATATTGAAGCTATAGACTGACTGCACCAAGTGCGGAATCAGCATCCCCCGGGGGGGGACATTGTATTTAATGGTTGAGGCTCAAGGTGTAATTGACGATGATGACCAATTTAACGTGGATATATCCCATGAGGAATATCGTCATGGTGAAAGACAAGCAACTAATATTGTGGAGCCTGAAAGTCCTAAGTGCGTTAACTTTGATGGCTACCCTACTAATCAATCTACATATATAACATCAGTTTGTGATAGTCCCGCTACTAAGTCTACACGTCCAATCTTAAATTGTGTGAAGATGGTGTCTTGGAATGTAGCTGGTCTAGCAAAAAAACTCCAAGAACCAGATTGGCAGGACTACATTGATACATTTGATCTCTGCCTTTTCCAAGAGACTTGGGCAAGGGAACCATTATTTAAAGTAGGTTATAGAACATTTAGTATAGAGGTCCAACAATCAATCAGAGGAAGACCATCAGGAGGCCTCTTAATTTAGATAAGAAACAACATAAATGCCTCTATAGAAATTTTACCTACTACCACAGATGATATCCTGGGTTTAAGATTTTAATTTCCAAACAAATCCTGTTTACAATTATTTAACATATACATAAGACCAAGAGAACGTTCAAAAGAATCACCAATAATACAGCATTTAGAAGAAGCCCTAGATTCCATCCAACCTAATGGGCTTATTATAATTGGAGGTGACTTTAACTGTTGCTATGAACCCTTGTCGGGATTAAATACAATCTTTGAGGAAGAAGATTTAGCTTTGGGTATCCCATCCTTAAGGATGGAAAAAACTCTGGGATGCTCTGTCTCTGCACTGCCACTACTTAATTTTACTGTAGAGAAGGGATTAAGGTCATGCAATGGTAGAACCCCCTCTGATCTTGATTGCTTTAACACTTTTTTGAGAGGTCTGTCTCCATCCCGGATTGACTATATTATGATAAGTGCTGTTCACTGGGCTTATGTCAAGGATTTTAAAGTTAATAACAGAAGAGAAAGTGATAATTTCCCTCTATGATTTGATCTCACAGGGGAATATTTCCAGTTACACTCACAGATCCATCTTGGATTGGGCACAGAGATTATACAGCCCATAGTGAGCAATAGTAGGAGGGCAGTAAAATGGCCTTCCATACTGGGAAGTGTAGAACCACTCACTTGTATTTATAAAATCTTTAGTGACATGGTATTGCTCTACTTAAATGAGTGCCCTGAGATCATACCTATAACACAGATCCATCCAAAAACTGGTAGAAAACATAAAACCCCACTTAACTAAATCGGTGACTGCAAAGACTAAACATAGTAATAAAATATGGTCGTCTAATCCTTGGTTTCATAAAGACTGTGCAGCGACCAAACAATGCCTAATTAAGGCTTTGCGAGCCAAGGATATAATCGCGATTAGGAAAGTAAGAAAAACATACAATAAAGTTTTGAAAACAGGCCGGAGAAACTGGGAAGATGCAAGTTGGGAAGAATTGATAACAGCTTCAAAGTCAGGTGATCAATTTCGATTCTGGCGAATTATTGCAAATGGCAGTAAATCAAGCAACCCGGCTCAAGATTATAATTTGGACCCTAGTACTTGGCATAGACACTTTGCCCATCTATATGCTCCATTGGCCTTAACGATCAGAGATCCTTCATGTAGTATTGAGGATCTCATGTGATCAAATGAGATTGCACCATGACAATTTAGCGTAGAAGATGCCACCTTGGCCATAGCTGCTATTAAGCCATCGAAAGCCCCTGGCCCTGATAAGATACCTAATGATCTCTTTAAACATGCGCCTGAGGTGTGGGCCCCATATATTAATCTCCTATGCAATGCAATCACTAGAGGGCAGCCCATTCCCGAATCTTGGAAGGACGCGGAGATCGTCCCAATATATAGAAAGGGCAGTAGAGACGATCCCGCCAATTATACACCTATCAGTTTGATAGATATATTGCAAAAGGTCTATGCCAAACAGATCTTAGCTAGGCCAAATGATTCGATATCTGCAAACGATGTACTCTCCTCATGCCAAGCAGGTTTTAGAAGAAGGACACGTACTATAGACCAAGTGTTTAGGCTGGTAACTATAGCCTGGAAATACACAAGGCTAAGATCTGGCCATTTATATGTGGCCTTTATTGACCTAAAGGCTGCATTTGATTCAATTCCCAGAGACCTTTAATGGTTAAATTTATTACAGCAGGGGATACCCAAAAATATTCTAGTATAGCTGATCAGGCTCCATGACAACAACTTTGCAAGGGTGCGTTGGGGCAAAGGGAGTGAACTCACAGATGAGATAATAGTTAAGAGAGGTGTGCGCCAGGGCTGTGTCCTGGCGCCAAATCTCTTTCTCTTATATGTCAACAACATGGTTGAGTTACTGCCAAAATCCAAACATGATTCCCCGAAACTGGGTGGGAACCATGTTTGTGCATTGACCTTTGCTGATGACACAATTTTGTTGTCGCAAACGCCAAAGGGCTTGTAAAACCTTTTAAATTCACTTAACGAATATTGCAAATTAAAAGGCCTGGAAATAAACCCAGCAAAAACGAAAGATATGTCTATAAGGCCCCATAAGTGTTTTAAGAACGAAATAAAGTTGGATGGAGCGATCTTAGAGCGTGTCTCTAATTTTGTTTATCTTGGGGTAACCATTAATTCTAAACTTTCATGGAACCCATAGATAACGAAATCGAGATCAGTCTTAATACAAAACTCTGCACCAGTTATAAAGAAACTCTTTGCAACTACGACAAAGGCTATCACTCCAGCCCTAGAAATCTACAAGTCCAGGGCCCAAACTGTTGCCCTATATGGCTCAGAGCTGTGGGGGGGGGAATCCCTTTCGAATTTAACTGTGGGGGAAAACAAGGTATTGAGAAGGCTAATTGCTCTTCCCCAAAACACACCTGTGATTCCCTTAATGCTTGATTAGAGCATAAAAAGAATCGGGCAAAGGGCTGTTTGGATGACCTTGTCATATTGGATAAGAATATGGACCACCGAGGAGTTGCATACATATAGACAAGCATTGAGTGAATTATTGGTCCTTGACACTCATGTCAACTTCCCGTGGTTGGCCCATATCCGCAAATGGCTTTTTGGATCTGAGCCTGAGCAGGTTTTGGGAACAGCCGAGTACGCTGACCCCTGACTCAAAGCGGGAAATCAAGACAATTTATTGGAATTTTATTAGGCACAGCGTCACTTTAAATAGTGGATTTGGTGCACTCACAACAAATTTTCAAAATAACCCCCTGTTTCGAACAATTTCTAGATGAGATTGAACCCCTACTTGCTAAGGTACTGTATCTAAAATGTAGGTACGGCACTCTCCAGATAAAGTCTTTTACATCCAAGTGGGGAACAACTCAGAAAGGGGGATTGTGGGTGCACAGAGTGCCACTTAGGAAGTAAAGAGGACATTGCACATGTCTTATTCTTCTGCCCTGCATATGGAAATCCCAGAAATAAATGGATAAAACCTTTGGGCAGGAAACTATGTATTAGGAAATATACTGAAATGTTGCGCATTTTAAAAACTGACAGTTCCAAGCGTATTGTATTTGGTACTAGTAGATTTTTACTGGCTGTTAATTTTATAAGGATGAGGAAAGGGTTACAATTTTAACTTTATGAATTTTAACAATATGTTTTATTTTTTGAGAGCTACATGAAACTTAAAATGTTGGCTTGTTGATAGTCAATGACAGCATATATTTACAGTGTAGATTAAAAAATCTTTTTGCACTATGCCATGCAAAAGGCACAATACTTTGCACTCTGCACTTTATGGAACTAATCATATTTATGTTATTTGTAAAACACAGTTTTGAAGCACTGCGGAGTAATCCACATGAGAAAGTATCCTTGATGATAAAGTATTGCACCAAGCACTTTGCACTTTATGGAATCAATGATATTGCTGCTAATGAAAGAACCAGAGGATCAATGTACTGTATACATATATATATATATATTCACTGAAAAAACCATAGGTTTCACACACGTTATAGTTAGGAATTAGCATTTAAAAAACCTTGCAAATTCACTGAAAATACCATCGGTTTCACACATGTTATAGTTAGCTGTACATTTTACTGATAAAAAAACAATGAAATTCCCCCGTTATAGTTACTGTAGGCAACTATAACTCACGCGACCGTAATCCTCTGCTGATGCTAATACTGTATTTAGACACTTATTTGCCCATGTCTTCTTCCATTAAATTTTAGCTATACATATATTACAAATATTTTTTTTTCATAAAGACACATATGTCATCAGCAGAGGATTACGGTCGCGTGAGTTATAGTTGCCTACAGTAACTATAACGGGGGAATTTCATTGTTTTTTTATCAGTAAAATGTACAGCTAACTATAACATGTGTGAAACCGATGGTATTTTCAGTGAATTTGCAAGGTTTTTTAAATGCTAATTCCTAACTATAACGTGTGTGAAACCTATGGTTTTTTCAGTGAATTTGTATGGTTTTTTAAATGCTAACTTACTTTACGCCATTCGTGGCGTGCGCGCCGAGTTAACGCAGTTCATTCCGTGCGCGCACAGTGCGCTTCGCGCACCGTGCGCGCACAGTGAGCACGCGGTCCGCTTCGCGCACCGCGCACCCACTTTACGCAGTTAGTGCCATGCACGCACGGTGGTCACGCGGTGCGCTGCGCGCACCGCGTGCCCACATTATGCGGGATGGGCCATGTACGCACGATGCGCTTCGCGCACCGTGCGCACATGGGGGACATATTATGCACATCGTTGTGAAATGTTTTCTTTATTATTTTCACTGGTTTAAAAAGCCATGCTCAAATGGTGCCCTTCGGGCACCATTTGCACATGGGGTGGGGAGAGTATGGATAATTTTTTTTTTTTAACCAAATTTTTACCGTACGCGTACGGTAAGCGTAATCGGCGATTTTTCGAAAAAAAAAAAAGATTTTTTTTGGCCTTGGGGGTTGTTTGGGGGCCCGTATATCACTGCTGGGTGATTATTATCTCAATATACTGCCCCTTTACACATTTTTGGGCTTCATTTATGCTGCCCCACTCAGAGTGCGAGAGAGAAAATGGCGGCCGCCGCTTCCTGGTTTCGGCCAATTCGACTGTTTACTAAGATCTAAGAGCCAATCAGAATCGCGCTCGCGCACGTCACCGTACGCGTACGGTAAGCGCACCGTAAGCTGTCACAGATATATATATTGATTTAAAGGCTATTTTCTCAGAATCTGCTGAACAGATTTACACCAAACCTACAAAAGGCACTTCCTTGACCTGTGGACTACCTCTCTGCCAAATTTCAAGTAATTCTGTTCAGCCGTTCGGGCTGTAGCTGTGTCTAAAGGTCCTATGGAAAAATGCATGGGAAAAATGCGTTTTGGGACCCCCCTTTTATCTCAGCCCCCGCTTGACGAATCCCCCCGAGACTTTCAGGGTAGGAGCGGAGCGTAGCGCCCCACCTATTTTGAAAAATTCGCGAGGATTCGTCGACCGGCGCAAAAGTTATTCAAAATAGAATGTTGCGGATTTCCTATGGAAACGTGGTCCTAACTATAACTACCTACTGGCGACCGCCAGTAAGTAATATATACTTTTTCTTTTTTTTTCTTTATCATGTCTTTGGGCCTGATTCACAGAACTAACTTAAGACAAAATCCTAAACTTACTACTTTTGGTATTCACAGAAGTTAGGATTTTGTCTTAAATTTGTCTTAAAACAAACTTAAAACAGACTTAAGACAGACTTAAGTTAGGATTTTGTCTTAAATTTGTCTTAAGTCTGTCTTAAGTCTGTCTTAAGTCTGTCTTAAGTCTGTCTTAAGTCTGTCTTAAGTTTGTCTTAAGTTTGTCTTAAGTTTGTCTTAATTCTGTCTTAAGACTGTCTTAAGTCTGTATTAAGACTGTCTTAAGACTGTCTTAAGTTTGTCTTAAGACAAATTTAAGACAAAATCCTAACTTCTGTGAATACCAAAAGTAGTAAGTTTAGGATTTTGTCTTAAGTTAGTTCTGTGAATCGGCCCCTTTGTATTTATTGATGCTTTTATGATTCTGTGAATCGAATAAAGATACTTTGAATTGAATAGTCAGTTCTGAGAACCTCTTGTATCCACAAGTGAATGTCAGCTAGCATTAGCTTTTTTTAACCTGTTTTTATTGCTTCAATGCACAGTTATTACGGTACAGGCATGTCATATGAATTTATGATGCTGACTGAATTCACAAATGGGTGTCCGTCTACATGTGGTACATGGGGCTTACTCCCCCTGACAGTCTTGTGTAGCAATTCTGTTCTTTAATACAATGGTATAAGTCCTCTCTCTAGGGGCAACGAGGAATAATCTAGCATGGGATTTTCATCACTCCATAGTGGTAATCATGCTGGGAACATAAGAGCAATGCATCACGCTAGCCTGTGGTGTGCTCCATGCCTGTAGGCGGAGGTGTCAGTGGGGTGCGGGGTTACTTGCACTGCTGTGTGTCAACAATGTGTTACCCTCGTTATTAGCTTGGTTCTCAAGGTGTGCATTCTCTCAAGCATGTAACCCCATTCATACAGGTCGCGATTCCCATTCTCATCTGTGCGCACTGCTCGAAGGCAACATTTTTCAGCTACTCTTCACTCCGTTACATCTGCCTTCCATCTGCTGAGCCTAGGTGGTCCGCATGCCCAATGTATTGCGATGTGGTGCTTGGCCAGTATTAGACCCAAGAGGGCGAACCTTTGTCGTATGTGCACCCCCTTTTCTGTATTACTTGCTGCCAGTATGACTGCAGTCTGTCACATGTCCATTTCATGTGTATAAATGTGGCAGTGCCAGTCCCGCAGCGTGGACATGTTGCAGAGCGATTGTCATTAAATCGTGCCAGTCTTTGTGGTGTTGAGTAAGTACGATGTAGATAATAGAACTGGCTAAGTTTGAACTGTGCATTGCTGGACACCTTGCCTACCTGCGTAATTGCTCTCCTCCACTCACTGTCAGTGAGGGGATAAGGTAAGTCCAGTTCCCATCTGTCTTTAATTGGGGAGACCACAACTGTGCGGTCTTCTTTCAGGGTTTTGTATATCCGCGAGATCAGTCCTCCAGTGGACCCCAGGACTAATAGTAGCACTAATGAATAAGTCTCCTCTGGCTCATCTGGCCAGGAAGACCAAATCTCACGGGGTGTTTGCGCTATTTTGGCGTACTGTAAAAAGTGTCCTACCGGCACATGAAACCACTCCCCTTCCTCTTCAAGGGTTAAGAAGTTCCTGTTCATTAGCAGGTCTTCCACCTTCACACCTCCCCCCTCATACCATTTGGTGATATCCATAACCAATTGAATTCGGAGGAATCCCTGCAACCACTGAGGCAGGAGCTTGTGTAACCGCCTGCTCCCAATCTTCTGTTACCATTCTGACTATGTGCGGGCAGTCCCTCGGTGCCCTCAAGCCTATCATGAGCCATCTCAGTAGGTCAGCACCACTGCCCAGGTCAGCCAGCAGTGCTTTTTCCGAGTTTAGTCTACCTGCGCACCACTGCCCTTCAAACTGTAACAGCCCTGCGTATTAATAGAGCCTGAAGTCCGGGAGTCCCTGCCCTCCCATCTCTGTGTCCAGCTTCAGCAATTCTAATTTTACCCTATTCTGTCCCCCGGCCTACACTAATGAAACTAGGAGGGTATTCAGGGTAACGAAAGTAGATGCCGGGATCTTGCAAAAAGAGTTCTACATTGCGTGTACGCATCAGGGCAGCATGACTGAAAGGGGAAGTCTGTTCCAGAACCAAACTGATTCCTTCAGCCCTGCAATCACCGCCCCCATGTTCAGGGCATATTGGGCTTCTGGGAATATGACTGATTTTTCGTGGTTTATGTGTAGGCCTGACACAGTCCTGAAGGTAGTTAACACTTCTAGAAGTGCTGGTTTTGCCTCCTCTGGCTGCTGGACATATAGGAGTGCATCTTCTGCATATAGGGATACGACGTGTGTGCGTCCATCCACTGTGATACCCCATCTGTTCAGGTCACGCCTAAGCCAGATCACCAATGGCTCCACTGCCAGGGCAAAGAGGAGCAGGGATAATGGGTAGCCCTGTCTTGTGCCCCTTGCAATGGGTATGGTTCCTGATGCTAGGCCACCATTGCGGACCCGGGCGCTGGGCTGGCAGTAGATAAGCTTGACAAATGTATATATTCTCTCCCGAGTCCCATTTTCCTTAAGGACTTCCACAGATATTCCCATCTCAGGGTGCTGAATGCCTTTTCGATATCCAGGGCCACTACATCCACCCTGAAGTAACTACCTGCCATCACGAGTAAAAGGTGGTAAAGGTTCATGTATGTACCTCTTCTCTGCATGAAGTGGCATTAGTCTTCGTGTACTAACTGCGCTACCACCCTGTTGAGACGTGTCACTAGGACCTTAGCCAGTCCAGACCAACCAGTCTACCATGACTGAGCCAGATAATGACTGTAGAAATGCAAGAATTTCATCCGATCCCAAGCTCAACCACATCCAATCTCCCACCAACCACAGATCAACCCCGAAGGCAGCAATATTCAACAGTAAGACAACGAGTGAAGACCAGACCCAGTGATACAGTTCATCCACAACTCGATAACCAAAACAGGGAAGAACAAGCAACATTGGAGATGATCCCTCACTACAGGTCCAGAAGATGTCATGACATATTAAACAGAAGAACCATACTGAAATTGGCCAGCACAATCAACACCCTAAATCATCTGAGAACCCAACATATTGAAGGCATAGATTTTAAACTCTATCTGGAAGAGAAGTCATGGTGGTCTCTAGGAGTAACCCAAAGATCGCCATGGGAGTGAGAAGTCATGGTGGTCTCTAGGAGTAACCCAAAGATCGCCATGGGAGTGAGAAGTCATGGTGGTCTCTAGGAGTAACCCAAAGATCGCCATGGGAGTGAGAAGTCATGGTGGTCTCTAGGAATAACCCAAAGATCGCCATGGGAGTGAGAAGTCATGGTGGTCTCTAGGAATAACCCAAAGATCGCCATGGGAGTGAGAAGTCATGGTGGTCTCTAGGACTAACCCAAAGATCGCCATGGGAGTGAGAAGTCATGGTGGTCTCTAGGAGTAACTCAAAGATCGCCATGGGAGTGAGAAGTCATGGTGGTCTCTAGGAGTAACCCAAAGATCGCCATGGAAGCATGGCTACATAGGGACTGTTTTTCAAAATGGGGCATTGAAATAGAAACCACAGAGACAGAGCGATACTCAGGCCCCCTTCGCCCAAAACCAAAATAACCGCAAAAAAACTCTACCCCTGCTAGCGGGGTACTTAGGAGAACCATGGGGCCAGTGGAATACGCCCCGGAAAGCCAAGTATTTTCTATTCTGCTGCCCCTGGATCCCCAAGTCACATGAAACAGATCTCATTACCATCAGAGTGGGGGGCGCCATGATGATGCCAACCCATGGTTCCAAGAAACAGCCATTTAATGCTTTGCTCTTGGAACGTAAATAGACTCAGCACTTTCCTTCAAGACTTTGACATTCTAATATTACAGGAACCCTGGGCCGTGTCCCCAACTTTAATCACAGGCTTCAAATGGTACCAACAGCAAGCGATCAAAACCTAAAAATAGGGCAGAACCTCCAGCGGTCGATCAATATTCATGGCATCTCACCTACTTTGGCAACAAGAACAGATCGATTTAGGCCAAACCTGGGTTCAATGTGTCAAACTTTTAGTTTCACAAGAATCAACAAAACCAAGTAAAATTTAAAAAATGTATTCCTAATCTGTAACATGTATATTCATCCTTCTCAGAAGCAGGAAAAATAGATTCCCTAATATCCTTGTTAAAATCACTACATTTCACATTCTTCCAAGCTGGCATTATGTTGTCAGGTGATTTTAATATGTCTTGGACACGTGTAATCCTTCAGCCCAGATGGAAACAGCACGCCCCCCGTAATTGCTAATGACTGTAGAACAGACAACCAAAGTAAAACATGTATCGCAGCCCTAATGAACACAGTCATTCTTACTCTTAATGGCCTCCTTCCCCGAGACCAACCTGCAGCCATCACTAGAGTTTCACTTTACACCAGAACCATTCTAGACTACACACTTGTAGATACAGAGCTGTTCCAACTGATCGCTACTTTTCAAATCAGACCAAGACTAGAGAGTGACCACTTTCCCCAGCTTGTCGAGCTCTCCATCTCTCCATCAAGAGAATGGAAGCATCCTGAATATTAGACGGCTTAATCATGCTTACCACACATACGCTTTGAAAAAACCAAATCCCTCCTACAGAAAAAATGAAGCCAAAGCAGGGAGATTAAAAAACACTGGAAAAATGAGTCAATGCATAGCCCAGACATGAAGTATCAAATTACAAAAAGACAATCTGGTCAGCTAAAAAAAACACACCCATCAAACATCTGAACAAAGCTCCTGCACATGAGCAAAACAAACAATAATAAAAACTTCTGGGCAGAAATCAATCTTGTAGCCAAAGGCAGCTTCCGCCATCACAACGCAAACATCTCCGAGGCAGCTTGGATAGCCCACTTGGGTGCGATTAAGTCACAAGCCCCAATTCCCGAATATTACCAAGTTTCAAATACACCATCAAATATGCCGCTAGAAAACCAAGTGGATGAACTATGGTTGAATAAACTCCAAGTTTGGGAAATCCTAAAAAGACAGAAAGCAGACGGGCCCGGGCTCAAATGGCCATCCAAACCCACAATTCAAGTTTGACCAATCTTTCTGGGCCTCATATCTTACTCCATTGACCCCCCAGGACTTTAAAAAAAAATTATGAAGTTTTTTTATAGAGCGCAAACTTGACCCAAATCGGGTATCAGAGCGCTTTACATAGCACCAGTTGCGTTACATGAGGACACATTCATTTTTGTTAAGCACGGGGAGATTTAGTGATTTGCCCAGAATCACAGGATGTTCAGCGTTGTTGGCGAGACTCGAACCCAGTTCCCCAGATTTCATGATGGCCGCTGTGGGAAAAAAAAAAGTCATTCAATAATCTGCTTCCATAGAGGTCCTGTGTAGTCCATGCGATTTTGATTATATAATTCAGCTTGCAGCACTCTGAAGCTCCCAACTGCTGTCATTCAGTTGTGATCAATTTAAAATCCCATAGTGTATCTCCTTCAGGAAATAAATCTTCACTTTTCCTGTGTATCTTGATCCCGCTCGTCGCCAATGTAAAAGAATCTTCCAAACACAATAAATGAAGTTATTAATATCCTTTAATGGAGCTTGTAAATCAGCCTCCACATTCATCTCCATGCATCAATTGAATGCCCCTTGAACATTCCTTCAGTCTTAACATTCTCTTTGGAACTAATGACATCATAGTGTCATTTACACATTACTACAGCCGCCCTAGCCGTTAGGCTAGCTCATCTCCCCTTGCGCCTCGTTCACCACTACCATTGTCGACCTCATCGCACCCCACACCATCACCTCCATGGACTACATCCTCATCGGAGACCTGAACTTCCACCTCGACAACCTCAGCTACCTGAACTCCACGCCCTCTTTGACAACCTCACCAACATTGAACTGAAACAGCTTGTCACCACCCCTACCCACAAGGTAGGACATACCCTCAACCCCATCTTCGCAGGAGGGAACAACATCCGCTTCAGCCACACCACACCGCCCCTCTGGGCAGACCACCACTGCGTACACTTCTCTTTCAACACTGTCACCACTCACGTAACCCTCTCCACGCCTACCACGAAGGAACTGGAGAAAGGTCACTGAGGAGCACATCAACTTGAGCCCCACGTTGTTCAACGTGTATGTCCGCCCTCTGGCCCTCCTGGCTAAAGAGCGCAATATCAATATGGTATCTTACGCGGATTATACCCAGCTGGTATTCCCCTTTTCCAACAACCATGCTCTGGACCAACTAAAAGTTTGTGCTGATGTTCTGGCCATTGCAGACTGGATGGCAAACAACTATTTACAACTCAATTCGGCAAAGACAAAGGTGCTCCTGGTTGGCCGGGACACTCACAAGTGGGACTACCAATGGTAGCCTGCGACCTTGGGCACCCCTCCCACACTGAAAAACGCAGTTAAAGATTTGGGGGTCCTGATTGACACTGCCCTCTCTGCGTGGCTTAAAACCTATTTTAGGATATTTTGACGCTGCCACCCACATAATGATAGTCCAATTGGCTGTCCAGTCAAGCCTGGACTACTGCAATGGTCTTCTGCTTGGAGTAAATAAAACAGTTACTGCAAGACTCCAGCGGGTACAGAATGCAGCTGCACGCACTCTGGTTGCCCTCCCTAGGAAATGTCATACCTTCAATCTCCTTCACCATCTACACTGGCTGCCAATCAAACAGAGAGTCCAGTTTAAAACCCTCTGCACCACACATAAGATTGTACATGGTCAGGGGCCCCAAATCCTGCAGGGACTTTGCACCCCTTATGTTCCTCTGCGTCCTTTGCGTTCCACTGTCCAACATCTGCTGTGCATCCCACGGGTCCGCCGTCGCAGAGCCGGTGGTCGCTCCTTTAAATCTCAGGCCCCCATACTATGGAATTCCAAACCACTGGCTGCCCGCAGCTGCCAGGATCACTGGGCTTTCAGGAAACTGATCAAAACTTGGCTTTTCGCTTCCATCTAGCCACATCTCCCCTGGTCACCTGTCCGCCAGCGCACAGTTGCTGGGGCAGCAATGCGCTCTATAAGTCCCCCTAACCGAACATAACATAACTCCACCCTCATCCACGATCCCTCCCGCCTCTACTGATGCCAACTCTGCAGCCAAGGAACTACACTGGATCATCAACTGCACAGACAAGTTTGCACCCCTCTGCAACCCCAAGAGGCAATGCCCCCTGAAGGCCACCTGCTTCACCACCGACCTCAAAGAATCCAGATGCACCTGCAGATGGCTCACAAAACGATAGCGGAACAGTAAAACCACTGAAGACCAGACCACCCACACGAACGCCATGACAAAATACCACCAACTCATAAGATCCACCAAAAGAACCTTCATCCAGAACAAAATCCTCACCAACTTCAGCAACTCGAAGGAACTCTTCAGCATCATCCAGCAACTCACCAAACCCCCATGGAAGTAACTGACGTCACACCCTCCCAGGATCTCTGCAACAAGCTTGGCTCCTACTTCCACTTAAATATCAAAGCCCCCTAGGACAACTTCAGTCACCTGAAACCATCCTCTCCTCCAGCAACCACAGCCAACCCACCATCACCGCCTGGACTGCGGTTACCACTGAAGATACCGCCATGGCCATGAAGAGCACTCACTAAGGAGCTGCCCTCCGCACATCTTCCATAAAGCTGCCGCCACCCTAGTGCCTGAGGTACGACACACCATCAACGCCACCTTTGATTCCGGTACTTTCCCTGACGACTGGAAAAACGCAGAAGTGAAGCCCCTCCTCAAGAAACCCTCTGCAGACCCGACGGACCTGAAAAACTACCGACCCATCTCTCTCCTTCCCTTCGCAGCCAAAGTCACCAAGAAGATCGTCAAAGCACTGCTGGCAAACTTCATCGAAGATAACCCCATCCTTGACTCTTCCCAATCTGGATTCCACAGCAACCACAGCACCAAGACCACCCTCCTCGCCACCACTGATGACATCCGCCCGCTCCTCGACCAAGGCCACACCTCGCCCCTCATCTTTCTAGACCTCTCTGCAGCCTTCTACTCCATCTCCCACCGCACTCTTGCAGCCAGCCTCCATGACACTGGCATACAGGGAACCGCCCTCGACTGGCTCTGCTCCTTCCTTGCTGGAAGAACCCAAAGGACCAGACTTGCGCCCTTCCTCTCTGAAACCACAGAGATCCACTGCTGAGTACCGCAAGGATCATCGCTCAGTTCCACACTCTTCAACATCAACATGGCCCCCCTCGCCGTCATCTTCAGACAGCATGGACTCAGCATAGTATCCTACGCCGACGACACCCAGGTCTATCATTTTAGGCTCCAAAAATTCCTTTTTATCTTGGGTTTTGCTTTGTACCCTTGTTTTTACACATACCCATTCAGGCATTCTCAGCATTGCTGCACGGGTTTTCTTATCTACCTCAGCCCATGAGGAGTACTCCAAGTCACTTCCAAGTAGCCACTGTATAGGGATAGCAGAAGACACCACTATCCTTTTGAGGCAATTAACCCCTACCCAATCTAAGATCATCAAGGCCTTGGGATGTTCCTTAGCCTGATTGTCAGCGGTGAGGATTGTATAGGTCTGTCCTTGGAGATATTGATCTGGGGACACTAGTGGCTCAGCCACCATGGTGATGCTGCAGCAGTGTCCCTACTGGGGTTTCTACCGTAATCCCATTAATGTTTGGCTCCTGTCTGTATCATTCCAGGTTACTGGGCCCAACTGCCAGGGTTGATGCATCCACCTCTGCCTCTGAGACTAAAGTTGCCTCAGTGGCCCCCTTGACCTGGTCAGGGCTCACCTGTGATCCTATCTGGAGACTCACAGCTGCATTTGCTGCAGGTGGGCTAGAGGCATTCATTTCAGGTCGAGCCTGGGCAGTGCATGCGCTGCTCTGTGAGGCATGCAGCATTGAGTTAGGTATTTCAATCCCTGTCCACTCTCTGCCCATATATTAAATCGGCTTGTGTTGTTGCCCTTTGTAAATGCTGGATTCTGATTCCTTAATCGTCTTGTTAGTCCCTCCTTGGTACCGCATTTTCTTCATTTGAAACCTCCCATAGTGACCGGCCTTTTGCTTTGGTTGCCACACGGTATACTTATTTTTGTCTGTAAGCACTATTTTCTTTAATGAGTTTCTTGTCCTGCAGGCACTACGCACTTTCACTTTTTCAAAGCAGCCCGGGACAATGTTTGTCGTGTTTGAAGTGGCTTCATTGGGTGATAATGCACAAATAATACACCAACATCCCAACCAGGCTGGTGTCCATCATGAACTACTAGCTTCACCTTTTTCAAATAAACCCATCGCAATGAGCAACAACATAATCAAGTCTGTCCGCTGCAACTCGAGTCATCATATATGGAAAGGGAGCTATAGCAATGTTCGCTCACCTTTTCTAGCAGAGCCACATCGAGGTACGCTCCTTCAAGACAGCACGTGTAACAGCAGGTCACAGTACCAGATCTCTCCAATGCTCTCCTCCCCATTAGTGCCTCACATGCCTGCTATTTCTCCAAGTTCACGCCTTTTATTCCTTTCTCCATACATGATCAATCAAAGTACTTGTAAAGCGCACTACTTACCTGTGAGTGTCTCAAGGCGCTGGGGGGGGTGTGCCGCTACTGCTCAAAGAGCCAGTTCTTGAAGAGTTTTCTGAAGGTGAGTCTTGGGTCTGCCGTAGGTGGGTCAGGAGGGTGTTCCAGGTCTTGGTGGCAAGGTAGGAGAAAGATCTTCCGCCGAAGGTCGTTCATTGGATGCGGGGGACAGCGGCGAGGGTGAGGCTGGTGGAGTGGAGCTGGCAGGTGGGGGTGTAGAAGCTGAGTCTGCTGTTCAGGTAGGCTGGTCTGGCGTTGTGGAGTGCTTTGTGTGCGTGGGTGATCCTCTTGTTGATGGGGAGCCAGTGTAGGTCTCTCAGGGGGGGTGATGTGGCTGCGGCAGGGGACTTTGAAGGTCAGTCGGGCGGAGGCGTTTTGGATGAGTTGTAGTCGACGCAGGTGTTTGGCTGGGATTCCTGCGTAGAGTGCGCTGCCGTAGTCGAGCCTGCTGCTGAAGAGGGCCTGAGCCACTGTTCTTCTTGTTTTGGTCGGGATCCCCTTGTAGAACCTGTGGAGCATGCGGAGGGTGTTGTAGCAGGAGGAGACGGCGCTGACCTTCTTCAACATGGAGAGGGAGGAGTCGAGGACGAATCCTAGGTTGCATGCGTGGTCAGTGGGTGTCGGTGCTGTACCCAGCGTGGTCGGCCACCAGGAGTCGTTCCAGGCTGAGGGGGTGGGTCTGACGATGAGGACCTCCATCTTGTCTGAGTTCAGCTCCAGACGGCTGTTCCTCATTTCCTCGTGGAGGTTGGTTTTGGCGGTGTGCGGGTCCTTGGTGAGGGAGAGGATGAGCTGGGTGTCGTCGGCGTAGGAGATGATGTTAAGGTCGTGTTGGTGGGCCATTTGTGCGAGGAATGAGCCCTGGTGGATGCCGCAGATGATGTCAGTGGCTTCGGATCGGAAGGGTGGGAGGCGGACGCTCTGGGTTCTGCCGGAGAGGAAGGACATGGTCCAGTCGAGGGCCTTCTCTTGGATTCTGGCTTCTTGGAGGTGTGTCTTTAGAGTGCGGTGGCAGACCGTGCCGAAGGCGGCTGACAGGTCCAGGAGGATGAGGGCTGATGTTTTTCCATTGTCTAGTTGGGTGTTCTTCTCCAGGTTCCGACATGCGCGTTTGGAGGTCTGAAGCTCATTGGTGAACTAGGTGGCTTTCTTGCTGGTGTGACTGTTGGAGGGTTTCTTGAGCAGTGCAAGGGTGTTGGTGCAGTTGTTGATCCATTGTCTGAGGTTGCGGGCAGCGGCGTCTGGGTCGTTGGGGTTGGTGGGTGGGTTCTTGGCAAGGGTGGTGGTCAGCTGGTCTTCGGTGACTTTGCACCAGAAGCGGTGGGTCAGCAGTTGGGTGCGGTGGCGCATGGTTGGTGTCTTGAAGGTGAAATGGATGCAGCGGTGGTCGGTCCAGTGGAGCTCGGTGGTGTGGTGGTAGGCGACGTGGGTGCTAGTGGAGAAGATGGGGTCCAGTGTGTGTTTGGTGGCGTGGGTGGGTGCAGTGACGAGTTGTCTGAGGCCGAGGTTGGCGAGGTTGTCGATCAGAGTGGCGGAGTTGGTGTCGTTGTTGTTCTCAAGGTGGAAGTTCAAGTCCCCAAGGAGGATGTAGTCCATGGAGGCCAGTGCGTGGGTGCTAGCGAGGTCGGCGATGCAGTTGCTGAACTGTGCCCGGGGTTCGGGGGGCCTGTAGATGACTGTTCCTCTGAGGGTGGTGTTGGGGTCGGTGTGGATCCAGAAGTGCAGGTGTTCGGCGGTGTTGAGGGTGTCATCCGCGTGGGTGGAGACCTTGAGGGTGGACTTGTGGACGATGGCTATTCCTCCTCCGATTCCATTGGCGCGATCCCTGCCGGTGATCTTGTAGCCGTCAGGGATGGCTATGGCGATGTCGGGTGCCGAGGAGTCGTTCCACCAGGTCTCGGTCAGGAAGGCGATGTCTGGGGTGGAGGTGTCGAGCAGGTCCCAGAGCTCGATGGCGTGTTTGCGTGCGGAGCGGGTGTTGAGGAGTATGCAGCGAAGGTGGTTGTGTCCGGTCCTGGGAGGTTTGGTGGCTCTGTCGCAGGTGAAGCTGCAGGGGTGGCAGGAGAAAGGTCCGTGGGTGCGTTTCAGGGCGGCCTGAAAGCAGCGGTGGTCTCGGCCGGCATTGAGAGTGTGGAGGGTGCTGGCGTCGTAGCGGAGTCTGGTGGTGTGGCGGTTGCAGGGACCAGGGGTTCTGGCGCTGGGCCCGGTACAGGCGCAGATGGGCGCGCGGACCTGCAGCGGCTGCATTTAAGGCGAGGTGGGAGGGAGGAGCAGCTTGGAGGCGGGAGCGGGTCAGCAAGTGGGATACAGAAGGCAAAAAGGGGGCAGGGCCGCAGGGGAGCAGCGACGGGAGCGGGGACAACGGCGAGGGGTACAGAAGGCAAAGGGGGGATACTGGAAAAACAGGGGGCACAAAAGGAATTGTCAAAGGGCAATGATACAGTTACAGTACAAATACAAATACCACAAGTATGGCAGAGACAACGAACCAGCAGAGCTGCTCAGCACAGCAGCGGCAAACTCACGAGGCAGGAGGCAGCAGGGGGGAAGGCACGGGCACAACTGGTGGAGCTGTGCGGCGTGGGGAGCGACCTGGCCTGCAGGCAGGGTCAGGGGTAGCTCTCACCACCATGCAGCGGCCGCCATTTAAGGCGAGGTGGGAGGGAGGAGCAGCTGGGAGGCGGGAGCGGGGCGGCGAGTGGGATACAGAAGGCAAAAAGGGGGCGGGCCCGCAGGGGAGCAGCGATGTGAGCGGGGACAACGGCGAGGGGTACAGAAGGCAAAGGGGGGATACTGGAAAAGCAGGGGGCACAAAAGGAACAGTCAAAGGGCAATGATACAGTTACAGTACAAATACAAATACCACAAAAACCACAAGTATGGCAGAGACAAGGAACCAGCAGAGCTGGTAAGCGCAGCACAGCAGCGGCAAACTCACGAGGCAGGAGGCAGCAGGGGGGAAGGCACAGGCACAACTGGTGGAGCTGTGCGGCGTGGGTAGCGACCTGGCCTGCAGGCAGGGTCAGGAATCGCTTGTATCGCCGCACAGCGGCTGCCATTTAAGGCGAGGTGGGAGGGAGGAGCAGCTGGGAGGCGGGAGCGGGGCGGAGAGTGGGATACAGAAGGCAAAAAGGGGGCGGGCCGCAGGGGAGCAGCGACGGGAGTGGGGACAATGGTGAGGGTTACAGAAGGCAAAGGGGGGATACTGGAAAAACAGAGGGCACAAAAGGAACAGTCAAAGGGCAATGATACAGTTACAGTACAAATACAAATACCACAAGTATGGCAGAGACAATGAGCCAGCAGAGCTGCTCAGCGCAACACAGCAGCGGCGATCTCACGAGGCAGGAGGCAGCAGGGGGGAAGGCACGGGCACAACTGGTGGAGCTCTGCAGCATGGGGAGCGACCTGGCCTACATGCTCACATTACATTCTTTTTCAGACTCCCCCTTCAACTTACTATAATTTTGCAGGCTCCCCCTTAACTTACTTATGCTTTTCAGGCACCTCTAAATTCATTTCACCCCGTTTTTCTCCTTTTTCCTTCCTTTTAACTCACTTGTTTTTCATGTTTTCCCTGTTGTTTTTTCCCACCTACCTTGCTTCTTTGTCAGGTATCCCCCCCTCGTCCCTCCTCCTAATTTTTTTGCCTTTCAGCTAATCTTAACTCTTTTGGCTTTCAGCTCTCCCAAAACCCATTTCAACCCTTTCTTCCTTCCTCCTAATTTCTTTTGTATTTTAGGCTCCATATAACTTGCTTTTTCGCCCTAAATAATTTCCCTAGTTTTTCTCCTCGCTTAATTGCATTCTCATTCTGTTCCGGGTTTCCCTGCACTCCCTCCCGGAGCCCTAACCCTCCAGCTGACCCCGCCCAGTTCCACGCCACCTCCTGGGAACCTACTTAATGGAGGCCGCAGTGGCATTGTAAATGACAATGCCTTTTATTTATGTTTTGGTTTTTAAAACATAAATAAAATGTATTGTCATATACAATTTTAATAGCTTAAACTCTCGCAAATGAGAGACCTATTACATTGCTAGGGTCTCCAGTATGGTGTCCAGTTCTCTTGCAATCAAAACACCAAGCCTTCTTGGGATTCCAGTTTTTATCCTATTACCCACCCCTGGACTGTGATGAGTTTCTGGGCCCACCCTCCTGAGCAGGTTTTTGGGGGCCTTACTCAATTTTGTTTTATCTTTTTGGTCTACATCTTTCCCTTGGGGGTCTTTTTGGCCTCCTGTATTTGGTCGCCACCACCAGTGGTAATTTTAGTCACCCTTGTTTTGACCCAGTGGTTTGCCTTCTTTCCCAACTAAAAAAGAGAAAGTGCTTTCTTCCTTTATGACAGGTTTTCCGCCTTTCTCTTCCTATGTCTTTCCAGGTTATGTGTTTTGCCATCTCATCCTCTCAGTAAATGATTAATGCAGAAAAATAAGTGCTGATCCCCACAAATGAGTGCCGGTACTCCATTTCACAGATCTTGAGGAATATCTCAAGCTTCATTCACCAAATCTACTTTTAACACCCTTCTCTCAGTCTAGTAAAAATCTCATCTGAATCAGCGCTATCATGATGTCTCACCAGAGAATAAGACAGGTCCTTCTACCTGATATAGCATTCATAGACAACATAATACAATTCAATAACATTTATAAATGAGATAGGTGCTTCTAAGGAAGAATCACTGTGGTAGGTGCAAGATACAAGTAACAACTACACTAGCCACAATCCCAGAATTTATAATCTAAGCCTCAAAAAGGAAAGTCTTCAGATGTTTGTAAAAAATCGAATTAGAGGGGGGCAGAGTGCATGGCAAAATGGAGGGAGTTTGAAAGATTGGCAGTCAGGAATCCAAAGGACCTCCCCCCTCTTCTTACCTTGCACACCCTCAGCACTTGCAAAAGCTTCAGTGCATTAGATCCTAAAGCTCTGCACTGGTATTAAACTTTAAGCCTTCAGTGGACCCTTCAGATAAAAGATGGGCAGCCAATGATAGACAGACACTTATAGGCACGCCGGAACCTTCAGTATAAGTCGTGCTGCTGCATTTTGGATGACCGGCAGATGATGCAGCAAATAAGAGGCCAGGCCGTGTATAAACAATTCATATAATCCAGGCACTAGATGGAGCATTTTCCTAACTGATTCAAGGTGAAGAAGCAGATAACAGATAAGGCCTTAACCTGTGGTTCAAAGGACAGATTGGAGTCAAATGTAAAACTTGGATTTCTTACACATAAAGAAGGACCTGTGTGGGAACCAAGTTCCAAAGACCACCAGTTATGAGAATCTGAGTAGTGACTGGTGCCAAGAAAAATAATTTAATTTTTTTCTAATTCAATTTGAGACAATTGTCATTCATCCAATCCCACACCACCTTCAGACAGTGCTTGAAAGAATTCAGTGCTTCCACCTCATTTAACTGGAAGGCCAGCAGCAGCTGAGTATCATCAGCATAGCAAATTACATGTACACCCCAGGCTTCCATCAGGCTAGCAAGAGGCGCCGAATAGACAATAAAAGGATCAGACTCAAGGCCAAACCCTGAGGCACCCCCCAGTTAAGTGGTTTAGAAGTTGAAGTGATAGGGACAAGAAACACTTCCTGTCTCCTGCCTTCCAGGTAAGACTTGAGCCAAGCCCATGCCTGGCTTGCGTTTTCAGCACTCTACAACCTGGAATTAGGATAGAGTGCAAGAAAGTGTCAAATGCAGAAGATAAATCCAATAAAACAACCATTGCCAAGGCATACTGATCCACACTGTCCTTTATAGATTCAGTGACTTCAAACAGAGAATATTCTGTGGTGTAACCTGCCCGGGAGCCAGAATATGCATCGTGTAGTAGGTGGGTATATTCCAGAACATGATGGTAAAAGCAAAATAGGCCTAAAGTTACTAAGCACCCTAGGGTCCCAATTTGGTTTCCTCAGTAGTGGGAGCAAGAGGGCCTGCTTCCAGCTCACTGGTACAGCTGCAGGCTCCAGGGGGGAATTCATCAGCTTGTTCAAAATAGAACCGACAAGCAGAGTAGCTTATTTCAGAATGTCAGCAGAACATTGATCAAGAGGCGAGCCAGAGTTAGAATTGGCCAGTATGGAAAGACAGTCCTCCAGGGAGATTGGCTCAAACAGAAAGTAGCAGGCCCAAAGAAGAAATATCATCCATGACAGATGACAGTGCTCTCTGTGATAAAAACTGATCATAAACCACTTTGATTTTATTGAAGAAGAAGAAGTCAGAGGGGTCCTCACATAAAATAGCCAAAGGAGTCAAAGAAGATTGTGTGGCTTTGTGTGATAGAAAGGAGTTAACCACCTTAAAAAGTTCACAAGGTTTACTAGAAGCAGAGGAAATTGTGGAGGAGATAAACTCCTTATGTCTAACAGGAATACTTACGAAAGTTCATCTAAGCTCTCTTGTAGGTAGCTTTCGCCTCCCGATCATAACCTCTTCTCCATTTACGCTCAAGGTGTTTACATGGTGACCTTTCTGCTATCAAAGCAAGCGAGAACCAAGGTGCAGGAGGCCTCAATCTCCTCTTTGCTACAATTTTTAAAGGGACAATGCGGTCAAGGGAAGAGGATTGCCAGCTATTCGCCTTGCTAGATCAGAATCCACGGTGCCCAACAGCTCAATTGCAATCAATTGAATCGCCTCTGATAGTTGCTGCTCCGGTATCTGGTGCCAAGGTCTAGAAACTTTCAGAAACGTTGGCTGCTGTTGTGTGGCACAATTGACAACAATCTTAAAAGGAATCATGAAGTTATTGGATCAAGTAAACTTAGGGGCAGGACTGGTATATACACTCAGGGAGTGAGAGAAAGTCTAAGATGTGTCCCGCTGCATGGGTGGGCTCACACACGTGTTGCTCGAGGTTGAAGCCCTCTAAGGTAGTCAGCAATTATTTGGCCACAGAGCAGCTTAAGTCATCAGTCTGCAGGTGAAAATCTCCTAACATTAGGAAGTTTGAGTACAATATGGAGAGTTGCCCTGCCAGGCTGAGGGACTCATTGGAACAGTCAGGAGATCTGTAAATCAAGACCCAACCCACCGTAAATGAGGGATCCACTAGGATAGAGAAGGAAAGACCTTCTATGATCCCAGTGTTATCCAGTTTGGCTATTAAGCCTCAAAACGTATTATGGTACACTACAACCACACCTATTTTGGCAGTCATGTTAATGAACTCAATTAGGAACCACCCCCTGGATGGCTAAAGTGATGCCAGGTGCGGAGGATTATGTAAGCCATGTTTCCTATAGGAACAATACATTCAATCCTCTGCTAGCAAATTACAAATCTTAAAAGAATGTTTTAAAAGGAATGTACATTTATCTAGGCAAATCAAAATGCCAGTTATTACTTGCCAGTAGGGTTTGTACAGCTTCCATGATCAACACTCTTGAAAGTCATCCGAAAAGGGGAGATTTTAGGAATATTTTTTTCAAATAGGACCAATGCCCTATGGTCATCAACATCTTCAAGCCCTGCTACCAGTAATTGCTCTATGCTAGGCTAGATTGAATTCCTCAAGTCCCGGGCTAGGTGTTTGTGTTTTCCAGGGTTCCACTTGACAGCCCTTCTGGAAATCTAAGGTACCACGTCCCTTAAGAGTTTCTTCAAGAGTAAGAACTTCCAATTTATTTCATGCACAAAGGGATGCAACTAGTGGGTTATGGTCACTGTCTGGACTGGGTAATACCCACATATCGTACTGACCATACTTCAATGTTTATCAGGATAAAACATATGATAGATGAACCCCTGTTACCATGAGAGGTCTCATTTGTGAGGATATCAGAAGAAATGTGGCCATTCAGGTGTCTTAGACCACAGTCAACAAAACAGACCTGAGCCCTTCCCTTTGGGACTTACTCTCCCTATTTCCTCCCATAACCACTTCACAATCTGATATTACCCTTAAAATGAAATCCTCAAGGACGTCTAAAATAGGTTTATGTCTATCCTCCTGCCCTGAAGGGCCATAAACATTCAAGGTATCCATGACCCCTGCCCATTGGGCTATTGTCACCCAGTTTAATATGCATTTTATTATTAGATATACTTAAGACAGCAATGGGACTCATGAGGGTTAATAGTTTCAAGGACACCCATATCACTAGGCCACCCGATGGTAACCCATATTCTGCGTAATTGCTGTAGCATAGTACATAATATAGCCCTCCGTGCGAATTTCTGTGGTAGCTTATGGATCCTGGAGGCAACAGATATCATTCATCCTAAATAATGCTTGCCAATTTAAATCCTCTACTTTAGCAGAGAAACCACGTACATTGCAACTGATAATTCGAGGAGTGTTTACTTCCCTTCTCCCACTAGCCCCACTCAACTGTTTCTCCCTATACCAAAATGCATAATACAGAGCTCCTTGTCCTTCCTCTTGACTTGACGCCATGCCTCGCTGTGCACTGGCTCAATTCGACCAGGGTTTTGGTGCCTCACTTCCACTCCTGGCTCCTATTCTCTTCACGGTACCCTCACGGTGCTTGGATCCTCTCATCCTCCAAAAAAGCTAACTTACACCAGGGGTACTATTTCCCCCCCCAAGGGGCACCAGAGGGTGCAATCTCCACAGCATCTCCGGCAAGGGACAAGCCGCACTGTGCCGGCCAGGCTGTCCAATGTCCACTGTGCTCACCTCATCACCAGTTTCTTCATATTTGAATAACATTTTCAGCACTTCTCTGGTGATTGTAATTTGCAGACTGTGAATGCTACACAGTTCCATAAAACAAGTTAATGCCGTACAGAGGTTTTATATTGATATTTTCCGTCTTCCACATGGACTTCTCTGACTCCTTCAGTTTGTATAATGCCTACTCTACACAGACAAGCCCAGTCACTGACAAACACCAGTCCTATAAACCTCAGATGAAGATACACTCCCTTCCATACCTTCGTGCTCTCACTCAACTTGCGCCAGAGCACTGACAGTCGTCTGATGTATCCACTGTGCCTGGTACACAGTAACCATGTGTTATGGCTGACACAGACATTAGACAGGTGCCCGATGACTGCTCTGTTGCTGAAGTGCTGAGTCCATCTCCCTACAAGGCTAAGCACAAACAGCAGCAGGCCAGGTGCCTATGGGTGGACTGCTAGTCAAGGAGAAAACTGGTGTCAAATGTTGCAGGCAGTCTACAGATGATATTAGCACATTTTCTAGTACCTTTTAAAATGTATTCAATACCAAACACAGCCCGAATCGGACAAGGCCCTAATTATGCTGTAAAGACTGTAAGAAGGATCTCAATAGATACAGTGCACATAGAGAATACCGGCTTCTATAGAATGCCTGCTTCTATATGTTCTATGGACAGAGATAATTCCTGCTTCTATGTCTTCTCTTGCAGCTGCAGAGTGGGTGGACATCAAGCACCGCACCTTGACAGGAATACTGATCACCATGTGCTGGAGCATCGGAAACATGATTCTGTCCCTTGTGGCGTACCTGATCCGGGACTGGCGCTGGCTTCTTGTTGCAGCCACAACCCCATGTGTTTTGAGTATTATCGGTATATGGTGAGTGAACACTGCGATGGCATGAGGATGCATGTTCTATGCTCACCTCACTTATCAAATACAGGGAACCAGAAACAACTCTACTGGTACCCCTCAATCCACATTTAAACCCATCCATTTAATTGTATTTTGATTTTATTGTGGATATTCTGGCATTGGGGGGTCACAAACAGGGTCGACGGCCCACAGTCTCCATTGCACCGGCAATGGCCCTGAAGGCATCAGTGGAGAAAGACCAAGTCCCAGGGGCCCCCTCCTGGCACACAGGGGTCATGGAAATGGTCAAAGGCCCTAATGAGATTTGGTGACACGCGTCTTTATGGGTTGATAGCGCCAAAGGTAAGTAGACATAATATCGAGTTTTAAATATCGATGTGCTATAATATCGAGTTTTAAATGTCAAAAGTAAAAAATATAGTTGTTTTTATTATCTATGTTAAGAATATCTATTTCGGGGCCGATTCCGATCCGGGTCGGAAGGGCACTGAATGCGATCTGGCCGGAAAAACTACGAGCCGTATGCGTGTTTTCCGGTCGACTCGTACAGCTGTACGAGCGAGCAAGTACGATGCGAGCTACAATAAATTCACCGACAGAGTCGTTTCCGGGTCCGAACCACTCCGTACGTCTCGGTCGGAAGCTAACCGTGGCGTGCAATGGATGCGATTCACGACCGAGCCAGTACGATGCACGCGTCGGACAGCCTGTGCGAGCCGGAGTGTCCGGCTCGCAATTTGTCCGGGTGGTTGCCTTTGGGGATCCGCGTCGGACCCCCTGTCACCCGCAGCCCTACGACTTGGACACAGGGGGAGACCCATGGGTCTTCCCAACACAGGCATGTACGGTGCGGATGGCACCGACACGTACCCACTGTAGGGGTTACACTTGTCCGCGATGTACTCATTCAGTCGATGGGAGCCCATGTACGCGTCGTACGACCGACTCCCATTGACTTCTATGGGAGTCCGACCAAACTGAGTCCGGCAGCAAACAGCCGCATCGTATGGTTGGACTACAGGACTCCGGCTCGGTTGGAAAACACTCCAGATCCGGCTCGGTCGGAGTGCTTTCTGATCCGGATCGGAATCAGCCCCTTAGTGTGTTGTATAAAATATTGTTGTTAAAAATATAGATTTTGAAAATATTGTTATTAAAAAACATTGGATTTTGTAAATGTAGTTAGATTTTTATTAGAATATATATGTAAAGGTATTCATAATTTTTAATAAATTGGATATGTTTTATAGAAAAATTGTTTAGGAGTGAGATGTTGGGTTTATAGGGTATAAGGGTGGGGAGTGTTTACATTGTATTGTTTTTTAATTTTAAACTTCTAAAAGTAATATTAAAGAAATTTAAAAATGTCATTTAGGAGCAGAATGTTGGAGTTATAGGGGATAAGGGTGGGGAGTGTTTTAAAACAAAAGAATTTATAACATTTGTAAATTATAATAAATAATTAAAAAAACATTTTAGGAGCAGGATGTTGGGGTTTTAGAGGGCATAAGGGTGAGGAGTGTTTTAAAAAAAAGTATACATTTTTATAACATTTTTAAATTATATTAAATAATTTACATTTTATAAAATTAGCATTGGGATGTTGGGTTTATAGGGGATAGTGGGGTAGTTTTTAAATATAAAAATGTTACATTGGAAAATATTAATAATTTTAGTGAAAATGTGTGGATTTTGCAGCTAATTTTGTGGAGTAATGTTTACATTTAAAAGATATTTGGAAAAAGTGAAAAGCTTCAATAAAATTGAAAAACCTTTTTATTGAGATTTGTTGTTTTTATATTGTATAACTAGTGAAGAATAAAAATGGATAAAAATACATATTTATTTAATGTAGAGGTGTTTTGTGTTGAGATAGGATTATTGTGTTTTTATATCGTTTTTTAATAAAAATAATAATATTAATAATAATTAAAACATTTATAAATGTAAACTTTAAAGATGTTTAATGTTTGGGTTTGACATTTTTAATATTATAAAAATAAAAAGTTAATTTTTTTGAAAGTTTAATATTTACAAACAAAAATAATATTTATATTTTATTTTTCGTTAACATTTTTTATTATTTTGTATCATGTCATTTATAAATACAAGAACATTTTAAAAATGCTTTAAAAAGTCTCATAATTTTGTTCTGGATATGTTTTTAGAATTGACGATAGGTTAATATATATGTATAATGTGTATTATTGTATATGTGTTGATGTAATTTTTGGGGGAATATCATATTTAATGAGTATATTCCTTTGCACTCTCTTTGAGTTTATATATTTTGGAGTTGGAATAGTTGGAAGGTCATCAACATCTCCTTCAAAACAGCGACATTCCCGGAAAGCTGGAAGCATGCCAAAATCAGCGCTCTCCTCAAAAAGCCCAAAGCGGACCCCAAGGACCTCAAGAATTTCCGGCCCATCTCGCGGCTAAGTTCATCGAGAAAATCGTCAACATGCAATTGACCCGACACCTGGAAGACAACAACATCTTGGACCCGTCCCAGTCCGGATTCAGACGCAACCACAGCACTGAGACATCCCTCATTGCCGCCACAGATGACATCAGGCGCCAACTAATCAACGGCGAAACAACAGCCCTCATCCTCTTGGACTTGTCAGCCGCCTTCAACACAGTATGCCGTCGCACTTTAAAGACACGCCTCCTAGAAGCCGGAATCCAAGAGAAGGCCCTTGACTGGACCACGTCGTTCCTCTCAGGCAGGACCCAGAGAGTCCGCCTCCCACCCTTCCGATCCGAAGCTACCGACATCATCTGCGGCATCCCCCAGGGCTCATCCGTCAGCCCGACGCTGTTCAATGTCTACATGGCCCCCTCGCACGAGTGGCCCGCCATCACGACCTCAACATCATCTCCTACGCCGACGACACCCAGCTCATCCTCTCCCTCACCACGGACCCACACACCGCCAAAACCAACCTCCACGAGGGAATGAAGGCCGTCGCTGACTGAATGAGGAGCAGCCGTCTGAAGCTGAACTCGGACAAGACGGAGGTCCTCATTCTCGGACCCACCCCCTCAGCCTGGGATGACTCCTGGTGGCCGACCACAATGGGAACAGCACCAACACCCACCGACCATTCACGCAACCTAGGATTCATCCTCGACTCCTCCCTCTCCATGGCTAAACAGGTCAACGCCGTCTCCTCCTCCTGCTACAACACCCTCCGCATGCTCCGCAGGATCTACAAGTGGATCCCGACCGAAACAAGAAGAACAGTGATACATGCCCTCGTCAGCAACAGACTGGACTACGGCAACGCACTCTACGCAGGAATCCCAGCCAAACACCTACAACGACTGCAACGCATCCAAAACGCCTCCGCCCGACTGATGGTCAACGTCCCCCGCCGCAGCCACATCACCCCCCACCTGAGAGACCTACACTGGCTCCCCGTCGAAAAGAGGATCACCTTCAAGCTCCTCAACCATGCACACAAGGCACTCCACAACACTGGACCAGCCTACCTGAACAGCAGACTCAGCTTCTACACCCCCACCCGCCAGCTCCGCTCCGCCAGCCTCGCCCTCGCCACTGTCCCCCGCATCCAACGAACGACCTCCGGTGGCAGAGCCTTCTCCTTCCTCGCTGCCAAGACCTGGAACACCCTCCCTACCCACCTACGGCAGACCCAAGACCTGCTCCCCTTCAGAAGACTCCTCAAGACTTGGCTCTTCGAACAGTCGAACAGTAGCAGCACCCCCCCCCAGCGCCTTGAGACCCTCACGGGTAAGTAGCGCACTTTACAAGTACTTCGATTGATTGATTGATTGATTGATTGATTGATTGATTACGTTAATATAGTTTGAAGTTGGAATAGTAAATGATATATGTTTAGCGTCCAGCACCTTCCCTTAGTTTTTAGGTCTCGCTGAGACAGCAAAAGCTGTCTCTTTGAGACATTTTGTAAGTGGGCTTTCAAAAGTGCTACCCACATGGTTTTGCTGGCCTAGGGCTTCAGTGCACGATGGCGTGCACGTGCACAGCTGCTCCTCTGCTCCTTGCATTCCCCCCTCCCTTCTCACCCAGCCCTTTGATGCTCTGCTCGATTACTTTCACTTTCGCTGCTTTGACCCTTGCATTCCCCCCTCCCTTCTCACCCAGCCCTTTGATGCTCTGCTCGATTACTTTCCCTTTCCCCGCTTTGATGTTTGATCGCAAACGCGATCACTTTCGCTTGTTTACTTTTGTAACCTCCCAGGAGGGCTGCCCGTTACATGTGACTTTACTCGGTTCGTTTTAGTTTCAGAGCACTCTTTTTTAATGACTTCTTCATGGAGTTGCAGGTACAACAGCTATGCACTTCCCCGACACGCCCCTCTTTGGGCTGCAGCTGCCTTCACCGCCTCCCCCGCCTCCCCCATGCTTGTTATTATTTGCTATTATTTATTTCCTACTTGTTCTTTGGTGTGGATTACATTAGATTCTATCCGTTCCCCCCACCATCACCTCCTGCTCGTCAAGTATTTTGGACCGTTTTTGATTATATGATGCACAAGGGCTGCACGGTTTATTTGGAATGCTGTTCTGTTGTTGCGCATAATATAAAAAAAAGTTCCAAAATCTGAAACTTACTTTTCAGCCCCTCCCACTTATCTTCGGTGTTGTCGTCCTTTACAGCAGGGCCGCCGCAACCACTATTCTGGAATGGGTGGGTAACGGCTAATTCTGCGCCATGTTTCCTTTCACCGTTCGCCGTGCACATCGTCTAGCAGGTACGTGTTTTTCCCCCGGACAGTCAGTCCCACACATATTAGCTCCACTATACAGAGTTTGCCAGTGAAGCGCTACTTCGTATTCTTTCTTTGAACAACTTTGTTTTTGCCCGGTTGAGGAAGTGCACCATTCCTGGAGGTACTGCAATACCTGATTGATGCGTACAGTGGAAAATGTTTAATGTGATCCTTATCAGCTCTTTTTCTTTGCCGTGAGTTTAAATGCTTTACAACTTCCTGCTTGCTTAATGTTCCATGCTCTTCTGCACATGCATTCAGATGGTAATACCCTTGCTTTGAAACACAAAGAAGAGTTTTAGGCACTGCTTCAACAGCGCTGCAAAAAAGAGGACGCATACCATGCATGCCGTCTGCTACCCTAACCCCACCTCGCCTACAGCATTTGATTTGTAAAAAAAAGTTTTATAAGGTAGTGGTGGGGTAACAAGTGAAATGGGCGCTGTAACCACATTTTCTTCCCCCTGACCCCCAAATGTACATGTTACTTGTTAACAGAAAATAAGATGCAAAAAGTATTAAATCTACAAGCAAGAATGTTTTATTTGTATATGTTTTGTCCCAATGCATGTCTTTGATCCACTTGCAATAAATCCAACCGATCTCATGGATTTATGCTCACCACGGTGTAAGGGCCACCTTCTCAATATAATGACCACCACCTTCCTCCCCTTCGCTGCACACCTCTCTCTCCACCCACCTCCCTACAGTTTTCACTTCTCCTGCTCTGCCGCTGGCAGCTGCTCCACACCACTCTTTTCATCCCCTTATTCCCTCTTTTTCCGTCTGTCTCGCTCCTCCACACTTGCTGAAAAACATGACTTCAACAAACGGCTTTTGCCCTCTCTTTCCTCTCCTTTCTTTTATTTGTGACCCTGTGAAATGGATCCAGAAAAGAAAGAAACACTTTTACTGTAAATGGCAACTTTTTCTGTAATTTTTCTATTCCAAAGTGCAGCCTAGGACGGAGAGGGAAATAAAAGGTTCAAAATATGAAAAATAAATAAAAAACTAAATAAAGCAAGACGGATTGGTTGCAAACTGGCCACATTGGTGTTAATTACACCCACACACATTCGCACAGCTTTAAAGAGTTTGCCAGTGAAACGCTACTTTATTTTTCCCGTCTTTCTTTGAACAACTTTGTTTTCCCCAGGTGGGGAAGTAAACCATTCCTGGAGGTATTGCAATACCTGGTTGATGGGTAGAGTGGAAAATGTTTATTGTGATCCTTAGCAGCTGTTTTCCTTATTTTACTTTATAAAATGTGAACCATGGCTGTGTGTACAGGGATGTGGTCTTTTTAAGCCATACTGCTTACGTTTTGTAAGGATATAAGCAATGGACAAACGGTTTTCTTCCGGGTCCTGTCGTCGTGTCCTTAACTTTTCAGGCAAAAACACTCATTGATTATTAATTGTAAAAGCGTTAAGTTAACAACATTGTTCCTGCTCATTTTTCACAAGCTTAACTTAATCTTGCATTCCCTACGAGTGTTTGCTTTTTCCGTTATGTTGTTACTTTTTTTTCCATGCAGCATATTACTCTTGTCATCCCTCCCTTATAACCATTTTCTCATTTTTTGGTTCTCCAGTGCCGGGAGGTCATATGAATGGGAATAGCGATATGCAAATATGATTACGCCACTGCAAATATAAAAAGTAAAAGACGTTGTCATTTTCAACGACAAAAGCTCTAACTTTCACAAAATCGAGACTGATTACATTGCAAATGCTTGTTATTTTATATAAATGGGTATGTGATTTACTGCTTTTAAGACAGAGCCTTTTGTTACTTGCAGTTAATAAACTGTAATCCTTATAATACAGCACAGTGAGGTATGAAGGACAAGTGACTCGTACATCTTATAACCCTCACTGTCTTATGTAACATATCCTTTATAATGTTATACAGACATTAATTATTGCCAATGTATAATCTGTACGTGCGATGTATAGCGCTCTTGACACCCTCCATTGGGTTGAGTAGTGCTAAAGTGCTATAAATAAACAAAACATAATAGTGGTATTTAAATTATTTGTGTAAATACTGGGGCGACCAACACATCTGACATTCTTACAGTGTATCAGGCACGCAACACCCATTGGGCTCACTGGGCTTTAGCCACCTCCCCCCCCCCGTCGTGTGAGACAGCTATGCGGGCTGGCGACCCTCTAATTGCAGCCGCACCCGAGTACTTCACAGGTCTTTAAAAGACCATTTACTTGTTAATGAGGCTTTTGTTGTGTTTTCTCCCCTTCTTAGAGCCTTCTGCCTATGGCTGGAAGAATTAGCCCCCAAAATCATTTTCACCCCCGAAATTTGGCTCTAGTTGCCCACCTGCAGTGTATGCATATGAGGAGAGGAGTTGGCCTAACGGCTAGGGCGGACGACCTCGAATCTGGGGAACTGAGTTTGAGTCTCGGTAACTCACATACCCATTTATATAAAATAACAAGCATTTGCAATGTAATCAGTCTCACATTTGTGAAAGTTAGAGCTTTTGGCGTTGAAAATAACAACGTATTTTACTTTTGTTTTTAATATTTGCAGTGGAGTAATCATATTTGCATATCGCTATTCCCATTCGTATGACCTCGCAGCACTAATTCTGGGCAAATCACTTAATCTCCCTGTGCCTAACAAAAATGAATGTGTGCTATTTAAAGCGCTCTGATACCTGATTTAGGTCCAGTTCGCGCTATATAAAACTCTGTAAAATTAAAATATCTCTTATATACAGGGACTGAACAAAGGCAAAAGAATTCTCCCTTCAGTACCTGTGAAGTGATAAGGTGTGAGCCTTTGTTCTCCCTTTATTGCATCTAGGTGTGAGGCTCCTGATAGCTCCCAGCCAGGTTACTCTAACAAAAAGAATCCTAATGGCCCCTTAACTCGGGCTTTTGTTATGGGCGAAACTGGAAGCTGATAAGCCCCTTCCCCGCCTGCACATTGCTGCTTGGAACAAAAGCAGACAACGTGCAGGCGGTGCTGAAAGTGTACCGGTGTGAAAAAATTACAATGAGATGAGCTCTGCAAATTTCTGTGAATTCAGGAAATGTATGAAAGGAAGGTGGCACTCCGCTGAAAGTGTATACTTATTGGTATTACCGCTGAGCACTCCTTTTATTCATAAGTTATGTCAATTTGCTGAAAGTGGCCAGCTTTGCAACAGAGTAGCTGACATTTACACTTTGAAAATAGTGGGTAGTCCTCATCTACACTCGACTCGAGCCCTGCTTATATCTGCAGATTCACCCCACAAATGAAATCAGCAACATGGAAAACAAGCATTTGCAATGCAATAGGTCTCGCATTTGTGAGAGTTTGAGCTGTTGGCATTGTAAATGACAATGCCTTTTATTTACGTGTTGGTTTTTAAAATATAAATAAAAGGCATTGCCATTTCCAATGCCAATAGCTTAAACTCTCGCAAATGCGAGACCTATTGCATTGCAAATGCTTGTCTTTTTTAGGTCTCGCCTGACCCAGCGCATGCGCTGGTCTGGCGAGACTTATTGAGAGGGCTCCAAAAAGTGCTACCAGCCCAGCCTAGAGCTACAGTGCATGTGCGCGGGCTCGCGCGCCACGCTTGCCCGCGATTACTTTCACTTTCGCGGCCGCTTTGATGTTTGATCGCGAATGCGATAACTTTCATGGCCGCACGGCCGCTTGGCATAACCAATAGGTCTCGCTTTGGGACTTTATAAGTATTTAGTTATGCAATTATTGCATGGCTAAACACTTATAAGGTCCCAAAGGCGAGACCTTATGCTTGTTGTAGTTTGAGGTGGGAATAGTAAATTACATATGTTTAGTCTCCAGCACCTTCCCTGACTGTTTATAGTTTGGAGTGGGATTACTAAATTATATATGTTTAGTGTCCAGCACCTTTCCTCAGTTACTATTGTTTTGAGCTGGAATAGTAAATTAAATATGTTTAGTGTCCAGCACCTTCCCTGACTTTTTAGGTCTCGCTGAGAAAGCGCAAGCTGTCTCTTTGAGACATTTTGTAAGTGGGCTTTCAAAAGTGCTACCCACATGATTTGGCAGGCCTAAAGCTTGAGTGCACGATGACGTGCACGTGCACAGCTGCTGCTCGCACTCCCTCCTCCCTTCTCCCCCTCCCTTTTCGTCAGCTTCAGGCTCCTTTAATGCTGGCATTCCCCCCTCCCTTCTCGCCCAGCCCTTCTTGTCACCTCGGCTTGTTTATTTGCGCGGTCGTGTCACTTTCACGGCCAATGCTTGTTTTTAAATACACATTGGCAGGGTGTAGACTTTGTTTTAGTATGCATACTGCCATCTACTGGCCAACCTTTTATTTAAGTTTGCATTGACGACGCTTTCATGGTTTTCCTGACCTCCTGCGCCCCCGAGTTTCTGCTGTGTGTGCTGTTTGCGTGCTTGTCGTTCCCTGCCAGCATGAAGCTCGCTGAAGGGCTCGGTGACAAAGATGATATTCGTGCAGCTTCTGGTAAAGCGATGGAGGTTCCTGCAGAGTGACATTCCGCTCACAAATTACGGAAATAGCCTCCCTTTCTCGTCTAGGGTGCTTATAAAAAACAGACTTGTTTGAGAGTTATTTTTTTTCTTTTTTTTTTTTTACTTTAAGCGCAAGGTGCGCATGCGGCCAATGCTTATTTTACTTTGAGAGGTTTCCCTAGTAATTTGCAAGTGACTTCCTGCAGCAAGATTTAAGGCCCACCTTCATTTTCCCGCAGCGTTTCAGAGGCATAGATCTGATGGGAACTTTTGGGCTTTGTATAGTGGCTTGTGTGTGTGAAATTCCCCATTTTCCAGCCCTTCCAAGCATTCAGTGACCATTGCCTTTCAGATCATTATTTCCTGCTTTCCCTATCGGCTGTTTGTATGCGTTACGCTGCCCTCTGCACTCTGGCCTTAAGAAGCACAGGGCGAGCTGATTTTCCCCATGGGTCTATCTTCCTTACCAGCTCATCTGTGTAACAGATTGGGGTCTCTCCCTGTGATGCTATAGATCTGAATTAAATTGAGACGAGGGCATGAAAACAAGCCCTACAGAGAAGCCTCTTCACAGTCTGACACGATCTAATGGCAAAAACACACTCTGGTGGGGTCGCCGGCGTTTATTCATGTCAGCCGTTTTCGAGCAGGGCACTACAGATCAGGTTGCAGGTCTGTGTTGGGCCAGTACTCTGGCAGTGAGGTGGTGAAAGGGGTCGATATTCCGGCAGCCCACCTATCAAGACGTCAGAGAGCTGGTAGCCCAACGTCAGGAACAGTACTTCCGGAGCGTTGTGGTTTAGAGAACCATAACAATTGCAGAATTACTCGTCCGGTTGAATAGTCCAGCCTATTTCGCTGCTCATTAGCCATTTCTGACTGGAGTCACAAAATACGCAACAGCTGTTACTCTCCGAGAAAGTGGAGAACACTGATCCCATTACACAACAAGCATTTGGAATACAATAGGTCTTCAATTTTCTATTATTTAAGCTATTGGCATTGTAAGTGACAATACCTTTTATTTGTGTTTTGAAAACCAACACTCATATAAAAGGCATTGTCATTTATAATGCCAATAGCTCAAACTCTCGCAAATGTGAGACCAGTTTAATGGTGTCCGTGCCCCTTTCTTTAGACGCTGCTTGCTGTTTACAGGTTACAGCGAGCCGCATATACAGAAAGGGGCACGGACACCATTAAAGTGAAAGTACGTATGGGGCTCTTTCAACCCCCCTCTCAAAACAAGCATTTGCAATGCAATAGGTCTCGCATTTGCAAAAGTTTCAGCTATTGTCATTGTTCATGACAATGCCTTTTTATCTATTTTAAACACATATATAAATGGCATCATTTACAATGCCAATGGCTAGTGTTGCATTATTATTAGCAATGCCAACTGCTCACACTTTTATAATGCGAGACCTATTGCATTGCAAATGCTTGTTATAGTTTGGAGTTAGAATAGTAAATTATATATGTTTAGTGTCCAGCACCATAGGTGCCCCTAGGCCGCCTCGCATCCATGGGGGCCACCCAATGACAGTTTCCCACTGCCTTTTTGTGCCAGAAAGACCGGCACAAAAAAGCAGTGGAAAACTGTCATTGTACTCCCACGGCCAGAAAAAGGTGGCCCGGGGAGTACTGAAGGGTTTCCGGATGGCGGACGGGCTCTCCGAACCCATCGTAAGCCATCCGGGAAGCCGAGTCGAATTCATTTCCATCAGAATGGCTCGGTCGGAAAGGAATCCGAATGGCACATTCAGATGCGGGCAGGAGGGCTCCGACTGATGGTCGGAGCCCTTCCTGCCTGCATCAGAATAGGGCCCTTAGTGTCCAGCACCTTCCCTTAATTAATAACGTTTGGAGTGGGAATAGTACATTTTATATGTTTAGTGTCCAGCACCTTCCCTAAATTAATATAGTTCGGAATTGGAAAAGTAAATTAAATATGTTGAGTGCCCAGCACCTTCCCTGAGTTGATATAGTCTGCAGTTGGAATAGTAAATTACATATGTTTAGTTTCCAACACCTTAACTGAGTTAATACAGTTCGGAGTGGGAATAGTACATTAAATATGTTTATTATTCAGCCCTTTCCCTCAGTTGATTTAGTGTAGAGTGGGAATAGTAAAAATCTAGTACTTTATTTTGGAGTAAGTTTAATGATAAAAATGTATGTTTAAGTGGTAATAGTATTTTATATATGTGTATTTAAAAAAATATATTTATAACTGGCAATTGATTTAAGATAATTATTTTATTGTAAATATAGAAAACGCAAATTAAAATAGGAATTAAATACAGTACAATATTTATATTTTATTTATTTGTTTATTTTCATTCAAAGTCTCAAGTAAAGAAATATTATGCATTTTATTTTATTTACATTGATATATATATACATAAATATATATATATATATATATAATTATATAGTTAAAAAGAGAAATAATAATACATTTTTTATTTTTGGATAAATTGCATATTTAGTACATATTTCAACATAAACATATACAATAGAGAAGTTGGTAAATACGTACATTTTTTACAAAAAAAAAAGATGCAGTTATCCACTGATTTTTACCTATTGTTTTAATACATATTTCTTCTGTAACAGGTATAGAATATTTATTTATATTGTAAATATGCATTACATAATTACATATAGGGGTCGATTTCGATCCGGGTCGGACAGCACTCTGAGAGCTGTTTGTAGCCTTACCTTGTGACCGACACATTCTGAGAGCCGGTCCGTCCGGGCAATGAAGTATGTTGCGCATAACTGACACAATTTCGTCCCATACGTAGGCTGCGATTCCAGCAGCATTTCCCGTACGAGCCGTACCTCAGATCACCGATTTGAATCGCCCGGAACCAGTTCCCACAGCAGTTTCCGTCCGGAAAAGTACGATGCGCAAATCATACGCTCCGGACAGGTCACTACTAGCAGCACGTCACAGCATCCGGGAGAGCTGCATATCAGGTTCGATTCGCGCCACAACATGATCCACGGCTACGAGACGGACCAATTCTCAATGTGTATGAGACGGCGCAACGAGCAGCAAGTACAAGACGAACCAATGATGAATCCCATCGCGCAGGTCATCCCAGTACTGTACATCTATGTCCGGATCAGGAACAGACACGCACAACGCAGACGGTCAGTCAGACACCCCACAAATAAACGTCATGAACATGCGAAATGCTACACACACATGGGGGGTCAAATCCCTTACCTCAGCAACAGCTAAACCACAGGGGTAGCATGGTCCCCACTATCAGCAGACACCACACCTGGGGGGGTGCCCCTTACCACTCCCCTCCCCACTCATAGGGGCTGTATGCCCTGCACCACTCCCCTCCCCACTCATAGGGGGATGTATGTCCTGTACCACTACCCTCCCCACTCATAGGGGGATGTATGTCCTGTACCACTACCCTCCCGACTCATTGGGGATGTATGCCCTGCACCACTACCCTCCCCACTCATTGGGGGATGTATGTCCTGTACCACTACCCTCCCCACTCATAGGGGGATGTATGCCCTGCACCACTACCCTCCCCACTCATAAGGGGATGTATGCCCTGCACCACTAAACACAACTCATACAGTGCTGTATGCCCTGCACCACTACCTTCCCCATTCATAGGGGGATGTATGCCCTGCACCACTACCCTCCCCACTCATAGGTGGATGTATGCCCTGCACCACTACGCTCCCCACTCATAGGGGGGTGTATGCCCTGCACCACTACCCTCCCCACTCATAGGGGATGTATGCCCTGCACCACTACCCTCCCCACTCATAGGGGGCTGTATCACCAGACCGATGCAAAAAGAACTATTGATGGTCAAAATGCAGAACAATGTCATACATTCACCCCAGTACAGAGATCTGGGCCTAAACCCATCGTTGTTTTGCTCACCATGCCGTTCCAGTTTGAACCCAGCCATATGTAAATCAGTCTTGACCCTGTGCCTCATGGGAACAGTCCAGCCCAAACTGCCAAGCCAGGTCCTCCCTGGACTGGAAACAAGCATCCTAGGACCGGTTTCGGTGTTTCACCCCTCTTCAGCCAGGATAGCTTGATTCCAGTGGCATGGAGAGCACGGGACTCACGTCTGAGATGCTTGATTCCCGTCCAGGGAAGACATGGCTTGGCAGTTCGGGCTGCACTATTCCCATGAGGCACAGGGTCAAGACTGATTTGCATATGGCCATGTCTGAACTGTGGTGGCGTGGTGAGCAAAATAACGATGGATTAAACTCAGATCTGTGACTGGGGGTGAATGTTTTGCCAATGTGCAACTTTCCGTCCATTATCTTGTGTGTTTTGCTGTTCGCCCTATGTGGGAAGGGTATGCCCAGACGTGGGTCCCGTGCTCACTACGCAACTGGAGTCAAGCTATCCTGGCTGAAGAGGGGTGAAACTCCGAAACCAGTCTTAGGATGCTTGATTCCGGTCCAGGGAAGACATGGCTTGGCAGTTTGGGCTGGACTGCCCCCATGAGGCACAGGGTCAAGATTGATTTGCATATGGCCAATTGTGAACTGGGGTGGAGTGGTGAGAAAAATAACGATGGATTAAACCCAGATCTGTGACTGGGGGTGAATGTTTTGCCAATGTGCAACATTCCGTCCATCATCTTGTGTGTTTTGCTGTATCACCAGACCAGCATTTGTGACTACTGCACCCAACACCACAACCAATGTTTTGGCAATGTGGTGGTTGTGCCACTAACAAAAATAGACATGAGAGGCAAAGAATGCTGTGTTTCACAAGAACTCCCTCTGCCATGTGCAGACAAGCATTGGCCATGACCCCTGACAATGCCAACAGTGTACAATTAGACTGTTTGAAAAGGGAGCATCAAGATGCATACACATACCTATACAAACAGACACACAAACTGCGGAATCCTGTGGAGACTGTCGATGTTAGGTGACAAAGTCACATACCATGGCAGCAATGGGACATACCAAACATGATCAATGTGCAGGATGATGATCTAAAAGATGCATGGACACTAGGAACAATCCCACAAACAACATCCCCCAATGGAACGCTAAAGCCACACCAATGCAGAGGCGCAGATGCACAAACACAGACAGGCAGCCACACACTGCATATCATACACAACATGTGTGTGTGTCAGAGTGTCCCCAGGCTACTGCACAACGCATGACGGTGGGCTGAACTACAATGACACACATGTGTGCACTGTGCCATACAAAAGTAAGGGCCCGATTCACAGAACTAACTTAAGACAAAATCCTAAACTTACTACCATTTTGGTATTCACAGAAGGCACTTACTCATTTTGGTATTCAGAGAAGACACTTACTCACTTCGGTATTCACAGAAGTTAGGACTCCTAAATGCCTTCTGTGAATACCGAAAGTCTTAAAATTAGGATTTTTCTCAGTTTAGGAGTCCTAAAGTTAGGACTCCTAACTTTACTACTACTAAACTGAGAAAAATCCTTATTTTAAGGCTTTCGGTATTCACAGAAAACATTTAGGAGTCCTAAAGTTAGGACTCCTAACTATACTATTACTAAACTGAGAAAAATCCTAATTTTAAGACTTTCGGTATTCACAGAAGGCATTTAGGAGTCCTAAAGTTAGGACTCCTAACTTCTGTGAATACCGAAATGAGTAAGGGCCTTCTGTGAATACCAAAATGGTAGTAAGTTAAGGATTTTGTCTTAAGTTAGTTCTGTGAATCGGGCCCTCTGTCTTTGACTGGGCACACCTGGGGGGGCAAGCAGGCATTGTCAGGTAAGCAGAATCACAAAGGATTCATGTGACACAAGGTGGGTGGAACAGCTACTAACACAGCAAGAGGCAGACCCAACACAGCACTATCCTCTAGTACCCTATATTTGTGGTGACATTAGCCTGTACGCCAATCCCACTGTGATGATAAAGCTAGTTTTTCCCCATACTGCGTAGCACAGTCAGATGTGTGTCCTGGGTCATATGTCGGGGCCCACAAACTCACATCACACCTCTATAAACACAAATCACTGGCCATGGCATGCAAACAATGGGCAAAAAGTAGTTATGGGCATAGACATGAAACAAGTCCCATTTTGCCAACTTCAACACCATACACCTTGATCTGCAAGAATGTGCATCAGCTAGGCACACAGGGACCAGTGATATTGCTCATGCACACATGACAATCCCAGGGGTGTTGGGGGGATCAAAGGTACCCACAAATCCTCACACATGGGCTGACAACAACACCTATGAAGGTCTGCCACACTGCACAGCATGCAGCACATCGACATTACATGAAAACTACACAATTCATTCCAAACCCTGCAAGACACCTACACCAATGTTGAACCACAGGAGAGCCACAACGCACTAATGTCGACACCTTCCAACATAGCAGCAATGATCCTGATGATAGGGAGTAGTCACACACACACACACAAGTGGGCTTGTCAATGGCGGATACCACATTGGATAAAACACGCGCTGGACAACAACCCTGGAATTTACTAATGAAACAGCCAGGGATGACAGCCTAATTACCAGCAGTGTGTCATGCACATACATCCCAGAAAAGGCAGGGCAAAGAAGCTACATGAACACAGGCCAAGTCAGCAAGTCCACAAAACAGGTACATCTGTCTGGAACACAAGCTGCGTCCAGAAAAGGGAAGTGAACACACACAGACATGCTAACAAAACACACACCATGTGCCCAGGCAAAGTCATGGAATGACACAATGCCATGATGGGACTGCACTCCTGGGGAAGGTCAGCTGTGCCACATTTTGTCTGTGCATGCTCCTGCCCAGGGATACAACTATTACAACTCAAGAAAAGCAATGGTCACAGAAGCTTGAGTCCTCCCTCAGTCATCTGCACATATGCAATACACATGTAGACCAAGTTGGACAGATGACACAGATGACTTGTGTAACATGGATGCACAAACATGCCTGTCCAGTGGAGATTGTCCAAGTCAGGGAATCTGTCCATGTTCCGAAATGTAAGCACAACCTATGTGCAACAGCGTATGCCAAAGATGTCAAGTAGCAAACCCAAAGATAAAACCCTGGTCACAACATTTTGCCATCATTACACCCTGAAATTGCAGCTAAGGATGTCATGGATACTTAGCAGAAAAGTACACATACCCCATAGACCACATGGAGTACATTACATCAACAACTCATTCTGTTATACCTTTAACACACCTGTACAACAGCAAGTCTATGACACCCATCATCAACATCATGTACATTTGAAGCAACACCACTGGATAACAAAAATTGGCTTTATTAGGCACATAACTCATTGAAACTGTTAAGTCCACAATGTCAAAAGGCCAATGGCCAGTCCATGTCAGGAGTCCTCCCAGGGTGAAATGTGACAGTTTGTCACCCATTGCTTGCCTGCACTGCTACAGGCAGTGGACATCTCCCCTTGGAGGGGCATACACAGGGGCAGGCCAGACACCACAGGGACAGGATCAGGGGACAGCAGAATTGGGCAGGGGAGGGTTGGTGGGTGCAGGAGTGTACCTGGCAACTGCAGCGGACGCGTCTGACACTGTGGGAGCCGTCACCACTGCAGGGTCCAAGTCCAATGGGGTGTGTGGTGACATCAATGCAGGGCCCAAGTCAAATGGGGTTGTCACCGGCACCACTGCGGTGGACAGGTCAGATGGTTGGGACGGGGCCTCCACTGCAGTGCAAAACTCCAAGGGAGTGTCATGGGGCCCAGGTGAGGTTGGCAGGACGGGGGGACACAGTCCCCACATCAGTGGCAGGAACAGGCTGAGCATGTGAGGTGGAGGTGGAAGTGCATGTGGTAGGAGGGGATGGCCTAATCATGTTGGGGATGCTGTATTGGGTGTGGCGGAGGGACCTGTGGAGTGGTGGCCTGGGGCTGCAGGAAGGAGAATGTGACTGACCTGTGGGTTTGGGGGGGTCTTGCTCTTCCTGCTCCGGGTGGATTTGCGGATGTGGACCTCAGTGTCCGGCCGCATGAAGGAGGGTGTCTGTGTGGCAGGGGAACTCCCCCCCTGTGCGTGGTGACTTCCTCTTCCCCTTGTGCGTCTGAGCAGATGGATCGGTGGGGAAGAGGCCAAGGTCACAGAGGAAGAGCTGCTTGGAAGGGGGGGTTGCAGGTGAGGCAGGGGAAGTGCTTTTGGAGGGAGAGGCATCTGAGGTCTGCGGAGTGCTCGTGGATGCCTGTTTGTGCGTCTGTGACCCATCCCCTTTTGTTTTGGACTTGCGTGATTGTGTGCTGCCTGGGTCTGTTGTGGTGCGTGCTGGTGCCGGTGTGTGTGTGTGCGTTGGTCAGGTAGGGTAGTGGGGACTGTGAGTGGTACAGAGGTAGGAGGGGTGAGGGACTGTTGGAGGAGAGACACTGCTGCCGTCTCTGTGGAGGCCATCGACTGAATGGTCCGATGTAGGGCAGACAGGTTGGATGAGATGCCCTCCATGAAGGACAACAGTTGAGTCAACAGAGGGGTGTGGGAATGGAGGACACTCAGCATCGCTGTCTGCTCTACATGGAGCTGCTTCAGTAAGTCCACAGACTCCAAACTGAGGGCAGCAGGGGAGACAGGGGCAGGGGGTGTGGTGCCTGGACCAAAGGAGACATTTTCCCTCACACGGAGGCCTCCACGGACATCTGGGATTGCAGCAGATGGGAGGGTGGAGATGATGGTGGTGGTGGGGACAGACTCGCATGGTGTTGTCTGGGGTATGCTGACACCCGCCTCCTCAAGGGAGTCCTCACTGGAGATGCTGTGTTCCTCAGCAGAGGTGTTTGTAGCTGAGGTCTCCTCTGTGTGGTTCCCCTCACCCTCTGTGCCACTGGGTCCCTCCAACTCCTCTGAAGCTGAGCCAGTCTGGCTCTGCGGCTCCTCTTGGTCCCTGGAGCTGTCTCTTCCAGTAGCTGTCGAAGTATCTGCAATCAATCAGGATAAACAGATTCATATCAGTCACCTGTTTCACCTGACACATCACAGTCAGTACAGCACATCACAGAGTACGGCTTTGCATCAAGTGCCAGATATTGCGAACAGTGGAGACCTCATTTGGAAATGACACCTGTCAGTCTGCAAGTCAACCATGCCTCTCAGATCCTGCCCCTCCATGGACCCATCTGCCTGGGACATGTTGTCTGCCACTTCTCACATGTGTGCAGAAGCACCACATAGACATATCTCTGAACTGCAGGACTCGTGATTTAAATCTGCCTGGACTAACACATGCCATCTCCTGCCACTGACTCAGTACATATGTCATGAGAAGGGATGACAAAAATCATTGTCAGTAAAATGTATATGCTTCCCTCACAAGACACCATGATGTGCACATGTCGTGATGGTCATTGCCATAATAGAGTGCATGCTGTACAACTGACATCACTGCGGGATACACATCAGCAAGTGGGATACCATGGTACGGCCCAGTATGGCTAAGCAGCCAGCACTGGCTTCAGTCTCAGGGGTAGGGCATCCAAAATTAAACACTCTGCACTGTGTCACAACCATTAACATGTATGAGAATGTAAGCCCTGCAGATGTCAAGTGCACAGGGACACCCAATGCTAACCACATCTTCAGGCATCTGATGATCACCTGTAATAAAAATGCAACAGATGACTGTCTGCAAGCACCACTCTGTAAGCATGATGACATCACAGCATGATGGCAATGAATTGAGACTGCCTACACTGTGATGTACTATACAACATAATGCACCGTCAAGTGATTTGACACCTATCCATGAACCCATTCTGATGATCCATTTCCCACACCCCAGAGAGCTGCACAAACCAAAATGACCAACACCACAGGAGTCTAAGAGGCTACGCCACCTCACAATGACACCGATGAAGACACCATATAGCACAATGCACTAATGTTGGGCTGACACACAGGAGTAGAAGAACAGAGTGTACTTCATGTCCGGAGTAGGGATATCAGTCCAGGAACATGTGCAACATGGGATTACCCTGGACACCAGGCATGTGTCCATGCATGTGTAAAACACATGACGTACATTTTTCTGAGGCCCATAAATTCTCGTTGCTGCTACAAGGCTGTGTGTCAAATACCCCTGGCACATATGGTGTGCCAAAACATCAATTGGAACACATATCAATTGCCCACACACAGTACATGTCTTTTTGTCAGGCAATGTGCAGACATATGGAAATCATGTGCCTCACTCATGAAGACAAAACAATGCACCGGTCGCAGATGCTGTTCACAACGTTAAGTTTGTACAACAGCAGGGACACACAACCCAAGTTACACAAGTCACAGCCTGAAAGGGGCACACCTGTGTATCAGATGAGGATGGGACATGACGTAGTTTTGCCACATGACTCCTGTACAAGCAGACAGGAGATCACTGGAAGTGTAAACAGGATGTGGCGTGCAAAGAGCATGTGATACGTTGGACACAGAGAATGCATGCACTTACCCCCTCCTTGCTGCTGTCTGGTCTTTAACTGCCCATCCAGGTCCGGGAAGGCCACCACCAGAATCCTGAGCATGTGGGGGGTCAGTGTCCGTCGTCTGCCCCTTCTGCGAGGAGGCGACAGCTTCAGCTGGACTCTGGCAATCCTCCGGGTCCAGCCACGAAGGTCCTGCCACCTCGTCTGGCAGTTGCAGATGAGGCGTCTGTGGACCCCCACAGCACGAAGAGCCCGGGCAATGGTCAGCCAGATCTCCTGCTTCTGGTGGGCATCAACCTGTGCAGATGACAAGGGTAGAAAAAGTCCTTTACCACACAAGCCACATGTTTGTGCATCACACATTTGGATATACTTATCTTTCTCGCAAGGGAATATGATGGACACAGGTAGTGCAGATATTGTGATTGACAGATGTCCTGATTTTTATACAGGGAAACATTAACTGAGTATTACAACCGTGTGAAAATGTACTTTTCATGCACAGTACCTGTCTACTACAGGGACCTACACACCATGGGGGTATGAACTACTCAGTGAGCATGCTAGACACTGTTGAACACAATTTTATTGGTGCCAGTCAGACAACATACACAATGAATAAGGGATGTGGAGTGCACACTCACCTGCTCCCCTGGTGTCCCATACAGCTTGCTGTACTGTGGAAGGAGGCTGTCCAGCAGGACCTTGTTCTCCTCCTCTGTGAAGGATGGGACCCTCTCCACAGTACGTGCCATTCTTGGAGCCAGAGGATGGAGAGACAGCAGCAGTGGTAACAGAGATGTCGATCTGGAGCATGTAGTGCAGGCAAGTGAACTCACAGGTGAACAGACAGACTTACATCTGTGCTGCAGAGGCAGATTCAGTCCCATGTGCCAAAAGCAATAGGTCCGACTCATTTGCATCCTATGAATCTAGCCAATCCATCACATTGAACGTCTCGTACATGCCTTCCGCATCGTTTGAAATATTCAAAAGCATTGCAATGACGAGTCTGAATCATTGTTGCAGGCAGTCAACGTTTTTTCAAGAAACCGAATCATACCAGGCTCAAATCCGAGTCTGTTCCTATTGAAGAAATTGAGCAAGGCGTGCGTGCACAGCATGCGTGCGGATCGGTCCATCCGCGTCAGTCCACATTGGTGACATTGTGCAAGGCGTGCGTGCGGATCGGTCCACCCGCGTCAGTCCACATTGGTGACATTGTGCAAGGTGTGCGTGTGGCTCAGTCCACCTGCGTGAGTCCACATTGGTGACATTGTGCAAGGCATGCATGCAAGGCATGCGTGCAAGGCGTTCGTGCAGCTCGGTCCACCCGCATCAGTCCACATTGGTGACATTGTGCAAGGCGTGCGTGCGGCTTAGTCCAGCCGTGTCAGTCCACATTGGTGACATTGTGCAAGGCGTGAGTGCAAGGTGTGTATGCGGCTTGGTCCACCCACATCAGTTCACATTGGTGACATTGTACAAGGCGTGCGTACAAGGCGTGCGTGCGGCTCGGTCCACCCGCATCAGTCCACATTGGTGTCATTGTGCAAGGCGTGCATGCGGCTCGGTCCACCCGCCTCAGTCCGGATTGGTGACATTGTTCAAGGCGTGTGTGCAAGGCGTGTATGCGGCTCGGTCCACCCACTTCAGTCCACATTGGTGACATTGTGCAAGACGTGCATGCGGATCGTTCCACCCGCATCAGTCCACATTGGTGACATTGTGGAAAGGCGTGCATGCAAGGCGTGCGTGCGGCTCTGTCCATCCGCGTCAGTCCACATTGGTGACATTGTGCAAGGCGTGCGTGCAGCTCCTTTCCTAGATGTTCAATGCATCTTTCGCATTGGTCACCTGCGTCAATCACCATATAAGTAACTGTTGAAGGCATGCAACACACCATAGCTTGCCATTGACCCATGGGCACAACAACAATACACTCTGTGACACAGTAACTCTAAGTGCATGCCAGGCTGCATTACCTGTGTGTGTATGTGGGTAGACATGTGAATTTGTATGTTTCACTTAGTGGCACCCACTCCCAGGCAGGGCAGGTTGTCATGGGGACAGATCCAATTGTTGGCTGGACACTTAACCACTGTGTTTGATGACAATACATTTCAGTGCATGAGGCATGTACACAGTTCCTGGTGTACATTGTGTATTTCATGTGACATACACCCTGACTCTTCAGTGGAATGGTAGGTGCCTCACAGGGTGTCACAGTGCCACATATGTGATGTTCATCCACAGTATGTGTGCATTGCCATGCAGAGATGACTCAGATTACATAAGCTCAATGTCAAATGTTCACAACATCCCAGTCTATTGTCAATGTGGGTGGATGTTGCATCTGTGTGTCACAGACATCCATGGGTTAGCTGGCATGAAATCAGGGGGCACTTCATGTGTGTGTCATGTGTGCGTTGTGTTGTGCACATGGTACGCCACATCATGATGGTGTCCATGTTGCGACACAAGGTCTCTGTGTGTGTCTATCAGGAACCTGTGATGTGGGGTAGACATCTGTCCTCACTAGTCACCGTGGATAAATGCTCCTGTGGTTTGTTTTGCCGACATGACCATTTCCCATGTGTGCAAGGTTCCTGGGCTCAGCGCATGATGCCTACATAATGAGGAGTATTCTCATCCCAACGATGATGGCACAGATGCAGTACCAGCATTCCTGACTTGTCGGTGTGTACTGACTGCTTAGCATTGTGTGTGTTTGCTAAAGTTGATTCGCACCCTATTTTCACGCTCAACTAATGTGCAATTGTCTCCCTGTAGGTGACTCTGGATACCCCAACATGCCGTGGTTGCTGACACCCCTCAGGAACCCTGTGACACCAGCAGAGATGCGATACAGTGAGGCACATGGTCGTACCGGGAGAGTGATTGAGCGGACATTTGGCCTCCTGAAAAGCAGATTCCGCTGCCTGGACAAGAGAGGAGGGGCCCTCCCATATGCACTTGCGAAGGTGTGCAGGATCATCATTGTGTGCTGCATGCTACACAACCTGGCACTGCGGAAGCGGTTGCCTCTCATCTGGATGACGATGACCAACCTCCGCCAGCCGTGGAGGATCCTGGTCTGGGGCATGATGCCAGTGATGATGAGGGTGATAGTGATGTTCGGAGCCAGCTGATCCAGAACTTCTTCTCATGAATGTCAGTATACAGGTATGTGTTGTCCAAGTATTGTGTCGGCATGACCTATGTTGGTGGTGCACTGGTGCTGATTGAGTGTGACAGTATGTTACTTGTCAGTATGCTTGCTGTGATGTGTCCTTTCTGGTAGTCTGTACTCCCAGTGTTATTAGGTTGTGTCTGGGTAGTTAGTGTTTTGTTTTGGGCATGTATATTGTTGTTTGCTATAAATATGTGTTTTTGATTGTGTTTTCTGTCTGTCCTTCACAGGGTACTTTGGATGCTGTGTGGTGCGGTCTGAACCTCAAGACACAGATCCTTGTTCCAGAGTGCAAGTAATCATTGCCCCAACCAATGATGTGCCACACACCCCTGGACTTTCATCGTTCACCACATGTTTAATTTTCAGATAACTGTCACGTGAGGTTAACGTGCATCAGTTGTAGTATTCTCGCAATGTGACTATTTAATAAAACAGCCCTTCACTTTGAGATGTGCTCCGTGTGTCCACACATCCAACAGTAATTTGCATCCTGTACCTGTGGACTGCTTGCCAATGACCCAGGATGGGTGTTGTATGTGCATTCCACTGTATCTCCTGTTCACCTCAGTGTTGACGATGAGTTAGGAGCCCTGGTGAGTATGTATTGTTTTGTCCTAGTGGTGTGTCTCCCTCATTTGTCACATTCACATGACTCACATTACAGTGTTCCATTGCTGTAATAGTTTGCATGCACAGTGTTCCTCAGCAGCTCATCATTGCCATGGCACAAAGCAAGTAGGAATCACGACAGAGGCAAGTATTATGTGATTGGTAATTTATTTACAAACACGTGTAAGGATGGTGAACAGATTTTGCAGTGCTGTACAATGTGATGGTAATCCAAAGTTCAAAGTTGAGTTGGTAGTCTTGGTAATTGAAATATCCAGAGTATAATCCACAGTCAATTGGTGCATTGTCACAACTTTGACCCTCCATGTCAAGTGGGTGATTTTGATGTAGGTCAACAAGGTCAACTGGTTTGCACACAAAGGACGTTAACAGGAGCAGGTGTTGGGTGCCTGGGGAATATGCATGGCCATCAGCATCTCAATTGCCCTTCTTTGGACGACCCCTCTTCTTTCTTGGGGGACCCTCATGTGCAGGCTGCTGCATTGCCAAGGACTCTCTGCCAGAGTCCTCCTCCCTCCCTGTGGCTGTTGCGGATTGTGTAACAACAGATGTTGTGGGCGCACTGGGAGGTGTGGTCAAGTTGGTGCTGATCTGGCAGAGGCATGTCAGTATGTCCCTATGCACCGCTGTAAGTTCATACAATTTGTCCCACTTGGACTCCACCTGGGCCATGTGGGAGTCCAAGCGGGCATGATGGGCAGCATGCTGTTCTTTGAGTTCCTTGAGGATCCCGACGACCTGTCCAAACACTCCGGTGCTTTCCTGGTACGCATCTATGATGCGTTCCAGTGTGGCTCATCATGCAGTCCAGCCCCCTCTGCAGGCCTTGTCCTCTGCCTGCCCACCCTCTCTCCAGCCCGACCCACACGGGCAGGCCCTGCCATGTCATGCCCAGCTGACACTGGGCCCCCTTCAGTGTTAGCGCTGGTGGTGTTGTCCCTTGCTTCCGGGGTCCCTGTGTACCTGTTCCATTGATGTTCTGGGGCCTGGGCCTGTCCGTGCCAGCATGGGGACTCTGTCTGGTGTCCGATGGGGCAGGAGTGGTTGAGGGGGGTGCTGATGTTACTGCTGCTGGGGCTGCACGATGGCCCACGCTGGAGGGTCCAGGTCGGTCAAGGTCGTCGTCTGAAGAGGACGTAGAGTGATCCACACCGGGGAGCTCAAGGTCCGCCTGAGTCTGGGACTGGGACTGTTCCTCAGGACCTGCTGTGTCCCCAGCATCACCTGTGTTTGGAGGAGACACACAATGTATGTTATGTTTCTACAGACCTCAATGTTTCACACACATGACATTTGACACTGAACATCATTATGAGGGTCTGTACATTACATTGTCCTATGAATGAGACAGACAGAAGTTGATATTGTTGGAGCACTTTGTAATGGCAACCTGGAGCATTTCGATGTGCACGTCAAGCTGTGTGCTTGACCAGATCATGTATTGATCAATTGTCTATAGATGCCCATTGGCACTCAGGTCCCATCACATGCCTGACACTGCTGTATTGTCCCTGTCCACATTTGTGCTTTAACAATAACATACATACTATTACACTTCGGGTATGTTGCGAGGTTGGGGCATGTGTTTGTGTGTCTGTGCAACATGGTTGCAGTACGGTATGCCTGAGATCCATTGTGAGATACTAATTAGGTGTCTGTCTTCCTAGTTCACATCTCTGTTCATACAAGTCATGGGGTTAGCATAGCTAATGAAGTTGTTGCTGAGTTTTGTATGTGCTAACGCCTTCTATCTTGTCAAATTCATCAACAGTGAGAGGGATTGGGCACAGGTGCTCTCTTGCTTTTCAATGCTCATTACAGTGATGGGCAGAGGTGTGTGTGTTACAGTTCAGCTGCTGTGAGTTGCATGCCTCCTCAGATGCAATCCAGGTTAGTCATTGTGTTTGGGGTCTCCATGACAGTGAATGATGTGTTGTATGAATAATGTGTATAATGCAGGCCGATGTGGGATTGAACTGCATCTCACAACTGCACATTTTTTGGATGTCAAAACGCTACAGTGTCAGCTATGTGTGTGTCGATTCTAGTTATCGTCAGGTGTCCACTGTCAATGGTGTATGAGTGATATTGTGTGTGCTTGTTGCTATGTACTAAGTCTACTTCTCCCCAATTGTCATCTACAAGACACAGCTTCACAGCCAGGTCAGGGGACACCCCAGGGACACTGCAGCTCCAGAGGGTGGGAGGATACCTACAGTTCCAATGGCTGTGAGTGTAAATATGTTTGAGTTGGCCAGTGCGTAGGTGTGGCTTGCAGCCAATTCATAGATCATGACCATGTGTCAGCCATCTTGCCAAAGCATTTACTTTTGGAGTGACTGATCCCAAGGGTGCACTTTGTTCTGGCTGAGAAGGTGTGTTTTGAGGCAGCCTTGATTGCATTTTGAGTCATTGCAGGACCTCCTTCACCCACAGAGGCAAGGTAATCCCCCATGTGGCATGCTTCCATTGCAGGGAGTCACAATTTGCGTTCAGGCTGTCAGAGCATTGGTGTCCTGTTGTTTGTTTGCACACAAGTCCCAACAATCCCATGTCCTTCATAAAGCAGAACCCAGTGTGGTAAATCTTTGTGGGATATTTAAATGGATTCTTATTGAATGCATTATACCAGGTGGGTTGTGTGGAGTTTGTGTTAAGGGGTGTGTGTGTGCAAGTACCTGCTGGTAGATGTAGTCAGAGCTGGCAGTCCTCCTCCCCCAGTCCAGATATCCCACCGTGCTGCATGCTTCCATTGCAGGGAGTCACAATTTACGTTCAGGCTGTCTGGCGTTGGTGTCCTGTTGTTTGTTTGAGCCCAAGTCCCAGCAGGGCCTTGTAGTCCCCAGAGCATGGCCTAGTGTCAGCCATCTTGGCAGTACTTTTGCACTCCCTGTGAGGTGAGCATGGTTCAGTGTGAGCTTGGTGGGACATGTGGGTGGGGGACCGTTGGCTGTGACTGCAACTCCCATCATGCTTTCTGCTACATGCACAGTCCCAGCAGCCCAACCTTCCTTCATTTTGACTCAGCTTTCCTGTGAGGTGGTGTGACAGTGGTTGCAAAATGGGTGACAGTGTTTGTTGGTTATTTCTGGTCATGCCTTGCACTATTGGTCTTTAGGTTTGTACATGGTAGGACGTAGTTCCCTATTACTGTGGAATGGCAGGTATTGTGTTTGTGTAACTGATATACACATCACAGGATAGTTGCTATGGCTTTGCTGGCGGTAATTTGTTTCACAGTTCCCTTGACAGTGCTATATGTGTGTCGCCACACAATGTTGAGTGAATTGGTTGTGTCTCACCAGGCTCTGGTATTCCTGTAAATCCATGTATGCTCTCCGGTGGTAGGATGGCCCGCACCTTCTCCTCCCAGGTCCTGAAGCACGTTGGTTTGGCAGGAGGGCCACCGCCAGTCAGCTTGCGCAGGGTGTGTTCCCTGTCGATGACCTTCTTGACCCTCTTGCGCACATCATAATACCTGCTCTGTTTGTCATCCTTTGTGCGCACACAAGGTGCTTGTGCGTTGACCTTGTCGACAATCCTCTCCCACATCTTAGTTTTCTGTGACATGGGGGTCTGTTGGACCGATATGCCAAACAATTGTGGCTCTACCCTGAGTAGTTCGTCAATAATTACTTCCAACTCACTATCTGTGATCTTTGGATTCTTCTTGGGGGGGCATGGTGCTGGGTGGTTGTGGGCATTGATGAGAGGGGTGTATGTGTGTGTGGTGGGTGTGAGTTTGACAGTGAATATGTGATTTAGTTTTTAAGTGGTGGAAATGGTGTAGTTGTGGTGTGATGTGTGAGTTGTGGTGTGTCTCTGCAATGTGGTAGTGGTATCTGCTGCCCTATGCCTGTAGTTTGCAAAGGATCATGGTAGGGCTTTCCTGCCATTATATAGGTGGAGTTGTGGGAGTTGTGGGTGTGTCTATGTTCTTCCATTTTTTATTTTTTTATTAATTGGCTTTGTCATTTGCTTTTTTGTGACTTTTCCTTTGCTTTTGTTGTGCATGATGGAGACGTTTGTTTGACCGTGTCGGACGCTGGATGTGGCTCGTGCGGGCTAACCCGAGTCTGTCACACTGACATTCTGCTGTTTTCAAAGTTGTTGTACGCATCGGACGCAGAGGGGTCTGTTATTTGCTAGTCACTATTTGCTGTGCATCTCGGTTTTCATGATCGTGCTCAGTGCGAGTCGGTCTCAATTCACACGTTTGGCATCGTACTGCGAAGCTCGTGCATCGCGGGTACGTTTCGGTCGCGTCTATTCGTGGTGCGTGTCGGTCGGTAGGATTCACGGTCATTTTATGAGCGACTCACTAATTTTCATACGGGTCGGTCGTTCGGCTCATGTTCCGTGCGAGTGGGTTGTAATTCACACGCGTTGCATCGTACTGCACGGGTCGTACGGCACTGGTCCGTGTTGGTCGGTCTCCGTCCCAGGTCCATGTTGGTCGGTACATTTTACGGCCGGAATCGGAATCGGCCCCTAAGTGTACATTTTTAATAACATACATTTTGTAATAATTTTTTCATTGCATACGTTTTTCATATTTTTGAGCATAATAGCTAATAAATAATATTATATTTTGTATAATATTTTTTAAATTGTAAATATACAAATTTGCAAAAGAAAATATTTTTTAACATTAATCCATTTTTTCACATTTTTAGCAAGCAGTACAATTTTTTTTCTTACATTAGTAAGTTAACATACATTTTTTAATGTATAATAATAAACATTATTTTTGTTCCAATATTTACTATTATAATTTAACAATTTTAAACAGCAAAGAAAAAACATTTAGTACATTAGTAATATTAATTAGTATTTAAAAAAAAATTGTATGACATTTCTAATGTATATCGAGTTTAATGTAGAAAAGTATTTTTCTTATTTCAAGTAGGCAGCCATTTTCTAAGCTAAGTTCTATTTTGTAGGCTATCTGTGTTTTAGGTAATTTCTGACGGGAGGAACTCGCAGTCTCATCGGTTAAGGTACGTTTATTTTAATTACTTTTAGGCTTAATTGAGGAGTAGGGCGAAGGTAGTTAGGTAGTCTATAGTATATGTAATGTCTTCATTTTTAGTTTTTTGGTGAGGTTTAATTTGTAGTTTTGCGTATGTGAAATGTGGTTAGTGCGCTGTTATGTAGCTGTTAGGGTTTGCTATATATGTTTAGAGTATGGTGTCTTTTTTAATGATTTTATTGTATATATGTGATGGAGGGATAGTGTTGCATTTTCCACAGGTTTTTGTCGTTTGTAAGTTGCTGTTGGGAGATGTATGCTTTTTTTTTAAGGAACTGTGTACTAGTTCCTAGTAAACTAATAATTATTTTACAGTGCCTTTATTTTTTTTGGTATTCCTGGAGCGTTTCTTTTTTTAATAAATTTTTGGGGTTTTTTATGGATTCAAGTCTATGGCTATATTGCCGGCTGATTATATTTTACACCGTTGTATTTTTCTATTTTTTTGTAGTACTTTTAACTAAGTATAGGGATTTTTCCATGCTTGGATTTATTTGTGGCAGTTTTGATTCAATTCTTCAGCTACACAAAAGTAAGTTATTTTTAATTATTTAGAATGGGAGGGAACTGTAATTTTTGTCATTGATATTTTTTAATATATGAAATATATTTATGATGTATTTAAAATATAAAATTAATTGACATAATATTTATTTTTTAGATTTTTGAAAACAAATATTTAGTTAGGAACTCAGGGGCTCATTACGATAGCGGTGAATCCGCCACCGGCAGCCTGCCGGTTGCTGATTCACCGCCAACTTGCGCCCCTTCTCCGCCTGCCAAATTATGATGGCAGGCGGTTTGCTGGCAGACGGGAAGTCCATCCTCCATGGGTCAACCACAGGCAATCGTTCCGATTGCCTGGTGGACACAGGAAGCATACCTAGAATGCTGGCGGTGCCTAACAGGCACCGTCCCCCATATTAGGATGCCTCATCTCCACCACCCTTGAATGGAGGTTCACCCACTACGGGCCCCCCTTCAGCAGGAGCACTTTCCTTCTGCACTTGGGGGGCATAGGTGCCCCTACATTTCCCTGCACTATGTGGCAGCCTGCAGCACCTGCTGCAATGGTAAACATGCACAATTCCCATGACAAGTCCGTCCGCCATTGTAACCTGCCCCTCAGTTTACAATTACAATTTTTCTATCTTTATGTATTACTGTTTTAAATTAGGGAGTTAGCTATTGTTACTAGGTATTCTAGCCCTATAGTGTTTTGGTACAGTCTTACTTTGTATTGTAAGTGCTCAAACATTGTTTTAGTTTGTTTAGCTAGTTTTGGACCAAGCTGTGTTACAGACTGTTCAAGTCTTAGTTGTTGGTAGCTTTGTTCTTTTTGTATTGATTGTAATAATGTATATAGGGTTGGTTGGGTCCTACCTGTTGTGGCTTGGAAAGCATTGAGCCATCCTTCCACAGAATTATTAGTTTTTGCTTCTTTGTTTAGGGTACTGTTATATACATTCCACCATGGGATGTGGTATTTGGGCTGTCTTCTGTGTCCAGATCTGTGTAGCCTTCCCACCCAGGTGTCCTCAAAATAGTCCAGAAGGGGATTAAGTTTATGTTCATTTGTTTGTTAAAAAGGTCTTTCTAACAATAGATTGTAGTGTTCTGCCACATCAGTTTTTGGGACGTATGCTAGTGCTATTAGCTTTTTAATTTTATATGCAAAATTGCTATGATTTGCATATTCCACACTAGGGGTCCAATCCCGATCTCTCTAGGAAAGCCCTCCATATGATTCCGATCCGGAGGGCTTTTCGAGCGAAACGTGCTCCGGGAGTCCAAACGAGTGAGTACGATGCAGCCGTATGCTTACAGACTTGGTTCGCTTGGACTCCTTTTGAACTTTATGGGAGCCTGTGTACAGATGCGTACACAGGCTCCCATAGCAAAAAGGGTTGGGTGAGGAAAAGCGTACACCCTGTAGAGGGCATCCCATGGTCCCGACTTCACTGTGCATGCCTGGTTCGGGGGGAACCATTGGCATACCCCCGTGACAGATTCGGAGGGGCCCGGGTGAAGGGGGGCCTGCTATACCCCCCGAAGTCTGATTCCAACAGCCTTTTGGCTCCATTGCATGGCACAATTTGGCTACGAAGGAGTCGTACAAACAGGTTCAGGTCCCAGAACCGATTCAGTCTACGCCTACACGATCTTCGCATCGCACTTGGTCGTTCGGACCTGTGTATGATTAGGTCGGAAACAAGGGCTACAAATCGGATCTGGAAAAGCCAAATCCGATTGGGAGGCCTTCCGAACGACATCGGAATCGGGCCCTTAGCATTGATTTTTGAAGGTGTCTCCATATGCATTGATTAAAGTGGTAATAGCATCCTTGTATTGCTGTGTGAGGGTAGTTTTTCAGGATAGATTTTATCATTGACTGTTCAAAGTCTATGATAATTTTTTGAGGATAGTAATTATTAGTTTCTTGCTCTACTTTTGTTAAGAGTTCTACATAGGTAGTGGTTTGTTTGTTTGGTAACAGGGCATATATAAAAGGGATGTTAGTATTGTGATACAGTCCATGGATTGTGTATAATTGGTAAAATGGTTTGGGACATATTTTAAATGTTCGGTCCATCATCCATGTCTCACAATTCTGTAGTTTAAGTACATTTGTGGGAGTTGCAAATATTAGAATTCTTTTTTTGTTACTTTTATTGTCATAAAGAAGAAATTGTTATGAGTTACAGTTAGTTCAGGTGGTATTTGAATGTCACTAAAAGTTTTTGGGGTAGGTTGGGTGGTAGCTGTTGCTTTTTTTATTCTAGCTATTAGCCTTTTTAACACTGAGACACAGGACAGTTGTCCAGTTACATGTTCTGGAACTCTGGGGAGTATGTCTTTTAGTATTTCAGTAGTAGGTTTTTGAGAGCTAGTTTCTTTCAGAGTCTCTAAAGCATCTCTCACTTCTATTATAGTTATGTCAGGGGGTGGTTTTGATCCTTAACATTTAAAACAGTAGTTTTTGTAGTGGCCCTCCCATAACATGCATTTGCATATTATTTGCTGCAATATTTACTGCAATTAATTTTGTTGCCTGTCTGTTTTTCTTGGGTGTAGACATATCCCATATGGCATAATAACAGTTTTCCTTTCTGGGAAGTAATGCATTTTTCACCTTCAGTCATTCTGGTGTTTCACATGCTATGAGAAATATAATTAAAAATATTTAATGTATTATAAATGTTTTTATTGTAATACACATTTCCATACACAAAATTGTACTTACATGCTTGAATATGTTGAACTTTTTTTGACGCTGAGGCTTTTCTGATGGTGCTCAACTTTAGTGTTTCATTTTATTCCCTGCTGAAGAAAATAATAATTTTAATACATTTGTTTAACAGCATTTTCTGTATTTTGGGGAAGGTGTGGTTAGTGGGCGCTTTGGGTTGGGATTTTAAATTGTTATATTAGTTTAATTGTGATTTATACTTACTTTTTTTGCAGGGTGTTTTTTTGATGATTTTTGTAGCCAGTTGATTGTCTTTTGGAGTTTCTGTGGAGGATAGCTAATTTTAGAAAATAATACATTAGTTATTTAATTATTGTAAAGTTCTTTATTATTATTTTATACAGTTGTAACATTGAATTGATATTTTACTTACTTAGTGAAGTTGAAATCGGTGTATTCAATGAGGAAGTTCAATGTTGTAGAAGCAATCCGCCAGTGATTCCCCTTATTATTGGTTTTGTTGATGTAGAATAAAATAATGTAAACATTTTTTTTGTTTATATAGTGTTTGTTTAATTGTCCTTTCAATCTTATTTGGGTGTTCAAGTTGTAGGTGTTTTTTATTGGTTGTTACTAATATTGTCAATACATTTTGCTGTTGTTGCCTTATATGGGAAACACTGAATAATGTTTAGTTAACCTTTTTTTTATTCTTACTTTATTTAAAAGTATAATAGTATATAATTTGTAATTTACTTTGTATTTAATTTGTAATAATAATTATTTATTTTAAATATTTTGTTTGTAAGGAGTAATTCATTTGGTGGATTTAGTTATATTGAATTAATTTTTTTTAATATACTTTAATTTGTATTTTATTTAATTGATATGTTGTGAGTGTTTGTGATATAGTTTATATATTTTTTTATACACATTCTGTTCTTAAAAATATTTTTAAGGTGTCGATATTTTGTTTTTGGTGATAATTGTGTGGTCTATATTTTTGTTATCGATATTTGTGCCATTTTGTATGTTTATTCAATGATTGTGATATTAATTATAATGATATTTCTTTGATCAATATTAGTGATATCGATGTTAATGTTTGACAATATTTTTGTGACAATATTTGTGTCTTTTTTTAAATAAGTATAGTATATCGATATTTATGTTATCCATATTTGTGTGTCGATAATCTTGTAGGTCGATTTTATGAGAGTCGATGTTATGTCAGTGATCCAGTGTCAAACCTATCTGTCTCACCATCTACCTAACAATGAGCCCAGACCCCACTGACCAGTAACTCTCCCTGGAATCTAAGAGCCCTTTCATGTTCACAGAGGATAATCTGCTCCTCTCCCTTTACTGTGTGTCCAACCCGAGCCTCAGGAATGTCAGTGATACGCATCTGTCTGTGCAATTCATTTCTCACCTTTCTAGCCTCTCCGAGCCCAGGGCTTCAAATATGGAACCCACAGGCCTCCATGGTATGTGCCTTACGCAGAAACACACATGCGAGCCAGCAGACGCATGCAAGTATCATGCGCTCTCTGGCAATATATGCAATCCATGCAGGCCAAGGGTGAGTTAAGAAGACAGTCATGGAACTTCAGACAAGTCGGCCAGTAGGCCCCACTCCATTGACACTGGCAAAGGGCTGTTCACATTACTCATTCTATTGAACACAAAAGGGGTTTGCTGCTTCCACCTTGCTCATGTGACTTAAATGCAGGTAAGGGCAGATCCCTCTGCCTTCCCAAGGGTACTGCTTGGTGCGTCCCTCGAGGTCTAAACATACCGCATTATCATTAGACAAGCCTAGTTCAAGGGGCACACGCATGATAAATTTTTGCATATGACCAAAAATCAGTTGCAGGGATCCTGCTGGCAATGCAGCTGGGACATTCAGGGTAGGGGTGCTCATCGTCACCATGCAGGGGACTTTTCAGTCCCATCAATTGACATCCAGGGCCTGGTCCTAGTTTGGCTATGCCAAAAGCTGGCCCTGATAGTGTCAATGTGATCATGTGTCTATCATGCCCTTAATTATGTTTTTATTTTAATAATCTGATGATGCAGTCAAGCTATCGTGTCTGATGACATGATCACCAGATCCTTGTCAAAAAATATGACAATGGTCCCTGGAGTCAAAAGCATCAGTGGAAAGCTCCCTTCAGATGGAATTGGGGTTGTTTATGTCGCAGATTGACACTAAAATTACTTTATCAAGTTACAGGCACTAAAAACCCAAATTCTAGTGTTAATGTGATCTGTTGAGCTAATCAGGAGGCTGAAAGAGCTGATGGGAAAATGTTCACCTAATAGTAACAAACAATGATTCAGGTCTCACTCCTAGAATCAAATGGAGCCATATGTACCTGTCAAATGGGATTATAGTTGCATCTCGCCCTAGAATGACACGGTACTGGCATTAGTAGGCAAAGGGAGCACAACCTTTGACACCCGGCAACTTTAAAAGCTTAGCGGTCCATTCTGCTTCTTATCCCATCATCCTTTGAAGAACTAGTGCTCTAGACAGAGCCATACAAATTCATCTTGATTCTCCTCCAAATCTATACTGTCATTTGTCACTGTGCTACTGTCTTTGTAATTGTCTCCTGTTCTTGTCTCCTAGCATAAATCTCTGCCTATACCTCATCTACATGAAACAAACTGCAGCTTCAGTTCTGTCTGACACAGTTTTTAATTGTGCCTCATAACTACTTGTCATCTTAGAATTGGTTCAGCTGATCACTGCCCTCTACCAGTCAAGGCCACAATTGTCTTGTCATGATCATTTGCTTACTTCACAACCATTCCTCCTCTCCTGAGTTTCTGAACTACTTGTGATACTGTCATTGTATTCTTCTAAATTCAAACGTATCATGGGGTTTCTCTTTTTGTTTAGCCTTCATCTACGTCTTGCAAGCTCTGAAGTTGCTAAAGTAGTTGTTTACATGCTTTACTTTAGCCTTCCTCTTCACTTTCCATACAGGTGGCTCCCAGAGTCTGCCAGATGGCTATTGACCAAAGGCAAGGTGAAGGAAACTCACATCCTCTTGGTTCGCTGCTCTTCAGTGAATGGTCACTCATACCTGTCCTCTAGGATCAGCACTGAGGTGAGGGGATGTATAATAAAAAGCCATGAGAATCACATGTAGCAGTAATCTTCTGTCAGGGTACTATGTTGTACTTTCTGGTGTCTCCTGCTTAAACCACTTCTAGTGACTATGGTGATGAATGAGGATGAAATGTATATGTATTGAGCCACATCCCTTCAAATATGTCACTGGGCTTCATATCTGAGAGGTACATGAGAACTTGACTGTAGATTGCACAGACACATCTAGGAATGTATACCGGAACCCTATACCAAAACAGGAAAGGATCAAAAGCATACACTAGCCTTGATAAGGTTGGGAACTGGAAAATGTATTAGAGGTACCAAATGTGGCCAGAAGGAATTCAACTTAAGAAAACATTGGCCTGTTGCAAAGTATAGAGAAATTTTAGAGATCAGTTACCTTCTTAATTGGTAGCCATAAGAGGCCTTGAACATTCTTGAGTTTTTTTGAGTGACACAAAATGAAAACTGCCACATTCTGTGCTCTTTGCAGGAGAAGGAGCAATCCCCTTGGGAGCCACAAATGTAGGCTGCTTCTATAATGATGGTGCAACCAAAGTCATGGCTTTTCAACTGATAGAAAGCATCCTGGAGCCTCCAATAGGAGCCATTAGATACTGATTAAACATTGTATTATGTTCAGCAGAACATTTTAGCATCTAGTATTTCGGTACAGACTCACCAGTCTGAGCCAATGCCTTGTTCTCCTTATTCTTATCAGCACATACAGGCAGTAGCAAGCAGAAGGCTTTGTCTGCTCTAATCAGTCAGCTGGGACCGCGTAGGTTACTGTGCTAGGTTAGTAAAGGGAACCACCACCCCAGTGACACTGACAGTAGCCTGGCACATTGGCATGCACTCCTGGCACATTGGTCTAATTAACAGCCCTGTGGTATATTGAGCAGTCTTTCTGGCTCTCTATGCAGCATCCCTGACATAGTGAGAAGCACATTGACATAGTAGGCAACCTTTCTGGCACACTTTCCAAATACATTCATCACATCCAACCTGAAGCCCTTCAAGCTCCAACAAATTGTTTCTGCCCTAACCCACTCCACCGGACAGAGGGGCATTATATTTGCCCTCCCCGGGACATGCTACCATGACAAAGAACTTCCCAGCAATTTGCAGGGGTCACACTACCATTACCATTAGGATCATCATGCCTATTAGTAACAACAAATCAAAAAGAACAACAATCACAAATAACTACATACAATGGACAAATCTATCTCCTAGCACTCAGTTTTCATCCTGAAAGATCACCACTCAACATGAGGCCTCAAAAGATAGTCACAATCCATATACGGGATCTCCACTGCATTGGACAAACAAATGCTGCATTGGATAACCACATTCAGGATTCACCACAAGAAGAAGACCAAAAGAATTAATGACAACATCAAAAGAATTAAAATCCAACTCATCGTACTACAAAGCAAGTGGAGGAAATCAACGGATAGATGAGATAAAATCATACTGTGCCAGTAAAGCAGAACTGAAATATTAGCCATCAGAACCAAAAAAGACAACACTACCCCACATGCATAATTGATTCTAAAGAACTCCACAACATTTTAACCAAATTCTATGTAGAAAAAAAATGATTACAAGCCTTCTGCAACAAAATATCCATGGAACTGAACTCATCATTCAAAAATAATAAAAACAACCTAAAGGAGGCAATAACTAATGCTCCACCCAACACATAGCATACCACTACAAAGTGGGAAAAAAACAGTGTTCCAACTTTCAATACTTATAACCCCCTCTCCGAAAAAGAATTCCACAAAATCGTAAGTGCAAGCACACCATCGGGATAATCTTCAAATCCAGCACACCACAAAATATTTAAAGATATACTTCACTCAGCCAGCACAGAGGACGCAGATAGAAGCATGCTCAACAAGTTAATTTAACAGTGATCATTTCCAGCCAAGATGAAAACCTACTACATTAGGCCAATTCTCAAGTAGAAGAAACTCAAGCCATCCTATCCAACAAACTACAGCCATTTCTTCGTAAGGTATTAAAAAATCGTTTTTTACTCAACTTTTCAGGTTTACTAGGGAAACTGACTTGATATCAAATCAGTAATTTGGTTTCAGACTAGGATAACCTAAACCTCACTGTCCACAAGAATGGAGTGACAACCCTTTCTCATCTGGAATTATCAGTGGCATCTGACTCTGTCCACGACCACATTCCAGTACATAGACTCCATCATATCAAAATATGTGAAAATGCTCTATAATGGATTGCCTCACAAAAGATAGACAAATCTTGGTGTATCTGCCACTTTTCACATCAGCCCTCCTTACCCAATATTGTGACACCCCTCAGTGGTCCTTCAAATCTCCTCTTCTATTCAACATCTGCCTTACCCTCCACCAGTCCTGATTAGACCATTCATCCTCATCTGTTACAAATATGCCGATGATACACATTTTGTTTCGATCCTGCTCCAACAATATCAAGAGAAATCAGAAATCTAAGGGTATCCAGGGATTTAGACCTATCCTCGATGTCATATGTCAACAAGGTAACACTTTCGAAAGCATGAAAGGACTGTCACATCCATACTCTGGATACTAATAAGAAGCTACAACCTTGTAATCTCCAAGCTCTGCTATGCCAACAGCATATACCTTGGTGACCCCTGTTTCATCATACACAAAATACAATGCATCCAAAATGTTGCTGAAAGGCTCCTTCCTACGTTCACCCCTAAGAAAGCATGTTGCCTGTTCTGCAAGCACTCATTGGCTAACTGGAGCTGGATGAGAAATATAGACGGTACTTTTATCATCCACAGACCCTCATGCAGAAAAATAGCAGAATATCTACATACTAAATTCAGGCAATTGAAACAAATTAGGACTTGCACCATGGATCAGTATCGAACCTCATAGGAAGAAATCTATGGAAGGCACCACTTTGTCAGTACAATTAGAAAACCTCCGGGACTCATTATCAGCATCTGTCCAGCATCATTTCCAGTTCAGAAGAGAGGCAAACACATTGTTGCTTCCAAATCACTAAAACATCCCATAATCCTGGGCGTTCACAGAACCCGGAAAAATATCTGTGCCTTCAAGTACAACTAAAGTACACAAATTCAGGACTGCTCCCCCAGCACACACTCCTGAAGTCTGCAAACACGTTAACAACATTCTAGGTTCATGCAATTTATGACAGGGTGACCTGTGTCTATCCTGGGACTTGTACAGTAAAATAAATACATACCTGCTGGCCTTCACTAATTCCAATACTAATGCTAATACTAATACTAATATTAATACTAATACTAACACTAATACTAATACTAATGACAATACCAATATCAATACTAATGCAAATGTAAAACTAATACGAACACTAACATTAATACTAATAATATCACTAATACTAATACTCATACTAAAACTAATACTAATGTTACTACTAATATTAACACTAATATTACTGCTAATCATAATGCTAACAAATATTATTACTAATGCTTATACTAATACTAATGATAATACCGATACAAATACTAATACTCTACTTCTAAACAGTGGCCGTGCACCCGGTAAAATAGACTGCATAATAGTCCTATATTCAAATATGCCAGATCCATTGCTTTTTTTATCAGTCCATATCAACACCAATTCAACAGGCACAGAATAACTGAAAATCGTACATTTAGGGGCCGAATCCGATCCAGGTCGGAAGGGCACCGAACACGATCCATCTGGAAAAACTACAAGCTGTACGCGTGTTTTCCACCCGACTCGTACAGCTGTACGAGCGAGCAAGTACGATGCGAGCTACGTGAAATTCACCGACGGAGTTGATTCCGGGTCCGAACAGCTCCGTATAGCTCGGCCGTAAGCTAACCGTGGCGTGCAATGGATGCGATTTACGACCAAGCCAGTACGATGTATGTGTTGGACAGCCGGTGCGAGCCGGAGTGTCCAGCTCGCAAAACGTCCGGGAAGTCCGCGTCGACCCCCTGTCACCCGCAGCCCTACGACTCGGACACATGGGGAGACCCAAGGATCTCCCTTAACACAGGCATGTACGGTGCGGATGGCACAGACGCGTACCCACTGAAGGGGGCCCCCTTGTGCGAAATGTACCAATTCAGTCAATGGGAGCGCATGTACGCGTCGTACCGACCGGCTCCCATTGACTTCTATGGGAGTCCGACCGAACCGAGTCCGGCAGCATACGGCCGCATCATACTCGCTCGGTCGGACTGCAGGACTCCGGCACGGTCGGAAAATACTCCGGATCCGGCTCGGTCGGAAAGCTTTCCGACCCGGATTGGAATTGGCCCCTTAGTTGTAACAACATCCATCTCAGCAGTCCTCTGGACCATTCCTTTCCAACCTATGCCTGCTGAGGAGCACACATATTATAGAATGGACACAACGTGTGGTAATCATTGTGAGAAATTGTGTTGCTGGTTGACTGGGGTGTGAGCCCTAGTCAAGCAACAGCCACAATCCCTTGCAGGTTGAACTACAAAAAGTCACTGAATTAACCTGTTCATAAATACCAAACTAATTGAGAAGAATAGAGGAAATTCTAATAAATTATTTGACACCAAAACAACAAAAATCCCATCAGTAGAAGCAGAGTTATCATTCTTTAAAGTTTTTAGTGAAATCTAGCACCTAAAAGATGAAAGCACCAACCACAGACATCTAGTCATGTGAGGCCATGTCAAAGTTGAAAGTGATGAGAGCTGTTCGGATATGAGAAGTTGATTGGGCCCGGTCAATGCTTACCTTTGGACTGAGAACAATTTCTGAAGTAAAATGTCTGAGAAAGTAGAGTTCAGCAAGGATTAAGGAGGGATCTGAGGAGGGAAAGTTGTTGTCGGATGGCCCTAGGCTGGAGTTATAGTGAAAAGTTCTGCATTCAGACTTAGTCACCAAAATAGAATGAGTAGAATGAGAAAAACGCCAGGTAGAAAAAGCAGAGGCCTCCGGCCAAAGAGAGTTCAATGAGGTTGGATACCTCTTTGAAAAAGGACCAATGGAACAAAGTTGCTGCTGTGGATAAGAATGTAGCTGGAGAAACCGCAACGTCCATCCAACCGGCAATGCACCTTGGGCGAATATGTGAGCAGATTGGTCCCAGTCTCCACCTGGTTTTCAGAGCACTTTTTGGAGTCAGTTTTGAAAATTGTCCATGTGGGCACCTTAAGAACCAGAACCAAGGGATCAGGACACCTCTTGAAGGTTCAGAACTCACTTACGCTGGGTCCAGGTGCAGGTGGGACTCTGTCATGTCTCTGTGGCTTTAAACAGGGAGCAGAAAAACTAGCTCTTGGAGTCATATCTTGTAGTCCTGGTTGCAGGTGTAGATGCAGGGCTCTACAGCAGGGATGGCCTATGAGTGTTCAAGGCAGGATCCAGGCAGCAATGCAGTCCTTCCAGGCACATCAGGACACAGCAGCACGCTGTCGTCTGAGAGTCCTTCTCTGGGTCCAGTATTGAACTGAAGATGTGGGTGAAGATCCTATTTTTAATATGGGTGGGCAAATCCTTCAGCGCCACTTCAAAGTGATGCTTAGCGGAGTTTTTTGCCTTGTGCGGCTCGCCAACTGTAAAACGGTGAGCACTCACAAGAGAAAAATCATGCACTCGACTTCCTCTTGGTGAGATTGTTCAGTGTGGGTGGGTGTGGCAGGTCGTGACCGCTCACATTCTGAAATCTGCTGCATGCGCTGAGGAAGCTGCCACTCAAGTAGAATGTCTACTCGAGCGACAGAAAGCAGCAGCACCCTCCTGCGTGATGTGGAGTGCTGTTTGTGCTGATTTTAAAGCACAGTACAAACTCCTGGCCCTTAAAATCAGTGCAAGCAAAGCGACTTCACATTCTCTGCCATTGGTGAAACTCCACGTAGCATGGCAGACGTTTTCTTTCACTTTGCAGAGTTCCGTGGAGTAAAACTCCATGAACTCCACCCAGGCCTAATTTCTATACCCTGATGTCCTTGTTCTGGAAGGTAGGAGAAGCTTCTGGAAAGGAAATGGAATTTCCTGACGTCTCTGCCCTGGCTACATACCAGCTGCAGTGACAATACAAGGTTGTTATCCCTTTTCCGTGGGGGCAGAGCACAAGCAATACAGTTGTAAGTGAGACTGTACTCAGGTCTGCCCTCCCATCCTGCCAGCAGTGTGAATGTCTGGGAGGAATTCACTAAGTTTTACTGTCAACTACACCCAGCGATGTGCTTGAAGACAGACTGCAAGTAGAAAGGTCTAAGGTCAGGAAAATGCCAACTGTATAAAAGTGGCATTTTTAAAATTGTAATGAAAAATCTGACTTTGTCATTGAAGAGCATTTATCATTACAATATCATAGGTACCAATCACAAACATGAGATGTCTAACTCCTCTTAATTAGGAATTACAGCTTATTAAATTTAATAAGGGATCCCCAATGTTATGCTATGGGACAGGTTGGCCTCACAGTAGTGCAAAACGTGTTTTGAAGTTTTCACATGCAGGACTAGTAAAACATAAAAGTACATGTCCAACCTTTCAATTTCACTGTTCCCTGCCCTATGGACTACATAGGGCCTACCACAGGGGTGACTGAAAGGTAATAAAAGGGGAGTTTCATGCTTGGCAAGCTGGTTTAAATGACAAGTTGACATGACAGTTTAAAACTGAACACAGGCTGCAATGACAGGCCTCTGGCATGTTTTAAGGAGCTGCTTAAGTGGGTGGCACAATAAGTGCTGCAGCCCCAATGGTAGCATTTCATGTACAGGCCCTGGGTATAGGCTATACCACTCTACTAGGGACTTACATGTTTAATAAATATGCCAATTGGGTATAAGCCAATTTAATAATGTTTTGGGAGAGAGGACACTGCTGCTGCCTAGCGAAAGCTATTTTATGTTTTACTGTTTTGAATATGCTATTCTTTTTTAAACTAAAGTCCACCATTTCAATTGAGAATCTCACCCGACTTGGGCAGAGGCTTGCTCTGTGAATCAGCCAAGTGCCGTGCGAACTTCATGGCACGCCCAGTGGGGGCGACCAATCAGCAAGGCAGGAGGAGGAGTTAGGCTACGAACCGGCCATTTAAGGCTGGTTGCAGCACATGAGCGGGCAGTATAGGACACTGCTGCTGCCTCGCAAAAACTATTTTATGTTTTACTGTTTTAAATATGCTATGCTTTTTTAAACTAAAGTCTACCATTTTAATTGAGAATCTCACCTGACTTGGGCAGAGGCTTGCTCTGTGAATCAGCCGAGTGCCATGCGTACTTCCTGGGGCATACCCAGTGGGGGGTGACCAATCAGCAAGGCAGGAGGAGAAGTTAGGCTACGAACCAATCATTTAAGACCTGTCACAGTGGGATAGCCCAGCGGACATGCGCAGCGGGTTTGCCGGCGGCACACCGAAGGCGCGCCAATTGCAAGCCCTTCTGCGGCCGTCCCGGGCTAGGGGTAAGCCACTATGCCCAATTTTCTATACATCTCTTAAGCAGCTCCACTCTACACATCTCCATCTGAATCCCTCTACAGGCCCCAAACTGATCAATCCAAATATCATGGAACTCAGGGATGTCTTCCCCAAATTTGATCAAAGTCCCCCTGCTATGACAAACAATCAAAGGCAAGACAGTCAGGGGACATATGAACTAACAATTACATACTTAAACACACCCTCACTGGTAAAACATAATCTGGATATATTTCATCTTCTAGATTCAACAAAACCTGATATTCATATACTAACTGAAGCTTGGCTTCCCCCAGAATCAACCCCAGACATTTTGGTTGCTCTCCCTAACAACAATCATAATATTCAGGCCAACCGACCAGTTGATAAAAAAGGAGTTGGGGTAGCCGCTATAATTCGCAAAGAGTTGAAATTGACCATGCTTAACACTTTAGACATTACCTTAATAGATAATCTAGTTATTAAACTAGACTCGCCCTCAGTGCCTTTAATTTGTGTACTGCTCTGCAGACCCACTCAGAGCCAATGATATGGTATGATATGGCGGGCGGCCCGTATTCTGCTGAAAGGACTGACTTACTCAGCGGGTTGAATTGTACTTAACACGGAATATCCACTACACATATTAAAGGACATATCTTAAATCAAAGTTGAACATCCAACCTCGTAGTATCCAATTTGACAGTGTCCCCATGTACCTTTCTGACCATTCCTTACTAAAGTTGTGATCTGTAATGCAATCATAGGCAAACCCTCAACTAAAGGAGGGCTGAGGGCAAGGAAATGGAACAATGTCAACATTAATGTCTTCTGCAGCTCACTGGCATTCACAGCTCCCAATAATAAGCCATGAGATGATCTTAGTACAGAAAATATCACAGACTGGCTAACAGTAATAAGTAACGAACATGAAGACCTAAAAGCTCAAAAGCTGGCACTGTGCCAATCAGAAAGGAAGTGGAAATGGAATTATTCCCCTGATAAGAAAGACACTTACCTAGCTCAACTAAAGGAATATAAGAAATCTATCCAAGTCACTAAGGCTAGTTATTTCTCTGCAAAGATTATGAACTCTACCAACAAATCAAAATATATATTCTCAATTATCAATGACTTATCCAACCCTGATAGAGTCACAATAAAGCCAGTCCCATCCCAGTCACTCTGCGACTCATTGAATGCATTTTTCATTGACAAAATTGCTAAGATCAATACCAGCATCTCTGCAAATCCGGCAAACGTGGCCCTGCCTACGGCCTCGAGAAATCCTAACTCCTTAAATCAATTCCCGGCGATCAGCAGTGAAGCCTTCCTGGAACCTCTGGGCAGGGTTTCATCTGGTTCCCCCACTGATAGTTGTCCACCACATATCCTAAAGGAAGTGTTCACTGTAAATCCTGACCCTGCCCTTGGTCTTTTGAATGAATCACTAATGCACGGCAGTATTCCCAGATCCTTTAAAAAAAGCCACCATAGCTCCCCCTTCTGAAAAAACCTGGGGCTGACCCTTTCACCCCACTTAACTACCGTCCCATATCTTTGCTTCCCTATCTGACCAAGATACTGGAATCCCATGTGGCAAAATGCTTATGCTCATTCATCGAACAATCTCAGTTCCTTGACCCCCACCAAGCGGGTTTCCGCCCCTCTCACTCAACAGATATGGTCATTCTGACGGTATTGGATTAAATAAGAAAGGAAGCTGGCAAGGGCACCCCTCAGGCCCTGGTGCTGTTAGACCTTTCCGTGGCGTTAGACACGGTTGACCATGAAATTTTGGTGGACCGGGTCAGAGGCGCAGGACTCCAGGGTCCGGCCCTTGACTGGGTTAACTCCTTCCTAGAAGATCGGTCTCAATCCACTTGTCTGTCACACTTCATCTCACCTGAGGTGAAGTCCAACTGTGGAGGGCCTCAGGAATCGTCATTATCCCACACTTATTTAATCTATACTTACTCCCTCTGATTCGATCCTTAAGGGAACGAAGGATGAGCACATTCAATTATGCAGATGACCCACAACTTATATCAACCATCAATAACACACCTGATTCCATTTCTGACATTCAGTCTACCATGTTGTACATTAGTAACTGGATGTATAGCATCCATCTGTAGCTAAACCCAGACAAAACCAAACTTATCGCGACTGGTGGCACTCAGAACCCCTGGAGTCTACACTTCCGGCCTACGGAGCTGGGCTCTCCTCCATTCCATCCCCTTCAACAAAGAGTCTCAGGGTCACAATCAACAATGACTTGTTGATTAAGTCCCAGATTGGAATGGGAGTCTCCATCAGATTCTTCCAGGTACGGAAGATTAGGAAAATCAGTAGATCTCTGACTAGGGAAGCATTGATGCAGGTTGTCATAGCCCTGGTTATCTCCCACATAGACTATGCCAATTCATTGTATTTCGGGTTACCAGCATATTTAGTTAACCCCTTCGCTGCTAGGCCTTTTCTCCCCCTGTGCTAAGCCTTTTTCTGGCTCTTTGTGGTAGTGCATGCTTAGGCCCCTGTAGCTTTTTGACCACATAAGGTATCCACGCCAAATGTGCGTCCTTTTCTTCCAACATCATGTGGATTGTAATGGTACCCAGGGTTTGTGGATGCCCCTGGAGGGGTCCCAGAAATTAGCCAAAATACAGCTACATTTTCATTTTTTGGGGAAATAAGTGCTGCAAATAAAAGTGTCTGGGATTTTCCCTGCAAAGGCTATCAAAAAAGGGTTTGTGGGGCTGAAATCACCATTTTCCCAGCTTTTAGGGAAGGACAGACTTTTGTCAGAAAACCAACATTTTTTACACAGCTTTGGCATTTTTCTGGGACATAGCCTAGTTTTTGCTATTTTTTGTGCTTTCAACCTCCTTCCAGTTAATGGTAGAAATGGGTATAAAAACAATATTGGATCCTGGAAAGCTATACATTTTAAAAAAAGTAGACAAAATTCTGAATTCAGCAAGGGGTCATTTGTGTAGATTCATCAAGGTTTCTTTATAGAAACTAACAGATTAAATATAGGAAAATTTTTAAATTAGTTGAAAAAACAGCCTTTTTTATCAATGTTTTCACCTGTAACTTTTTCTAATTATGACAGCTCTTTTAAAGAAATATACCGTTACATCCGCTGGACCTTACTGATTGTGGGGATATATAGGACTTGTAGGTTCACCAAGAACCCAACGAACACAGAGTCAAAATCTGAGTAGCAATTTGCAATGCCTTTTTAATATGTACCGGGTATATAGCAATTATTGTGGGAAAATGTATACATGAAAAAATCTGTATGAAAGACACCTATGTATTTCTGAAATGGGAACAAAATATAGAGTTTACAAACAGTAGATATTTGCACATTTCCGAAATTGGGAATACTCATACTAGCATGAAAATTATCGCTCATTTTTTAAATTGACTTCTTTTGTACACAATGTCTTTCATTTGGAAGGCAGAAATGTATCAAAAGTCAATAGGTAATAACAGTTGCTTTACAAATCTGAATTACCCTACGTCTCCCGAGAAAAATGGTACCTCACTTGTGTGGGTCGGCCTAGTGCCCGCGACAGGAAACGTGGACACACCTCAATTTCGCAGTGAAAAATAACCCTTTTTTGGCAAAGTGCTTAGCTGTAGTTTTTTAACCATAGCTCTGCCGGCACCTAGGGAAACCTCGCAAACCTATACATTTTTTAAAACTAGACATGCAGGGGAATCCAGGATGGGGTGACTGGACTGCCTCCCAACAGGTTCTGTTACCCAGAATCGCTTGCAAACCTAAAAATGTCCAAAAAAACACATTTTCCCACCATTTCTGTGGTGGATAGTTCTGGAATCTGCATGGATCCGCAAATTTCCACCCACCCTGCGTTCCCCAAAGTCTTCTGAGAAAAATGGTTCCTCACTTGTGTGGGTCGGCCTTGTGCCCACGACAGGAAACGGCGCAAAACACAACGTGGACACACCTCAATTTCGCAGTGAAAAATTACCCTTTTTTGGCAAAGTGCCTAGCTGTAGTTTTTGAACCAGAGCTCTTCCGGCACCTAGGGAAACCTAGCAAACCTATACATTTTTGAAAACTAGACACCCAGGGGAATCCAGGATGAGGTGACTTGACTGCCTCCCACCAGGTTATGTTACCCAGAATCCCTTGCAAACCTAAAAAAAGTTAAAAAAAACACATTTTCTCCATATTTCTGTGGTGGGAAGTTCTGGAATCTGCGTGGATCTACAAATTTCCACCCCTCCTGCGTTCCCCAAAGTGTTCCGAGAAAAATGGTACCTCACTTGTGCGGGTCGGCCTAGTGCCCGCAACAGGTAATGGCGCTAAACGCAACATGGACACACCTCAATTTCGCAGTGAAAAATTACCCTTTTTTAGCAAAGTACCTAGCTGTAGTTCTTGAACCATAGCTCTGCCGGCACCTAGGGAAACCTAGCAAACCTATACATTTTTTAAAACTAGACACCCAGGGTAATCCAGGATGGGGTGACAGGACTGCCTCCCATCAGGTTCTGCTACCCAGAATCCCTTGCATACCTAAAAAATTGTCCAAAAAATCAAGTTTTGCCCAAATTTCTGTGGTGGAAAATTCAGGAATCTGCGTGGATCCACAAATTTTCACCCACCCCACGTTCCCCAAAGTCTTCAGAGAAAAATGGTATCACACTTGTGTGGGTGGGTCAAGGACCTGCTACAGGCAGGGGCCCAAAAGCTATTGAGGCGACATCAAAATACAACCTGGTTTTGCATCGGGGTCCCATGAGTTTTTGGCACGGGGCTCGGCAGCCATCTCGGGAAACCTACCTAACCCATACATTTCAGGAAACTAGACATCTGGGGGAGTCCAGCGAGGTATGGTTTGCATGGGTCCCCATCATTCTCCTATCCAGAATCCCCTGCAAACCTCAAATTTCGCCGAAAAATTTGCTTTTTCCAGACATTTCTGTGGTGGAAAGTTGTTAAGTAGTAAAGTTAGGACTCCTAACTTTAGGACTCCTAAACTGAGAAAAATCCTCATTGTAAGACTTTTGGTATTCACAGAAGGCATTTAGGAGTCCTAACGTTAGGAGTCCTAACTTTACTACTCCTAAACTGAGAAAAATCCTAACTTTAAGACTTTCGGTATTCACAGAAGGCATTTAGGAGTCCTAAAGTTAGGACTCCTAACTTCTGTGAATACCGAAATGAGTAAGTGCCTTCTGTGAATACCAAAATGGTAGTAAGTTTAGGATTCTGTCTTACGTTAGTTCTGTGAATCGGGCCCTAAGATACTTGTGATACATAAGTTAGGTTTTATAATACATGTTTTAAAGGATGTGCCACTATTACCAGGATGGAAGTTGAGTACAAGCTTGGTATAAATAGAGGGGACTCAAGATGGCGCCTGAACGAGACGCGAGATACAGAGTAAGGAGTACTCTCCACTGCTCTGGTGAGTACGGGACCAGTTTTTGTTAATTACACATCACGTTTTTTGTAATGTTTAGCGATAAGATAGTTAGATGTATTCTGTGCTTCTAACTTACCTTAGCATGCACAGAATAGAATAGAGTGAGCATATGGGTTTAGTACGATCTACGGACACTCTGTGAATAATGTTGTGTGTCTGTTTACAAGGATGCTATACCATGGTACCTAACAGGTGGACTTTTAGGGTGTCCAAAGATGTTGGGCATTGATATTAGTACAAGCTGTCAAGTTGCCTAGTTGAGGCTCTTTGAAACCATGTGCCTGATATAGAGCTACATTTTGATAGGTATGTTCATGCTGATCTAAACATAGATCTAACAGTTAATATAGGGACAAGAAATCCATTTTTATGACGCACTTGTTTTATCTATAGGACAGACAATTTTATGACCATCTGAACACCCTGGATGGCAGATTTTAGAATGTAAATGGTGAGGATCGACACACTATTGTATTATGAGAGTTCGGTATTCAGTTTATAAAGCTGGAGTGATCAAAACTTGCTATCTTATTGTAGGTTGCACAAGAATTATTTTTTACCAGTACATACATCTGGAAACAAAGAGGGGCCGATTCACAGAACTAACTTAAGACAAAATCCTAAACTTACTACTCTTGGTATTCACAGAAGTTAGGATTTTGTCTTAAGTTTGTCTTAAGACAAACTTAAGACAGACTTAAGACAGTCTTAAGACAAATTTAAGACAGTCTTAAGACAGACTTAAGACAAACTTAAGACAGGCTTAAGACAGACTTAAGACAGACTTAAGACAGTCTTAAGACAGACTTAAGACAAACTTAAGACAAAATCCTAACTTAAGTCTGTCTTAAGTCTGTCTTAAATCTGTCTTAAGTCTGTCTTAAGTTTGTCTTAAGACTGTCTTAAGTCTGTCATACGACTGTCTTAAGACTGTCTTAAGTCTGTCCTGTTCATGAGGATACAGTGATGGCAATTTTTGTCACAATTGTTCCCTTTTTTATACAATTATTGATGAATTGGCACATGATTGCTGTGCACACAGGTGTCATGGTGGAGGTGACACTATGTATACATTTTTGTGTGACTCAAACATATGTTGTTAATTTGTTGATAGCCCTGATGAAGTCAGAGATGCGGACGCATCACATCTGACGAAACACGTGTTGGCTATTGTTGCTACCTGGAGAAGATTGCAATTTATGGAAGTATAATGACCAGTTTGAGAAGTTTCCAAGAATAAAACTACGGAGATGAAAGAAAACTGATTGGACTTTAATTACATAGTACACTTCGTGTAGTGCTCAGGATTATTTGTATTAAACAATAGAGGCCAGTTCACTTTACCACTCATGGACGCTACCAAATATTCTTTTGCGAGTGGTACATTCTAAAACAAGCAGGCACACAGAGCCCAGGGTTAGAAGGACACTCGGGGCAGTACATATGAGTCTCCTTCCGCTTAACTCTTCGCCAACAGACTCTACATCTCCTACTGGGAAAGTCTTTTGAGGGTGTGGGAGGAATGTGATCAGGAAAGTGGTGATGTTTCAATCTAGCAACATCCTCCACCACTCCAACGCTAGGAACACTTGCCTGTTCCACTAAAACAAGGCTGCCTATTACAGACTCTTGAAACTTAGCAAAAGTCATCTTTGACTCAGGACAAAAATCCTGGAACACAACAAAAGCATTAAAGGTTGCCAAGTGGAAAAGATGGATAGCCAACTTCTTGTACCTTGTGCCTTACGTAAGGTTCCAACCTCTGATCTACTCTGTCAACACCACCCATGTTCTTATTATAGTCTAAAATGCACACAAACAGTCACAGGTGCAGTGCTTTCATCATGGATGGTAGTCAGCATATAGACATCTTTCCTGTCTGAAAACTTCACAGCTAGAAGCTCCTCACAACGCAACGCACTGCACTGTCCCCACACAAGCTTTTGACAAACAAGTTCTTTTGGGGAAACCTCTACGGTTAGAGCGGATTGTGCCGTAAGCAACAGTGTCCACTTTGGCCAATTTCCTGAACAACCGCACACCAGTGTAGAAGTTATCTACATATAAATAGTGGCCTTTGTTAAAAAATCCTCTACCAAGTTCCCACACAATTTTCTCAGTCACTCCAAAAGTGGACGGACAACCAGGGGGGTTAATCCTGGATTCCTTACCGGTGTACACCCTGAAATTACAGACATATTCAGTCCTACTGTCACACAGCATATACAGCTTAATTCCATAGCGTGCCCTCTTACTAGGAATGTATTGCCTAAAAACCAAGCGGCCCTTGAACAACACCAAAGACTCATCCACTGCAATTTCTTTCCGTGGAGCATAGATCTCAGAAAATCGATCAACAAAGTGATCAATGACAGGGCGAATCTTAAAAAGACGGTCACAATCATGGTGATCTTGTGGCAACACTAAACAATTATCGACAAAATGCAGCATCCGAAGCAGAAGCAAATACCTAACATGACTCATGACTGCTGGAAATGTAGCCGTTGCCATCAAGGGACTAGTAGACCAATATGAACACATTGATTGCTTCTTTAGCAAGCCCATCAAAAAAGTTAAACCCAAGAACTTCTTCATCTCTTCCAGATTAGTGGGAGTCTACCGGATAGCCCTAGATTGGGGCTTAAGACTGGCACTGTTGTCCCTCAAAAACTGTTCGGCATACAAATTAGTCTGCTCAACAATCTCTGCCAAAAACACATTGTCCATAAACAACAGAAAAAAATGTATCGGCAAAAAGTTTTCCGTATTCACTCTACACCCTGGAACACCAGTAAAGACTGGCAATGCCGGCTGCACCATGCCTGGGGCAACCCAGAGGTCAGCACTTTCAACGGGAAGCTTTGCAGCCCCAGGCTGCAGCCCAAATGCCTCTTGCTGCACTATACCAATGGGAAGCCTTTCAGCCCCAGATGCCTCTTGATGTACTACACCAACAAGAAGCCTTGCAGCCGCAGACTGCAGCCCAGATGCCTCTTGCCACACTATTGGCACATCAATCTCCTCCTCTAGCACAGGCACTCCATCCGCACTAAGAAGATCTTTATCATCCGGTGATTCCATGTGGAGAGAAAACTCACTGCCAGAATCGTCCCCTGCCTCTTCTGCCTCAGATGCAGAGTCACTCTGTAGGACCAGGGGTCACCAGGCCCTAAGGGGGTAACGTGACTCGAGCGGGTGGGCACCCGAAGGCTTAAGTGTAAAGCGACCATACAACACACACATCCCCTGAAGCAGGAAACACACGCAATAACTGACCCCACACAGTAGGTTCAATGGAAATCAATCAGTTTTATCTAAATCAGGTTAGATTCAAAGGCAATTCATTAGGTGCCAATTGGCAACACCTGTATACATTTAACCGTCAGGTTCAAAAGCATTTCATTACACTCAAATGGGTAATACCCGAATACAGTAAAGCGTCAGGTTCAAAAGCATTTCATTACACTCAAATGGGTAATACCCGAATACAGTAAAGCGTCAGGTTCAAAAGCATTTCATTGTACTTAAATTGGCAATACCTGAATACCGTGAGCGTCAGGTTCAAAAGCGTGTCATTACACTCCAATGGGTAATACCTGAATACATTGAACGGGTATGGGACCAAGACGCGACAACGGGTGATCCTGGAGGAGCGTCAAACACAGTAGTTAAATATAACGCTGCGCGTAGCAACTTAAACAGCGTTTAGAATTAGGCAGAGGGACATAGCGCTGCGCATAGCCATGGAATAGCGCTTACGATCAGGCCTAGTACCCTAGTGCGTTACCAGCGTTGGTATCACACTTTACAGTAGGCCTATGATCATAACGATTGACTAACCCTCTAAATCAGGCTTCTGATCATAACGATTGAATAGCACTCTAAATCAGGCTTCTGATCATAACGATTGAATAACCCTCTAAATCAGGCTTCTGATCATAACGATTGAATAACCCTCTAAATCAGGCTTCTGATCATAACGATTGAATAACACTTCAAATCAGGGAAGCCAGGGCGTGTTGAGCCTGGCAGTGAGTTTGGCTGGATTGTTCCTCGCGGCCTTACATGAGGCAGTCCTCGCGCTGCCCCTAGAAGACAGTCAGGAGTCCGCCCAGTCTCTGGCACGCGTGTGGGACAGTGGAGGCCTTGCGGGGGATCGCCCCGGGTGAGGGGCGTGCTCCGGGCCTTTGGGGCCTCCCGCCCTCCTCCCCGGGGGTTACCTGCGTCGCGGGTCTTCCTCCTCCCCGGCGGAGACCTCCCGGCGATCTCCGGGTCGAGGGCCTCCCTCGTGGCTTCTGACACTGGGGGAACAAAGTGCGGGTCTCCCGGTCGGATCGGACGTGACCGGGGAGCTCCGCTGCCATCGCCGGGGCTTCCGGGGTTTTCCTTGGTGCCTCAGGGGCCCGCAGCCGCCAATGGCAGTGCGGTCTGAGGGGGCACGGCCCAACCCACCAATGGGGCTACGGCGGGGGTGGCGCTCGGCAGTCCGCCCCCGTCAGGTGACTGGGGATCTGGCTTCAGGCCTACGCGGCAGCGGCAAGGCGTCTGGGCCCAACGAGGCCTTCTCGGCGCTGGGGGTCGCGACTCTTCAGCTGCGACGGCAGCGGCGGGGCCCTGGGCTTCTCCGCGGGCCCCGGTGACGACAGGGGGCAGTCTTCCAGCCCTGGGACGCAGCGGTGAGAGTACCTCCGATCTCCTCACCAGGGGGGGCAGAAATTAAGGGGTGACTTCGACGCCCAGCGCCCATGGCAGGACTGGCTAGGGCAGTCCCAGGCAAGGTCGGGGAGCGCAGGGGTCACAGCGCTAGTACCTGGTTGATCCCCCGGCAGTCCATCAGTAAGTTCCAGCTTCAAGTTTCAGCATTCAGTTTCAGCATTCAGTTTCAGCATTCAGTTTCAGCATTAAGCTTCAGCATTAAGCTTCAGCATTAAGCTTCAGCGTAAGCTTCAGCATTCGGTTTCAGCATTAAGCTTCAGCATTCAGTTTCAGCATTCAGTTTCAGCATTCAGTCTCAGCAGTCTTAGTGGCGCAGTTGGCTCTGGCGCCCTTGGGGGTTCTGTTGCTTGGGGGGAGGTTGAGTTGGTGACTAGTTCGCTCCTAGTCAAGCTTGGCAGATGGCCCCAGGGTTCCCCTCCCGCTGGGCTAGATCAGTGGGCTAGTACAGGATCCCTCACTCACTTAAAAGGCAGCACCTAAGCCCTGTCACTTTCAGAGGCATAGGTCCCTGACTAGGCCCTACCGCCTAAAACTCCTGCGTGGGTTCCCCAGGTCTGCGTTACTCCAACTGACTAGAAAATGTTCCCTCCCTCTCTTAAGTAGCCCTAGGTCAGGTGACCACTTTCTAAGGCGGCAAAAGTAAAACCCCACCTCCCTTCTAGAAGGATCCAGCACATTCCAGAAGCTTCCCCATTCTAGGTATAGGACAAAAAAGGCGGGCTGGTGTCGCAACATTGTTGTGGGGTTCCAGCCAGCTCCTGGCAGCTAGGGTGCTACTAGAAAGGCCACTCCGCAGTAGCAGGGGCCTGTGGCAGCCATCTTAGGGGAAGGGAGCACCTGCACCTTAACACTGGTTGGCAATGAAAAGGCGCCCGGAGACCTAAGTCCAACACAAAAATGAGGGTGGAGAAAATGAGGCACGGTCAAAAACACAGGGGGAGACCACCCTAGGGCTGACCGGTCTAACACACTCTCTGAACCATGGTCAGAGGAAGACTCAAAAAGCATCCCAACAACCTGCTGAGCAGTAATCCTGCGACTAGCCATTATCCTTACTAAGAAAAGAGACTGCACAAACAAGTCAAAAACAACCAACACTGTGCAAAACAAGTAAGTAAAAAAATGTGTGCCTTTATCACAAAGATCTATATACTCAAAAACTATACAATTCACTTACAAGAGACAGCTACACTCACCGGCACCTACTCTGCAGAGACACAGCAAAAACCAACAATATCTCACTAGAAAGAAAAAAACAAAACCAATTACTCACAAGACAACAAAATACACATCGAGCACAAATGCAAAAAGTTTTTGACACTCAAAAAACAGAATGCCAAACATACTGCTATTATTACACCATTTGCAAAAAACAAATTCATGCAGAGAAATTAAACTCATTTACATTGTACAAAAAAAGTCTCTTACCAAACACATGCAACTACACAAACAGCAGAACCACCAGTAACGAAACCGCAACCTGGAACAGTCTAAAGAGCAAAAACCTTCAACTAGAATAAAAAAGGAAAAATAAAGCATTACAATTAACATTATAACACGCTATGTTACTACCCAAATGGTCAATCGGCCAGATGGGCCTTTAAATAGGGCTGAGAAAAATAAGGGGTGACCTTGCCCAAGGGATCGGGTGAGGTTGTCTGCCAGGCCAATCTGCTCCCCAGGTGGGGCAGAAAACAGCAGACAGAAATTTGCCCCCTTTCAAAAGTAATAAATCCCTAGTGACTAGTAGGGTTTTCTGCCTCCCCCTCCCGCCTAGGGCAGAAAGGCCAAAAAAGGGGCAGATCTGTCCCCAGGAAGCAACCATGTCACTTCCATTACTCACAAAACAAAATCCCTGGTGCCTAGTGGGGTTTTCAGCCCCCCCCCCCCCCGGGGCAGAAAGGGCAAAAAAAATAGGCCGATCTGCCCCATAGGGGGAAGAATACACATATAAAAAAATCTGCCCCCTGGAAGTGACCCTTGGCCAAGGGGTTGCTTCCATTTTAATTTAAAAGAAGTCCCTGGTGTCTAGTGGGGTTTTCTGCCCCCCCCCCAGACAGAAAGGCAAAAAAACCCAGGCTAATCTGTCCCAAGGGGGGGCAGAATACGCATACAAAAACAATATGCCCCCTAGCAGCGACCGTTGCCCAAGGGGTCACTCCTATTTCATTTTTAAAATGAGTCCCTGGTGTCTAGTGGGGTTTTCTGCCCCCCTCGGGGCAGAAAGGCCCAATAACAATGCCGATCTGCCCCCAGGGGGGGCAGAATGCCCATTAAAAAGAAATTGCCCCCTGGAAGCGACCCTTGCCCAAGGGGTTGCTTCCATTTTTATTTAAAATAATTCCCTGGTGTATAGTGGGGGTTTCTGCGGCCAAAAAATGGGCCAATCTTCCCCCAGGGAGGGCAGAATTCCCATTACAAAATAAAATGGCCCCCTGGAAGTGACCCGTGCCCAAGGGGTCACTTCCATCACAATTTAAATAAATGCCCTGGTGTCTAGTGGGGGGGAAGAAAGGCAAAAAAATGGGGTGATCTGCCCCCGGGGCGGGGGGCAGAATATCCAAACTAAGAAAATCGCCCCCCTGGAAGCGACCCTTGCCCAAGGGGTCACTTCCATATAAATTAAAAAGCTTTTCTGCCCCCCCCCTGGGTCCAGAAACAGCCAAAAAAATGTCCGAACTCTCCCCAGGGGAGGCAGAAAAGTCTTAATTTAATATGGCCCCCATAGGAAGCGACCTTTGTCCAAGGGGTCACTTCCTTTTGCAAAAAAAGAACATCACTGGTGTCTAGTAGGGCATTCCTGCTCCTCGATCGCGACACTGTGCGCGATCGTGAAGCAGGAATGCCCTGCATTGAGACATCAGGGGAGAGGAAATACTCTTTCCTCTCCCCCGATGCCTCATGGCATCCTGATTTGGCCCCCCCACCCCACCGGAGACAAAACACCTACCTCCTCCTCTAGACGCGCTGGAAAAAAATGATTTCCAGCGCGTCCAGTGCTTCCTGATGACATCAGCGCACGCTGTGCACGCTGCGTCATGGGGAAGCGTGGGGGGGTTGAGGGTGGCAGCGGAAACTCTTCCGCTGTCATTCCCCTCTGTGGGGGCAAGATCAATGCCCCGGGGTGGGAGCGCCAGCGCTTCCCCCAGGAGCTGTGCTCATGACGGAGAGATTCCGTCATAAGCACAGCCCAACCGATGCTCATGATGGAACCGCTCCGTCATGAGCATCGAATGTGTTAAGAAATTGCAGCTGGTGCAGAATCAGTCTACCAGAGTAATTTTCCAACAACCAAGATGGCAACATGCCACTCCTCTTATGCGGTAGCTCCCAATACGACAACCCTGTGCTTTTAAAATTGGGTGCCTCATCTTTAAGTCTCGAAAAGATATTGGCCCAAATTTCGTCTCTAATTTCATCAAGAGACATTTACCCAAGTGCAGTCTGAGATCTGCCCACATGAACTTGCTGGTCATATCTCCCCATAAATGGAAAAGACTAGGTGGCAGTAGGTTGGCAGTGTTAGCTCCCCATTTCTGGAATGTCCTCCCCCATAATATCAGATCGTGTACAGACTTGTGTTCAGGAGACCTCTCATGGCTCTTTGTTCAGGCATATCAATAGACTCACTGGGGCTCACCTACACCTATACTAGCGCCAAGGAACCAATCGGTGTATGTGCACTTTAAAAAATAACTTTCACATAACTTAACTGGGCACAGCGTTTGCACAGATTGGAAGGCAAATAAGGTTTAAATATAAATTGAGTAAACAAAGTAGCATAGAATTTGTTCCCTAACAAGTAAGCCTAAAGACTGGCACATTTCCCAAACCCATCATGTCGTATACATTTTCATGCAGAAAAGCCATCAACTCAATATGGTGTGAGATGACATAATCGGGATGAATTAACAAAGATACGATTAAAATCATCATCACTATTCTAACTCAAGATATATTAAATAAGAAGGGCCCGATTCACAGAACTAACTTAAGACAAAATCCTAAATTTACTACCATTTTGGTATTCACAGAAGGCACTTACTCATTTTGGTATTCACAGAAGACACTTACTCATTTCGGTATTCACAGAAGTTAGGAGTCCTAACTTTAGGACTTCTAAATGCCTTCTGTGAATACCGAAAGTCTTAAAATTAGGATTTTTCTCAATTTAGTTGTAGTAAAGTTAGGACTCCTAACTTTAGGACTCCTAAATGCCTTCTGTGAATACCGAAAGCCTTAAAATTAGGATTTTTCTCAGTTTAGTAGTAGTATAGTTAGGACTCCTAACTTTAGGACTCCTAAATGACTTCTGTGAATACCGAAAGCCTTAAAATTAGGATTTTTCTCAGTTTAGTAGTAGTAAAGTTAGGAGTCCTAACTTTAGGACTCCTAAACTGAGAAAAATCCTAATTTTAAGACTTTCGGTATTCACAGAAGGCATTTAGGAGTCCTAAAGTTAGGACTCCTAACTTCTGTGAATACCGAAGTGAGTTGGGGGCATATGTATCAAACTCCCCTTTAGCGAATCCTAATTTGCGATATTTTGCGATTCGCAAATTCAGATTCGCTAAACAGGATGTAAAAAATAAATCGCTAATCATTTGCGATTACTTAAAAGTCGCAAATAAATCGCAGAATCCCGTATTGCGATTTCTTAATAGCGAAATTCGCAAATTAAGAAATCGCAAAAACGGGAATCTGCAAGCCTGGTGCAGGCTGATGACATCACAAACAGGAAACTGGAGTGATTGCCTGCACCTGCTCACCTGAGCCACACCCAGAGGCTGCTTGTGGAGTGTGAGGAGGCTTTCCTGGAGACAGCAACCAGCAATGGATCCAAACCAAAAACAGCAGGGCAAGGATGCTGAGAAAAGAAAACGAAAACACAAGTTTTCTGAAAAGGAGCAGGAGGTCCTCATAGAGGAGATGGTCTGCAGCCATGAGCTCCTCTTTGGGAAGAAGGCACTCAAAGTCCCTGAGGCCAGGAAGAGGAAAATCTGGCTCGAAATACAGAGCAAGGTGAATGCTGTTGAAGTCACCACACGGACCATCGAGGAGCTGCGCAAGCGGTGGTATGATATGCGCCAGAGGTCCAAGGAGAGGGTGGCAGCCAGACTCAAGGATGCCACTCAGACTGGAGGAGGACTATCCACTGCAGAGCAGCCAACCCCCCATGAGGAACTCGTGGAGTCTACCCTCCTGCCTGAGAGCGTTGGTGGTGTGGCTGCAATAGACAGCTCTGACCCCTCATCCAGCAGACAAGGTAAGATGCATGCAAAATCAACCTGCACTCCTCCCCATCCCTTGCACACTCCCCCAAATGCGCATAGTAAACTCCCAAAATGTCAATCCAGCCCAGGTCTTACAGCACACCCAGCAATGCATCATGGGACTCGTAGAACTGTATCTGACTGTGTGTCCATGACACCATCAAATTTAAATGCAACATATGTGTTTTGGGGATCATTGAATGAAAATGTGTCAGAGGTTAGCCGTCAAAGAATTGTAACTTTATTGAGTGCCACATGCAGACAGTAACACAAACTCATGTAGTCCCCTTTACATCCACAGCACATGGCATGCCACAAGAAGACAGCGCAGAGGGAGAGGAGCCTGCAGACCCTGCGGACTCCAGCGATGACACAGACCAGCAGCCAATTCAGCGCAGGAAGCGCGCACATGTGCCCCCACTGCCTCCATTTGATGAGGAATTCCCAGCAACAGGCGATGACACCGACAGCAGAGAGGGGAGTCAGGGTGTGACAGAAATGCCCTGTCATGACGCACCAACACCAAGGCAAAGGGCACAGGCCACATCCAGGTCAAGGCCCAGGAGCAGCACTGCAACAGAAGGAGAAGGCACCGTGTTCTCCGGCTTGGAACAGTGCATGCTGCAGGAACAGCGCCTGCAAAGCAAGGCAATGCGGTCAATAAATCGCCAGCTATGCCGCATACATCAGGACAATCGGAACATGGCAGCGGCAACACATGAGCTCTGTGCCACTCTGAGGGACACCCAAGCTGCCAATGACAGGGCTGGACGACGTGCCAATACACGCCTACACAATTATACCAAGGCAGTCAACCGCCTCTGCACCACCACCAGCGCACTCACACGCAGAAGCGTAACCATGCAGGTGGACATGGCACATTGCTGCCAGGACATTGCACGAGGGCTAGAGCAGGTAACCACTGCTGTGGAACAGCTGCAGACAGCCAATGCTGGTGGCAGCGCACTAATGGCCTCTGCTGAGAGTGAGGACACATCAAGTCGCAGCAGCATCACTCCAACCTTGCCAGGTGAAAGACGCAGCAGTGGCAGACATGTAGCAGGCCAAGGGCGCACCATGGGGGGCACTCACCCTGGACGGCACCGACGGAGGTGATCATCTGCGGGGACACTGCCTGCAACACGGGTGCATTAACCCGAAAAGGCTGTTTGCCCTATTACTTGTGCCTTCTCTGCACTGTGTGTACAACATGTGCTGGGGACAATTGCTATTTCTTGCATGTGAAGTGTGATTAAACACTTGACACATCATCAGGCTTTGTAGTCTCATTTCATCAATACTCACCTAAAAGTAGTTTTGTGTGATCTCAGTCCGTCTCTGGCGTCCAGCAGCTGCCCCAACTCCTGCTGCAGGTCTGGCAGGGGGAGCAGGGCGCTCGTCATCTGATGTGTCTGTATCGGTCACATCAATTGTGGTGCCTTTCCTCATTGCCATGTTATGTAGCATTGCACAGCTTGCCACGATTTTACAGCAGGTCTCAGGGCTGTATTGCAGTGCGCCTCCACTTTTATGCAGGCACCTGAAGCGGCTCTTCAGGATTCCAAAGGTTCGCTCAATGACGCAGCGTGTAGATCTGTGTGCCCTGTTGTAGCTCCTCTCACTTGCATTTGCAGGATCCAGGTATGGGGTCAGGATGAAGTCGCGCACTGCATAGGCACTGTCACCTGCATGGACAAAAACACAATAGGTAAGTCAATGTCCCCCCCCTCAAGTGATGTAGTGGATGTATTGATGTGTGCAATGTATTTACCAAGCAGGTACCCCTCCCCAAAGTCTCCAGCACTCAGACGTCTGTGTAGTCCACTGTGTCTGAAGATGAAAGAGTCATGTGTACTGCCGGGGTATTTGGCTACGATGTCTGTGATGAGATACTTAGCGTTGCACACAATCTGCATGTTGAGGGAATGGTAGCATTTCCGATTCCTGTAGACATATTCAGTTTCTGCTGGGGGTGTGATGGCCACATGGGTCCCGTCAATGCAGCCAATGACGTGGGGGAAACGTGCAATCTGGTAGAAGTTCAGTATCGTTTGCTGTAATGCCTGTTGGGTGGTGGGGAAGTAAATGTGATGTGAGAGCCTCAGTAGCATTGCATCTAGGAAGACATGGAAGAAGCGCGAAAGTGCACTCTGTGACACCCCACCAACCTCCGCTATGACCCGTTGAAAACTCCCTGACGCCAGGAGGTGCAGGGAGCACAGGACCTGCACATGTGTGGGAATTGTTTGTGTCCTGCGTGTAGGGTGCTCCAAGTGGGGTTTCAGCTCCTCAATCAGGTCCAATATGGTCTCTGGGTGCAGTCTGTACTTGTCATAGATGTCCTCTTCAGTGTTCTGGAACAGGGTGATGCGCAGCCTGAATATACGTTCCTGTCTCATTCTCCTGTGAGCAAGGGCCCGAATACGCAGCCTCCTGGCTATCACGTACATTGCTGCCATTGTGGGTGTGTTTGTTGCATTGTGGGCTGGTTTATGTACCTTGCACCAGTTTACCACCTGCAAGCAATTGGTGTTAATAGCGATTTCTTAAATTGCGAAAAACGAAAAATCGCAATTTGCGACATTTTCATACATGTGTTTGCGATTTCTTAGATTGCGATTTCTTGTTACCGATTTTCGCTAAGCTAAGAAATCGCAAATTAAGTATTCGCAAGGAAATTCGCTGTTTTCAGGTTTCGCAGCCTAAGAAATTGCTAATTTAGCGATTTCTTATTTTTCTGTGTGGAAGTGTGTCATACATATGAAATAGCGAAAAATCAGTCGCAAACGCTGTATTTTGCGAATCGCAGCGTTTGAGACTAATTTTTCCTTTCATACATATGCCCCTAAGTGTCTTCTGTGAATACCAAAATGAGTAAGTGCCTTCCGTGAATACGAAAATGGTAGTAAGTTTAGGATTTTGTCTTAAGTTACTTCTGTGAATCGGGCCCTAAATATTTAGGAACACATAATTTACTGCACTTAATAAGATCCGTGTGGAAATGGCTGTGCATATGGTAACAAACAAATAGAATAATATGTTCAATCAATGAAGGGCCCACACGAGATCCTGGGGCAAGAGACCTTGAATTGTTACAGAGATAAGAACATTCTCTGTTTCCTCATCAGGAAGGCATAATAATACATTTGTAATTTAGAAACACTTTGACACCGCAAAGAGATCTTCTATTTCACATATTTTTCTAAAATATAAAAGCACCCAGAGACAGGCATGTCAAAATATGTTTCCTCTAAAATAAAAGAGCAAATATTTCTGTAAAGCTGATAATGCAAGCTGGCTATGGCCTTGTCTACAACTGCGGCCCAGTTGTGCTAACTTAAATATACCTGAATTAAGCCATCTATTTTCTGTACCCTTCCTTTGATAAAATCTCAGTCTCAAAACAAAGGTGGAAAATTTAGAACATATACCAAAAATAGTCCTTTCAACAGTGAGTGTGGCAAATCATACAAGCATCAGTAAAATTGCCCTTAATTAAAAGATAACATTCTGTAAAAATATTAATCAAAGGCATTGATGCCAACATAAAAATATAGATGCGATCAGATAAATCAATCATTTCAGATATTCGTAAATATCCAGGAAGAGAAAACGCAATTCATATAGCATAGAGTTCAATTCTATTGTTCAATGAATTATGCAGGCATACAAATATTATCTTTGGCTAAAAATGTAAGCAGGGTGAAAATGAGTCTTCTTCATGTACCTTCATATTCTTAAATGCAGGCAAAATATTCTTATGCAGGCACACAACATTTCTCTAAAACTCAAAAATTCAGTTAAATTTCCCCGTCAGGAAAAATAATTCAATGTTGGTCATCCTCAGATTTATTTCATATGTCAGTCATGGAGGTTCTCATCTAAATTCTGAACTGACATTAACAAATATGATTTACATTTTACACTTCTGTTTGAAAAGTCTTGTTCAATTCCTATGTATTAGACAAAGGAGTACAGCCTTTTTCAACTTCATCTGCAAAGGTGTGGCGAATTAACCCATGCCTTCCCCACTCTTGTGTGAGGCCCATATCTCTTTGGTAACTGTAAAACATTGAGCAAATCTAGAATTTGTGGCCCACTTCTAATCACAGTGCTAGCAAATTTCATAAATCCTCTTAGTGAACACAACTGTCCATACTCATGGACCACTCCTAAACTATACTGACTATCCACATAGATTTTAACAGTCATCAATCACATCACCCAATTGTTCAGCAAAGGCAAGGGTGTGGCAGGATTCACAGTATCGAACGTGTAATTACAATGTTTTCTACCACCAAATCATTTGCTCCTATTTGGTCATGGGCAATTTGTGAGATTCTAAATAGCTGTTCAAGTTGGCAGTGTGTCAATTGTGAACCAAGACTATAAGTGCTGATCCCCATCACAATTGTCTCACTCTTCAACTGCAAACAGGTACAACCCAGCAGAGCAATGGCTACAGGATTTAGTGTTGCAGAGAAGTATGCAATCGACCACTTAGCTGCTCCATGTTAGTTGTAAGAACAGAAGGTACACACTCTACTATTCCAAGATGAAATAAATAAAACGCTTTCTTGTAATTGGATGCTCCTAGAGCAGGCATCTACACAAACTAAGTGGGAGCTCTAGCAAGGCTTATCCTCCCAAGCCACCAACATCATTGTGCCTCAGCCTCTGTTAGGGCTTCGCAATCAAGGAAAAGTTTGGATTCTACTAACAACAGTAGCCAACCATTTCTAAACACATTTGCACTTCTCTCTGTGTAGTGGAGGGTTCATTCTCAGAATCTCAGAAATTCATTCTTTAAACACCTTCCTCACGCTTCCCAAAATAACTGACTTTTTTCAAACCACTGCATTTTAATTGGGGTCACTTTATTCCCTTTTCAGCTAAATGATTTAGAAGGGCAATTGTGTTAAAACTTTCAGTCCTCTTGTTTTAGCTGCAATTATCAGATCATCAATGCATTGTACCAGTACTGAGTCCCAAGGAAAATGTAAACTTTCCAAAGCAAGTATTTGGGAAAAGATTGAGAGGCTTTCTGTGTACATTGTGGGGTTTGAAACCAAATGAGGACTATATTTTGGGATCTGAAAGCAAAATTATACTGACTATTATCATGGGGAGAAATAGAGTGAAATGCTTTAAACAAATCTGTTTCTGTGAACCGCTCCGTACTAGCTTGACTTTGGAACATAATCACTGCTTGATTCGCTACCACAGGACAACATGTAATTACTATATCATTTATTTTTGCAAGCCCTTTACTAGTCTTTATTTGCCACTGGGCATCTTCAAACCCATTATAGATGAATTACATAAACTAAATAGGACTTGTTTCAGAATGTTCAGCTTGATCATGTTATCAATGATAGGCACAATCTCCTGAGTGTGGGGGTACCCTGCATTCAGTTTTATAATGATCTGTACTGGCTCTGCACTTTTTCATCAACCCAATTTGTTTTCCTGCAAAATCCTTAACCCTCCTTTTTCTCAGTTTGTCTTAGATATGAAAGTAGGAACTATTTTGTGAGAACTGGGAATAATTTATCTTCGTATGTTGTGATTTTAATTTAAAATCTACTAAAATCTTTTGTTTTAATAGCAGAACATACTGGTCTACAGTAAACCACACAGTTTACCAGGACTATATATATCAACCTAATACGTTCACTGGACTTGTTTCACTTATTATTACCCCTTTGTTTTTAACACTCGAATCAACTTTAATTGGGACATTTGCTGACAATGTATTAGTCACGTGTTTATTTGAAATGTCTTAGCCTAAACAATTTAGACTTCTTTTCAAAGTTGAATTGGGGATTGGGTAGCATCAATATCAATAAAAATTATATTGGCTGGCCATTTACTACCCCTTCAACAACGACACCTTCCTGGTCTACATCTGAAGCTGCATCAAGAATGCAGTTGTTTATTTTTCTCAGACACCATCATTGTGCTAAAATATTTCATTTAGAAACTTCAGTCATCATCATCATCATCAACTACTGACTACCACTGCTGAAATTTAAAATGTGGCAAATAATTCTGCATAAGCTATTGTATGACAGGGGCTGAAGACATATCCCTTTTGAACTTCCTTGCATTCTCCATGTTCAGCACAGAGACTGGTAGGGCTGGGACCACTGACTGCATCATCCATACTGTGCCTTCTGATTCATATCCTGCTGCATTTGAGGAACAATTAGTGACTCATCTTGACATCAATTTGGAAGAAGTCTGCATTTTTATTTCTAGTGGTCATTCTCACCACAAATGTGGCACAGACCATGACTCATTTGTGCATTTCTATTGATATTACTTCCATTAATAAATCCTTTACATCTACTGTAAGGACCACCATTTCTACCCGCACAAATTCCACACCATTAACATGTTCACCAACATCTTCTAAGCTAACAATAGCACTCGTTGATTGGAAAGTTTCTTTACTACCTTTTTAACAGAACTTCATCTGAGCTACCATCAACTTCTCCTAGGTTGATTTATTTTTGGCATAATAGTAATCATTACAATACTTTGCATAGGCAAGGTTCTTGCCTAACACATTTGAGTTAGCAGTACACAACACTCTGCTGTAAAAGCACAAAAAGCTGAAACAAATTGTGACACATCTTCTTTGGCTGGGTCATCAACTCCACTGTGCCGCCTCTCTTATAATATGCACGCACTGACCCATCTAGGTTTTGTGTTACTCTCATGACTTTCAACCAAATGACTTGTTTCTAGGGAACCGTTCCCTTTACACAAAAATTCTCAACCCATTTGTACTTCTCCATGACAGTTGTAGGGGTGGGTAGATCTCAAGGAATTTCATTTTGCAGAACTCCATGGAGTTACCTAAAAACTCTGCGGAGTTCAGCAAGTGGATGAAATTCAGTACATTGTAAACCTCACACTAATTTTTAGCACCAGGAGCTTGTTCCACGCTGTAACATCAATGTGAATGACACCACGCAGCACACCAGAGGGCACTGCCTCTTTGTGCCACCTGAATAGATTTTCTACTCGAGCAGCAACTTTATCAATGTGTACTGTAACAACCTGCCGTTACTACCTGCATTTTCAAATCATGCCAGGAGGCATTCTAGCACTCAAAAGGACGCAATGTGATAAAAACTCTTGCTGGCCAACCTAATGGTAGTGATCCGTGGGCAAGAAAAACTCTACCATGTGGCAGTTGGCATAGTTTAGCCCCAACTTCATGCTACAAACACAGTGCAGAACTCTGCGAACTCCGCTGGAGGAGCGAAATCTTTCAGCCACCCCTAGATGATTGGAGAAGGCTTCTTACTCAGACCAACTCTTCCTTTCGGGCACTGAATCCTTGTTTTACACAGTCTACAAATCCTTAGGCACCACATTTGAAAACAGCACATTTAGATCTTCCTAAAGCACCTTTGAAAAAGCTACGATCCTTTCGACGGATGTGCACCAATTTTCTGGCTCCTTTCTGAGCTTTGGGAAATTATTTTTAATGTCCACAATTTACTTCTTGACCAAGGTGTATGCACAGATGCTCCGCCTGTTACTTTTCTCACAGAAACACCTTTTCAAACATCACTTTGCGTTCATTATTACTCACACTCTTGCCCGTTCAAAATGTCTTCTTTTATGATTTCTCAAACTCTCAAGGCCAGTAATTTTTATGTTTTTTCATGAGTTCCCATTCTGTAATCATGTCAATGAATACTCTGAGATTCATTCTCAATGGTACAATATTCAGAATTTATATATCACATTCTGTCAAATCTATTTTAAAATACTCTACAAATTCCTTTTCGGTATAAATCTACATGAAAATGTTCAGCCAATTTCTTAAGCTATTCATATGCGCCACAAGTATGCTTCCCTGCTTCCAGATTCAAAAATACCAATTGTTCTTTGTTAAATGCCAAATGTTATCACTATGGACTTTTTCTAAAACCTCTTTAAGCTCTAAAATGTAAATTTCTACTGTGTCCGTCCTACTTTGGGTTGATTGTCCTGCCTGCAAATCACCTTGCCCTGCACTTGGCTCCCGCGTTCCATATTCCTCACCCGTGTTCATGATGCTCCTTTTACAGGGGTGGTCTCATCTCAATCAGCACATTGTTAATCAGCTATTATTTCGGTCAGAATCACACCCTTTCTCTTCCTTTTTTTTAATCCATTTTCAATTTTTTTCTTAAGTTTTACACTCTTTTGTGTTATTTTTGTCTGAGTCTAAAGTAATCACAGTAAACACACCCACAGTTTCCAATAAGATCTCATACATCTCCTTATCCAAAATGGAGTCTTAAATTCCTCCAACAGTTGACAGCTTTTCTGCTTTGACCCTTTAGAATTTTCTGCAGCTTCTTTTCATTGCTGTATAATTCTGTTCATTCAGAGACTCAATCTGCGCAGGTCTCAGTGATGCCTCAAATACTCACGTTTGTTCACATTTAACACGCCATTTGCAGGAAATTACAGCTTTTTTCTGCCCTTTGTGGCATTATGCCATTCTTTGGGTAACTGACATGTTTGTGAACAGGGATTAAGCAGCGTCTCATAGGCAGGTGTACCATGGAGGCAGAGTCTCTCCTCTGTTAGCTACAATCTTTGACTTATCCAGGAGCACACCCATTGTTTCACAATACACACAGTACGAAAACAGCCAACTGTAATACAAGAACATCACTTGTTACTTAGCATGCGTTTAGTTCGCATGCCATTACAACGCTGTCGTTAGTACGACCGCGTTGTTAGTTCGCATACCTTTACTACGCAATTCGGAACAACGAATTGCAGTAGGGGGTGCTGGATGTTGAATAGTATAATTTACTATTCCAACTCCAGTCTATGCGGACACTAGGGAAGGTGTTGGATTTTAAATCCAACACCTTCTCCCCCCTAACGCAAGTCGCTGTTCCGACTTGCGTAGTAAAGGTTTGCAAAGTAACAACGCGGTCGTACTAACGTCCGCGTTGTAATGGCATGCGAAGTATCGCATGCGAAGTAAACGCTGTTTACCTTTATTTGCACCAATTTAAAATAAAATTGGTCAATTACACATAAGCTTAATTTAGGAACGCTTGCAAGTCCTTACTATATCCTCATATAAACTGACTATGTAATCCCATAAATAAACAGAGCCACATTGCAACACTCCTCACCAGTGATGACCCCAACACTTCATTTTGATAGCATTATTATGTCATAGATCATGTTATGTGTTAGTTTAATTAGTTTAGTTTTCTCATTGTTTTTGAACATTTTCCTTATTTCTGTGCCACAGTTATGTGACTAGTAGGTTTGGACTGGCATGTATGATTCACTATAGCTTGCTTGCACTGCTTATGCTCATCTATATACTATCCATGCAATTTAGGTAAATAGCATTAAAACTCAGAAAAAGAGCACTTTTCACTTATGCACAAATGTAACATCAAAAAACTTTTGTAATACTCAAAATACTCTCAAACTATTAGCGCTCTTTACTGGATATCTATATTTCATATCTAAGGCGTCACCCAGAGCAAGAGGCCAGGTGGGACTCTGAGTTGCCACAGGCCACAAAATACAAGCACATGGACCTAGTCCCAATACCTGCTCTGTGCAGAGTGAAGAATATTTAGGGTCAATTTTCCCTGGATATGTTCAAAGTACATTTTTGAGGCTTAGATTGTTTTATTAGTGAGTTTGAAGGGAAATGGAACCCAGCTTTTAAAAGTGAAACTGCCTGTCGTCTCTGTGGGCTTGCAAATGAATCCCTTCTGCACAGCATACATATTTGTCCTATATAGTTGTATTTCAGGAAAAAATATTTATGCTCCATGTTTAACAAAGAAATTATAAGATCAACTGTGGAAGCTGTCAGGTATTGTTTTAGAGTCAGGGAAGACAGTGCAGCAATAATGTTGATAACATTTTTAGATTAGGCCTACAAAGCCTCAACAATACGATTTTATATCCTAAACTGATGTAATTTAAGAAAAAGTATTTACGCCCCATGCTGACCAAGGAAAAAACAAGACCGATTGTGGAAGTCATCAGGCACTGTGATTGAATCAGGGAAGATATGGCAATACCAATGCTGGAAAAAAATTATTATTTTTTTTTTTTTTTTTATAGCTCAGACTTATGTTGCTTTATTTATAGGGTTGTATTACCTATTTATATATCCTGAATTGTCTCTAGATATATTCAATTTGTTTGCACAAACCCTGATGAAATGATATGCTCTTTTCCACATTTTTTGCGCATTTGCCCTGCATTGGAGCTGGTAGGAAAAGTCAGCCGGTCAAACAAGATCCAAGGAAGAGGCTGAAAGTGTTCTGGTCAACAGTGTTGTGATTGGTTGGGACTTAAAAGGACCACTCTTGCAATTATGTAAATGCTAACATTATGCCGATTATGCATGTATTAAGATTCATGTAAACTGCCCTTAAATTAGGAGTACAAGTATTTATCTCAGGATGTTAGTGGATTTTAGAAATTGTATTTAGGAAACAACATCTTTTTTGAGGAAATATTTAGATTAGATGCACTAATTATTAACAAAGTGATTTAAATATTGCACTCCTACCTGGAATTCTATCCCATGAGCCTACGTGCACAGAAACTGATCTCTCTTGTGTCATAATTTTTTATTTTATAATTTTTTAAGTTTTTTCTGTTATTTTCAGACAATTATACTATTTGTGAGGTTTCGTACCATTTATTGTCTTCTTCGATTAATACAATAAACCTTATATGAAGAAAAATCTCGTAATATGACCCTTAATCTGTAATTTGTTAAGGCCTCTGCTATGGGCCAGTGGCGCCTCCGCAAGCATCAATGCAGTGTGTGCCAGGCACCACATGGTACCTGGCACACGGTGCATGGATGTTTGCAAAATGCCTTCCATTGCGGCTTGTGCTGAGGTCTTTTTCCGGACTGCAGTAGAAGCCACAATGATAAAAGGCATTTTTCCAACCCCCTGCACAGCGGCTGCATTTTAATTAGGTGGGTGGAACTGCCAAGAACATGTCAAGCGGTTGTATAAACTGCCATCAAACCGCCATCGTAATAAGGCACCTAAGTAATAATATTTATTAAAAGTGATGTATGGAATTGATAAAATCAATTTATTTATGTGTTAATATAGAATTCATGTTACATTAAATTATAAATTTACAGAAGGGTGTTAAAATACTTTGTAATTAAAAAGAATATTTTTTTGTTTAATTTTTTTTAACTCAAATAATATTAATGTATATATTTAACTATTTTAAATGAGGTCTTACTTTCCGTCCCTCTCGCCATTATTTTCTATACAAGTGGTGTACCAGTAGTGTGATATGGGTGGTACTGGCCTTAATTCAGTTCTGAACTAGTGTCATTTTCTACTGTTTAGGGTCCTTTTTACGTGTAATAACATAAGAAGTGCAGTTTGTGACTAAGAACAGGCTTGCACTCTATGTCAGTTGCTCAGCAGTGGTGTTCGCAAAGCCAATCCACACAACTTGTAAAACGGCAGTTGGACCGCTGAACTCACGGCGGTTGGACCACCACCGCCGTTACCATGGTCCACGGCCTGCTAAACTCATAATCAGGACCTTAGTGTTTCAGATGTAATTGTAATGGGCGTTGTTCTAGGGTGTGTAACCTAAAGAAAATTTGATATAGAGAAAGTGTGAAGTGTGCACAAGATGAAGGAAATACATGTGAAGATGGTGTAAGTACATCAGAAGAAGATATTGAAGTACTAGTGTTGTGTGGTATATTGAAAGAATCATAACATTAAGGGGCCGATTCCGGCCGCAAAACGCATGACCGACACGGACCCGAACCGGAGACCGACTGACATGGACCGGCGCCGTACGAACCGTGCAGTGCGATGCAACATGTGTGAATTACAACCAACACATACGGAATACAAGCCGTACGACCGAGCCATAGGGAAATAGTGATCCGGCTGGAAAACCGACGAGAGTTGCACTGACCGACACGAACCCAGAATGAACCCGACTGACACATACCTGCAATGCCCTATCCTTGCAGTACGATGCAATGCGTGTAAACCCAGACCGACTCGCACGGAGCCCAAGCCGCATGACCGACACACACAGAAAACAGGGCCCTCAAGCAATAGAGATCTCCGTAGACCGACGCCTATGAAACACAGAACAAAGTCAGCGTGAACGAGGCGGAGAAGCCCGCAAGAGCCAACATCAGCATCCGTCTCGGTCAGAAGAACGTCTCCTTCATGCCTACAAAACCCAAAGGCAAAAAGACAAAAAAAGGACCAAACAAGCAATGACAATGCCAAAAAATATCCACAAAAAAAAACCTGGGACAAAGACATACCCACAACTTCACCTCTCTAAAGGACATCAATCACTACCATTATCATTGCAAATAGGAGACACAGCCAGCAGCAAACACCATCACACAGCAGCCACAGACACACTCACAATTCACCCATCACACAACTCTCACACCATTAGCACCTCACCAAAAGCCCACACACATACAGCTAGCCAACCCAACACTAACCCACCCTCACTTGCACCCTCACACACACATCACTCACTGCCACCAACCATCACCATGCCCCCAAAGAAGAATCCAAAGTTCACAGATGATGAGTTAGAAGTGCTGGTAAACGCAATCATCAGAGTAGAGCCACATTTGTTTTGTGCATTGGTCCAAAGGACCCCCATGTCACAGAAAACCAAGATGTGGGAGAGGATTGTGGACAAGGTGAACGCACAAGCACCAATGTTGCGCACAAAGGACGATATCCAGAACAGGTGGTATGACGTGCGCAGGAGGGTCAAGAAACTCATCGAGAAAGATCACGCCTTGAGTCAGCGCACCGGCGGTGGCCCTCCTGCCAAACCAGTCTACTTCAGAACCTGGGAGGAGAAGGTGTGGGACATCCTACCACCAGAGAGCGTCCATGATCTAACAGACATACCAGAGCCTGGTGAGTACACAAACAACATACTCAATATTGTGTGGCAAGGGGACAGTGAAACCATGCACCGTTAGCAAAGCCACAGTAACCAATAGATAATCATCCCAAGATGTGTATGCCAGTCAGACAAACACAATACCTGCCATCTCATAGTGACTTGGAACTGTGTCGTGACATGTACCAACCTACAAACAAATAGAGCAAGTCAGTGGCACAAAGCCAAATAAACAATGTCAGACATTTTGCCAACACAAACACACTACCTCACAGTGCAGCTGACTGACAGGAAGGAATAGTGGGTATGCAGGTGAAGTGAGTGTATCCAAAAGCATGATGGGGTTTGTAGTCACAGATAATGCTCCCCCTCCAAATTGGCCAATCAAGACCTCTATGAAACATGCCCACATCACAGGGAGTGGAAAATGACTGACAAGATGGCTGACACTGGGTCCTGCTGTGGGGAGCACACGGCCCTGGTAGGGCTTGTGTGCAAATCAGAAGCAGGACACCACTGACTGACATCCTGAAAGACAACTTGCACCCCCTCCAATGGAAGCACGTTTCATGGTGGGATGTCTGGCCGGGTGGGATGGAGGACTGACAGCTCTGACCGTACTTACCAGCATGTGGAGACAACCCCCCCAACACAAACTCCACACAACTCACCGGGTAAAATGCATTGGCCCACACCTCAGTGAAATATCAGCAAAAGATACACAGGACTGGGGCTGCTGTGTGAAGCACAGGGGGTCTCTTTGGACTTGTAGCCAAACAAACACCAGGATTTCACAGTCAGCCATCTCTCCATTGCTGTCACACCCCCTCACAGGGAAGCATGATGGGAGTTGCAGTCAGAGACAATCCCCAGCCACCCACATGGCCCAGAAAGATAACACTGAACCATGCTCGCCTCACAGGGAGTGGGAAGGGACTGACAAGATGTCTGACACTGGGCTCTGTTGTGGGGAGCACAAGGCCATGCTGGGAACTGGGCACCAACAAACACCAGGTCTTCACAGTCAGCCATCTTGCCATTGCTGTCACAGCCCCTCACATGGAAGCAGAGTCAAGAAGAAGGAAGTATGGGCATGCTGGGAAGGGGGGTGTAGCCAAGAGCATGATGGGAGTTGCAGTCACAGACAATCCCCAGCCACCCACATGGCCCAGCAAGCTCACACTGAACCATGCTCACCTCACAGGGAGTGGGAAGGGACTGACAAGACGTCTGACACTGGGCTCTGTTGTGGGGAGCACAAGGCCATGCTGGGCACTGGGCACCAACAAACACCAGGACTTCACAGTCAGCCATCTTGCCATTGCTGTCACACCCCCTCACAGGGAAGCAGAGTCAAGAGGAAGGCAGTATGGGCATGCTGGGAAGGGGGGTGTAGCCAAGAGCATGATGGGAGTTGCAGTCACAGACAATCCCCACCCACCACATGGCCCAGCAAGCTCAAACTGAACCATGCTCACCTCACAGGGAGTGGGAAGGGACTGACAAGATGTCTGACACTGGGCCTGAGAAATGATGTGGCTGACAATCACACATATGCACTGGCCAAACAAAACCCGGTTGCACACACAGCCATTGCAACCATATGTTCCAAATCATTGTCTGGGGATGCAGTGTCCAGGGGTGCCCCCTGGCCCGGGCAGGGAAGGTGTGTGTTGCAAATGACAAATGTGGAGACCTATATATGGTACATTGCACAAAACACCCAGGAACTCACATATACATCATTGACAGGGGACATCTGACAGTGAATGGAATGGACACACCAATATAGCCGACACCATAGCATGTTCGCATTCACACTCGGTGCTGTTGTGAGCTGCATTCCACTCCTACATCGTGCTGAATCATAGGCATCCTTCACACAACACACCACTCACTGAAATAGACACTGTAGACAAAAGGTCAAACCTGGACAGCATTGGAGGAGACATGCTACTCACAGCAGCCAAACTGCAACACACACACCACCGGCCCTCACTGTCATGAGCATTGAAAAGCCAGAGTGCTACATTGCCCAATCCATGTCACCATGGAGAACATTGACAAGTCAAATCACATATGCACATACAAAACTCAGCACCAGACTCATTAACAATGGTGACATCACTTGTATAAAATGAGATGGGAACTAGGAACACTGGAAAAAAACACTTCCTCCAAAGAGATCACAGGCATACCGGACTGTGACCAGGTCGTACCAATACACCAATGTGGCACACAAAGACTAGCAAACTCTACTACCACACATGCCCCAATAGTACAACATATCCTCATTGGAATAGCACGTATGTCCTTGTTAAATCTCACATGTGTACAGGGATGACACACCTGTGTCAGCAACGTGATGGCCCTTGAGTAGTAATGGTCATGTACTGACAAATCAATTTAAGTAGCTGGGCATGCACACACTTCGACATGCACATTGAAATGTTTCATTTTGGCTGGGCAATGTGCAACAACAATATCAATCTCTGTCCGTGACAACCCAGAACAAAGCAGTGTACAGGCAGGTGTCCGTTCGTACAGTAGAAAATGTCATGTTTGTGAACCATTGATGCCTGTAGAAACATAACTTACATTGTGTGCTTCTTCCAAACACAGGTGGTGCTGGGGACACAGAACCAAATGAAGAGGATTCCCAGTCCCAGACTCTGGTGGACACTCTGCTCTCTGGTTTGACTCTGTCTTTGTCCTCTTCGGATGACAATGAACAACCTGGCACCTCTGGTGTGAGTCATCATGCAGCACCAGCAGCACCAACATCTGCACCCCCTGTACCCACGCCTCCAGCATCTGGAAGCAGACAGGGCACCCCTGCCAACATGGACAGACCAAGGCCACAGAACACTTACAGCACAGGGACACAGGACCCCCCCGGAAGCTGCAGCAACACCACCAGCAACACCACCCAAGGGGTCCTAGTGTCACCTGTGCGTCCCAACGCTGGTCCTGCCAGTGTGGATAGTGGGGCTGGGAGGGGTGGAAGGCAGAGGTCACGCCTTGCAGAGGGGTCTGGACTGCATGATGACCTCCAACTGGTACTCATCATAGATGCGTACCAGGATAGCACTGGAGGATTTGGCCAGGTAGTGGGGATCCTCAAGGACATACAACAGGAGCAGGCTGCCCACCATGCCCGCATGGAGGCAAAGTGGGATGCACTCACTGCGGTGCATCGGGACATACTCCAATGCCTCTGCCAGATCGCCGCAAACATGTCCACACCTCCCTGTGTGGCCATAACATCTGTTGCCACACCATCTGCCAGTGCCACAGGGAGGGAGGAGGACTCTGGCGGAGAGTCCCCTGCACCGCAGAGGCCTACACCTGAGGATCCCCCCCCAAAGAAGAAGAGGGGTCGTCCGAAGAAGGACATGTGAGACACAGATGTCCCTGCGCATCCCCCAGGGCCTCTAAACCTGTTCTGAACAATGTTCTTTGTGCGCAACCCGTTCACCTTGTCCGATCGGACACAACTCGCCCACATGACATGGAGGGTTCATGTTGGTCCAATGTAGCAGATGACTGTGGACTTTAGTCTGGACATTTCATCTACCAACACTTCCAACTCTACTGTGAACTTTGGATTCAAAACGGAATGTACAGCACCCACCATCCTGTGCACTTTCCTCTCACACGTTCGAAAATAAACTCACCAGTACACCATACTTGCCTCTGTTGTGATTCCAACTTGTCATGTGTCATGGAGATGTTGATCTGCTAAACAACACAGTGCATGCCAAATACTACAACAATGTGATCACCGTTAGGTGAGTCATGGTGATGTGACACATGTGAGGGAGACACACCACTATGGCACCACAACACATACTCACAATGGCCATGTTACTCATCCCACAAAATGATGTTGACCTGAAACACATTGGTATGCACAGACACAACACCTATCCACAGTCAGTGATAACAAGTCCACATTTGAGGTGAGCAAATGTCACTCAGATGTGGGAAGACAGACAACGCACCTAACAAAGCATAGCACAGGTTCATTACACATCAGCAACATGTTTATTCTAAAATAGTTGCAAGGCAATTGTACGTTATGGTGGACACACGGCCACAGAGTGTCTGAGAATTGAAGTCCAGGGGTGTGGGGCACATCACATGATGGCAATTGACTACTCCCACACTGGTGTTGGATTCTGGGTGTTGGGGGTCAGTGTTGACCAAACAACAGGCAAAGTACCCTGGGAAGGACAGACACAAGACACAGTCAAAAGCACAGCAGAACAGGAGAGAAATGCAATACACATGCACAAAACATGCCACAAGAAACTTACACAGAAACAAGTTAGCAGAACTACACTATTGTGGAGTACAGACCACCTAAATGGACACATCACTGTACGCATCCAGTCAAGTGGCACACAGACACACTCAGACAGCAACAGAGCAGCCACAACACATTTCAGGCTAACACCATACATTAACATAACAACCCTGTAAACTCACATTCAGGTGAAGAAGTTGTTGATGAGCTGTGTGCAGACGTCACCCTCATCTTCATCATCACTGGCATCGTGGCCCAGGCCAGGATCCTCCACAGGTGGCGGAGGTCGGTCATCGTCATCCTGTATGAGAGGCACCTTCTTCCGCACTGCCATCTTGTGTAGCATGCAGCATACAAGGATAATTTTGCACACCTTTGCAGGGTCTTATGGGAGGGTCCCTCCGGTCTTGTCCAGGCAGCGGAAGCGGCTTTTCAGGAGGCCAAATGTCCGCTCAATCACCCCCCTGCTCCGACCATGTGCCTCATTGTAGAGCATCTCGGCTGGTGTCACAGGGTCACCGACAAGCCAGGCACGCTGGTCTGGCATCTGTGACATCAGCATTGCAATGCGACTACTCCTCATGATGTAGGCATTGTGCGCAGGACCGGGGAAACGTGCACATAAATGTGTGATACACATGTCTGCAAGACATACCACCAGAGCATTGATGGAGTGGAAATGTTTCCTGTTCCGGTATGCCTGCTCATGTGCCTGTGGTGGTATCAGGACCACATGTGTCCCATCAATAGATCCGATGACGTTCGGCATCCTCCCCAATGTATAAAAGGCATCCTTTATTTCAGGGAGTTGAGCTGGGCTAGGGAACTTGATGTACAGGTCAAGGAAATGCAACAGCACACAACTAAACCTTGGGGCCGATTCACAGAACTAGACAAAATCCTAAATTTACTACTTTTGATATTCACAGAAGTTAGGACAGACTTAAGACAAACTTAAGACAGACTTAAGACAGACTTAAGACAGACTTAAGACAAAATCCTAATTTAAGTCTGTCTTAAGTCTGTCTTAAGTTTGTCTTAAGTTTGTCTTAAGTCTGTCTTAAGACTGTCTTAAGACTGTCTTAAGTCTGTCTTAAGACTGTCTTAAGTCTGTCTTAAGACTGTCTTAAGTCTGTCTTAAGACTGTCTTAAGACAAACTTAAGACAAAATCCTAACTTCTGTAAATACCAAAAGTAGTACGTTTAGGATTTTGTCTTAAGTTAGTTCTGTGAATCGGGCTCATAGTTTGTGACATACCACCAGGCGTAGCCACAGTGTACTGGAAGGTACCAGTAGCAAAGAAGTGCAGGGCTGCCATCACCTTCACCTCTGGGTTGAGTGCTGTAGGGTATGTCCGTCCAGGTAGCAGATGTGACGCCAACTGCTTTGCCAACTCCTCAATAAGTGGCCTGGTGAAGCGGTACCGTCGGATTCAGTCGTGTTTCTGCATGGTTTCAAGGTCTGGGAACGGTCGATGGACAGCTGGTGCCCTGCAGAACAGAGATGCACAAAGGAAGATTGGCGGTTCATACACCCATGTGGCCATGACCAAGCAAAATATCACATGATACATCATGAGAATACACAATGTACTGAGGTGTGTGCTGTTGGGCATGGACACATATGTCACCTACATGGACATCACCTCACATCTCAAGTCCACATGTCCACATAAGTCCCATGTAGTGCAATGGCCAATCATTGGGCTGTGTCAACCTACCTATGTACTGCTGTGACGTTACAAACACACACCACAGTGAAAAGTGAGGCCTGATGTCTCCCCGGCATCACAGATCTTTGCAATGCCGATACCCAGGGTCCCTGTATTGCCACATCAACACTGGCATGACATGGCGTATCACGTACACGCCACAAGGCAAGCATGAGTCCCACAGGTAGTGGCCACTTTTATCTCAGCAGGCCCTACATGTACGCCTCTTAGACACACACACAACATCAAGGTTGCTGCACATACAACATGGCTGTGGAGACTGTCTTCCATTGGGCACATTTGATCAGCCACATCTGAGACACAACATGCACATAGACTGTGGGTGTACATCAGAATTGCGGCTACAGGTCTCCCTGTGACGTACATGTCATCACCCCCAGGACTCAGGGTGTATGTGATGTCCTAAACATATCCAACCTGCAACTGTGTCCATGACTCATGCCCATAACAGTACAGTTGCACATCACAGTGGTAATGTGCACAACACTCAAAGGATTCTGACTCCATGAACACTTGCACAGCCTGAGAGTGGCTGAACAAAAGTGCCACACAACAAACCAAATGCTGCCCCCCCAACACACAGGGAATGCAGCCTTACATGCCATGGGACACTGTGTGGCCAATGCTGTAGTGTGGTAGGTTTGCACATGTGTCCCTGGCAAGTAATTGTGTGTTGAAGCTGTCAAATAGTCACACCAATGAGCTCCGACGCGGGTGACAATGCGTACGCATTGCACGGTTCATGACCGAGCCGTGCATACGCTTTGCCATTGACTGCAATGAGGTCCGACGTGGGTGACTATCATGCATGCGCGTCGGGCAGGCATGGTCCGAGACAGGCGTATGCCTTGGCCATTGAATCTTATGGAGACGGGTGCATGTGTATTTTCAAATTACGCGTTGTACAGTCAGTTGACCGAGCTGGGCGCACCCATTGGCTCTGGACTGTCATGGAGACGGATGCAGATTCAAAACTTGTACGAGTTGTGCGCTGGAAATTCAGTTGGATGCCTACAACAATGTTGCAATTCCTAGGGTTTTATGAAGGTGAAGATTTGAACGATGCGGAAGACGTGTACGAGTCGTACATTTCCATGGATTGGCCAGATTCATAGAATGCAACCGTGTTGGACCTATCACTGGGGACACATGGCACAGAGTCGGCCTCTGCAGCACAGATGTAAGGTTGGCTGTCCCCCAGGGAGCTCACTTGCCTGCACTACATGCTACCGGATCACAACCCTGCTACCCCTGCTGCTGTCTCTGCATCTTCTGGCTACTGCTATGGCACGTACTCTAGAGAGGGCCCCAATCTTCATTGAGGAGGAGAACCAGGCCCTGCTGGACGGGCTCCTTCCACAGTACAGCAAGCTGTATGGGAAACCAGGGGAGCAGGTCCACTGCCTTCCTAATTATGCATGTTGTCTGACTAGCAGTACTAGCAATGGGTACACCAGTGGCAAGCATACTCACTGAGTACTTTCATCCCCCAAAGTGTGTAGGTACATGTAATGAACAGGTGTTCTGCAGCTAAAGTGCATTTGTGCAAGCTTAAACTTCTCAGGCATTGTTCATATGTCAGACATGCAGGTCATTTGTCCTTTTCCATGGGTGCACTACCTGTGTCACTCATTTCCCTTTGTGATGATGACATGCATATCCAAATGTGTGTAGCACAAGTATGGGGCATGTGTGTTAATGGACTTGTAACTTTGTCATACTCACAGGTTGATGCCCACCAGAAGCAGGAGATATGGCTGACCATCGCCCGGGCAGTTCGTTCGGTGGGGGTCTACAAGCGCTGGATCCGCAACTGCCAGAAGAGGTGGCAGGACCTTCGGGGCCGGACCCGGAGGATCGCAAGGGTCCAGCTGAAGCTGTCGCCTCCTCGCAGGAGGGGCGGACACCGGACCCTGACCCCCCACATGCTCCGGATACTGGCCGTGGTCTTCCCAGACCTGGATAGGCAGCTGAAGGCCAGACAGCAGCAAGGAGGGGGTAAGTCCATGCCAAATCTGTGTACTATGTCTGACATGCTAATTGCAGTATTTTGGGCTGGTCACACTTCCACTTTATGTAGGTCTTGTAGTCCAATACTCATGTCCCTCAATTGTGTGATGCACCCATCCTCATCTGATCCACAGGTGTGGCCCCTACTTTCTGTTGCTTGTGTCACTAGGGCACTGTGTCCCTGCAGTCAGCTACGCTTCAGCTTCCGGACAGCATCTGTTTCTGTGACTCTGTTGTGTGTTTCATGGGTGGGTCAATTGTTTACCCAATGCCTGAAATCTGACATGTGATCTGTTTATGCCCTTGATATGTGTTCCAATGGCTGGTCTGACTCGCCACATGTGGTTGGGGTATTTCAAACAAACCCATGCAGCAGGGGACTCCAATTTGTGTGCCTCAGGTGTATGTATATAAAGAGTGTCACACTTGCTTAGCCACCTGACTACTGTCCAGGGCCAAACACTGTTTCACATAGACCTGGGCAGTCATGCCTACTCAAGGCCATTTAGAAACACTCTGTAATCCCTGTCCTCTGTATCAATTTACAGGTTGTGCTTAGTGACATGCGCCTTAAGGTGTTCATAAGTTTGAGGGTCAGCAGGACATCTGCAATGTGACTATGAGAGACAAGACCTGTGTGATATATAGGTGTGTGATCATTTGACAGTGCACAATGGTGTATGCAACTGTGCACTTCAGGCAGCTGGGTTACATGCACAGCAGACTGTGATGTGCTAATGTACAGGGAGTTGTGTTCGCAGAGACTCATGTCTGATTTGTATGATGTGGGGTCTTCTGGGTCCGGGATATGTTGTTTGCAGGGGATTGGCAAGTGCACTTGTCAGCTGCAGAGTTTGCTTTACCCCTGAGCTATGATTGTGACACAGTGCATACTGTTGTTGTCTGGATGCCCTGCCCCTGTGACAGGAGACAGTGTTGACTGACTTTCCAGGCATGCTAGTGCCATGGCATTTAACTTGCTATGAGTGATCCTGCATTGTGTTCAAGTGTGCTCCATGCACCCCATTGTGGCATTGACTATCAGGACATGTGAACATCATAGTGTGTGTTGCTGGCATGCATCACAAGCATGTGAAATGAGTCTCTGCCCATCCCTTCATCCGGACACCTGTACTAAGTCAGTGGCAAGAGATGTGCTGTGTGTATAGTGACATACCCCTACATGTTCACTTGCATGTTCAAAAAATGTGTGGGTGGTGCATGTCGGCACATTGGGGTATTAGCATCCAACATGCAACAGACATATGGGTGCAAGTCGAGGAGGGATATGAGTGCCATGGTTGATGGTGAGAATGACAATTGTATTATTCTAAACAGAGTGAGCACTTTGAGCTGTGTTCAGCTGATGATGCCAAGGCTTACCCTATGATGTGATGTACTCACTGTGGTGTGTGCACTCAGTGCAGGTGACTGATGTTGTTCTCTTTTTTCCTATTCCTATCCAGATACATCCACGGCCACAGGAGGGGACAGCTCCACGGACCAGGAGGAGCCACAGAGCCTGACTGGGACAGAATGTGAGGAGTCGGGGGGACCCAGTGGCACAGAGGGTGAGTGGAGCCACACCGAGGAGTCCTCAGCACCATCCACCCCAGCTGAGGGCCACAGCAGCTCGGAGGATGACTCCCTTGTGGAGGCGGGTGTCAGTGCCACCAAAACCCAGCTAGTGTGGCTGTCCCCCCCACCGCCCCCACCACCACCATCACCACCCTCCCATCGGTTCCCATCCCAGAGGTCCGTGGAGGCTCCCGTGTCCGGGAGCATGTCTCCTTTGTGCCAGGCACCGCACCCCCTGCCCCTGTGTCCCCTGCTGCCCTGAGTGAGGAGTCTGTGGACTTACTTAGACAGATCCATGGAGGACAGACATCGATGCTGAGTGTCCTCCATGCACACACCAGTCTGTTGACGCAACTGGTGTCATTCATGGAGGGCATTTCATCGGGCATGTTTGCCCTACAGAGGACCAATCAGTCTGTGGCCTCCTCCCTGACGGCAGCAGTGTCCCTCCTCCAACAGTCCCGTACCCCTCCTACCCCTGCACCACCCATGATTACTAGCACCCTACCTGTCCCAAGCACACACACATCTGCACATTCTCACAAAGCCACAGACACGGGCAGCACACAAACACCCAAACCAAGGTCTAGACGTGCACACAAGCAAGCACAGGGGACTGATACCACCCTCACAGGGGATGGTTTGCAGACACACACACAGTCATCTACAACCACTCCACAGTCCTCCGATACCTCTCCCTCCCAGCATCCTTCCCTTGCCTCACCTGCAACCCCATCTCCACAGAAGCTCTTCCTCTGTGACTTTTGCCTCTTCCCCACCGACCCAGGAGATCCATCTTACAAGGGGAAGAGGAAGTCCCCACACACAGAGGGGAGTACCCCTCACACCTGGACACCCTCCCCCAGGTGCAGTCAGACTGAGGCCGCACCCACAAGTCCCCCTGGAGACGGAATTGCAAGACCCCACCCCTGCTCCGCAGCTCCACGGTGAAGTCACAATCCTCCATGCCCCAGGCCACCACTCCAGAGGTTCCCCCGCCACACCCTGCCCCAGGTTCCCCCACCCACAGATACACCATCCCCAAAATGCTGAGGCCCACCCCCCCTACCACTTGGTCTTCCACCCCTGGTCAGACGGTTAGTGCCACTGATGTGTGGACCATGTCCCCCCTCTGTCCTGCCGACCTCACCTGAACCCCATTCTGCTGCCATTGAGTTAGGCACTGCAGTGGAGTCCACGACCACCCCGTCTGATTTGGGCACTGCATTGGGGACCCAATCCACTCCAGTTGTGCCGGCACCCACCCCATCTGACTTGTGCCCCACAGTTGTGACTGCACCCACTACTTCAGTCAGCTCCACTGCAGTTGCCAGTGACTCTCCTGCATCTACCACCACTTCACTGCCTCCTTCTGCTGAGCCATGATCCTGTCCCTGCGGTGCCTGGCCTGCCCCCATGTATGCCCCTCCGGGGGGATGTCCCCTGTCCTTAGCAGTGCAGGCAAGCAATGTGTGACAGTTGTCACTCAAGTTCACTTCTTGTCATTTGATAATGGACCGGCCATTGGCCTTTGTTTTGAACGGATGTTTAATTTTTCATCTGCTGAATAAAGCTTTTTTCTTTATCCTTGTGAATTTGATTTAGCTGTACATTATGTTGATGATGTTTACCATGACCTTGCAGTTCTAATGCTGGATTTCAAATGTTGAACACTGAGGTGTTGATGTGAGGTACTCCATGTGGTCCATGAGATATTTATCCTATTCTGGTCGGTATCCATGTCATCCTTTGCAGCTAACTGGGTGTGTCATGATTAACAATTTGTGAACATCTCTGTTAACATTTCATTTGCATGTTCACATCTGTGGCTTGCCCACATGCACATATGATGTGCTTCCCATTGTCCAATTTGTCTATTTCCCTGACTGTGGGCGCATCTCCACTGGATCTGCAGGTGTGGGCATCATTGGTATAGGAGCAACTGGGTCCTCTGTGCAACTTGCTGGACATATGTGTTGAGTATGTGCAGATGACTGAAGGGACACTCCCGTACCCAGGCTGTTGTGACCAGAGCCTTCATTGTGTGGTAACTGATGGCTGACTGACCAAGTGTTCTGCTGAAATGACTGAGACCTGCTAGGACTATGTTTGGCACAGCTGAGCTTCCACAGGAGTTGAGTCCCCTCAAGTAAGTGTGTTGTTCCGTTCCGTGACATTGCCTGGGCCCATGGTGTGTGTTGTGTGAGCATGTGTGTGTGTGTCCACATCACTTTTCATACACAAGCAGTGTTCCCTTGATATGTTCCTGTTCTTGATGCTTGCTGAGTTGTACTGTGTTCATTCCACATCTTTGTCCTGGGCTACCAGATGTGTGGGTGCATGACACAGTATGGTTAATTGGTGTTTCATCATTGGGATTTGTCAGTTCTGAGTGGTGATGATGTTGTCAGACGCAGATGGGACACAGTCAGGGGTCCCCAAGGCACTTGTTTGTTCGCAATATCATGTAGTTGTCCCTAGGTTGTACCTTTCAGTGATTGAGACATGTGTATGTGTGTGTGACTGCTCCCACTTGTCCGGTTAAGGGCTGCAATGTTTGCAGGTGTCAGCATGTGTGCCTTGTGGTTCTCCTTGGCTTCTGGATTGGTCCTGGGACTGTGGCAGGTAGTCCGCAGGTTACGTGAGCTTTGACGTCATGGCCATGTACCGCATACTGTGCAGTATGTCTGTCATTCACCAGGGTTGTAAGCTGTCCTTGTATGTTCAGTCTGTGCACCTTAGTTCCTCCCAACATTACTGTGTTTGTCATGGGTGCATGTGCAATGTCACCTGTCCATGTGGGCTTCACAGATTCACATTGGTGCAGTTCAGGGTGTGTGGTGTGGAGGGTGGACTGATGTAAATGTTTGCATGTATGGGCCCCTAGCTCCCATTTGTCCATGGATGACGGGCCATGCTGAGTGATTTGTGTTTGTGTAGGTGTGATGTACGTTTGTGGCACAGGACACATGTCTGGGTTTCACAGTTTCGACATCTACCTTTGTCAGCACAGTGGAGGTGGAAAATCTCATCTGCTCAACGGGGGGAATACAGAGATTGAGAGTAGAATAGAACACAAGAGAAGAATGAAAAAGAGAGAGGCAGTGGTTCTATCCCTGGTATCAAGGATCCAGTTCCGATGGGGAGTGCCAAGTCTTGCCTCTTAGTTGCCCTCACACACCCCGAAGTATGTCATGCTTCATCATCAGGCTTTTGCTCCTCGTCAGGCCAGCGTTGCAATGCCCGACAGGTCCCCCGAAGGGTCACTTTCACGGAGATCTTTTAAAGAGAAAAGCTGTTAGGTGAGTGCGGGTGTGTGGGGCGGATCCAGATAAATGGTAGTGGAGTGCGTGCAGGAGTGAGTGAATAAAAATACCAAAAAAGTGGGGTCCTGGAGTAAAGTTGGTAACCCACGTAAGTGTGAGGGAACTTGGGTGTGACCACAGGGCTAAATTGCCTAATGTGTGGTGCGTATCTCGACTTTGTAGATCTTCCCAAGGCTAAAAGATACTCTCACGTGTATGGGAGAGATTTCCCAAGGCTTGTCCGTTGGCTGCCCGCACCCTATTTGGGTTGTGTCGGGTGCCGGCTCATTAAGCACCTACCCTCTGCCAGCGGCTGCCTGCAAAAAGGCAGGTTACCAACTTTACTCCGGAACCCCACTTTTATCGTGCACAACTACCACATCAGCTAGGTCATGAAGAAACGCCACTGATCTTGCAGACTAACCAAGCGTGAAGCATGTCGACCTTTTATTAGTTACACGGGCACATTGAGCCCTACAGTAACTCACCAATCTTCTGTTTTTTTAATCTACCAGGGGCACCATTAAAATATTTCCTTTGGATACCCCTAGGTATTTTTATTCACTCACTCCTGCACGCACTCCACTACCATTTATCTGGATCCGCCCCACCCACCCGCACTCACCTAACGGCTTTTCTCTTTAAAAGATCTCCGCGAAAGTGACCCTTCGGGGGACCGTCGGGCATTGCAGTGCCGGCCCGACGAGGAGCAAAAGCCCGATGATGAAGCATGACATCCTTCGGGGAGTGTGAGGGCAACTAAGAGGCAAGACTTGGCACTCCCCTTCTGGGCTGGATCCTTGATACCGGGGATAGAACCTCTGCCTTTCTCTTTTTCATTCTTCTCTTGTTTTCTATTCTACTCTCAATCTCTCTATTCCCCCCGTTGAGCAAGGGAGATTTTCCACCTCCAACTCGGAACAATGTCCTTAATGATTTAACGGTACTTTGTGGAGCACGGACATTGGACCTGAACAGGCTCCTGGTCCCCCCTCTTTTTGTTGACTTAGCACAGTGGAGGTGTCATGCATGCTTGTGTCACCCCAATGTCTGGTCCCTGGGGGTAGTGCTGTTGTGTGTCAGTCTCTTGCTGTGTTAGTTGGTGTTCATTCCTGCTTATGTCACATGTGTCTGTTGTGCTCCCTCTCATCTCACAATGCCTGATTGCCCACTAAGAGGGTCCATTGATGTTTTTTTTTTGTATGGCACTGTGTCCACATCTGTGTCACTGTGGTTCATCCCCCCTCATGTGTTGTGTAGTTGCCTGGGGATACTGAGACACACACACACACATGTTGTGTCAGATGTGCAGTGTGAGGTTGCCTGTTTGTGTTTGTGCATCTGCACCAGTGCATTGGTATTGCTGTTGTGGGCCATTGTCTGGATGTTGTTTTTGTGATTTTCCCTGCTGTCCCTGTGAGTCACATCACATCCTTCTGCACATTCATCCTGGTTGTTAGGTGCCATTGCTAGCATGGAATGGGAGTTTGTGACCTGACACCTACAGTCTACGCAGGTTGTTTTGATTAGTGTGTCTATTTTCGGGAGGTGTGTATGCTTTGTGATGGTCACTTCTGCTTTTGTATCATTGTACACTGTATGCATTGTCAGCCCCCATGGGTGGTGCTTGTGTGCACATGGCCGAGAGTATGTTAGGTTATCACAGCACTGTTAGCCTCACCACATCTCTGTGGGTATGGGACACAACCACTACTTTGCCCAAATAGTGTTTCATGTGTTGGGACCAGAAATCATACATGCTGTTTGGCATTTGCAGCTTTGTCCATGATGACACTTACCTTTTGGTCACTGTGATGAGGGGGGTTTTGTACCCCATCACCACAATGCTCAACATCTACTGTAGTTTGGAAGCACACACTTAACTTTTGTTCTACGCAGTCAGGGGGTGTTATTTTTACATTGCCACAGTGCTAGTGAGTGATGCTTGCCTTGTGTAGGCCACACTCAGTTTTTGGCCACACATGTGATGGTAGTTACATTGTATGTTCGGAGTCATGATCACTGTTGTGGGCATTTGTCACAGACTACACACTGTTGTCATGATGTTGGGGGATGTATTTTGCTGACTTACATAATGTTGGTGTATGATGGATGTGTGGCGCATCACACATCCTATGAGTGGGGGTGGCAGGAGTGCTGGACGACAGGTCCCCTATGGGTGGGGGTGGCAGTAGTGATGGGCAACAGGTCCCCTATGGGTGGGGGTGGCAGGAGTGCTGGGCAACATAAGCCCTATGAGTGGGGGTGGCAGGAGTGATGGGCAACAGGTCCCCTATGGGTGGGGATGGCAGGAGTGCTGGGCAACATAAGCCCTATGAGTGGGGTGGCAGGAGTGATGGTCAACATGAGCCCTATGGGTGGGGGTGGTAGTGGTGCTGGCCATACAACCCCTATGGTGGCCTGTTGTTAGTGGCCAGGATATGAATCCCCTGTGTGTGTTTGCCATTTTGCGGGTACGTGTCGTTTGTTTGTGTGGTGGGTGTCTGACTTACCATCTGCGCCGTCCGCGTCTGTTCCTGATCCGGTCATAGATGTAGAGTACTGGTATGACCTGTGCGATGGGATTCATGATGTGTTCGTCTCGTACACGCTGCTTGTTGCTCCGTCTCGTACCCGTTGCAAGCTGGTCCATCTCGTAGCCGTGGATTGAGTTGTGGCGCGAATCGTAGCTGATATGCTTCTTTTCTGGATGCTGTGACGTGCCATACGTGTAGGGAGTACGCATCGTACTTGTCCGGATGGAAACTGCTACGGATACTGCTTCTGGGCGAATCGGTTCGCGGTTAGGAGGTACTGTCCGGACGGAGAATGAAGCTTAAATCACAGCCTACGTGTCAGTCGGGTTTTTGGCAGTTATGCGCATCATACTTCATCACCAGGATGGACCGGCTCCAGGTACGGGTTGGCCGCAAGGTAAGGCTACGAACAGCTCTCGGAAAACTGTCCGACCCGGATCGGAATTGATCCCTAAATGGTACAAGTACAAGAAGCATGTGAATGTAGTGTAAATATGCCAGAGCGTAAACAATATTGTCCTCCTAAATGTATGGTAACTGTGAATGGTGTCATAATGAGGGCAGATTCATGTTCACCATATACGTTAATAGATTAAGAAATGTGGTAGAAAAAGGATGGAAAGAAATTGTTGGGGTATAATGTGGAGTTGGCTTAGTATGGAGGAAGTAAATGACCCATAATAGGATGGTTCCAAATGATGTGTTTCAAACGAAGAGAGATTTCATGTTGGATATAGCTGGTACAAAAATGTTTACTTGGTTCGAGGAAACAAAGAGCATGCCATTTGGCCTAGTGTCTGCTTCTGCAATATTTTGAAAAGTGATGCACAATGGTTAGGTGAAGTTGAGAAAGTAAGAGTTTTCCAAGAGGACCTCTTAGTGTGATTAGAGAATAAGATAATGCATGATGAGTTATTAGGAAAGGTGTTGTATATTGGAAAAAAGTGTAAATTTGTGTGCTTACGTGTTGAAATCTTTTTAGATATTCCATATCTCATAATGGAATAAAACCAAAGTTTAGGTTGATGGAAGCTATAGAAAAGGTGCGATGTCCAGTCAATGAGGATCAATTGAGATCTTTTTTAGGTTTATAGTAATACTGTGCTAAATTTGTCAAGGTTTTCGCAGATTTAGCACAGTTACTTCGAGTACTTATAAAGAAACATCCATATTACATGTGGTCAAGTGTGTGCCAGCAAGCATTTAAATAAATTTAGAAAAGTATTGTAAACTGTCCAATTTATAAGATCACACCATAGCCTCCACAAATGCAAGCATGCAGTCATTAGGTGAAGGGTTAAAGCAAGTGTGCAATGGAAAAAACAGAGTGTTGTGGCATTTGTCTCATTTGTCTAAAGGACACTAAAACATGACAGAAGTGAGTTATTCAATGCTCGAAAAAAAGCTTTTGCTTGCTGATGGGGGTTTAGCATTTTCAACATTTTGTGTGGGGAAGAGAGTTTGGATTACAAACTGATTACAAGTCATTGGTAGATATGTTTACCACAGAGGAGTGGGACAAGCTTCCCCTAGTAATATGAAGTGGATGTATTTATTGCAAGAGTATACGTTTACAATAAAATATGTTCTGGGGTTGTCTAATGTGAATGCTGGTTGTCTGTCAAGATTGCCTATAGAAGAAGGAGATAAAAAAGAAGAGGAAGAATGGATGGTGGCAGATGTAATAGACATGAAGGTCAAAGATATTTCTGAAAAAGAATGGAGGGCCCGATTCACAGAACTAACTTAAGACAAAATCCTAAACTTACTACTTTTGGTATTCACAGAAGTTAGGATTTTGTCTTAAGTTTGTTTTAAAACAAACTTAAGACAGCCTTAAGACAGTCTTAAGACAGACTTAAGACAGTTTTAAGACAGACTTAAGACAAACTTAAGACAGACTTGAGACCCTCCGGGTGAGTAGCGCGCTATACAAATGCTTGATTGATTGATTGATTGAGACTTAAGACAGACTTAAGACAGATTTAAGACAGACTTAAGACAGACTTAAGACAGACTTAAGTTAGGATTTTGTCTTAAGTTTGTCTTAAGTCTGTCTTAAGTCTGTCTTAAGTCTGTTTTAAGACTGTCTTAAGTCTGTTTTAAGACTGTCTTAAGACTGTCTTAAGTCTGTCTTAAGTTTGTCTTAAGACAAACTTAAGACAAAATCCTAACTTCTGTGAATACCAAAAGTAGTAAATTTAGGATTTTGTCTTAAGTTAGTTCTGTGAATCAGCCCCGGAGGGTTTGGGTAGCAAAAGATGGGGAGATTGCAGATGATCATAAAAATGTGAAGTAGTCAAAATTAAAGGATTGTGTGAATGGTTTGACGTAGTATAAAAATGAATGGTCAGAATTATAATGTCAAGATGCAATTGTAGAAAAAGGAGAAAAGTTGTTTGTACTAACTAAGTTAAGAGAAAGATGGATGAGCAGCAGCTGCCTGAAGCACAACTCAGGGAAGACAGAAGTCCTCATCCTCAGACCCTCCTCCTCTGCATGGGAAAACACTTGGTGGCCCACTGCCCTCGGGAGCCCTCCCACCCCCACAGACCACGCCAGAAACCTCGGCATCGTACTCAACTCGTCCCTCTCCATGACCCGATAAGTCAACGCCGTCGCCTTCAGTCACTTCAACACCCTCTGCATCCTCAGAAATACCTTCAAATGGATCCCCCCGAATCAAGGAAGACAGTCGGCCATGCACTCATAACCAGCAGACTGGACCATGGAAACGCCCTTTACGCCGGAATCAACAAGTCACTGCTCTGCAAACTCCAGAACATACAGAACACCGCAGCCAGACTCGTCCTCTGCATCACTGGCCATCACTCCTCTGCATCACCCAACAGCTGCAGAACCTCCACTGGCTCCCCGTTGAGAAGAGAGCAACATTCAAGATACTCACCCACGCCTACAAATGCCTCCACAATACCAGAGCCCAATATCTCAATGATAGATTCTGCTTCCACGTACCCAAGAGGAACCTCTGATCAGCTGACCTCGCCCTTGCCGAACCCATGCGCATCTGAAGAGCACAAACAGGTGGAAGAACTTTCTCCTATGTCGCGGCCAAGACCTGGAACGAGCTCCTGATCGACATCAGACGTGCCCCCACCCAGCACATCTTCAGGAAGACCCTCAAAACCTGGCTCTTCCACTGACCGGAGCGGCTCCCCTTCCCCCTAGCACCTTGAGACCCTCATGGGTGAGTATTGCGCATAATACTCCCTGATTGATTGATTGATTGATTAAAAGATTGTGGGCATTTTTAATGAGAGTCATGGAGGAATGCCCGGATGAAGGGAAAAACGAGAGAGGATTTTTGGTGGCTGAGGGTAGACTGAAAGGTTGAAAGATCTGTAAGGAACTGTGTGAGTTTTGCTTTTAATTATAAAATGCATGTGGTAAAAGAAGCACCTGCGTTGCCCATGTCTTTTCTGTACAAACCATGGCAAAAAGTTGCAATGGATATTTGTCGGCCATTTGAGTTTGATGATTGTGGGAAGAAATTTGCCATAGTGATGGTAGATTATTACGCTAAGTGGCCCAAGGTGAGTTTGGTGAATGAAGTACAATCTCGTACAGTAATGTAATTTTGTGAAGAGGTATGGAGAAGAGAAGGTTACCCAGAGAACATGTTAACAGATAATGGTCCCCAGTTTATATCAGATGAATTTGAAGTGTATTTGATGCACTTTGGGGTTAGGCCTGTGAGTTTGGCAGTGGGATACCCACGTGAGAATGGCCTAGTTGAAAGGTTTATTCGGGTCTTTAGTGAAAATATACAATTGTTTTTGCAAAATGGGTTGGCTTTGAAGGAAGTAATAAGGAAACTATTGTGGAGTTATCATACTACTCCACATTCCACTACCGTGGAAGTACCTTTGTGTTGTTAAAAGGAAGGAAATGGAGTACCAAAGCTGTACCAGGATGGATGGGAAGGACAGGAAGAAAAGTAACAAATTAGAAAGATTTGTAAGTTATTTAACATGAATTCGACCTCCAGAAAAAAGATAAGTACAAATAAATAGCCCAATGCTTAGGTTAAAAGGTAAGAAAAGTGTGGCACACATAACAGGAAAGGCCCAACATGTTAGGTTTGGTAGGAAATCATACTCTTGAGATACCGTGAGGTGGCATCATAGAGCTGACATAAACTAATCAACATAGCAGAAATGGTTTCACATACAGCAGGCTACTTTAGGAACCACCTAAATAATTAATAAACAATGATCTCAGTTATATGCAAGGGACATTCCAGTGCCTGCTTGAACAATAAGCCATTTAAAATGAAAGACAATGCAGGCAGCACCATCCTTGATTCTTGCAACATAAAGAGAACATCTCTTGCAGACTTCCTCTGAGGCACATGGATGAAGCATAGATTTAGGGAAGAGGTGCGACGCAGCGGCCAGGGCACCTGACTCTGGACCCCAGGGTTCACGGTTCGATTTCCGGCACAGGCGGCAGGTTAGCCCAGCACCATGTGACTCTAGGCAATGGCTCGCTTAATCTTCCTGACGGCCCCCAACGCCTTGACACCCTCGAGTAAATATGTGCTTTACAAATACTGGATTTCATTTCATTTCAATCAGTACGAATATTGAATCCATGAAATGAGCCTATTTCAACAATTTTATGAAAAGGTAAAACAGCAAGGAAAACTTAAAGAAGGATGCACGTAGAAAATGTATTTGTGCAACTCTTTAAAGCCACATTTGTTCAGCTGTCAGTGCAAACAGACAGAGAACCAGAACATATAGTTTTGTGGATTAATTATGCCAACTTAAACACACATAAATAAACATTATTTTCTAAGAAATAACAACTCCCTTAGGCCATTCATTGCTTAAACATCTTATTTTATTTGTTTGCTTTGAAATGCAGTCATCTCCTTTTGTTTTTTATTCATATCTGGGCCATATTTATCTAAAGGTATCATAGTGCAGCAAGTCCCCTTGCTGCACTGAGTTACAGAGAAAGGGCAGGATTGCACCACATTTACCACAATATGGCACATTCTTGCCTTTTTCCAGCGCAGGTGCACAAAAGGCCGCCTAATGCCAATACAGGCCCCCTTGCACCATGGCGCAAGTGTGCCTGCGATGTATGCAGGACTGTTTTTTTGCCAGAAGGAGCACCTTCCTGCTAAAAAAATCTCCTGAGGCAGAATTATGCAGATTATGTTTTGCAGAAATGTCCCAGAATTGCAGAAAATTTAATAGGGAGCAGACTCCATGCTTGTATGCTTTCTCACCTTATACTTAGACTTCCTCTCTTTCTTATTGTGAGGACTTTGTGCTAGTTTGTTACTTGAGTTAGCCTCCATCAGTAGACAATCGGGAGCAGACTCCATGCTTGTATGCTTTCTCACCTTATACTTAGACTTTTCCTCTCTTTCTTATTGTGAGGACTTTGTGCTAGTTTGTTATTTGAGTTAGCCTCCATCAGTAGACAATCGGGAGCAGACTCCATGCTTGTATGCTTTCTCACCTTATACTTAGACTTTTCCTCTCTTTCTTATTGTGAGGACTTTGTGCTAGTGTGTTATTTGAGTTAGCCTCCATCAGTAGACTGGTTGAAAAGCTCTAGCCTAATCTTCCTATTAAGCTATATTTTAGTTCTGGCTATTGGTTTGCTTCAGAGATTCGCTTTATGTTAGCCCTTTCGCAGATTATGTCTTTGACTGTTTTGATTTGAGCTATTTCATGATATGACTAACATTTGTTTTGCCTTCTATAATGATCTTAATGTCGAATAGGCCCATAAAGATTGACCTGGAATCTTGTTATGTTAATATTTTTATTAATTGGCACTAGGTATTAGTCTTAAAAAGATTTATTCGGTATTATGAAAATTGAGACAACCCCAATCCTGCACACGAATCCGCTAATGATTTAAATGATAGTGTTGAGATAGATTTTTGAGGGAGCATGCTAATTAGAAATTCATATTTAATGCAATTAGTAAAACGTTTTGGTGGAGGAAAGCTGTAGAATCCTTGTATTGTTTAGATTACTGTTGGAATACCTATAGATGTTGTTGCTAGGTGAATTTTTATAGGGCTTTGCATGATGAGTTGTCTGACTTGGAGTGTGTTGTCTTGCAAGGTCAAATTTGAAATGAAATTGTTTGTTTTGCAGAAAACAATATATCAGCTGTGATTTCTCTTGAGCATGAATTGAAAATTCAAACCTATATTATATTGCATCACATTGTAATGTTGTGTGAACTTTGGAAGCTTTGTCAAATGTGCACATTGATGCAGAGCTATTGTGATGTTTATGTGGTTTGTTTTATGTACATGTTTTAGGTTTCTGAATTCATTTGTAAAGGTTTTTGGATTTATGTTTAAAGTTGTCTGCTGCATGAGGCATCACACCAGTTTATAAATTGAAGTTTATAAGATCCTTAATAGTCTAGTTGTGAATGAAAACTAATCTCGAGCAGTGGTGTTTATTCTCTGCATGTGTATAGGCATATCGACTCTACAAGTAGGTTGTGACTGGTTGAAAGACATCTTGGTGTGATTGGCAGTGGTAGAACTAAACGAACTAAACGCATGCTAAGTAGCAAGTGATATTCCAAATAACTAAAGGATATAAAGCTAGTTTTAAATAATTAAAATCATTATCCTAAACATCACTAAAGCCTATAAATACACATTGTGTCAGCTGTGATGAGAAAGCCCTGATAAAGCTCTGAGGAAATGGAGAAACACGTCAGCATGTAGTGAGGCTGGGGTCCATGACTAGGCAAAAAATCAAATGAAATACTGTACACCGAAGACTGGATTTGATTTCAGTGACATGCACCCCTAAAGTAAGAGGCAGAGTGAGGATGTTGCAGGGTTATAATGAATGAACAGAAAATAGTGGAAGCATTTCTGGACAAGTTATTTGTTGTGAAATAATAACCCAGAGCCTGTCACTTGTTATTCTTTGTTCTCAGGTACTCAGTAATGTCACAGAAGATGAGAACACCGGTACAAAATATTCATACATAAACTTGTTTAGAACACCTGTGCTGAGGAAAATCTCCATCTGTACAGGAGTGTTGTGGTAATGTTCTTCATTTTAAAAAGATGTCCTTCCATTTTTTGTATTGTTCCAGCAGGTTAGTGCCAGCATATTCTTTGTTTTGTCTACTCGCTTGCAGGTTTGGCGTCGCATTCTCCTACTATGGAATCAGCCTCAACATCACAGGCTTTGAGCTGGACATGTACCTGACCCATTTCCTCTATGGAGCCATTGAAGTCCCATTCAAGCTGGGCATATACTTCTTCATGAACAAGAGCGGTCGCCGTAACTCTGCGGTCTGGTCCCTCTTTTTAACAGGCTTCTTCATTGGCATAAACACTGTCATTCCAGTCTGTAAGTTTTTCCTGAGAGAAAACATGTGTTTCAACATCTTACAATTAGTGAAATGTACCTTCAAAATCCAGAGTTGCAGTACTTACAAGTAAACCTATAGAGCAGTAAAATAGAAAAAAACAATCTAATGACCACGTTTTCCCAAAAACCAATGGTGATACTCAAGTCGAGGTAAACTTATCTATCTTATCGAGAAGTAAAATATACCATGATGAAGTAATGGAATGCCCCAAGGGATTTGTAAGCATTCATACCAAAGAGTGGGGGGATAAGTGGGATTCCTTTGGGCAGGCAGTTAATATAGGAGTATTTTTTATGGGGTTCTTCCAGTGACAGAGGGTTTTTGACTTCTTGCTGATCTGCTATAGAGAGAGTCTAGACATAATGTCTGAAGAGTTAATGGTTAAAGGTACAGAGCCATGTTATTGTCTCAAACTCTTTGAGTTCCAAAATCACAGAAATTGGAACTGCAAAATGGAACTTTTTCATATACTAAACGGTTTTTACTCACAAATTGGGTTTACCAACTCATTGCAAATCGCATATAGGAGGAGGTTTAAAGGGGCATTCCTTTCTATCTGCAAATTGAAAAAAAATGATTTGACTGCAAACTGCGATTGACTTCTCAAAGAGGCTGGTAGCAGATTCTCCAAGAAGAAACTGCCCATGTCGGGCAGCTTCTCCTATGGCAGTCATGCCAGGCAGCCATGCAGGAAGAGGGCAGCATTTTCTGGAATGAAATGAAAAAAAAAATCAAGTCACAAATGTTTGATGTATAAACACAAAACTAACAGCGGCTGACTACAGGTTCTGCACCTTAATCCTTGTCACGTTCAATTTAATGTCCTATGCATCTTCTTCGGCACTTGCCGCCGTTTAGCACCACTGGAGACCAGAGAACACAATTTACTTCAAAATGGAAGGTGCTCCAGAAATAAATTTAATATGGTAAATTTTAGTCCATCATCTTTTTTGAAAATTCTTGCACATAAATCAAAATTAGCCAACGCGTTTCATTCCAGTCACACTAGGAACTTCATCAGGGCTTAATGTATTTTATAGTTATTCACAGAGTTTCCAGTGTAAAACGCTGTATCGTCACCAGGCAATCACCCAAAATAACGGTATAGAATCAAGTCAAGTCCCTGAGCAGTCTTGGTGTGGGCCGCTTCGCCTGCGGCCTTGATTCGTGTGATTGCCAATTTTCAAAAATATAAGAAGATGATGGACTGAATTAATCTTAGGGGTGTTAGAGGGAGAGCTCTCAGTTACAAGTCAATAGTTCAATTATCATTAAAGATAGGGTTGAGACTCCAAGCTAATTTAAAGATTTATTTAATAACCAAAGCAATCGTTACAGAAATTAAAAGTCAGTTAATTAAGGAAATTAACATAATCATAAGTTGTAGCAAAATACGAAAGTGAAACAACAGATCTGTCCTGTTAAGAATTGCTTATAAAGTCTCGCCCGCTCCCAAGTAACATGCATTTTTAGAATGTTTTAGACACTAGAAACACAGAAATTCATTGCATCACATTACATAAAAGGACTGTACTAAAATGTTACATTGCATAACAAGCAATGAGGCTATGAGTTTGTATAACACTCTCACTATCACCTTCTTCAAATTTATTATGATTGGTTAAATGTCTGCGCAATTTCGCTAAAGTGGAGAAATGAACATTAAATAAATAGTTTCTCAAAAAAGCTTCTACATCATTCCTAACAACTAACATACCCTTGTTTTGTTACCTCTTTTGTTAGTTAGGATGCTGGGAAACAGTAATTTAACAAGGTCAGAAAATACAGACCATAATTTGCATCTACAATTAAATATTTTCCTGAAAGAGAATGAAAACATGAACATTTAGGACTTGTGCACGCGAGGCCTAGTCATGCTAATCACAAACTGTATATTCCAAACTGTTATGTTTTGTATGCTATTATGTCTCTACAATAGGTTCCTTTGAGGTACATTGGGTGCTTTAAAAAAGGGTTTCTGTTTCAGAATGCTATGTTTGAAATGGTGATCTGATTCTCTTTGCAGACTACAATTATAGCAAGTATAATAATTTTAGTAATAACATATATGATTCAGCACCACAGAAAGAAAGTATTTTAATGTGATATTTTTAGTTACAATCAGTTCAACAAGAAATCATAAAGTTATATGATCAAACAATTCCAGGACTCGTCATGTTTTTTTTGTTTAATGTATTTTCTTTATTCAATTTCTTCTTAAAAACGTATTTTCCCTGTAGCCAGTACATTTTGTCTTTCAAAGAGGACTTCTGCTCAATCTCCAAATTCCTACAGCATCCCAAAGCAGCATGAAGGTTTGCTAGAGGAATATCGTATGTGAATAGACGTAATTCACAGGACCATAGGAGGTCTTTCCCAACACAAATTGGTTTAATATCAGAACGCTTAATGAGAAAAAGAGGAAAAAAACAAGAAGAGAGTGAGAAAGAGGAACTTTAACAAAGTCAGATGCTCTTGCGTCAAAAAAAGATATTTTGAACAGCTCTGACTAAGTCCACTTTGAAGGATGAAACACGGTTACAGGGAAAACAAGTTTTTGAGTAAAAACTGAAGAAAGAAAATACATTATTTTTCTCTCTAAGCAAATTATTTCACACCTATAACATTTTGTTTAGTAAATCGAAGATCCAAGGTTATTTTCTTATTAGTTGGCCTTCTAGCCAATTTTGTTTCACTAGTTGTCTATTAACCTAATAGATATTATGGGGTCTATTAGGATGGTGGACAGTTGGCCGGCGCCGGGCCGGCGGCGGAAACCGCCGGCCCGGCAGCGGACATCCGCCCGCAATCACTACCCTGAAACCCGCCGGCCCCATTAGCATGGCGGTGACAACTGCGGCGGTGAGAATCTCCGCCCGCTACTTTTCAGCCAGTACCAGTCCGCACGCATGCCTAGTGGGAAGAACTGGACCGCTACAATGACGCTGGTGCAGGGCCAGGCTCCGCCAGCAAGATTATGATGCCGGCAGTAGCCAGCCTTTCTGCGACGGTGAAACTGCCATGGAAAGGCATGTGGAGAATGTCTCCGGGGGCCCATTGCGGTCCCCCAATGTGTTGGGGGGTGCATGGGGGGGGTACCCATGCTACCCCCACATGTCCCTGTACCAGGTGGCAGGCACTGTGCAGTGCCTGCCTCGCAGTGCAGTGACATGCATGAAATGCTCCTTTTCACACCGCGGTGGTGCTACTGGCAGTAATGTTAGTCGCCAGAATCCGACCGCCGCGGTCGGTTTTGACTGCGGAGCATCCTAATTGGACCGGCGGTTATGCCGCGGTCCTTGCAGGCGCTCTTTTCCCTCTACCATGGCGGTTGAGGAGAATTTGTGACCGCCATCCTAATAGGCCCCTTAGTATCCTTTTTACCTATGTCTGTTAGTATGATAAAGTCTTTATACTTTTTCCTCTATACATTTTTCTTTTCCTGATTCCAGCTCTAGGGGCTCTGCAAACAACAATCAGCGTTTTAGCAAAAGGATTCTGTGAAGCTGCATTCACGGCTGTCGATTTGCACACAACCGAGCTCTACCCCACTGTGCTCAGGTATGCAGAGTCAATTCATTCTAGTATTGGCATACATGACTTGAAACCATGGTGGGCACCCAGAACCCGCCATTAATTCCATACAACATGAGGTAACAAAGAGAAGTTAGAGCAGAGCTTGAGAACCTACAGTATCAAACTTTTGGTTGGTGGGCTTTCACATTGTTCAGAATATGCCTCGGGAACGTTAATATTAACCATTTGTATCTGACACCCGGCTTTGATTTGTTCACCTATTAGAGGACTACTTTTGAAATATTTTTTTTAAAAAACTTTTTCCCTCACTCCCCTCAGAACAAAGGAGATTATCTGGTTATTATGAGCAGTTATTATTCTTCCTCTTTTTGAGTAATGTTTATGCAGCCTGGGTGTAATATCATCACTTGTTTGCTACTGTAAAGGTCAGCAGGTGGTTAGGTTAGGTTGTTGAAGAGTTTTTTTTTAGTTGAGCGTAGATGTAATGTCTTTAGACTATGATTGTTGGGCAAGAAATCTAACCCAAATTGTCAATCAAGGGCACAGTATTGATCAAAAGGTTGGAGTAACCCTGCACTGTTGACACAAAAACAGTGTCTGTATTGTCAAATCCATTGCTTAATTTGTAAAAGAATAAGTACAGTGTCCCAAAGTTTGCTCAGAAGCTCACAGCCGGTGCTATCGAAGATTGAGGTGCTGAATATCAAGACTGCATATACTTGACTCTACCTCATTCCTCCTTAATGTGTCATCAGTCACTCCGTGCCTCTTTATTCCACTGTTGAGAGTTCTTTTCCAATGCTGCTCTCTCTCTTTGTCATTGCTTTTCTATTTTCTCTTCCTCCAGCTTACTCCCCTTTGTTTTTTGTGTATCTAGAGCACTCTCTGTTAAGGAAAAGTAAGTGTCAGTGGGTGCCACCTGCAACCCCTGACTCAAATGAAGCAGATCTTGTCAATTCCTGTTGTAGTTGAATAATCAGATCGGTGACAGTTTCTTGCTGTTGTTCAATGGGTCTGCCTTCTAAGGATACGTGATTTTTGGAATTGCTGCGGTTCCTATGTTCATAAAGATTCCGCCACCTCTCAAAGATGTCATAGTATGTGACATGAATGCGGGGAGCTTGCCATGTACAGCCTGAAGGTAAACTATGCTTGTTCACAAGAGCAACAGAAAGCAAGAAATGAAACCAAAGAATAAATCTTCCATCAAACAAACTCTCAAACATATGTATTCCACATGAAGAGCACATTTACAGAGGTACTGCTTGGTACACCCCATGCAAGCAATATTCTACATTCTGACAATAGACCTGCAACCTTAAAGTCACTTAATGAAGAGGTACAAGAGCCTTGGAGGGGTGGTGGTTCATCCTTGCAACTGCCTCATATCCCCACCAACCATGCACCCGCTCAAAAGAACAAAACGCTTTCTGGGGCTAACACCAGTGTCCTGGGGGGGTTTCAGACTCCTTAAGGGGTGCTGGCATTTTAGAGCCTCCAAAGATGAGTTTGAAACCTATTAATTTCAGGGATTTCTAGTTCATACAGCCATTGTGTGAAAGAACAACATATTGTGTGGCATACAGTGGCATCATGTGACTTAGAATGTCTGGAGCAACCACAGTACACCATCACCCACACATCGAAGTTGCACAGTTCCACACAGGCTAGTACGCAGCCCCCTCAAACACCATAAACCCACACACACACAACGCTACTGTAGTACAAATACCCTACTGACACTGTACTAATAACCCATAACATATCTGCAGACCTACTGGGAACACATGGACCCCTGGTTTCTCTCCTTAAAAATGCAGCACCATTCCTACTAGGAAAACTAGAAAATGCATCAACACCTTCATCATTTCCAGTACTCCCAAATTGTCACTTCCTCTTTTTTATGGCTACTTCTCTGACTTTCTGTTCATCTACATCAATACTGTAGGGTACCTCTAAACATGGTAGCATGTGCAACAGCACATGGGACTAGGGATGTGAGGAGTACACAGCACCCAAATTATGGCTACATTCTATTATTCAACCAGTGGGCAGGAGCTGGTTTTGACCTATAAAACCCTTGCTCCACCTCTGAGTCCATAATGCCTTACTCCCATCATATTCTGTGTCCACCTCTGTCCAATTATGAACCCTATACCTACAAATAGGAGCTCAGTTCAAATAACATACTCTTCTTTCACCACATTGAAAATAACTCCACTACTGTCTTGTTCCAGCAGGTTGAGAGGGCAGACATTCTTGAGCGACAAGAAGAAGCACCTCTCCTTCCTCAGCTGGTCGAGAGTAAAACATAAACAAACACTCCAAAGAGGCAGGGAAAAAAAAAACAGTCACATGAGGAGAGCTGTAATAATAAATAAATAAAAAATGAATGGGGTTCCTGCAATGCAAATCCCCTTGAAAGCTACCACAAGAGAAATGTCTACACCCTGGGGGGGGTGAGGAGGGAGGCACTGACTCTGTTACTCTGATTCTCCGGTGGCACCTACCAATCAGGGTAGTCTTTGGTAAGTGCGGATCTCTTACTGCCCCTATCAGAGAGGCAGGAAGAGTCTAGCTTAAAGGAAGTTGATATTTGATAAGGAAACAAAAATATATCTCTCTTGAGCAAAAGCTTCAGAAAAAGAGGATCTAGGCTTAGGGCCCTATTAGGATGGCGGGTGGACATTTGTCCGTCTGCCACTCTAGCAGTGCTGGGACCGTCCACCAGTGGTGTGGCGGTCCCGCCCCACTAATTAGGATGCGACCGCCACCCTGGCAGTTGCATTCGCATTTTTAACATTGCGGCGGACAGTGCTGTAGGCACGTAGTGCATTGCCATGCACAATGTGGCAGGTACCGTGTGGTGCCTGCCACCTTGGGCATGTCAATGTAGGGGGGTACCCCCCCAAGTGCAGCCCCCACCCCCCATGGGCCTGCAACTGGCCCCGTGACTAAAGAACATATACCTTTCCATGGCGGCGTCACCGCCATGGAAAGCCTGCCTTTTACTGCAATCCTCATCTGGTGGACGATGCCTGCAAAGCACTGCCACCATTTTGGGCTCCCTGGCCCGTCCACCAGGCAATCAGGATGATTGCTGGTGGCAGACGGTCTTTGCGTCCGCTGCAGACACATTCCTGTTCCCACCGCCATCCTAATCTGGCGATGGGAAATATCCATTCGATGGTGGAAGGACCACCACCGTAGGGCCGGCGGTTGCCACTGCAGGCCCTGCGGTGGCGGTCCTTCCTCCATTGTAATCAGCCCCCAGTCATAAAATCTGTAAAGTCAGCAGGTAAACGTTATCAGAGAACGTCAGTTGGAAGGAAAATGTAGCTACCATAAGCACACACAGTCAGGTTAAATCCCTAAAGTTTAGTCAGAATTCTGTCTGAATGAAGAAATTATGAACTCAGTCTCCATATCTCAGATGGGATTTTAAATGCTTGTGCTGTTCACACATCTTCCTTGTTTGGCAGTGGCTGTACACTTACTAGAGTTGAATTACATTACTTCCTAAAAGACGTCATGAAATTGTGTTTGCTTTCCCTATTTTTGTAAGGAAATAAAATAACATCCACTATTTTTTAGCAATTTCCATTTCATCTAAACATGTATTTCCCCCAGAGGTCACACCTGCTACTCGTCCTTGCTGGAAGTGGCTCTGTGCCTCTTCTCCACGGCAGCTCCTCTGACCCGCTTGAGGTCTTGGTAAGCGGGGGAAGGTGCAGGTATGTGTAAATGGTATTTCAGAAATGTTGCTAGGTGTGCAGCAGTAAGAATGAGTCCTAACAACTACTTTCAAAGTATCAGGCCAGCATACTTTTCCCTTTCTATCATCTCCTGGGTTTTAATTGAAATGTGGACTATCTGATCTATGTTGATATCTATTTTTCGCATTTTGTTCAGATACCCATCTACTTTAAACTGATATCTAGATTTTCTGTGGTAATCTCATGTTTCACCCGACCACACATAAAGATAATGAACAGGACACCAATTTAGTAACTGGTGTACACTTTCTCAATAATTTTAAATATGACGATCCATTGACTGAATGCAAAGTTCTCTACAAACTTGGAACATGGCTTGCCATGCTTTCCTCCAGCTCAAATGAGATTTCACTGCCAAATAAATACCTTTCTTAATCACCTATGTCTCTCAACTTGAACATTGGCTTACGGGTGGTCTAAATTGTGTTCCCATTCCTCTTCATTAACTCAGCATTTTCTTTATTGTAATCTGGACCCCTTTGCCTAAAACCAGTTCTGCTGCTACATAGTAGATCCTCTAAAAAATCTATAACAAAATCTATTACAAAGTGTCTTGGAACAATGTGCCCAGCTACTTTGAGTAATCTTTTAACATCATGGCCATGCTTCTTTATGGGAACGTACTGAAAATTGACTGATTATACTAATCACCTACTTTCTCCAGGGACTCTGAAACAACTCAACTGTTTTAAAGGAAACTACAGAGGATGTAGCAAATTTGCACTCCTCTTGTACTTTCAACATCACTATCTCTTGGTCTTCTCGGGTGGTATTAACTACATCTTAGTCCTTTTCCGGTTTACCTTCCCCTGGCAATGGTAGCCTCACTTCAATCAGCATAACACTTACGTTGGTAAGATTCATGCAGCTTTTGGGATGGTTAAAAATTATTTTATATGTACTAGTCTGTAAGTAAACATTTACCCTCTTCCTGTAATCAATATGTTGACTACAGTGTTGTGATCACAAACCTAATTCACCACAAAAACATCTACAATGATCTAACACAAGTACAATTAACAATTGATAACCAAATAATGTTATTCTGCTTCTCGCAAGTTCGTCATTCAGTATTAAACTATCCACTCATTATCCTTGTCTTTGCAATAAAACGTGTCAATGCTGTATCTGCTCTTACCGTCAGCCTTCAAGCATTTTTACCCAACCTCAAATGGCCTAACACATGGAAGATTCACAAGCTCCCCCTAGAATAATTCAAATGCCACACAAACATAGTAAACTTCTTTTCAGTGTAAAACACCATTCAAATTTCGATCTCATAAACAAGAATTTCATCTTGAAAAGTCATTGCCCTGGACAACTGATCTAAAACGTCCCTCAAGATTCCTAGAAATATAGAAGCAGCACATGTCAAAGAGTCCTCTCCTAAATTCTTGTACCACAAATGAAATCTGATGGGTTTTTTTGTTCTATAAAATTAGTATTGCCATTTAGTGAGAAAATACATACAATACATCCCGGAGCAACATGGAATATAAAAGGAGGGAATAGAAGCAGGCGCAGAGGGACCATTGAAAGGGGATGTGTGTCTCTCTTCCTCACTACCCCCTTTTTACCTTTAGCCTGCTTCTTTAGCTACATCCTTGTCACAGGGTATGGGGTGAAGTCAACATTTTGAGGGAGTTGAATGGATGGGCCCCGACAACCACACTCTCATTCAGTTTGCCACTTACACCAATATTGATTACAACATTTCTCTTGAGCATGCAGTTCAGATTGATCAATCACTCTGGTAAAATTGGTGGTTATATGTTCCTGCCCACAGTCATTCTTCACTTTTTTACCCTTTCAATTCCACCAGTACCTGTGGAAAACCAGAGCAGACCTAAGCCCTAGACCTGGCTAGAACCTCAATTGCTTAGCGCCTGGATACCCTTCTAGATGATAGAGTGCTGTAAGAATTTTCATCACATAGCATCAAATAAAAATCTGATCATAAAGTACTAATTCGGGCCAAGCAGTTTTTTCAGCTGCGTTTGCACCTCTATGGTGACCAGCCTTAGACTGCTCACTCTGCTGGTACTATCACCTCCAAACTGGAGGAAATTAACCATGCAAAACTATGCAGAAGGGGGTAACAATGTGTCCCAGAGAAGACACAAAAATGGTCAAAGCATGTTATTATACATTTTTTTAAATCACAAAAGTAGGTATCATTTGCACAAGGACAACCCAAAATGAGAGCAACCATTATTTATGGTGTGGTATTTTTCAGACAGATATTATAGCCGACCTCAGAAGCATGCCTTTTCGTTCAAAGTAAGAAGTGAACTAAACTCCAATTTTGGCCGAGTCCAGCATCATGGCCCCTGTAGCCAGAAAACTCTGAAAACCAGTGTAGGATTTGAGTTTCCTAAGTGTATAGTTAGAACAGTTAGACCTCTTAAATAGGTTTAGTAAGTGACCTTGGGTATTGTTGTACAAGTGTGTCTTCACTGTCTATTCTTACCTATCGTGGAAGGTCTACACAACAGCATGAAGATGTAGAGCGTAATAAACATCATAACAGAGATGGCAACCAAGACAACAGGCAAACAGATGTTGTTGGTTGAGGAATGTGCGGTAACTTTGGAATAGCGTATGTTGGTCAAGCACAGAAATGAGCTGGTCATGGGTGGTTGGGGAGGAGAGACCCTTTCAGCTTCTGTCATATGATTGTTTGAAAAACTCAGCTTTCAGCAGTTTCATGAACAGTATGCAGAGCAACTTCACTTATATGTTGGGCTCTGCATTCTCAAGGACCCCTGTATTTGTAAGAGTGCATAGATTGCAACCCTTGTCTCGGGATTCATGATGGCCGGAACAGAAGCCAAAGAGAACTCAATATCACTTTAAATTCCGTGCCCTTCACCAGTCCCCTTCCTCAGCTTCAAAGACGACTCTATTTAGAGGTTAAGGGTGGGTCATGGGGTGAGCTCTATGATGTCATTGGACGGCAAATATGTATGATATCATTTCTGATACACCTACATTTTGGTGAATTGATGTATATGTCTGTAGTATGTTTCATTGTACATGTCAGTACTCTGGCCAACAAGTTTGTCATTCTGCAATTTAGCCACTATGGATCCTATTATGAGGTCTTGGATTTTGCCCTGGCAAGGTACATTGGCTCTCCTCTGCCCCAGGAATTAGAGGTTCACAGAGATTACCAGTGCCAGAGTTTTGCCCTGATTACTTACTAGTAATATTCATTACTCTCAGTCCTACTTATACTCATCACAGTCTTTACTTTTTAGGTGATCACTCCTCCAAGACAGTAAAAATCTAAGCAAAATGATGTAAATGAAGTAGAAGAGGACTAGCATTCCCAGAATCCTCCTATAATGTCCAGCCAGTGTCAAAGGCCACAGAGAGGGAATGGGATGTATTGTACTGACCATGAAGAGGGACACTAGGAGTAAGAGTAATTGAACAATCAGGACATTGGCTCTATGCCCTTGTACTTTTTTTGTTTCATTCATTAATTCTGAGGCATACCAAAGAAACACTCTTTGGGTTTTTAAAAAGATATCCCTTGAAACATCAGTAAAACTACCCATAAAATTTCAATGTATACTTAAACATAATATGAAACAAAGTGAACGGAGCAATAGTCATTCATCTCCAAACACATTACTGAATTAAAAACCTCAAAACCAAACTTTGGTTATCAACAACAGTATTCAGTCTATTATCTTTCACAAATGTATTGTCTGAGGACCACCTTGCCGGCCTGCAGATGTTCTGAATTGAGACACCTTGCAATTCTGCACACAATGCCACTATGCCTGATGTAAATCTGCCCTGTATGGGATCCTGTTCAAATACAATCTGATTGTATTGGAGTGCATCTTTAATCCAGATACTTAATGTATTTTTGATAGGTTTATTCCTCTTCCTTCTTGACCAATAGTCGTAAACTCATGATAGGACTTCCTGAAATTGTCTGACCTGTCAATACAAACAGGAAGTATTCTTTCAATGTGTGTACGGCACGTTCAACCTCGGAAGAAAGTGAAGGAAAGGTAGATGGAAGAATCACCTCTAGTGATAAATGAAAGGATAAATTGGCCAAAAGCTCCCCATTGCCATGACAAGTGGTAAGAGCCAGGCGAAGCAAAACAGGAGTAAACCCGTTAACCCAATTGAGACCGGGCAATTATAATAACAAGGGAACAATGTCTCAACTGGTCAATCATATAAAGAGGACCATTAGAACAAAGAAATTAATCATAACACACAGGGAAAACGGAGACCGAATTGAAAATTGCAGGTTGTTATTTATAATCAGAAGTACAAAAACATAATTACAGTAACCATAACAACCGTGTGAACACTGGAAGTGAAGTGATGGGTGAAAACGGCGCAGTGACACAAGGGTGCAAGAGCAACGTGAAGCGGCGCAAATTAAATTAACAATAAGAGTCAGGCACAATATTTACAAAACATGAATCATTACAACATTATTTCATAATTAGGGCGCGACCCTTTACAAGACCGCAAATAACGTTGAGAGGTCGACGGCGTTTCGAACTCTTTAACTTGAGTTCATCATCGTGACTACGGTTACAATTGCATCGATAAGTACTTCTGATATCCACAAGTAAGGGAATTGCTGGATCTGTCTCAGCAAGGTACAGAGTTCTGGGCGTAATTATGGTGACTCTAATATCCACATGTAAGGCAAGAGCTGTATCAATCCCAGCAGAGTATAGAGTTCCGGGCGTAATTAGGATGGATCCATAGTGAAAAGGTGGTTATAACTCCGGGTGGTAGTAAATGTGCGCTGTGGTTAGGTCGGCAGCTATCGACTGAAATTAAATCAGGGAAACAAGCAATCCATTCAAATATATTCAAGGATGCCGGAATCAATCCGGGTTGCAATCAGCCAAGGAAACAAATGAAGGACATTTATACGGGGGTGGGGGTACGCACCGTACATACACGGGTGGGGGTACGCTCCGTACATACGGGGGGCTGGGGGGGGGGTTCGGCGCGTACATGCGGGGGACTGGGGGGGGGGGTACGGCACGTACCGGGCCCCCTATTCCGCTGGCATCGCGGCGTACTTCGCTTTTCCGGCACTTTTTGGGTGCCGTAAAAATATTGCCGTCCGGACTGCTGTCGGTACGAATCGTACTTGCTGGTACGTGAACACATGCCTAACTCCGTCCGGACGTCACGTCCGCGGTGTCCCGGATCACATTCGTAGGGATTTTACTGTCGGTCGGTGTTTTTTCCGACTCGTAAGGAAATGGTGTTTCCGTACGAATCGTACTTGCAAGTTTGTAGGGTTTTTTTCCCGGGTACGAGTCGGACGGAGAAAAAGCTCCGACCGACAGTTCGTACCCGGTTTTTCCAGGATCGGAATCGGCACGTCTGTATTGAAATTGTTCCTAAAAATGAATAGCAGTCAGGAGCTGGCTTTGCAGCCTGTTTTGAACGTGTTGTGTTCAAAACAAAAGTTACAATTGCAACATGATTAATTTATTGTTGCTAGTTGTTATGTCCTGACAAAAAAAGATTCTAGATGACTCTCACTCTCACACACATTGTCAGGTGATAGTCAAATAAGGTAGAGGAGAGGAAAAAAGAAGAGTTAATAAAGGACCAGGGTCAGCAGCGAGTCTAGAAGAGAGGAAGCGGACAACCAGACAATCAGGGAAGAAATAACAGAGACAATGTAGGAAAGAGCCTCCTTGACATGGTTAGCCCCTACTTTTGCTTGATGCCTGATGTGATTTCGAAATGTAAGTGCACTGGGTCCCTGCTAACCAGTTTCACGATGCCAGATCGCTTTCCTAATACTGTACCACAATTGATTGGCACAACTTCAGCCACCTTTGTAAGTCCTTAGTAAGTGGTACACCTGGCAACTAGGGCATGGGTACTGAAAAGGGCCCACAGGGGTGCAGCACAAAGAGTGCCAACACAGGTACCCCTCACCAAGACCAAGCAAACTGCCACTGCATGCTGCATATCGTGGTGCAGAGAAAACCGAAGAGTTGACATGGCACACAGCCCTGTGTGCCTCATCCTCAATCACTGCACGAGATATAGGTAAGTCACACCTACTGCAGGCTTACAGCTCAAATGCAGGGTGTACTATATATCCCATGTGTGGACATATCTTCATAAGCAGATATGACCCTGCAATATCTGAGCCATTCTTGGAAGTGCACAGGGAAGCCATATAGAGTACATGTGCTGCATACGTGTCGTTACGCGTATTCCAGCTCCATGAAGGCTTTAATCTTCCCTAAGATATTTAGTATCTGCCAAATATCTTCTCTTAATAAATCCTCACTGATGCCAGTAAGAGATGTATTAATAAATGCACACAGGAGCCCCTTTAGAGAGTCCCCTGAAAACCTACAAAGCACTGGTGTGGTCTCTGCCTAGTCATAGCCAGTACTCCACCACCGGACATGTTTCTGACCTCATTGGGTGAGAACCTGTGCTCTTAGAGGCCAGAAACAAAGCCTGTTCTGGGCAGAGGTACTTTAGACCTCATCCAGGGTAGAATAGCCTTCCAGAGCAGGATGCTTCAAAGGACTTTCCACCTTTGAAGTTCAGCCCAGACATTTGGTGGGAGGACAGGTGGAAAAATGTGTTAGATAAGGAGGAGGGTCACACAGGCATCACCACCCCTAGTGTGGGACAGGCAATGTGAACTCCTCCCCTGCAAATCCACTATCTTGGGATGATGGAGCAACAACATATCAGGGCTTGGATAGTGCCCCGCCCCACCGCAAGTGGTCACTTAGAGGGTGCAGGCACCCTAAAGACCAAGTAGGCCATTGGCTACTACCTATCTCCCCCTGTAAAACCCCATAAATTCAAAATGTAGGTGACATCCCTAGACCTGAAACTTAGATTTGATGGACAAGAAGAATGGAAGGACAAAGAAGACTTGACGACCAAGAATTGAAACCATTCTGAAGAAGAAAATTGGCACCAAACCCTGCATGCTGCTTCTAGGACTTCGTCAATCATGGTGTGTCATGTCGTCTTGAACCTTTGCAGCGTTCAAGAAAACCGGAGTTCCTCTAGCCTTTACAGATTTACCAAGCACCTCCCTTGGAGTGAAGGTATCACTTCTCCGCACACTGCAGGCTCCGATCCCACTGAGTCTGGTTTGTCAATGAGCTGCTCTCTGACAACTTTGATTCAGCAACCACACCAAAAGAAGAGCACCAGCTCCAGAGGGTCGAATCTGTCTCCTTACCAAGACCTACCGGATCATCTTGGTACCCATACCCGGGGTACCAGACCCCCAACAGCAAACTGTGAGACGAAGAGTCCATGCCAGACTCCAACAATACCAGAAGCAAGCACCCATTGAGGGACATTGAGACATCTGAGACCCACATCTTGAGTGGCCCAGGTGTCCTGAAATTGCCTCTCCAAGTTGCCAACCTCCTGACTGCGAGGGCTTCTCGATGCATGATGCCCAGCTGACCTATCTGCTCTGCACCCGGCCCCACCGAACCCTGTAACAAAGAACCAGCCATGCTCCCAGTCATGTGCCACTTGCGACCTCCTCCCTCCAGTGGGACCTGCCCGACTTACCTCGAAGCCCTCCTGTGCAGTGTCTTTCCTAGTCCCCCCTTTGTCGTAGAGCACCAGGTACCAACACCTTCATCACCTTGCTCCTGACCAAGTCCAGGATGCTCCTGATCTTCTACTGCTGGAACTTTAGACCTGGTCCTGCTATCGACCTAAAACGAGAAGGTGAACATTGCCTGATTGTAAATACAATTTTCTGGTTTTCTCCATTGATTTCAATGGTGCATAATTGCGCACAAAAGTGACTCTCTGTACACTGTTATTCATTTCAGTACACTATGGTGCCGATTCCGATCCGTTAAAAATTTTCCCCGTACGAATCGTATCCGGATTTTTTTCCGTAGGAATCGTACAAGTCCCGTACAAACTGCCAAGTTCGATTCGTATGGGAAAAAATACATACGAATCGCATTTGGAAAATTCCCCCACACGTCCTCGGGTCGGAAAATGTGTCCGACACGTCCCCGGACGATTTTACGTACGAATCGGAAAACTGAAGTCCGAGCGCGCAAGTACGATCCGTCCCGTGCGTCCGATTGTACAACCGTATGGAAAAAACACCGTACGGACCCAACTCCTATAGCAACCATGGAGACATGTGCCCGCATACGCTCCGAACACCCCCCAGCCCCCAAATGTACGTGCCGAACACCCCCCAGCCCCCGTATGTACGCGCGGAACACCCCCCCAGCCCCCGTATGTACGCGCGGAACACCCCCCCAGCCCCCGTATGTATGCGCCGAACACCCCCCCAGCCCTCGTATGTACGCGCCGAACACCCCCCAGCCCCCGTATGTACGGAGCGTACCCCCACCCATGTATGTACGGAGCGTACCCCCACCCGTGTATGTATGGAGTGTACCCCCACCCATGTATGTATGGAGCGTACCCCCACCCATGTATGTATGGAGCGTACCCCCACCCGTGTATGTACGGAGCATACCCCCACCCGTGTATGTATGGAGCGTACCCCCACCCGTGTATGTACAGAGCGTACCCCCACCCGTGTATGTATGGAGCGTACCCCCACCCGTGTATGTATGGAGCATACCCCCACCCGTGTATGTATGGAGCGTTCCCCCACCCGTGTATGTACGGAGCGTACCTCCACCCGTGTATGAATGGAGCATACCCACAACCGTGTATGTATGGAGCGTACCCCAGCCGTGTATGTACGGAGCGTACCCCCACCCATGTATGTATGGAGCGTACCCCCACCCGTGTATGTATGGAGCGTACCCCCACCCGTGTATGTATGGAGCGTACCCCCACCCGTGTATGTACGGAGCGTACCTCCCCCGTGTATGAATGGAGTGTACCCACACCCGTGTATGTATGGAGCGTACCCCCACCCGTGTATGTATGGAGCGTACCCCCACCCGTGTATGTACGGAGCGTACACCCAGCCCCCCTGTATGTACGAGGCGAAACCCCACCACCTATGGACGGTGCAGACCAACACCGTGGCCGTGTCTGTACGCGCCCTACCCCAGGCCCCTACACCAGCACCCTCACCCAACATCGCGCATGTACGAGTCGAACTAAGCCATAGCAAATGTCAGCACTGTACAACAACATGGCCGATGTACCCACCTTACAGACACCAAAAACACTCGTACTGAACCAGGACAATGCAAAACAACACAAGGAGAGTCAATTCGAATCGCACAACACCACAAAACATGTCCAACAAGCCCAAATGCATCCAATACACTGACCTGCAACTGCCAAACAGCTAAACAGAGGCCCAAACCACAACCACTCCTTATAACACACCCACACAAAGTTCAAACACAGCCACACCCACAAATGGACCAATAAAAAGGCCAAACACACACAAACCATGAGCCTTTGCAACAGATCCACTGCTGCCAGACCCCAGAGACAACGCACTGCACCATACTTCAACCATCAATACACCTTACACTTGCACTCCTTCACACAACCACCATCACAAACACCCCCTCATCACATTCACACACACACCTTCACAACCACACTCACACACCCACAACCATCCACACCCCCACCCCACACCATGCCCACTAACAAGAATCCAAAGTTCACAAGGGAGGAGCTGGACGTCCTTGTCGACGAAATCATCAGAGTCGAGCCACGGCTCTTTGGAACATTGGTCAGACAGACCAGCATAGCCGAGAAATCTGCCATGTGGCAGAGGATCGTCAATCAGGTGAATGCTGTTGGGGCCACCAGAAGGACCAGGCATGAATGCCAAGCCAGGTGGTACGATCTGCGGAGGACGGTCCGCCGCAAAATGACGGATGAATATAACCAGGGGAACATCACTGGAGGAGGGCCGCCCCGCAGACCAGTACACTACCATCCCTGGGAGGAGAAGGTGATGGCCACGCTGCCGCCGGTGGGAGTACACGGAGTAGAAGGAGTCCGAGAGCCTGGTGAGTACACAAACAACTCACCTCACATGGGGGGGAATGCCATCCACAACCCAAATCCCAATAATGCACGCAACCACCCCAAAGCCATCACCGGACACAACCACACTCCAAAAACACGCACATGCCACTAGCGGCTCCATGCCCCATGCACCAAGCAAGGCTATGCGAAGTCACAGGCCACACAAAACATCAACACAAGACAGGATGGCCCGGATGCCGAGAGGGTGGGCCTCAAAATTAACATTGTGCAATTCCGAAGCAGACAACAATGCCCTCAGCCCATATGGCCTAGGGCAGAGCCATACAAACAGTGTGTCCCCACACAGTACTGTGTTGCCCGCAAATGGTGGCCGCGTTGCAGGATGACATGGGTATGAAGGCACAATTTGCACCTAACAGCAGCTAATGAAGAGGCATCACTGTGAAAGAGTGTCAGCACACACCACCACAGCAGCAGCGCAGACTCAGACACTCCGCCCAATGGGTGCCTGGAGATTAGAAACAAAGCCACATGAACAAGCCAATGGCCTTTGAAAGACCTGCAAACTGTGTGCCCAGGAAGCTGGGCTGAGGTGACAGAGGGTGACAGACAGAGGGAGGGAGAGGGGGAGAGAGAAGGAGGGAGACAGAGGCTGACAGAGGGAGACAGACAGAGGGAGGAGGGTGACAGAGGGAGGGAGAAAGGGAGACAGAGGGAGACCAAATCACCCTTGGGTGGTATGGGCATGTCCATTCATCAGCAGGTGGACTGTGTGCATGTAGACAAGGTTTGGCAGTGCGTGAACCACCCCTTTTTCCTTTGCAAAACACTGGGCCATGTGTCAATCTGTGCATGAGTAGATCCGTGCTGCAGGCACAAACCTAACCTTACACCCAGTATACCCACTCACTGTGTTTGTTAGAACCCAGTCACAAATGCATCAGTAACCTACCTGCATTCTCAAATTGTTTGGAAAAAACACCATTTGCCCACGTACAGTGCAACAGGTAAGGTGGGTTTGCATGGCTCGCTACGCCCGCTCACTACACTGTTGACTGCGTTCCATAATGATGCATCAACTAAGAGTGTCACACATAGGTAAAGTGTCGAAAGCTGTGGCCAAGGGACATACCCATGCACAAGTGCACTGTGAGAGGAATGCTAGACATATCCAACTACCCAGAGGAACAGTGCCAACTTTAATATGTATGAAACATGGATGTCGCATTTAACACAATTAACATTGGCTCTCTCTCACACACAGGTCAACGTCGTCGATCTCCCCCCAACACTGGGGGGGAAGAATCACAGGACCAGGCTCCACGTGAAGAGGATCCCACCGGCAGCGACGACTCTCACCACTCCGTGGATGACCCTGACCAACCTGGCCCCTCTGGTGCCCAACCACCTGCAGCACCTGCGGCAGGTACAACTGTGCCAACCACCACCCCCATTCCTGCCACATCCCAGGATACACCCAGGAGCCCTGCTCGCACATAACAACGCAGCCAGTCTGACCAGGAGGGACAAGGTACTCCGGGCACCAAGGAGGAGGCAGGCGACACCGCAAATGCCATCCCTCAGGGGTCCCGGAGACCCGATGTGCCCACAACGGCAGGCCAGGCGCAAGTGGGCAGGGGTGGTGGGAGTGGAGGACGGCGGAAGCGCGAACCTGACCAGTTAGCTCAGGAACCGGTATTTTCACACGTCAGCAACATCCTGGACACATACCGGCGTGACACCAGGGGCATCAGCCAGGTAGTGGAGGCCCTCAACGAGATGAAGAACATGCAGGCTGAGCAATATGCCAGTCAACAGCGACACCAAAGACGGATGGAGGCAAGATTGGCTGAGCTCCTGGCGGTGCACACGGACATGAACCGTTCACTCTGTCGGATTGCTGAAAACATGGGCAACCCACCCTGTGCCACCAGGCGAAGATCACCACCAGCCACAGGGAGGGATCAGGAGCATCACAAGCATCGTCACGACCTGCTTCTGAGGGTCCCCAGAGGAAGGTGGGTCGTCCACGCAAAAGACCGTGAGAGTCAGCGGAACATCACCATCTCCCAGGTCACCTGGCCTGGCACCTGGCCCTCTGGCCCAACAGCAGCACATCATCAAATGACATTCTCTGCCACATGGACTTGCTGGTCACTGTCTGACCAATGTTGACAAAGACTGTGGCATGGACTCTGATGACTTCCAATGGCAAGGATACCAACTCCCCCAGTGAACTTTGGATTCTACACACCCGGCAAGCACCTCTTGTCATCCCCCCAAACACGTACCCCACCACAAATAAAAATCATCACAATCACGAGATGATGCCGTCATTTTGCATTATTCCATTACATGTGTGTGTTGTAAAGTCAAACCATGCCTGAGTTTTGAAGTAACTCCAACCATCCATACCCTGGGGTCTGAGTCTGGCACAGGACACACATGGGTCACAATTTATCATCCAATACAGACATGGAGCACCATACTCACCCGTGATGGGCCCAACCAGCTGAGGGGGTGCACGCACAACTGTACGTACAGACCTATTTAGAAGAGCAACAGTCATGCGTAGAGGTCAGGGATCATGTGGAGTGTCCTGGTGTGGGACTCCCAGGTATGTGTAGAAACGTGGCAGAACTATGTCCTGCATGCTTGAGTCAGGTGGATGTGGAGAATGGTGGCCAGGCCAAGGTTGGATGCATGGAGATGGCACAATGGGGTCTTGGATGACAGTGCCACAAGGTTGTGTTGGGGTTGTGGGCTGCATCCTGAGTGTGGGCGTGGATTGTGAAGGTCATCCTGCAGCTGTCAGTGATCCATTCCCGCTATCTCTGCTGGACGTTGATGTGGCTTGGTCGCCAGATGTAGAAGCAGAGCTGTGCATATGCACCCTGGATGTGGACAAGTATCATGGGAGTTGTAACGTACATGTCCGTAGAGTGCAGGGTATGATTAGACACGGATGTTGTAGTTGACCTGGGGGATGGTCTGTCTTGCCTTGAGGTGGATGGAACTGGGGATCTTGTGCAGAATGCAGAGTGTGCTGCAGCATGAGACACAGATGCTGCTGATCAGCATAGCACATGTGAGCAAGCAATCCATGATGAACACCAGCCCGTGTGCGTGGACACTGTGTGCCCTTGCTGCAGGGCCTGCAGCAGCATGCGCCATGTCAAGAAAACAATGGCACAAGTTGCACACAAAGACAAGGATGTCAGGAAGGAACTATGCAAAAGGTGTATGTTAAGGAAGGAATGTCTGGTTCAACATGGCACACACACACACAATGGATGCACATGCAGTACAGTGGCCGTCGTGGAGACTGACATGCCACAATACCTACACAGCCATGTACATCATGCACAATACAGATTATAATCCCTGACAAACAGCTTGCATATTGCTACTCTACACATAGACTCATATGCACAATCTGTGATAACTATGCCAGACATGCCGCATGCACAGTGGCAACAGACCAGCATTGACAGAGATGAGGCACCTTGGAGGCAGAGGGACACCTTTATTAGTCATGTGTGTCGGTAGGCAAATGCATCTATGTAAAGAGATACACAGGTCATGTGGATGAACATGTGGGACCGACACTGGCACCCCCCTTTGCACCACAGATGCTGGAAATCCATAGAACTGGCACACAAGTGACGGGTTACAGCTAAACACCCCCTGCTGCTCCCGGAGAGGCTGCTATACACCATTGAGCCTCTAATGGGGAAGTCCCACACTATGTCAACCCGGTGCAACCCGTATGTTTCCGAGGGCAGTGTTACACACATTGATGCCTTCATCACAATCCACTATCCCATTACAGATGACTGTCACCAAGTCTGACTATCAATTCAGGTGAATCCAGCTCCATGTCATGTGCCCCATGGTGATTCTACATGTATGCAAAGTAACCAAACATTAACAGGAGCAGTGCACACACATTCAAAACAAATACCACACCCAAAAATCCATGCTGCATCCCTTACCCTAATGAGATTGTCACACTTGTCCGTGCATGTAACGCTGATTTAGCACACGTTGCTGTGTTCATGAGGAATAGCAGGACCACAACAATGCCACCAGCAGACAGCATGCGCAAATACCTGGGGACGAGAGACACACAAGTAGTCAGCCAAAAGAAGCACATCCGCATGCATGGGCATGTACTCGACATGTATAAGGTTGTCAACATGCTAGGTGACAATGATGACTCTGGAAAAACATTCTTCTATTGCACCATCACTCGAGTGACACATCCAAACACACCTCTGACTGACTTGGCATACATGCAGATGGACACACACATTGCAACACATGCCACACAAGGCCCAATGCGTGCACACTCAGACACTGGAACTCACCACTAAGCAAAGAAGGTGCGTACGAGCCGACTCTGGATGTCCTCTTCCGCCTCCTCCTCCTCCACATCACTTGCCTCGTCACCAAGCCCTTCATCCTCCACGGGTGGATGGTCCTGCTCATCCGGATCCAGGATGAGTGGCACAGCTTTCTCCACTGCCATGTTGTGCAGCATGCAGCACACGAGGAAGATGTTACAGACCTTCACGGGTGCATATGGGAGCGCGCCACCGGTTTTGTGGAGGCAACGGAATCGGCTCTTCAGGAGGCCAAACGTCCTCTCTATCACTCGCCTGGTCCGCCCATGGGCGTTGTTGTAGCAGTGCTCGGAAGCCGTGCTGGGGTTGCGGAGAGGCGTGATCAGCCATGGCATGTTGGGATAGCCAGCGTCCCCTACATGGAAACATCATGGACAAAAGTGGGTCAGGAGAAGCAGTAAGACAGGAAGATGACACTAAATACTGGACTGACAGAGTATACCCATCAACAATACATGCTCGTTCGTTGCGCAGCTGCAGCATCATTTCAGGCACCCTGATACGCCTCATGATGTAGGCATCGTGTGCTGATCCTGGAAAACGAGCACAGACATGGGAAATCACCATGTTGGCAAGACACACCACAAGGGCATTAATGGAGTGGTAATGCTTGCGGTTCCTATACGCTACCTCCTGTGCCTGTGGTGGTACCAAAGCCACATGTGTTCAATCTATGGACCCAATGACATGGGGCATCCCTCCCAGGGCATAGAACTCACCCTTGACACCTGTCAACTGCTCAGGAGTTGGGAACTTGATGAACTCATCCAGGTGAACCAACATGGCCTCTAAAAAATCATGCAGAACACGGCTGAACATGGTCTGGGACATGCCACCAACATGAGCTATGATATATTGAAAGGTACCCGTGGCAAAGAAATGGAGGCTGCCATCACCTTCATCTTGGGTGTCAGTGCAGTAGGATACCTGTGTAGTGGTTGGAGGTGTGGTGCCAGCCTTGCCGTCAAGTTCTCAATCAACAGTCGGGGGAAGCGGTAGCGGCGTATACAGTCACGTTCCCTCAGGTCAGCCAAGTCTGGAATTGGTCGGGGGAGAGGCGGAGTCCTGAAGTAATTTGGAAAGGACAACGAAGAGTGAGTACAGTACAACAACAATGTCAATGTACTGAGCACATGTTCAACAGGCAATACACATATGCTACATACAGAGTCCGGTCTGTGCAATATGTCCTGGACATGTATGCCAGGCAGGTGACACTCCTACCAAGAGCCAGCTACAAACGTGGATTCTGAACCTCCACATGCCATGCCATGAAACTAGCTGTGGGCCAGTGTAAGTGAACAGGCAGACGCATTACAGGAGTGACAGACATCCACATATGTGCAGAAGAAGGATGTTTATCGTACAGACAGGTTGCGGAACACTAGAGGCACAGGCCACATGGCCTTGAAAAAAGGACACACCACACACCTTGCCATGAAGGGGTACATGTCAGGACTACTCACACATACATTGAGACTAAGCAGATATGTCCTTGTCTCGCAAGTCCATGTTCAATGCATACATACACACGTTACGTCTGATTCCACATGTGGCCTGGTGTGCGTAATGGTGTGCCATGCCCATCTGCACACAGACACATGTTGGTTGCAGCAACTGCAGATGCATTTGAGGGAACACCAACAGCAAGCTTATGGGAACACATGACACACACATGACATAGTCACATCGTGCAACGCGGGTAGTCACATGTCAGGTGTAATAATCCGTGTACCTGGCATCAGGGGACAGTTGCGGGTGTTGGTGACTGTGCCATGCCAGTGACGCATCGCTCAACAAGTCTGTACTACATGCACACATGTCAAAGGAGTGAAGGGGATGTGTGGCACATAGTGCACCATCACACATGACATGTGTACACAGCTCATCACACATCTATTGGCTTCGAGATATGTGCCACATCTTTAGAAGATAATCCCTCGCACACGTACTAATAATAGAAGTATGAAGGTATAATATGTTTTCACAACAATATTCAATCACAAGTACAAAAGAATATATTAGTCTTTTTCGCTTCTTGGTCGTTCTAATGTGAGTGATCACTCGTGCTGTACAATGGTAAAAAACCTGTGAATTGTGTGTTGTGCATTTAACAAACATAGCTACCTATTTCTGGCTTGATTTGGTATTTGAAATGAAAAATGTCATAAATATCAGCCTGGAGTCAAAAAGCTCTAACTAGTCCCAAAAGTTTTTTACCATTGTACAGCACGAGTGATCACTCACATTAGGTTCGTTAAGTCACACTCCATAAGGATCCGTGAACACCAAACGCTTCCACTTCACTTCCACCTGACAAGTCCAACGCCACAGAGATGTTCACGATCAAAACTTGATTAAGACTCACTCAACTATTTCACCAAAAGCACTTATACTGGCTCTCTCCATCATGATTAGAATCATAGACGTTCATCAATTTACCTCACGCTGTATGATTACTTTGTTAAAGTCTGTCGTGAATTTATTTATTCAATTGGTTTTGGTTTTTTCACACTTCGTTTGGCTTCCAGTTCCACTACCGTGGTGTAGTAACATTGTCATAGATTGCAATGTACCTTGCTTCAGGACAGATGCATTAGTTCTTTTAATCTTTTCTGTAAACACAGCCTTGAAAAAGTCGCGGGACCACATTCCCTTGTAGCGACGAAACACGTGTTGGCTGTTAAGAACCATTGAGAAGACTGGCAATAAAAGAACGACCAAGAAGCGAAAAAGACTAATATATTCTTTTGTACTTGTGATTGAATATTGTTGTGAAAACATATTATACCTTCATACTTCTATTATTAGTACGTGTGCGAGGGATTATCTTCTAAAGTTGTACTGGGCCTTGGCCCATAATTCTGGGAAGTAAGGTGGCACTTCTCACCCTATAGCACCGTCAATTACTGGATTCAGGACAAATAATTTATGTGAATTTTCCCTGTGGCGCCTTTACCTAAAAACAAATACCACCATTTACAGTATCTTAAGATATGTGCCACATCACAGCCTGACACACCTATGCCCGACACATGTAGTACTGCACAGACGATGCCTTGATGTCCAGCCTTGGCCAAGTATGATAGCTCAATTCCTTTCTGTGTGCCTCCTGTCACCACTGTAAGGTGTGAAACGCACCGTACATACGCTCTGAGGGCGTGTGTAGGGTCCCTACCACAATGGGAGTGCTGCCGTAGGCGTACGCCATAGTAATACGGACCGTACACGCGTGTGTACGGTCCCTATCTTTATGGGAGTGCTGGCGTAGGCGTACGCCATAGAAATACAGACCGTACACGCGTGTGTACGGTCCCTATCACCATGGGAGTGCTGCCGTAGGCGTACGCCATAGTAATACAGACTGTACACGCGTGTGTACGGTCCCTATCACTATGGGACTGCTGGCGTAGGCGTACGCCATAGTAATACGGACCGTACATGCGTGTGTACGGTCCCTATCACCATGGGAGTGCTGCCGTAGGCGTACGCCATAGTAATACGGACCTTACACGCATGTGTACGGTCCCTATCACTATGGGACTGCTGGCGTAGGCGTACGCCATAGTAATACGGAGATTACATAGGGGGCACATGAGGGACAAGTCTAAGGGCCTAAATGCATGCTGGTTGTCATGGAGACCGAGTTTCAAGTTTAAATTTTTGCATCAGGTGGCCAGCAAAAGTCGGTTGGAGACAATATACTATGTTGCAAAGTGGTTGTTGACTTGACATCATGCTCAATTTTTAAACCATGCAAAGGCACTCACTGGGGTAGGTTTAAAGGGATTGGAGGAAACGTAGGATGCTAATGTGACTGACCAATCACTCTGTACTCCTGTAAATGAAACAGGCCAGCAAGGCAGATATAAGGCAGCCAGGTCCCATGAGAGAGCACTTGCCTGCACATCCTTTCATTCCACAACACTGCTGCTGCTCGTGATTCCTCTGGCAGCATGTCCAGGTCTGTGGAGAGGGCCCAGCCATTCACCATGGCGGAGAATATGGCATTGGTGGATGTGATCCTCCCACAGAACACCATGCTGTATGGTCGGCCAGGGGTGCAGGTGAGTGCTGAGCCCACTAGCTTAGACTGTGCCCCTTTTCTTGTGACTGTGACTTCTGGCATTGTGTCCAGGTGTGACAGACATGCAATGTAATTAGAGTGGGTCCCAGGGGGGGAATGCCTCATGTCTCCCATGCAGAGCATGCTGTAGTGCATGTCTGCACTCCTCACTTGCATAGTGTTTACTGTGACAATCACTGCATGGTGCATGCCACATTCAGCCTGGCTAATCCTCTTGGGAATGTTGTTTCTACAGTCCTGATGTGATTCTGTGGTCCCCCCAGTGTGACAGGTGACTGTACCCACAGATGTGTGTGACTGTAGTGTACCTGTGGTGAGAGTGTCCAAATGATGTGTTCGTCCCCTGGACATTGGTGTGTGTGTAAGTCCCCTGTCATGTGGGTGAGTGTATATGTGGAGTGTTGCACACCAGCTGCATGAGGGATGGATATACCCTACCCATCTGATGTTAGCAGGGAGCAGTGCTGTGTGTCTGCAGTGCTGAGCCAGCACCACACCTGTGGTACCCCCCAGTCTAGTGGCACATGTGTAGAGTGAGGTTTGTACCCGCAGTTGGCAATGGCATGTGATTGTCCTGTGCCTGTGTGTTTCTGTGTACTCTGCTGAGGTTGCGTCAGTGGCCTGGGGCATGTGAGTGCTTTGAGGTGCTGTACATAATCCTGGTGTAGCTTGTGATGCACACTGTGAGCCTGGATCATTGATTGTGTCGCACCCCTCATGCCACCTGTGTACTTTCAATGCCACGTAGTGCATTTGGCCTTCCCCAAAGGATAATGTCCCTATGACAAAAGTGCAATGAGTTGGCTGCATACTATGCCCTGTTCAAACCAGCAAAAGTGTTATTATGTGTGTCTCTGTGACATTTATCAGGTGGATTAAAGTATTCTCACATTTGCATCCTCACAGGTAGGCGTCTATGCCAAGGGGGAGATATGGAAGCAAGCTGTCAGTGCCGTGAGGAAGGTGGAGGGTCGGAAGCGGCGCCTGGCCCAGGTGAGGAAACGCTGGCAGGATATCCGGTGCTGGACGAGGAGAATCGCAGGGGTCCTGCTGGGGGACTCACCAGAGAGCCACAAGAACGGTGGGCGCTGGCACCTGACCACATCCAGAAGCGTGTGCTGGTGGTGGTCTTCCCTGACTTGGATAGGCGCTTACAGGAGAAGCAGCAGCAGGAAGGGGGTAGGTACATGTGTTTTTTTTGTGTGTCACCAGCTTTTGGAAGTGCGCAGTTGCATGGATACACTGCCAGGGTTTAAATGTGCAGTGCAGATCCTGTTCCCCAAAGTAAACCGGTGCTGTTCTTCCTCTCTTCCCCTCCTTGACATGTGTTCCCTGGTCTGTGTGTAGTCACTCTTGCACAAGGTTATCTAGGCTGCCAGTTTATCCAAGTGCCCAATGCTTGCAGCATCATGTGTGGGGGTGGTGTGTAACAGGTTTTGGGACCTTGCCTGTGCCCTGGCCAGTTCAGTCATTGTGGGGTCCATGTTAGTTGCCACTGATGGTGAGTCCCGACATAGGAGTGTGTCTGAAAAGTGTACTGCCTTACAGCATGCATGTCCAATGTTGTGCCCTCTGACATGATGTGCATGAGTGGGATATATGCATAGTGCAGGGACGGTTGCTTCAGTTGCAGTCATATACATCCAGGACCATGGAGGAGTGTGGCCACTACCGTCCCCTGGGGCACCTTTTCCTAGGTATCATGTGTGTCGTCCAACAATGTGGACATTCTCTGTGTCTGCACCATAGGTTGGGCTCTGTGGCATTGTAAACTGGACTAATTTGTGTTTACGTTAAGTGTGCTACATGTGTCCACTGTACAGGGTGACCTAATTTTGCTTGTGCATACTCACAGTGGCCAGTGCCTGTGTGTGTTGGTACAACTATCTGATGATAGTTGTTTGTCAATGATATATGTGGACAGGCGCACGAGGGGTAGTTTGTGTACAATCAGGATTTATTGCAGGGCATGTTTTTTATCCCAGAATAAGAGGTGTAAGTACTTCCTCTGTCTCAATCATATTGTCTCAGGTAGGGGGGGGTTTGTGCGGGCAAGGCCTACATGTCAAAACCTTAAGTCTCCTTGCCAGGTCTGGCGTGTGTGTGATGTTTGTCTGGACATACACTCAACGTGCAGTGACCCAGTCATGTTGGGCATGGTTTAATGTATTTGCTTTGCAGCATGTGCCAAAAGTTAAAAGACATGGTTCCTGCTCATCCCTTTTCTGGCAACGGTTTGTGGTGCAGATGCTGTGCTCGAGTGTCCCCAGAGCCTGGCTCCTCTGTCTAATTTGATATCAAGTTATTTGCTGTTGTGTCATGCTCTCCATTGTTTCTCAGTGGCATGGTGGGTCAACCAACTGTGTGTTGCAGGGCCTACATATGTGCCTTGTATTGTAGATGTTACTCATGTTGCTTTTCATGCTATGCACTGTGACCTATGTAGATTTGACTCATGTATACAGGTGTCTGATTATTTCCTGTCTCTTCACCTTGCCCACAGCATCGTCGGGGGACAACGAGGGAGACACTGGCACGGACCTTGAGGAGGGATCGAGCACCAGTGCCAGCAGTGCTGTCTTGTCAGGCGCAGCGAGTGGCACGGAGGCCGAGAGGAGTGAGGCGGAGGACCTGTCCAGTCCCACCACCGACTATGACGCTGACGGGTCCAAGGCTGAGCTCTCAGAGGGGGCGGAGGCTGCTCCCACAGCTGAAAGCAACACTCCATCTATCGCCGCCCCCTCCATTCCCATCACCGGCCTCCCACTTGCTCGGGTCCCTTCCAGCCGTGCTAGGCGACCACATGTCTCCTTCTTGCCAGGCACCGCACCCCCTGCCCCTGTCTCCACGGCTGCCGTGAATGCCGAGTCTGTGGACATCCTGCGCCAGTTGCAGGTTGGTCAGACATCGCTGCTTAATGTCCTCCATGGCCACACCCGAGTGCTCACACAGATGGAGTCGTACATGGAGGACATGTCAGCTGCGATGTCTGACCAACGCATGTTGCTGAGGTCCATAGACTCGACATTGACTGCAGCAGTGGGTCTCCTGCAGAGGATCGGTCCCCCCCTACCCCTGCACCATCCTCACTTCCCACTCCCATGCCTGTCCAAAGCACACCCAGACGTCCCCATGCACGCACCCCACCAGACACAGGCAGCACACCACCAGGGAAGCCCAAGCGCACACCTCCCGTCAAGCATGTACAGGGGGAAGTAGGCACACCCACTGGGTCAGAGGGCAAACGGAAGACACGCAGCCACAGTGGGAGTCCGCAGTCCTCACAACCCACTTCCTCCAAAACAACTCCCCTCAGCTCTCCTGCCCCACAGTCAGACAAGGAGTCCTTCCTGGCCAGTCTGTCCATCAGCCCCAGTGTGGCACCACCCCGCAAGCGGTGGAGGCAGGACCCGGGCAGTGTAGTTGAGTCCACCCCCCTGTCCACATCCTCCCCCAGTAGCGCTGTGACCCATCCCTCCGACCCCCCCCCTCCTTGGGGCCTGTGGTTCCTTCGGGTGCAGGGGAGACGCTGGGGGACCTTGCAACCGTGTGCAGCGCCATTCTAACCACCACCTTTGGCGCTGCCCCACCCCCTGTGGTGGAGTCCTCCGTCCCTGCACCCACAATGCCTACCCTTGCCCCTCCTGTCCCTGCGGTGCCTGGTCCTTTCCCCCCACATGATGCCCCCCTGTGGAAGAAATGGATCTATGAACTGTGCAGGCAAGCTAGGGGACACGCGTCCCAATGTGTCCCCCACCAGGAATTGAAATATGGACTGCCCAATGGGCCTTGTAAATAGTGTGCATTTAAACTCAATTTTTTTTATGCTGAATAAAGCATTTTATTTTTCATTTGAACACTAATGCTTTTCTGGTATTGCTGTTGGTGTTGCTGCTCCATGATTTGGGGTGGTGATAATGTGTTAGGTGTCTGGGAAATGTAGTAGTGTGCTGCTCATGGGGTGGACCCTGGTATCTGTGTGCCATCACAAGGTATTTGCAAATAATCTTTGGTCATGCAAGCTCTTACTGCATGGTGACATTGTCCCAAGGTGTGTTCCTTCCTCTGTGGACCCTGACATCTTCCCTGCAGGGTGTTTACAAAATGTTGTGCTGAGCTGTGTCTACATTTCCTTGGTGTGTGACGGATCCATTCAACTTTGGCCATGCATGCTGGGCAATGTCTCCACCTGCATCATTTGTGGCATCCTTGGTGGTCACTGTACTTGTGTATGGAGTATATTCACATGACTTCATGTGGACATGTTCCCTTTTACGCACTATGCATGTGTGTACTCCCAGCATCGCACACATGTGTTACGTGTTCTACAGGGTCTTTGAGCACCTGACTGACAATTGTGGGTATTGTATCTGTGGGTACTCCACCCTTTTCTTTCCATGGGCACTGCTGGGAGTGATGGGCATCCACCCCTCCTATGTCTGGGCACTGCTGGGAGTGATAGGCACCCACCCCTCCTGTGTCTCGGCACTGCTGGGAGGACTCTGCACCCACCCCTCCTATGTCTGGGCACTGCTGGGAGGACTCTGCACCCACCCCTCCTATGTCTGGGCACTGCTGGGAGTGATAGGCACCCACCCCTCCTATGTCTGGGCACTGCTGGGAGTGATAGGCACCCACCCCTCCTGTGTCTGGGCACTGCTGGGAGGACTCTGCACCCACCCCTCCTATGTCTGGGCACTGCTGGGAGTGATAGGCACCCACCCCTCCTATGTCTGGGCACTGCTGGGAGGACTCTGCACCCACCCCTCCTATGTCTGGGCACTGCTGGGAGGACTCTGCACCCACCCATCCTATGTCTGGGCACTGCTGGGAGGACTCTGCACCCACCCCTCCTATGTCTAGGCACTGCTGGGAGTGATAGGCACCCACCCCTCCTGTGTCTGGGCACTGCTGGGAGGACTCTGCACACACCCCTCCTGTGTCTGGGCACTGCTGGGAGGACTCTGCACCCACCCCTCCTATGTCTGGGCACTGCTGGGAGTGATGGGCACCCACCCCTCCTATGTCTGGGCACTGCTGGGAGTGATGGGCATCCACCCCTATGTCTCTGTCCACTGTTGTGGATCGTAGCACGACACCCACCCACCCGCCTGCACCCTTGGTGCAGTGCACTGCTCACTTGGGCATCAACCCCCCCCCAATATACTGGTCAGATGCTGCACCAGGCACTATGACATCATTCGTGGCGTGTGTACGCCATGTATCAATGATGTACTGGTGCCCTAGGGGTAGGCGTGGTACGACCCGTACCCACGCTCTGAAGGCCTGGGTACGGCCCGTACCCAGGCCTTTAGAATGGGGGTACAGTGCGTACCCCCATTGTTGGGGTGCCGTAGGGGTACGCACCGTACCCAGGCTTTCAGAGCGTGGGTACGGGTCGTACCACGCGTACCCCTACTTCACTCCAACAATGGCGGTACGGCCCGTACCCACTTTCTAAAGGCCTGGCTACGGGCCGTACCGGCATTGTTGGGGTGACGTAGGGGTACACGTGGTACGACCCGTACCCACGCTCTGAAGGCGTGGGTACGGTGCGTACCCCTACTGCACCCCAACATTGGGGGTACGGGCCGTACCCACGCCTTAAGAGCGTGGGTACGGGTCGTACCACGCGTACCCCTACATCACCCCAACAATGGCAGTACGGCCCGTACCCACGTTCTTAAGGCCTGGGTAAGGGCCGTACCAGCATTGTTGGGGTGACGTAGGGGTACAGCCCGTACCCACGCCTTAGGAGCATGGGTACGGGTCATACCACGCGTACCCCTACGTCACCCCAACAATGCTGGTACGGCCCGTACCCATGCCTTTGGGACGTGTGTACGGGCCGTGCCGCCATTGTTGGGGTGACGTAGGGGTGGGCGTGGTACGACCCGTACCCACGCTCTTAAGGCGTGGGTACGGTACGTACCACGATTGTTGTGTTGCCGGTTCGCGTCCATGTCGACTTCTGTTGTTGCGGACGCAGGCGTTGGCGGACTCGCCCCCACCCTCCGAAGTGACCAGACCCTGGGTGACAGGTATGTACAGGGCATGTATGATTTGTTACTTGGGTGGGGGTTATGTTTCCTGCCCCTGCCCCCCCCTTTGCCCCTGGGTGTTGTTCTGACCTTCTGCGGCGTCTGCGTCGGTTCCTGTACACCAGGTGGACTGCTATGAGGGCCGGGATGACACGTAGGTTGGGGTCCATGGCTGTCCGTCGCCTACAGGTTCTCCTTCTGCGCGTCGTCCTGATTTCCCGGCAGTTTTTGGCTGCCGGAAAATATAATCCGTGCGGAGTGACGTCGGTACGGATCGTACTTCCTGGTTCGTGAAACGCTGCCTGAATGCGTCCGGACGTCACGTCGGCGCTGTCCTGGATCACATTGGTATGTATTTTTTAGTCGGTCGGTGTTTTGTACGATTCGTACGGAAATAGTGCTTCCGTACGGATCGTACTTGCATATTTGTAATGTTTTTTTACCGGGTACGAGTTGGACGGAGAAAATGCTCCGTCCGCCGGTTCGTACCCGGTTTCTCCAGGATTGGAATCTACACCAAGATAGAGAGCCAGCTTTCTTCAAACAAATAAAAAGAGACTATAGAGAGAAAAAGACAAGTGACAGATGTGACAGGTGGAAAAATAGCAAAGACGCAGCTAAGAGAGAAAGAAATAGAGGGAGAGACAGGTTTGACAAAGGTGACAAAGAACCAGTCTAGAAAGAGGCTGCAAAGAGGTTAAACAATTAAAAAGAGAGACACGTGAGGGAAAAGAGCAAAAGGTGAGAGACAGGCTAGACAAAGTTCACAGATAGAGTTGGAGAGTAGGAGACAAGAGTAAGAGAATTAATAAAGAGAGACTGGCATGAGAGAACTCAAAGAGAGAGAGGGATACATGTCAGTGAGAGAGAAAGGTTAATGATGCAACCAGGATAGAAAGAAGAGCTGAGATTTGGACACATGGGGGAATTAACATTGATTAGGGGTTTTCACGGTCTGCAGTTGTGACCCTGGCATGCACTTTGCAACTCCTGGCACTGCTTTTGCGATCCCCTGGTTTCTGAAATGGCTGAATCAGTGCCAAGAACACAAGGCTAATTGCACTTAAGGGGAGTCAAGACTCCACCTCGTTTTCTGCTCATTTTAGTAGATTAATAATGAATAGTCTATTATTCAAGGTTAGTGTCATAACAAATTTTGCTAGAACATTAAGTACCTTGAAAAAACAAGAGACAAGAGGCCTTTGGCAAAACAGGAACAGTTTGTTTAATATAAGAATGCGGCTTGCAGTATAGTCACATGCATAGTGTCTGAGAACTGTCTCAATTTACAGTCGGTCGAAAATGGGTCTTTGTACTGTTCATTGAATGCAATAAACTAGTTCCAGCTATCCTTTTATGGTAAGGAAGGTGAACCTCTGTCTTTGGAGTCATAAATTAATGTATTGGGTGAGGAATCCAGGTGGACTTCGACCTTGTGTGGACACACTGCAGCTAGTGGGTAATGTGTCCAGATGTTTGGCATGAGGAGCGTGTGATCACTGCATGTGTTGTGTGTGCTGTGTCCTGATTGACTATGTTTTCCTAACATCATATGGCATCTGACTTTATGGTATTTCAGGAACATGTGCACTGCTCTGTCCATGTGTGTTTATTGAGGCCAATCTCCCTGGACCATTGTGGTGTTGCAGCGCCTATCTGTGGGATTGATTTAGGATTTCCTGTTCATGTGTTTGTCTGCCTGCTATGTGCCACCCATCTGTGATCTGTCAATCAGTGACCTCGGGCCTAAGTATTTCTGAGTCGGGTTGATGTGGAGTTTACAAGGGGCGAGTTTGTTAATAAAGATGTACTTTTGTTTTGTACATGAATGTATCGTTATTAAATTTTTCAGTTTAAACACTAACGGGGCAGCAAGAGCTTGAATGAGACCTTCACTGACAGCTGAAGTAAGTTAAGTGCTTTCAATTATTTGTTGGGTCTGTGGACTGGGCATAGAGTGTGTTTGTATGACATAGAGCATGTGTATGTGTGTGCATGTGTGTGTAAGAATGAATTTGAGTGAAAGAGATTGAGTGATTAATATTGAGTGAGGACGAGTGAGATTGAGTGTCATTACTTGAGTTTGAGACACTGTGTATGAGAATGAATAAGTGAGAGAATTACTGGTTGAGAGAGTACGTGAAAACATAAAGAATGGGTGTGAAGACTGTCAGAGTGCGAGGGAGTGTTAATGGGAATGAATGTGAGTGAGAATGAGTGAGTGAGTGAGTGAGTGAGTAACAGTGAGTGAGCATAACTGAGAATGAAGGCTTCAAAGTGAATGAGAATAAGTGGGAAAGAATGAACAAGAGTAAAACTGATTGCAAGAGAGTGAGTGCATAGGAGAGAGTAAGAGTGAATTTGAGGGAGAGGGCATGCAAAAGAATGAGTGAGTCAGAATGAGAATAAATGAGACTAAGTGGGAATGAATGAGTGAGTGCAGGCGAGTGTGTGATGATATATGAGTGAGTCCAAGTGAGTGTGAATGGGAATGAGTAGGAATGAGTGAGGGAATGTAAGTGAGTATACGAGAGAGAGAATGTGGTGCTATCCTTGCAAGTCTCCAGTTGGCGCTGGCATTCTGGCATGGCAGAATGATTGTGCTAGCATAGCAGGTAAAATTCCTAGCATGTTACAGTACTGGCACTAACATACTATAGTAATTCTTGGGATATGGGGAAAACCCATGACAAAATGCTGGCACTAGCAAATGGTAGGTCCACATTGACATTAGGACAACCATGGTCTTCTGGGGGAGCGGCAAACATGACGAAATGCTGACCCTAGGAGACAAAAAGTAATGTTTGCCTTAATGTTCAGCCATGGAATAAGGACAGAGCTAATGGTAACATTGAGGCACTTTTGTTTGGCCTAAGGGAAATCCATAGCATATGTGGGGAGGGGCATCCAAGCCAATAAGCTGGCCCTGGCACAATGAAGGTATTTTTTGACAAGTAGGGGCACCCATAGCTTTATCTGAATTTGTTTGTTAACTCAGGGAGAGCATCTGGTTTTATTGACCTTGCACACCATGAAAGGATTTGAATATTTAATGAGTGCCCTTTCAGAGCACATGCCTTTTTAACAAATGTATGTCATAATTCTGCTTTAATAAACTATTTGACCCTATTACTTTTCAAAATGTTTCCTAAAGTTACTTAGAAGAGGTCAGGCTCACTCGCTTCACTCTTTCTCTACAGGTCAGGGCAAGTGTTACCCCAACCACTTTCAAAGATCACCAGCCACCCGTCAAGAACAGAACGTGAAGGGGAACATGCATCAAGCTTGTTTCCAGTTGCAAATTGGCCGATTCGCAGAATCGTCCCTTTTGCAAATGGAAAAAGGCCTTTTCTGATGCATATACCTTTTTCCATTTGCAATTCAGGGAATCACAAATTTTTTGCGATTACCTAAATTGGGAATGCTTTTAGGGAATCGCAATTTGCGATTCCCTGAATACCAATGCATGTAGCCTTTTCTAAATGCGAACTGTGCATTTAGGAAATGCTAATTATCATCAACTTCAAGTTGATGGTAATTTGTGCATGCTTTGAAAAATGCACAAAAATGCATTTTTCAAAGTGCCATGTGGCGCACAGATGCCCCTTGGCTATATGTGTGCTTCACATGTGCACACTTACTTTTTTGGGGGGAGTGCTTCAGAGGGACCTTAGACCCCTTGGCACATCTGTATTTGCATCCGCAATTTGCGATTACCAATTTGGCAATTGCAATTTGCGAATGCATTATCATACATTCCTATGGGCCTGTAGGCCCATTGGAATGAATGGAGTCACATAAGCTAATAGCGATTCGCAATTTATGAATCGCAATTAGCCAATGTTGAGGGATCACAATTTTTATTGGGATTCCTACATGCATAGGCATTTGCCATTACCAAAAAGGGATTCCTTAATAATCGCTATTTGGTAATCGCCAATCGTGACCTTGATGCATGTGGCCCTCAGAGTCTTGATGAGTACTGTCTACTTTCCTCAGCTCTCACTGGAACCAGGAGGTTACATTTAGATTGTGTAAAACAAATAATTTTAGCAGTGCTAAGCACACTCTTCTAAATATATTTTTTTTAAACTATCACATATTTGAACAAGCTATTGCTATGTTTCATTATTTTTAAAACATGAACATTTGGATAAAACTTTCACCCCTGTGCTTTGCATACATAATTATGTTGTGCAAATGAGCATGAAGCAAAATGCATTGACACTAAGGAACAATTTAAGCTAACAACATCGTTCATAATTATTATATGGTGTATGTCAATTAATATAAGTGAAATTAAAATATTTTGCCTTTTTAAAATATCTTTTTTCTCTTTCCCCATGATTTATAAGTGCATTTCATGTTGTGTTATACAGTAGGAGAATTCAATTATTTAGGCTTCCGCTACTGTTCAGTGTTCTAAGGCACTATATTCTCTTTAGACGAACACATTATTTTTCATGTACTGAAAGGAGAAAAGAGTAAGATTTTCATATCAGCACCCTAAGGCTCATGTGGTATCACTTCCTGGAAAGATCCAGAATCAAAGGTCATGATGATGTCACATCCTGTGATGTTATAAAGGTCAAAGAATTTGTGATGTTACTTCCGCTAGCCTAGGCATTTTGGTGAATCAAGGTCTATGACTTCAGCCCTGTCTTTCACCCTGTTCTTCCAGGCAAACTGGTGTTGGGTACAACTATTTCCTCGCCCGTATCGGTGGAGCTCTGGTACCCCTGGTCCTGCTACTGGATGATGTATGGAAGGTCCTGCCACAGATCATCTTTGCTTTCGTAGTCATCATTTCTGGCTTGGCGGCTTTTGTCCTTCCTGAGACCGTCAACTTGCGGCTTCCTGAGACAGTTAATGATGTCGAAGTGACACAGTAAGGCTGCACCAGTAATTTGCATACATATAGATCTATAGAATGAATATACCTACCAGCTCTAGGAGATGGCTTAGATTTGTATTCTTATTGTTTGTATTCTCCCAATCATTGCAAATTCCTTGTGTCATCTCTTTGTGAAATCTGTTGCTTTAAGGATGGCCTAGGATGAGACCTAAAGAGGCTTAAAGGTGGCATGAAAAACAGCAGTGCTCTCGGCTCCCTTACCTTACCTCTTCTGCCTATAGAGCCTGCAATTCTTCACAAAAGGTTGTTATAGCATCTCAGAATCCTCAAGGCTTTGGAATTCCTAGTTGGAACGTGTGACCATGAACTGTCCTTCAGGTTCTGAGTGGCTGCTGGGAGGGCTGTGGCTGAGGTGTTTACTTGAAACAAATTTTCTTGTGAGAAGGAAGCTTTAACGTTGTGACTTTTTTATTTCTTTCTTCACACCTCCTTACAGTTGTTGTTTGCATCCGGAGACTTAGTTGATAGTGGTAGTGATTGAAATAAGATTGAATATGGCTAAGCGTGAGAGGGATGTGAGGCGTGTTTCATGACCCACCTCTTCTGTTAGCGGAAATCATGGCACAGTTGTGTTAAGGTATGTACAGAAAAACCCAGAGCAGATTTAAAAGTCTCCATTAAATGAAGATAACAGACACAAGTAGTAGAGGCTGTTTTGGACATGGTAGAACAACCATCAACAAAGATTGTTGTAGAGACAAAATACAAGGTGGCCAGTTACCTGCTTAGGCCATTATCTTCTTTGTCTGACTGTCATCACATAGGGGACTCTATGCCTGAAAGATCCAAAATTCTTCGGGCCTCATTTACTGAACATTGGCATAGGACAACGCCGCAAGTATTTTTGCTCCACTGCCTTAAGCCAATTTGAAAGGGCAGGAATGCACTGTATTTACAGGATACAGTGCATTCCTGTCCTTTCAGCCAGTGCTAGAGCATCATTTGGTGCCCAGCACCAACACCGGCACACTTGCACCACGGTACAAAGGTGTCTGCAGAGAGGGGCACTTTCCTGAACAAAAACAATCCTGAGATGCCTTTTACCAATTCTACGTGTGCTGCAGAATGCAGCCCACATGGAAAGAGGAAAAAATGGAATGAAATGAAAACATTCCTCTTGGGCATGTCCGCTCTGGGAAGACATAAGGTTTTGGTGCTGGCCTAGGTTTCCATCATTTTGTAAATCTGGGGCAGCATCAAAATCTATTGGTGTTACGTGGAAACACCCATCGCAGTGCCCATGAAACAACTCCTTGATGCAGAGCAGGGCAACACGGCACTTTGTGCTGCTGTGCCTTACTTCATATCTGAGAGGCCATTCAGGCTGCTTTGCGTCATGTCATAGTTATGATTGAGAGGCCTGTGCCACCGGAGCATCTAAGAAAGTGGCAGTCCAGCTGCACAGGCCTCTTGTAAATAAGCCCCTTAGAATAGAACTTCCGGTCACAGTCAGCTGGCAGGTCTTTGTTTTGGCCACACCTCAAAAATGTTTCGGGGTCCACTGCATGATGGAGGCTGTGGTAGAGTAAATATCTGCAGTGCAACAATTCTCAATTCAATTCTTTAAGAAATGTGTGTTTTTTCAGGTGTAGCTTAGCCCTTCTCCAACACTGCCAATCATTGCAGAAGCAATGACACTCAGGAAGGTGTGGAGATGCACAAAGATGTGACATGCTTTCTGACTAGATGATCTGAACAGACAATATGTTGAATGGCAGTAATTTAAATATGTATCAAGCACAACATTGTGGTTTTCAATTCTCATCTCGGCAACAAATTTATTTTCCTACAGTAAATTGAAACCAAAGCAGCCCAAGAAGAATCCAAACGATGACATCTGCATGGATGGTGAAGTTCTGATGACTTAGACACGCTGTGCCCTGTTGGAGGCAAATGAAAGATCAACATACCCCAGATGGATCACGGATTTTTAAATAGTTATCTTTTTTGGTGGGGGGGGGGCTTCTAAAGTTGAATTTTTAGTGAATAATTGACTGATGGTTGTAGTATGCTCTCTTCACCTTCAGAGCATAAAATGAAGTCTCAGGAACAGTATATTCAATAAATGTAGAATTTATTATCAGAGCAAAGAACCCACGACATATCCCAACAAGATCCAGTCTTCATCTGCCTTTCCACAGAGATTCTAGATCCCCAGTAACATTCTACCTACTGCTCACCTAGATACATTCCATAAAGAAACACAACACATTTACTAATACAATATAATCTACTTACTACACACCCTCCCCTTTTTACACAAACAGAAATTTAAATAATTCACAAACATTACAGATGATACATAAAAGAAATAAAAACAAAAAAATAAAATAACTCAAGTCATGACATAATCACGAAAGCGAAAAGGTGCAGAACGTAATCTTGAACCACCAATATTTCTACCACTTCCCTCACCTTCTCCCCTTTCAGATGTTACACGAGGAGAAACTGGACGTGGAACAATCTCCCTAGAATCACCCTGACACAAATCAGAACGAGAATGAAGGGAGAGGCCTGAACGTGTACCAATATTGTCACAAACACCAAACCAATCCTGATCTGAAATATCTGTGACAACAGGACTATTCTTACTTTCCAAAATGATAGCTGCTTGTTTATCAGTAATTTTTATAAGTGCATTCTTATTCCACCAACCTCTATCTTGCAGCATAGCAGACCCCCGAGATACACCAACAACTTGAACAGGAGATGAAAACTTTGAGTGACCTTTAGAAACTTTAATGGGTTTCCGAATCAAAACCCAATCACCCACAGACAAAGGTTTCTCAACAACATGAAATCTTTTGTCATAGTTTCGTTTGTAACTACTTTGTTTCTTCATAACACAATCTCGAATTTTATTCAAATCAAGAGGAACTTGAGATTGTTTTTCAAGCAACCATGAAGGATTGAGTTTGGAAGTTGGTATTCGGCCCCTTAATAATGTGAAAGGTGAAACACCTGTGGTAGTGTGTGGAGTAGTATTGTAATTCCAAATCCTCTGAAATAAGAAAGAAGGAATATTTAACCCATTGCTGACTGCAGTTTGTACTGCATCTTTCAACACTCTGTTGGCACACTCAACCAACCCATTTGTAGAGGGACTTTATAAAGGAGCAAGAGTGTGCTTGACATCTAACTTTTTTAGAAACAATTCAAAATCATGACTAATAAAATGAGATCCATTGTCAGTTACAATATCATCAGGTGTACCTTCCGTGTAAAACAAATGTTGCAAAAATAAAATAGCAGTGTCAGAATCTGCATTTTTGACAATAGAAAAATAAATCCACTTAGAAAAATAATCAACCGCTACAATAAGATATTTCTTTTCTGAATTGAAAACCGAAAATGGACCAGAATAATCCAAGCCAATTTTCTTCCATGCTGCAGAGGGCCATTCAACAGGACATAACGGGGAATTAGATGACTTCCAATGTTTGTCAGAGCACAAACACTGAACACACTGATTCACATGAGTTTTTACCTGATTGTCAATGCCAGGCCACCAATATGACAGTTTAATTTTGTTAACTGTAGCCGTAGTACCAGGATGTCCCTCATGAGCAAGCAAAATAATTTTATCCCTGATACCTCTAGGAGGAACAAATTTATCTTGTCGCATTAAAATATCATTACAACAAGATAATTCTGAAGCAACCTGTGCAAAATTCTTCTCCTCTAATGATAAACTCCGATCCAGTGGCCAACCCTTAACAAGAAACTTTTTGACATTTTGCAAACAATCATCTTGTTGAAAACATTGCACCCAATCATCTTGCGTGATCTTGTGAGTTTGTATGACATCCTCTACCGAGAAAAACACACTCAAACTCATCATCCGCATGAAAAGTTTCTTGAGTATGAGGAAGCGGAATACGCGAAAGGCAATCCGCGCGAACGTTTTTGCCACCAGGAAGATATTTAATATCAAAGTTAAACTCTTGGAGTCTAGCTAACAACCTGACTAGACGAGAAGATGCCTTATTGGAAAAACTATCCGCAAGCATATACATCAATGGTTTATGATCTGTGTAAAGCTGAAATCGAGTCCCCCAAATATATGTGCGAAATTTTTCTACAGACCAAGAACACGCTAAGGCTTCTCGCTCTATGGTACTATAATTGATCTCAGCACTAGTTAGAGTACGAGAAGCTAAGGCTATTGTGCACTCTTGACCATTGATTATCTGACTCAAAACAGCCCCTAAACCTTTTGCACTGGCATCAACCGTAATTATGCTTTGAACACCATAAGTAAATGGCTTAATTGCGGGAGCACTGACTATTAATTGCTTAACTGATTTAAATGCCTCCTCAACCTCCACAGACCACTCAAACTTAGCATGTTTTTTTAACAAGTTGCGAAGAGGTTGTACCACCAGAGCATACCCTTGAACAAAGCGAGCATAGTACTCACTCAAACCAAGGAATGCTCTTAGTGAGTCCTTGTCTAATGGGGCTGGTGCATTTTTGATAGCATCCAATAAAGAATTCTTTGGCTTAATACCTTCCTTAGATAAATTGTGACCCAAATAGTCTACATCTTGTGTCAGGAATTTACATTTGTCGATATTCACTGTCATACCATTATTTTGTAATTTACATAAAACTTCTTCAAGACGAGTGTAATGCTGTTCCAACGTTTCTGAATGTACCAAGATATCATCCTGAAAGGCTTGAATGCCATCACAATTATCAAACATCTTATCCATTAACCTCTGGAATATACTGGCTGCAGACGCTAAACCAAAAGGAAGTCTCTTGTACATAAAAACACCAAATGGTGTAACAAACGTAGTCAAAGGTTGAGACTTAACAGAAAGTGGAATTTGATGATACGCCGAGCGTAAGTCAATGGTGGAAAAGAATTTGCTGCGACCTAATTTGGCAAGCATATCATGAATCTTGGGTAACGGGTGGGCATCTACAACAATATTGCGATTAAGCATCCGCAAATCCGCACATAGACGAATATCGCCAGAGTGTTTACGAGCTACCACTGCAGCAGAAACCCACTCTGATGAGTCGACAGGACAAATGATATTTTGTGCACACAATTGATCTAAGTGTTTTTTTAGATCATCCCTAACAGAGAGTGGAACGGGACGAACTTTCTGAACAACAGGGAATACTTTCTCTTTAAGTTTGATGGTATGTTCAAAATCCTTAACCAACCCAATTTCATTGCTGAACACCGATTTATATTTGTTAAACAATTTGTCCAGAACAGGGTCATGTAAATTATCATCATTAACTAATAGAACTGGAAAGTCACCCAGAACCACAGGTTCCGGATGACCCGGTTTCAAGAAAATACCCAAACTGGCCTGATCACGCCAACCCAAAATGTCTCTGCCATCCAAAGCCACATAAATTTTAGTATTGATCACCCTACCTTTAAAATTAATAGTGTCATTGAAATACCCTCTCATTACGATGTCGTACTCCCCGAAGGCTTTTGGGTTAACATCAGTAGCTAACAGTTTTATGTTTGTCCATAGCCTGTCAAATGTTTTTTCATCTAAAATCGTAATGGGAGAACCCGAATCAGCCATTACTTCCATTTCAACTTGACCAATTAACACTTCACAATTATGCCCTTTAATCTTTTTCCCTTCAAGAGAATTAATATGAATTGATAAAGAAGACACATTTAACGCATCACATATGTCGTCCTCATTGTAAATATAGTTCACCTTACTTTTGTCTTTTGGCAACCTACACATAGTAAAGAAATGACCAATTCTTTTACAATTATTGCACCTTTTTCCTTGAGCCGGACATTTTGGATTGTTACCAACATGAAACTTGGACCCACACCTGTAACAAAAAATGTTATTTTTACGTTCAAATACTTTTGTGTTCTTTAAACGATTTGCAACCACATTGACTTCTATTTGGTTACCCTGATCCATATCAACATTCATGACCTTAGTGTTACAAGATGCGTTAGAAGTCTCTGCTAAAATCTTGGATGATGTGACGGAACATTCAATACTCTTAGCAATAGTAACAACTTCATCTAAAGTAGGATTTTTACAAGTTAATATGCGTTCCTGTATTTTTTTGTTGTAACAATTAAAAACAAGTTTGTCTCGAAGCGCTGTCTCTAAATAGGACCCAAATTCACACTTTGTAGCTAACACCCTCAAAGTAGCTAAATAATCTTCAATGGATTCTTCCGCAGACTGTTTTTGTTTAAAAAAACATGTCTTTCAATCATTATTGAGGGTTCATCTTTATATTGTTTACCCAAACGAGCTAAAGCTTCTGAGTAAACATTCCAAGAATCGTCAGCTGAAGGATTCGTGACAGTAGGAAGACTATCGAAAACTTGTTGACCAGCATCTCCAAGATGATTAAATAAAATGGCTCTTTTCCTAGATGGAGAATATTCAAGTGCATCAATGGCTTCCAAATAGTTTGTAAAAACTCTTAACCATTTTGGCCAAGGAGTGGGTGGCTTACCCGCAATCTTTAAAAAACACGGAGGAGCCACAATACTTTCATTAGATTTTGCCATAATGCAACAGTTATATTAAAAATTCAAAAACACAGAAAGAAGAAAACAAAACTTGAAGACAAAAACACACCTGAGTGTTAATCCGTTTTGTAGCCAATGCTGATAGTGATGACGAGTACCACAAGTAATTTTAAAAAAAAAAACGAGAAAAAAAGATGTTTTGGTGAAATACACGAACCGAATAACGTGGCTGTAATGTTTTGCAAGGCAAGCGATCCCAACCTTACAAAATGGCCGCCAAAACGTGATGATGCAATCGCGCATAGACGTCACTTCTTTGTTGCCGCTTCCGATTGAGCAAGCTGTCAGCAGTTGAGATGCGAGCGCGAACCTCCCAGAGAATCAACGCGCTGTTTGAATGATGCTGAGGCGTAACGGGTAAGACAGCCAGCAAAACAAATCAATACTGATACTGTCGATGTACTCACAGCCTCGCATGCGAATTTCAAGCAGGATATCAGCGTCGGTGGGTTTTTCCTTTCCAGCTGTGACAAACTGCCACTTTTCCAAAGTTCAAACAGCTCAAAATACTACAAAGTTTCACAGATCCCATCCAGTGCGTCGCCAAAATATGTAGTATGCTCTCTTCACCTTCAGAGCATAAAATGAAGTCTCAGGAACAGTATATTCAATAAATGTAGAATTTATTATCAGAGCAAAGAACCCACGACATATCCCAACAAGATCCAGTCTTCATCTGCCTTTCCACAGAGATTCTAGATCCCCAGTAACATTCTACCTACTGCTCACCTAGATACATTCCATAAAGAAACACAACACATTTACTAATACAATATAATCTACTTACTACAATGGTGCCTGCAAATATGGTTTATTTGATCTTTTTAATTTGTACATAAAGTATAAGTAATTCAGCAAAAAACACTTCACAACAAAGTTAATGTGCCTGTTGCAAGAAAGAGTGAGGCACAAAGTGGTGGATACTCTGTGTGGACTCTGGAATGATCTTTGCCCTTCAAGGTTGGGTTGGGAAACTCTTTATTTGGTACCTGGGAATGTGGGGTAGAGAGGTGAAGTTCATTCTTATCCCTCATGTCTGGCTAATGTGAGCTCCCAATATTATGGGCTTCAGCATCTGATTGAAATGTAGGCCTATGAGTTGCTTTAAGTAAGGATAGTTTGCAACTGGCCATTAAGGGCTTTATGTTTTATGAGTGTTTGGCTCTGCTGAAGGAAGGGGTACCCATAAAGTGTACAAACATCCTTAGCAGGGAAGACTACTCTCTCCCACCCATTGATAGTTGGTAGAGCCTGATTAAGTGCAAATACAAACCATTTTGACTGTGGTTCATTGTTACATCTGCTCTGTAAGAAATCAGGTTATTAGTTGAAAAGGATGTAAGGTTTTACTGGGAATCAAGTACCCCATTGTAACTTTTGACTCTCATGATAGTGAAGCAGAGGAGTTCAAAGCCTACTCGGGGAAGGAGTTGAGGGCTTGTAAAACACTCACTGAATTATTGTCCAGTCAGCACTTTTTCTTTCAGAAAGGAAACATATTTTTATTACACAAACACTACTGAATACAGTGTGTTAAGTTACAAATATAGACATCAGTGAGATGAAAATACCTTTGGTGACACCTTCATATAATGTTACACCAAAACTAGCACTAAACCTAATCAGCACAATGCCTCACCCATACTAGATGCAACATCACACTATAACGAGGGTTTCATTATGCATAAAGGTTTACCAGCTTTGTCAGCATCTCAGCACATAAAAAAGTGACCACGAATTACATTAGAATCATTAGAAATGATACTCATAGCCAATATCATTAATTAGAATGTACGACTATGTATTGTTTACCCCAGCATAATCAATAAAGCTATTTAAGTTCAAATACATCTCTGTGGGTCTTTATTTAACTTTAAAAAGGTCACAAAAGCAGTGTTAGAACCAACCACAGGGGATCTCTACTCCCTCCCCCACCTCCGTCACTAAAAGCCCAAAACAATTGATCATCAAAAGCGAAACATCCTGTGGGGATAAATGGGTAGAACCCTTTTGCTACATGCTCAATCCCTCACAACTGGAATATCACACTGCCCTCAAGCACTTTGTAAATGCCGCGTGCATATCTGGCCATGTATAAGGAAGTAGTTACCCTTTCATGGTGCAGGTCATTGTACCCTCAAGAAAGTGGATTATATACAGTGAACAACTGTTGCCCTCTGAAAATATATGTTATGCCTCACATTCGATGCTGCCCTTTCTGGCTGTACCTTGGTTGTTGTGATTATCTGCAAATGTACTGTGTGTATCCCCAAAATACTTTTGCCAGCTCAGGTAGAAGAGGGGTGAACCGTACAGCTGTCACAGTCTGGCAGATACAACACAACCTGCAATCAGTATCCTTTGTTGCTCCTCATCGCCATGGCTTCTGAGATATCAACAACCCTGCTCATGGTAAGAGCTGCCTTATCATCTTGAAGCTGAATAATAAACACAAAAGGTGCATTTGAAGGATCTAAGTTGCCTTCAGCCCCTAATTGTCTACTTGATTGTCACAAACTCTCATGTTTCTTAGGTGTAAGTTTGCCTTCGAATCTGTGCCTGTGAATTCAAGTCTGTAAACAGACCTATATAGGTGCCACCCATGCGCACTGACATCAGTTGCTTTCTGACTCGTTCGCAGATGCACACTCACAATCACATCACATGTGAGCAGTGTGCAGATCGCTTGGATGGAATCCTATTAAGTTAAACAAGCCTAGTTCGCAGGCAGAGAGGCGAGAGAGATGGTGAGAAATGTGTGGTTAAATAATGTCTCGACCAGAAAGGGCTTTACCAAAGGTAAGTAACTTGATTTTCTGAAAGAGATTAATGACCATGGATAATTTACCATTCAAATAGATAACAAAGCACCTTCCAGAAGGCCGATCTGTGAACTGGCTCAAACCAAAAAGCCCTGAAGGACCGAATGGGCAAAGTGCCCTTCCAGTGGACCTGGCTCTCTAGAGAGTAGTGCCGCAGTGACTCCCATGGAGCAGCCTGGGAAATGTGCAAGAGAGGCGCTTTGCAAGTCAGCACAGTGGCAGCAGCTTTGGCTCGGGTAGAATGCTCCCAGAAGTCTACGGGGGCTGCTTTTGGGGGAATGCATAGCAGATCTTAACATAGAGTACAAACCCAACTGAGAAGGTCCTTTTCTTCTCAGTCTTACCTTCCTTTGCTTCAGTTAATTCAGTGAGGAACATTTGTAGCCGGAGTTCTTTGGTACGATCAATGGAAACTGAGAGCTCTTTCCAGATCCAGCTGGTGAAGTGTCTCCCCCTTCTTCCAGGGGTAAAGCAAAGCAAAGAACACTGGAACAGGGATGCTCTGGCCAACTTGAAAGGGAGTCACTACTTTCAGATGGCAGGAGCTTTAGTCCCCAAAACCAGTGTTTGTTGGTAGAAAGTGGTGAAGGGCAAGTTGACCAACAGAATCTGTAACTTGCTCACCTTTTGCGACAAGAAAAACTGACTTGGGACTGAGGTACCTGAGAAGACAGCTGTGTAGAGCCTCAAAGGGTGCACAGAAATGAGTGGACTAAATTTAGATCCCATGGGGAGCGAACATTGCAACTTCTTGAGGAAACGCATCACAACTGGTGATTTGAACAGTGAGTGCTGGTCAAGCAACAATGAAATGTGTTTACGACACCAGCAGATTCTTAATTGCATTAGCCGAATTCAAATGATATTTATGTCATCCTGAACACATAATAAATTCATAACACTCATGTTTAGGTTAATGTTTAAAATAATGCATAAAACGTAGCATATAATCTTATGTGTGTTGAAAATTCAACGAGACTCACCCGGCAAAGCGTCTTGTCTATATATAATCCACCTTGGTGCAAAATGGAAAAATGATATAAAAAGATGAGAAGGGGGCAGACTGTTCTTTGGATCACCTTCTGTCATTTAGTTTCAGAAAAAATTTGAATATTTTTTTCCTCTTTGGTCTGGAGAAATGAGTTGAACTCAAATATTGCCCCAGCAGAGGTCGATTGGCTGCATAGCAATAAAAGAGAACATGGACGCAATGTTGAATGATGTCCATCTATCTAGTCCCTCCCGCCAATGTTTGATGATATATTCACCCCTTTATTGGATCACTAACTTGTTGTCGATCCAAATGTTGGAAGTGCAACTTGCCCAACATGTTGCGCATATTTCACAATTGGAAATGACAGTGCTCAGCATCAGGCTTGGTGCATGCACATCAGTTGTAGCAGTTGCTTTACATTGAACAGCTCCATTAGCAATGGAATGCTCCAGAACAGATTCTTGCAAACAGTTTAATCACCAAAAGACTGGTTCCACTTGTGAAGTATTCAGACTGTGAAAAGACAAGATCCAATGCTCCCTTAAGGCAGCCATCCATTCAGACCCAAGAACACTAGGGTTTCTCAACACTGCACCTCTGTAGGATAATTCCTTTTGAAATTCATATTGGAGCTTGGGCTGGCTTCATTTCCTAACCAAAAGGGAGATGAACATCACCAAAAAGACTGGAGAACAATGAATAAAAATGGAGAAAATTAGACCAAATGCATTCTGTAAACTAGTAAACAAGGAAGATCCAATGGGTTTGATGAAATGTACTATACTGCGGTAGAGGAATTAACGATAGTGTGCACAAAATTTGCTAAGTGAGTAGGATGCTAGGTTTGTAGGAGTTTTTCAATCTCTGACACAGAACTGTCTACCTGTAAGTCAAACGTTTCTGCTGCTGAGGTTAAGAGGAACTCTTTCTGCATTAATAAGACAACACTATTGTTCACAGCTTATCGAGGTGCATATTATCCATTTTTGATCTGGGCCAGGAGACATCTTCAAATAGTCCTTTGGAAGGAATACCCCCAAACCTTTTGGGGATTTCTTATATGGTCAACAAATACAGCTGGCCTTAGTTCACACTACTAAATGTCGTTTGAGAAATAGGTGTTTAACCCTGGGTAGCTTAGCACAGAAAGCAGTCAGGCAAAGTGGAAAGTATGTATGCAACAGACAAACAGTAATAAATTAAAAACACAACACAAAAAATCCCAAACCAATTTATTTGACACCAAAATGACAAAATCCAATCAGTAGAGCCAGAGTTTTTTTTTTAAAACTAGTGCCTAAAAGCCAAAAGCACCAATTGCAGACATCTGGTCATGCAAGACCGGGCCAAAGTCAAAAGTTAACGATGACTGCGCTGTAGCTCTCTTCGGATATAAGAAGTGGATTGGACCCAGTCAGCCCTTACCTTCGAACTCAGAAGAAATTGTGACAAAAAGTATCTGAGAAAGTACAGTTCAGCAGGGCAAGGCTGCAGGAAGTGTCAGAAAACTGAACTTTGTCATTAGATGGCCTTTGGTTGAAGTTGTGGTGAAGATTTCTACATTTAGACTAATATGCTGAAATGGAAGTTGAAAATCTCTAGTGGGACGAGGTGGAGGGCTGTAGCCAAAATCAGTTCCACAAGGTCGAAGACCACTTTGGCGACAGACTGCTAAAAAGGATTTGAGACCAAGCGAGAAGCACACACATAGATGTGTGCTTCTCACTTTGTTTCTATCTTCTTAATTTTAGGGTCTCTTGGATGATTGTTCCTGAGAGTGAGCACCTTGTTTGTGGGAACTATACAGAGTGCAGTAATACTATATCGCAATAGTCTGGTAGCATTTGTTTTATAAGCCAAAAAGAATTTGCTGTTGTGGAGGAGAATGTAGCAGGAGAAGCCGCCAAGTCAATCCGATTGGTGATGGACCTCAGACGAATAAGTGCACAGGTTGGTCACGGTTTCCTCCTGGTTCTCAGAGCCTTTTTTGATAACATTTTGTCTAAATCCTAAATTATGTTTTTTGGCCATCTGGGCAATATTAGCCCAGAGCCAAGGGTTCTGGACTGGCTGTACACCTCTTCAGGGTTCAGGACTGAGTCAGGCTTGGGTCAGGTGTGGGTTAAAGTTAGTGGAAGTATTTTATGTCCCTGGGGCTCTGAACAGGAGGCCAGCACACTAACCTTAAAGTCAGTTCTGATAGTACTGGGTGCAAGTGAAGATGCAGGACTCAACAGCAGGACTAGGAAAGAGAAATGGGCGTGTCCTCCAAATGCTATATTTGTATTTGATTTCAGCAAATTGTGCTTATATCTTGATGTGAGGAAAGATTTATTCCATTCACACAAATGTTCCTGTTGCAGTATTTTTTATTATTTATCACATTTATTTTCATGAAGAACATATAGCTAACATGTGTTTCAACCTGAATAGGCATGCAAATCGCTGGCGTTTTCAAAGCTGTGTGTTTCGCAAATTAGAAGAGAACTAAAAGTCATTACTATTCACCTGACAATTTTCTTTGAAGTCGTACTCCAGTCGCGATTGTTTGTAATGCCAAAATATGGATTAACACAGGACTAAATTACAGCATCTTATACAACCAGCATTCATTGGAAGGCCAAGAGTGTGTCTGGCTTTGCTTTGGTATCTCAACAGGAGGACTGTCCTCTGAGGGAACAAAGCAGGCTCCAGGCAGCCAGGCAGCAAAACAATACTTTCATGTACAGCAGCAGCGCACAGTAGCTTTCCTCCAGAGCTGTTTATTTTTTATCTATTTACCTTTTGAATCTCTGAAACCATTCAATTGCCAAGCTGCTAAATCGACTTTGTACCCTTGCACAGAGAATGATGAATCAGACACTGTTAGTGTGTGAACCAATGGATCATACTTCTGTAGTGCAAGGCATGTATTTCTGTTGACTGCACAGTGCAATCACTTAAACTTTTGGGGGCACATTTATCAATATTGGACACAGTACAATGCAGAAAGACAACCTGCTGTTCTGTGCTGTATCAAAATGAGATGGCAAGAGGGTGCCTTATTTACCATGATATGGCATATTCCTGCTCTTCCTCTGTGCTGAAGAGCTAGTGGCTGCCAAGCGCCACTGCAGGCAGGTTTGTTATTGTGCAAGAACAATCTTCTGAGACTTTCTCATCTTATTATGCACAACACATAGAAAGAGAAAAAACGTGAAGAAATGATCATATTTCTCCTTGTTATGCTCCACCTGGAAAGACAGAGCATTGTGATGCATTCTCAGGTTTATTAGTCTGTGTAAATCTGGCTATTTGCAAAAAACCATTGGTGGATGTGTGGGAACAACTCACACCCCACCCATACCCATACCCATACAAGGCCTTCTCAGGGCAGAGTGATGCAAGGCTGTGACTAGCACTGCCTTGTGTTACTCCAGATTTACCGAGCTCCACAGGGCCACACAAGGTGGATTTGCAAGGCTTAGTAAATCTGACCTAAGGATTGCGTTGCCTTGCAACACTCTACATAATGCAAGGGCAACACAAGGTCTGCATAAATCTAGCATTTTTTGTTTTTTTCAGTGCGAACTCGACCCTAAGGTATCAGAATGCTTTACATGAGCACCAGCTAGTTACAGAGGGACACATTAAATTTTGTTTTGCACGGGGAGATTAAGTAATTTGCCAAGAATCACAGGATGTTCAGCGTCCCTGCCGACACTAGAACCCGGTTCTCTAGCTTCGAAGTCAACCGCTCTTGCCATTAGGCCACATCCTCTCTTTGTGTGTGTACACAGTGATAAACATTTGCTGTTCTCTAATATTGCCTGCACTGTAGTAGGTAAGCTGTGGAGTATTTTGGTTAGTACCAACCGTAGGCTGTGTAAAGCCGTCCATATAGAACATGACCTTACAGTCCTCAAGAGGTAGGATATTGGTAGTTTTGGTATATTTTTGTGTGTTGTAGAAATTCTTGTGTTTGGAGAGTCAGATCGTACACAAATTTTACATCAATTAAAATTAAAGACTAGCCCCACTGCAGTGCTGTACCATCGTTTATTTTGTACTGTTCTTTAAATAAAAAAATATATATGATAATGAAATGAAATGAAATGAAAAGGAAATTTATAAAACGGGAGACATTCACCCTAGGTTATCATGGCGCTATCACCCTAGGGTATCATAATATTATATTAGATTAGAATTATTGAATGACTGCTAGTCTCATACTCTGTGGGACTCAGTAGTCCCAGAAGAAGCTGGTGTGTTCCTCCTACAGGATATGTAGGTCATGATACAGACAAATTCTCTATCCACTTTTGGCTTAACAACAATGAGCTGGGCAGGACAATGGAGAACAGTGCAACCCTTTCCCGGTACACCAAGAGGCGGATACCTGAATTCTCGGGGATGATCAAGCAATCCTTATAGACATGCCATTCAACAGTTCTTGTCTTTTTGGGGACAACGTGGATTCGGCTGTGGAGAGCTTACTCTCAGCAGGGCAAAAGAGCACTCCCAGGCAATCTCTTTTCCTCTGAAACATCCATACCAGCAGTGTTGCCCCCTCAATGAACATGGTATGGCTCGCCAGCAAATCCAGTCAGTACAGAGATCTTGCCACAATCCTTTCACTGCCACAGCACTCAATGGCGACTTCAATAGCAGAAGCAGCTCCGTCTTCCACCAGTCCAGCTACTACAGCCTCCAGACCTCTTTAGCGTGCCCGTGACGGCACACAGCCACCATCTCCAGGTAGGCTTTCATTTATTTGCCAGGGTGGCAGGCAAACCTTCAGACAAGTGCACCTCACCTTCCATCTCCAAAATGGCTGATGAGGGACCATCTGTCTCCATTCCAGCAGGATGTGTTGGCTCCTTTGGTCAATGAAATCATAGAGTTGGTGATGACATCGGAAGTTGGTTGTGGTTTTCATTTCTGCCACTTCTTGAGGCAGAAAAAAATGAAGGTCTGCCTCCCATTTCGGATCGCCACACTCTAGATGCCTTTCACTGAAAGGACAAATTCAAGATGCTCACCTTGACCCAGGTTTTGTATGCCTTTGATCCTGGAGACTGGATGATGGCATTGAACCTGGAGGATGTTTTGTTCCACTTCACCATCTTGCAGGTCCATATCTGCAATTCACAGTGGGCCAGCAGCATTTTATGTTCACTGTGCTTCTCTATGATCTCATTAGCTCTCCTTGGGTGTTCAAGAAAGTGATTGTGGTGACTACAGCACACCTTCCGAGGGCAGGGGTCCTGACTCCTGCACACACTCATCCTTAATTGAAATCATCATCAACACAGTGCAGTTACATGCCTGTCATTCGGAGGGGGAGAGCCCGGGTCAGTCAGGCTATGATCCAGATTATTTCAATGTTTCAACCTCTGTCAGTGTGGATGACTCTCAGACTGCTGGAACTGATGGCATCCTGGAAAATAAAATGTCCAAAAGGGATGACAGGTAATCTTTAATGGTGCCCAGAGCAAGACCTTACCAGATTAGTGACAAGACTTTGGAGAGTTTGGCATGTTGCGGATTAATCTGGTTAGAAGTGCACCAGGACACAAACTTATCCCAATATCAGGCGTATATAAATTTGGTTGAGAGACGCCTGACTGCGAGAAGATGACATCAACAAATTCCGGAACGAAGGTCAAAAGAACTCAATTCTTGCTGCTCAATCTGCAAGCATGGGCAAGTATGTTGTGCAGGATTGGGTGAGGACCTCTGTCCGAATGCTATGGCTCATTTAGCTATCTTTCTATTTTTATCATTTGCTTGTTTGCATATCACGTTATCTCTTTTTATTAGCAAATAGTTTTAGAAATGCACAGAAGTGTTAGTATCATGTCAGATTCCCATCTAGCCTGACATCATTTTATTGTTTTTCTTTTGGGTGCTCCCATAACCACATGAATGCTTATAGTAGAAGTTGACATATTATGTATGGTTTTAGCTGCAGGAAAAGTATTTCTATATGAAAATCAAGATGACACATTTATCATCAAAATTGTTTAGTCCTGTTGATGCTTCAGTGTCTGTAAGTACGGTCTTTTTTATAAATATTAGATATAAATGGTGATCGGACAATGAAAACCTTAGGTGTCTGCCCATTACTTCTCACTGCTTTGTACTAGAACCATCGGGCCAGATATCATGCCAGCTTGCAACTAGGACCGGGCGGTGAACTCTGCTCCACTTTCAGAGTTTGCAGAAGGTAGGCACTCCATGCTCCATGGAGGAATGCTGAATTCCTGAATTCTGCCTTTAAAGTGCTAAGCAGAGGTTATTTCCAGTTTGCTTACTCAAGATTTGTTTTAGCAATTGAGAGCGAGTGCCATAATACTGTCAGGCCACACGCTCGCATGGCTTCTGGCAGTGGCTGCATCAATGTAGTGATGAACTTGGTCATGCATGCACCACTGAAGTAGCTTTTGTGCTAGGTTTGCCTGGGTGCCGGCTGCTCTAGGGCCCAAAATCCATAGCTAGGCACATTCCCTATTGTATAGTGGGCTTTCAGCCCCCCCGGGGGCAGATAAGGGACTATTGCCCCGTATGCCTCCCTAGTGGGTAGAAAGACTGTATTACATTTTCTTGGGGTGGGGGCATTCGCATGCCCATTCTGGGCAGCCCCACCCTACGTCAAAAATAAATCCCTGGTGCCTAGTGGGCTTTTTGCCCCCCCCGGGAGCATATCAGGGGCTATTACCACCATCTGCCTCTTAGGGGGGGCAGAAAGACTTTAGCAGTTATTGGGGGAAAGGGTAGGGGTGTTTGCATACCCATCCTGGGCAGCCCCCACCCCTGGGATATAAAAAAATAATCTCCGGGGGGGCAGATTGGGTTCTACTGCCCCCATCTTCCCCCTAGGGAGGGGGCAGAAAGACTGGTTATGCCTTTTATCAATTGGGGGTCCACGGCCCTTGCCCAAGTAGCCGCTCCCACCTCCCTGGTGCCTAGTGGCTGGATCCCTGCTTGGGGATTGTCCTCCAGGGGCGATACGCAAGCAGGGATCCACTAGGGAAGGGTACCATTGGAAAGGGGTTTCTCCCCTTTCCAACGATACCTCACTAATGTGTTTCAGTGCTCAGGGGGCTGAGATAGCCCCACGAGCACCAAAACAGTGAAACATAAACTAAGTTTCAGTTTTATTTTCAATGTAATGAAAACAGCGCGCCATGCGCGCAATCGTCATTACATTGTAAATAAAAAAAAGGCTTGGGAGGGTGGGGAAGCTCTTCCCCACCCCCAAGGCCCAAAAAAAAGCAAATTCTTGTGCTGTTTGCAGCAGAGGGATTTAGTGCGCCTGTGCACATGATGGAATGGTTCCGTCATGAGCCCAGCAGCACTGGTGCTCATGACGGAACCATTCCGTCATGAGCACTGAAAGGGTTAAGGGACATTGAACCACAGAGAGAATGCAAGACTATACCCCGAGTACACGCACGATTGCTGTTCGCATTGTAGCCATCCTCTTTCCACACAGCAGCAATTGAATTCCGATTATCTATTTATCATTGGATCTTTTCATTATTTAGAGAGACTAGATGTATTTTTATCTTCTACTTTGCTACATGACTGACCTTCAGATAATTAATGATTAACACGACGTTGCTCTATTTATATAACAATATACATCACAACATGCCGGCGTTGCTACCCTCAGCCTACTTCAATAGCGCACTCTAAAACATTCATCTACATAAGATTAAATGGACTCCTGTAGTAGCTTCATAATTTACCCATGAATCTATGCGGTATTAAGACTGAACACAAACTACAGCTATGACTTTGATTCGTGAATGTTTTTTACAAAACTCTTCTTTCACAGAATTTCATATCATTCTCTGTACATTTCTCGTAGGACTTTGATTCTTTTTTCCCCACGTTGAGACGTCAATTAATTGATAACTATTGTAAGTGTGACACACTCCGCTATAGGTTATTCTCTTCATCTGATGATGAGATCCTTGACATGTGAAAACTAACTAAAGTCTATTCGATACAGGTTCCTATCAGCAAACTGTAAACATCTCCACTGAGATTTTGAGTTTCTTCTCGATTAGTAGTGAGTTGCTAATAATGTCACTAGACACTGGGACTAAGTGGTGTAGCCTATTTTATAATATAGATGTATACACACTATCTATCTATATACCATAACTCTTATCTTCTTTCAAATCCTGTATTTACAGCCTATACTCTTTCAATTTCTAAAAATTATTTTCTTCACTTTTTCTGAGTGTTGGTCTAATTGAAACTTTTTTATAAAAAAAAAAAATATATGCATTAAGATGTGATGTTTAATGTTGGTATTATTGTAGAAGGGTCAATAAGTTTAACAAGATCCATCTGTGTCCTGAGGATGGTCTCATTCATTTGATGCAATGAAGACCGAAACATTAAAGCCTAACCCATTCTTCTTTCTTCAGTCATTGTTAACTCATTTGTTTTGAGTTCTGAATCCTATGTTGAGGACAGACTCATTGTTTGATTTAATGAAGATGGGCAGTTATGCATTGATACCCAGGATACTTGTGTATGTTTGATATATATGATTTGACATGGAGCAGTGCACTGAACAAAACACATTTCAGTATTTACGTATTTTCTTTAGATAAATCCTTCATTGTGACATCCAAATAAGATCTTTAAAATCAGCCACCGCGTTTCGTTCTATAGAGGCAACATGCCTCGAGAACTTCTTCAGGGCTCTTGAGTCAGACCAAAGACACTTTTTAGTCTTAATCTGTAGTCTGTTTGAAGGGAAAAAAATAGTCCAGAATTGGTCTGTGCTTCAAACTCCCTATCCAATAATACTGACAGCCAATCACACCAGAGTCATGATTTGAGGGAGTTCTCCTAGCAAATACAAGGAGTCCAAAATAACTAAGCAAGCCGCCGTAATGCGCAGTCCTCACCAACCCCGATCGACATCGAAGTTGGTTACTTACTTCGATGTCGATCTTGGGTCGGTGAGGACCCCGTATTATGGCAACTTGCTTAGTTCTTTCCAAAGGTAATGCTGCTTGATCCATTAATGGACAACTGGAATAGATAAGACAAATGAAGAGTCCGTTTGCAGGTAAACCTTCAGAATTTAGAAGGTTCAAATGACAAGATTGTTAGTAAATAGCTTTGGTATAATACCCATTGCTTTAAAATGATCGATCTTTGAATGGAGGTCAGTGAAAGACAGTGTAGGCGCATCTCAATCTGACAAATATGGACATGTTTAGGTAGCTTGATAACAAGATGGACTGCTGTGTTTCATACTAGATGAATCTGAAGTAAAAGAGTGACCAGTTAGACAAAGGAAATTGTACTGCAGTGGTTAAATCTGGAAAACACCAGGTCATTATTAGCTGGGACATAAAAATGCTTTTTAAAAAAAATGGTGCAATGATCTTTGTCCTTTAAGTTGCTAAAAGTAAGGCTTGGCAACGTCGGCAATTTGGATTTTCATGGATAGATAGGAATCAATATATATATCTCAGGATTTGTGACAGTAGAATCTTGTTGGGTAGTACGGCCCATGATCGCATGCTATTGTAAAGAGACTGTGTTCACGATGTCGGTGGAGGCTCAATTTTGGATGGGTTCAATTTTAAACAGTTATTTGCCATCCTCCAATGGATTAAAGAAAGATGACCCGTTATTATTGAGTGATCGGAGTGTTGGGCGAGTGTATCACTTTGCAATCTATCACATTGTCAAAGGGAGTCTATAGATGTTTAACATAAGTGAGGACAAGATGGATAACCACAACTGAGGATATAAAGCAATGACTGGAAAGGATGTATGAACATTACCTGTTTGAGACCCTATTTGAGAAAGGCTATCCATTTGAGGACCATTCCTAAGATGTCCATGTCTATCATTCTTGATAAGGCGGTGTGGTGTACTCTATGGTATCGAAGACAGTTGACAGGTCTAGCAGAACAAGTTCCAAAATACATTTGCTGTCAGCCGCTCAAGGCAGGTCATCAAGGACAGACAGGACTGCAAGTTCTGAGCACCTACAAGCTGGAAGCATGCCTGAAAATGATCAAAAATGTATTTTGGTCAAGTGTCTGCATCTGATTAAGGACTACCATCACCCAGCTCAGAAACGGAAGCAATGAAATAGATCTAACATTATTACTGTACTCAGGTTCGAGTGTACGTTTTTAAAAATAAATATCTTAACAATAGTCTATTTTCAGGAGACTTGACCCAATCCTGAGTTGAGCTAAAGTATATGAAGTAGTAACAAAGTGAATGTGTATCAGAGTCCCAAGAGCTTTGATCTGTTTAGCCAGAAAGAAAAAGCCATGTTTTGTGCAAAATATCCAGGAGGGCTTCAATTGAAAATGGATTAATTTAGTTCAATGCTAGGAATCGATAGGATTTGTTTCTTTACTTTAAGATTGATATGAACCTTATTCTAACATATGGAAGATCGCCATTGGTCTGACTGCTTGCTCCTCAGACATTCATAATGTATGATGCCTAGACATCTTCTGGTAAAGCTGGTTTTGGTTTTGTATTTAACTATATTTTGGGGCTCATTGAACCATCCTTGAGTGCTCTATATTTTGAAAGACAGTCCTTCACAATAGCTGTCGATTTAAGAATTGTACCTCTATAGCTGGGACAAATCATGCTCTTGTCACCGCCATTATCTCTGTCCATGTAGAGGCCTGGAAAGCACAAAGCATTCCATGTGTCATTTTGGAGCAGTTTTGTATGCTTTTCTGAAGTGTGCACCCACTCTTCTTCATTGTCAGTGACGGTCCCTACTACCAGGCAGTCAGAATGCTTATTGGAGCCCTAACTCCATGCAGCAGGCTGCCATTGTTTGGAGCCTACTCTGCCGGTTAACGTAACGGCAATTTTACATGCATTGGTTCTCACACTTTCTGTCTATTCAGAGGTGAATTTCTATAGTTATGATCCCACCTGGAGATCTACCAGGTCTATCTTAGATCAATGTTAACCTATACTTGTGAGTTTCACTTTCACAAGCAATGCTCCCTTTAGCGAATACATACTTCCCTAATTCACCAGAGTGCACCTATATTTTCATTTGGACCCAAGTTTTACTAGAGGCTGTTATTTTTTGTTTCTTTACAATTAGGGATCATCAGGTAACACTTCCCATACACACAAGCACTTCACACACTGTAGACCACCTCCTTATACTAATTCTGCTGTAATAATATCCCCAAATTCATATAAGAATGTGGATGGTATGCAGTTCCTATGGGGGAAGGTAGCAGAAGAGCGAACGGAGTTCTAACAGGTCAAGAAAAGTGGAACCAAAAAGGATGGTTCCTTTTTTGGAATGGGAGCCCTCACACTCAAACAAGTGTCATGCTTCATCATAGGGCTTTTCCTCCTCGTCAAGCAGGTACTGCAAAGCTTGATGGGCACCCTCTCTTTGGCGGAGATCTTTTCTCCCAACAAATTGTATATGCAGTGCCTGTGTGGGGCTCTGAGTTTACATGTGTAACAGGTGAGTGTTGGTGTAGTGAGTGACTAAAAAGTATCAGGCAAATCTCAAGACTAAAGACTTTTTATTCAGTAAGTCCACCTGTCCTGATTTTAAAAATGTGTGCGCCGTGGGGTCTGGTGTGGACCAGAATGTCCTTGATATTGTGGATTTGTTTAAATGCAAACCTTGTGGGAGGTAGCCTAAGGTTGCCTGAACTCCACATGTTCCAATGTTTTCGTATGATCTTACGTATTCTGTTTGATTCATCAGTGTAGGTGACCCCAGACCCAAGTTGGCTCTTTACATAGTTTACAAAAATGAGGTGTACTGTGTAGAGAGTGCAGGTATCTGGTCCGAGTATACAGAGGGTTGCTTTAACAATTCCAAAGTGCTCTATTTGTGGTAGTGTTGTCGAGCAGCTTTAGGCTTATCAGAGGGGAGTGTTAGGCACTTGTTACACACACAGAGTCAATAAATGAGAAACACACTCAATAAGGAAATTTGAAACCAGTGTAGAAAAATAACCTAGACTTTTATATTGATTTTGACACCAAGATCTTCAAGATTAGGTAAGTACATTTTGAGTCAGCCATTTTCAGAAACAATTAAACTCCAGTGGTCAAATTAGAGGCATGAGCCTCGAACGTGGTAATCCTATCCTATTGGAGAAACATACACTGCATTGGGGTACTTGCAATCGAGTTACAGGGTGGTTCCTCTGGACTTAAGGTAAGTAGGTGTCAGGGTCCTTAGAAACACCAGCAGTTTTGGTTTGCCTGCCCTGGTGTGTCCAGGTGCAGAGGAGCTGCTTACAAGGGTAGCCACGAACGCTACCACCGAAATCAATGGAAAAAACCTGGAACAAGAAACAGGCTGCAAGTTGGGACTTGGGGACCAGGCCAACAAAACCCAAAGAGGGGCTCAGCTCGTGAAGGTGTCTGGAGCAAGGGTGCACCCCCAGTAGACTCGAACTTGGGCTGTGGCGCTAGGCTGTAGATGTGTGTTGTCCGGCGGGTTGCTTGCATTGGAGCCTCTCACTTTGTAGGTTGACCTGGAGATGGGAACAAAACAGAATAATAAGGCAATTCTCAATGATGGCCTCTCTAATGCTGATGGCTCACATTGGTAGGTCTGTGTTTGTGGTGTTAGTGTCCGGGCTGGACTGAACAAGCCTTGGTTGCTGTAAGGGCTCTAGTACCCCTGGTATTGATGCAGGGCAGCTCATGGGGGTCCTGGCATCTCCAAGCCTTGTGGGGGGATGGAGCTGACCTCCTGGAGCATGGTGACATCTTCCTAGGTGACTGCTGCATGGCTGGTGCCAAATGGATCTCAGGGCAGGAGGTGGTATCTCCCAGGTCTGGGGGAAGCGGGTTGCATATTAAAGGTGACAGGATGTTTGAAGCCCCTGGCCTTGATATGCTAAATCATTAGCCATCCTGCTGGAGAAGATGTGAGCATCTTCCTCCAGTGCAGGCATGGTTTCTGGTCTTAGAGAGCATGGGTTCGCACCTGCAGGGAGTCAGAAATGGGTCTGTGGTGGCAGGCTGGATGATATCAATCAGCCAGCAAACTAGACGCTGGTAGGTTTTTCAGGGGGTACCTCTAATGTTCCCTCTGGGTGCATTGCATAATACATCTTGCACTGGCAACAGTACAGATTTATTAAGACAGGTGTTTGATACCCAACACCATAGGTTTCAGAAAAGCCATCATGTAGCTGAGGAACTCGTAATGACCAGTGCCCAGTACATATACTTAAGATGGCTTCCATGTTCACTTGTATAGTCTAGCAATTGAACTAGGCAGAACAGGAGCATAGCTGCTCATGCAGATATGCCCTCACATGGAATATAGTGCACCCTGCTTACAGCTACAAGGATTGCTGTAGGATGACTTACATATATTACATACAGTGGCTTTTGCATGGCACACAGTGAGTGGCACACAGTGAGTGCACCATGTTGTGTTTTCAAACATGGTTTGCAGCATGTTACTCAGTCTCCAATGGAAGCCTGCATGCAATTTGCACGGTGGCATAATACATGCTTAGGTTTGCATAATACATGCTCCAGCCATTAGGCACCCTCTTTAGCACCCATTCCCTAGGTACAAAGTGTAACACTTCTTAGAGTCTTACAAGGGTGCTAAATTGTGTGGCAATTGTAACACAAATCGAATATTATACCTTGCTTAGGGACAGAGCTTTGGAACTGGGCCTGGTTAGCAGGCTTCAGTGCACTGTCAGAGTTGAAAACCAGCACCTGGTTGTTCTATTGGGGTGAAAAAGTGGTGGGGGCAGCTGCAACAAAATTGCAGTTTCTTACACCATTCGTGTTTGTGTATTTAAAAAAACACGTTATATCTCTCAAACAAATTTTATATAACAAGTTAACATGTTTTTAAATACAGCTTATTTCTTTAAGGAGAATGAACTGCATCATTTTTAAAAAATATATATATATAAATTATATGTGATCACAGACAATGTGGTCTGCTGACTTGAGCAGGCCACCATTTCTATGATGCCATCCAATTGAGGTAAGCAGGAATTTGCAACCTATGTTGTTAATATTCATATGGAAGGCTGCATAGCGATCCACTTTGAATGATATTTTTTTAGAACTAACCTATAAGTGTACAGGTTAGTTCACAGAATTCTACTGGTCAATTAGTGACCAGTATATTGTGACCAGTGGTTTGTATACCACCTAGATTCCCTGAGTTTTGGAGTGGACATTTTGCTCTCTGATGTTCGGCATTACAGATCTGTGAACAGGAGTTGATTAACGTTGGAGTTTTATCACATGTCTCTGGATCAGCATTCTGAGCTGTCTGAAGCCAGATATCACTTCCTGCTTGCATGGCGGATCTGTGTATATTTCAAATTAGTTTTCCATATCATGGGTTTAGCAGTCAGAGTCAATATCCTGAAGGAGCATCACAAGACACTCAGCAAAGACAGAAATATGAGCAAACAGAGCAAGATGTGACAGGGCAAAAAGATTCAGTTGGATAATTTTATGATGAGCTTTGAAATTTGGAGGTAAGGCAGAGAGAGTTAGCTTTACATCACACAGGGAGCTTACTATATTTTAATGATATTTGATGCTGCATGAAGCTGTCCAAACTTTTAGATACAACAGGACCCAACAGATGTATTCAGACCCTAACCAGAGTCCACTGATCCCACTGGGGCAGATATTGCATCAGTCCTGAGCAGGTAGACTAAAAGTTGAAGTGTTTGGATCATGCTTCAAAAGGTGTTAGTCCTAGATGTGTAACCTTGTTGTGTAATGTGATCTGTGACAATATTAAGGGATGAACCAAGAACTGCATTCCTCATTCAGCTGGTGAGTGCAGATAGGGAGAGCAGAATAAAGGGTTGTTTATGTATAATATAGTAGTATTTTGTACAAGCAGAAAGCTACCTCCAAATCAACTGAGCAACCAGCATGTGTCCAATGGTCTGCTTACTCTATAGTTTAGTGTCATTAGGGATTGTCAAGTGTTCCACAAAGCTGGAGACAGGTAGAGGAAGTGCAGAGGATTTCCCTGTTGAGAGGAATGCAGGAGTGCATTCAGAGTTTTTCCAGGCAGCCCTACTGCTGCCAGGTGGAGCAGGCATACCAGTAATCAACATGGTGGTACACGATGAAGCCCACATTTTTCCAATGAGAATTTTATTGAATGTATTGAATTTTGCAATGTACCTGCAGAAGTATCAGCATATGATATTTCGGGCCCTCCCAGTGATCAGGCATAGGATAAAATGTCTAGTTAATTGCATGGACGCATACAAATACATTTGTAACCTTTCGGTATCATTTTCAAGGGGGAACTTTATCAGATTTGGTCTCCATCTTCTCCAAGTACATATTTCATAATTCATAATGAACACTATTCTTATCTTCTATATGCACCCTAGATAACACATCATTTGCAGCTTATTTCAATTTCCTTAGATTTCACAACCAGTCACAAAATTGTGATGCAAGTAGGGCCATCCATGAAGTGACTATTTGGTTCTTCACCAATACTAGCGAAGTCCAAAAAACCACATACATATTTAGTCTTTTAGTGTGCATGTAGATAGACCCAGTAAGTCATGTGCTGCTTCCTTGGGAATCAGCCTACCACTTAACTCAGCCACATACATCAGTACCTCAAGCCATGTGATGGAGGGAATTGAATTAGATACATTCTGCCTAGTATTTTTCGGACACCGCCCTAACACTACCCAATCTTTTGTTTTCTGAAAGTTCAAGATTTAGTTGGGTTCCCCACCATATTTTAAGACGTTTCATTTAGATTTCTCACAACAACAATAATGCAATGTAAAAAGCTGTAATCGCTTTCCATGCTACCCACAATGTTGAAAAGAAATTAGGTTCTTTGTGTACAGCTTCCCATATTCAGGACAACTGGCATGTGAGTGCATTACAGAGTAGAAAACAGCTGGAAACCATATTTTATGTCTCTCACAAGTCCTTGAAAGAAGCTATCATCATATTATCAAAGAGTCCCCCCAAGCATGGATACATTCCTCTATTCAAGGATGGACATTATGGTCTATATTTAACCTAGACCAGTCAGACAATTATATATATTCACCCGCAGATATTTAATAGTATCAAATCACCACTAAGTGGGATTCAATGTCTGAAAGCTAAATCAGAGGAAACAGGCATGAATTATCCCAGTTCATTCTCAATCTAGAGATCTGTCCAAACTAATTTAGACAATTTATTAGTAACTACAAATTAATGGTTTTGTTGCAGAGCTAAACTAATGGATCATCCTCATATAGAACTATGGTATGCCACCTATTGGTCATGTTGTATCCCCTTCAATCAATCAATCAATCAATCAAGCATTTGTATAGCGCGCTACTCACCCGGAGGGTCTCAAGGCGCTTGGGGGAAGGGGGTCCGCCACTGCTCGAACAGCCAGGTCTTGAGTTGCTTCCTGAAGGAGAGGTGGTCTTGGGTCAGGCGGAAGTGGATGGGGAGGGAGTTCCACGTCTTGGCAGCCAGGTAGGAGAAGGATCTTCCTCCTGTTGTGGCTCTTCGGATGCGGGGGACGGCGGCGAGGGCGTGGCTGGTTGATCGAAGCTGGCGGGTGGGAGTGTAGAAGGTCAAGCGGTCGTTGAGGTATCTTGGGCCTTGGTTGTGGAGAGCTTTGTGTGCGTGGGTGAGGAGTTGGAACGTGATTCTCTTGCTGACGGGGAGCCAGTGCAGGTTTCTCAGGTGTACGGAGATGTGGCTGTGTCGGGGAATGTCCAGGATGAGGCGTGCTGAGGCGTTCTGGATGCGCTGGAGTCGTTTCTGGAGTTTGGCTGTGGTTCCAGCGTAGAGGGAATTGCCGTAGTCCAGTCGGCTGGTGACGAGGGCCTGGGTGACCGTCTTCCTGGTTTCGGTGGGGATCCACTGGAAGATCTTACGTAGCATGCATAGGATGTTGAAGCATGATGTGGTGGCGGCGTTGACTTGTCTAATCATGGAGAGGGAGGAGTCCAGGACGAAGCCCAGTTTGCGTGCGTGGTCTGTTGGTTTGGGTGCGCTGCCAAGGACAGGGGGCCACCAGGAGTCGTCCCAGGCGGAGGGTGATGATCCCAGGATGAGGACTTCCGTCTTATCTGAGTTCAGTTTCAGGCGGCTGTTCGTCATCCACTCGGCTACGTCTTTCATAACTTCGTGTAGGTTGGTTCTGGCGGTGGCGGGGTCGTTGGTGAGGGAGAGGATCAGCTGGGTGTCGTCGGCGTAGGAGATGATGTTGAGGTTGTGTTGGCGTACGATGGCTGCGAGGGGGCTCATGTAGACGTTGAAGAGGGTGGGGCTGAGTGATGATCCTTGTGGTACGCCGCAGATGACTTCGGTGGCCTCGGATCTGAACGGGGGTAGGCGGACTCTCTGTGTTCTCCCGGCGAGGAAGGAGATGATCCATTCCAGTGCCTTCTCCTGGATACCGATGTTGTTGAGGCGCTGCACTAGGGTGCGGTGGCAGACCGTGTCGAACGCCGCGGAGTGGTCCAGGAGGATGAGGGCCGTTGTCGAGCAAAGCTCGGATGTCATCGGTGGCTGCGATGAGGGCGGTCTCGGTGCTGTGGTTGGCCCGGAAGCCGGACTGCGAGTGGTCGAGGGATCCGTTCGTCTCGAGGAAGGCGGCCAGTTGTCTGTTGACGGTTTTCTCGATGACTTTGGCCGGAAAAGGAAGGAGCGAGATGGGGTGGTAGTTTTTGAGGTCGGTGGGGTCCGCTGATGGTTTCTTCAGTAGGGCGCTGAGTTCGGCGTGCTTCCAGCTCTCTGGGAAGGTGGCGGTGTCGAAGGAGGCGTTGATGATGTCCCACAGGTGGGGTGCGATGACGGAGTCGGCCTTGTTGAAGACGTAGTGAGGGCAGGGGTCGGTTGGAGATCCTGAGTGGATGGAGTTCATCGTGCGGATGGTGTCTTCGGTGTTGACTGGGGTCCAGGCGTGGAGGGTGGTGGTGGGGGGCGTTGTTCCGGTCGTAGGGTGCGTTGGCAGTGTGCTGGAACTGTTGAGTATGTCTGCGATCTTGCTGTGGAAGAACGAGGCGAGCGAGTTGCAGAGATCTTGCGAGGGCGTGATGTCATTGTTTCCGGCGCTGGGGTTCGAGAGCTCTTTGACGATGTTGAAGAGTTCCTTGCTGTTGCGGGCGTTGTTGTCCAGTCGTTCCTTGAATGCGGATTTCTTGGTGGCGTGGATCAGCTGGTGATGTCTTCGAGTGGTGAGCTTGAGGGTGGTCATGTTGTCTGTAGTTGGGTCTCTGCGCCAGGCTTTCTCGAGGGCCCGGCAGTTCTTCTTGGAGCTCTTGAGTTCGTCGGTAAACCAAGATGCTTTCTTGGTGCCGGGTCTGGCGGGGGGGGATCTTCAGTGGAGCGAGGTCATCTGCGCAGTTGCGGATCCATTTCGTGAGGTTGTTGGCGGCTTGGTTGGGGTTCGCTGATCTGGTGGGGGGGTTCTGGCTCAGGGATGTGGTGAGCTGGTCGGCAGTAATCTTGTTCCAGCTTCTGCGGGGGACCAGTTGTGGGTGGTGGTGAGTCGTGGTCCTTCTGAAGCAGAAGTGGACGCAGCTGTGGTCTGTCCAGTGGAGTCCGGTGGCGTGGCTGAAGGTGATGTCCTTGCTGGAGGAGAAGACGGGGTCGAGCGTGTGGCCGGCGTAGTGGGTGGGGGTGGTCACCAGTTGCTTGAGTCCGAGGTTGGCGAGGTTGTCCAGCAGGGTGGTGGTGTTGCAGTCGTTGTTGTTCTCCAGGTGGAAGTTGAGGTCCCCGAGGAGGATGTAGTCAGCGGAGGGGAGGGCGTGCGGGCTGATGAAGTCGGCGATGTCTTCGCTGAATTGTGTGCGAGGTCCCGGGGGTCTGTAGATGAGGGTGCCTCTGAGGGTGGTCTTGGGGTCGGTGTGGATCTGGAAGTGCAGGTGTTCGGCGGCTGTGAGGGTGTTTTCGGAGTTGGTCGTGATGCGGATGGTGTTCTTGTGGACGATGGCGATGCCTCCTCCATTATGGTTGGCGCGGTCCCTCCGGGTGATCTTGTATCCGTCCGGGATGGTGATGGCGATGTCGGGTGCTGAGGAGGCGTTCATCCAGGTTTCCGTGAGGAAGGCGACGTCTGGAGATGTGGCGTCGAGCAGGTTCCAGAGTTCCACTGCGTGCCTGTGGACAGAGCGGGTGTTGAGCAGGATGCACTTCAGGTGCTTCAGGTGGTTGCTGTTGGTGCTTGGCTTGGCGGGTGCGGTACGGGTCCGGATGCAGGAGAACTTGCAGGATTGGCAGGTGAAGGGTCCGTGGGTGCGTCTTGGGGTGGCTCTGCAGCTCCGGCCGGTGTTGAGTGCGATGAGAGTGGCGGTGTTGTAGGTCTTGCGGGTGGGCTGGCTTCTGCGGGGGCCAGGGGGTCTGGCGCTGGGCGCGGGCCAGGCACGGACGGGCGCAGATGGGCTTGCCTTAGGCGCGCCCGCTGCGCGCGTCCGCTGCGCGGCCTCCATATGAGTGGGAGAGGGAGGGAGGAGCAGCTGGGAGGTGGGAGCGGGGCAGCCAATAGGGTGCGAGGGGGGCGGAGCTACGGGACGCGGCGGCCAATAGGGTGCGAGGGGGGCGGAGCTACGGGACACGGCGGCGGGAAACAGGCGGCGAGGGGGAGACGCGGGGAATGACAGAAGAAAAAAGGGACACAATCTGGGCACCAAAGGAGAGGGGAACAATCAAGGCAGCAAAATAAACAGGCACAGTGGGGGAGAATCACTCACTCGTGGGTACAGAAGAGAAGGAGTGCACAGTCACTCTTAACGCAGGCAGACACAATGCAGCAGCAGTCAGTGGTCACACAGGGGGCTGCGTGGCGGTGAGGGGAGCGACCTGCCTGGTAAACAGGGTCAGAGATCGCTCTCTCTACCGCTGTGCGGCCTCCATATGAGTGGGAGAGGGAGGGAGGAGCAGCTGGGAGGTGGGAGCGGGGCGGCCAATAGGGTGCAAGGTGGGCGGAGCTACGGGACGCGGCGGCCAATAGGGTGCGAGGGGGGCGGAGCTACGGGACGCGGCAGCGGGAACCGGGCGGCGAGGGGGAGACGCGGGGAATGACAAAAGAAAAAAGGGACACAATCTGGGCACCAAAAGAGAGGGGAACAATCAAGACAGCAAAATACACAGGTACAGTGGGGGAGAATCACTCACTCGTGGGTACAGAAGAGAAGGAGGGCACAGTCACTCTTAACGCAGGCAGACACAATGCAGCAGCGGTCAGTGGTCACACAGGGGGCTGCGTGGCGGTGAGGGGAGCGACCTGCCTGGTAAACAGGGTCAGAGGTCGCTCTCTCTACCGCTGCGCGGCCTCCATATGAGTGGGAGAGGGAGGGAGGAGCAGCTGGGAGGTGGGAGCGGGGTGGCCAATAGGGTGCGAGGGGGCGGAGCTACGGGACGCGGCGGCCAATAGGGTGCGAGGGGGTGGAGCTACGGGACGCGGCGGCGGGAAACGGGCGGCGAGGGGGAGACGCGGGGAATGACAGAAGAAAAAAGGGACACAATCTGGGCACCAAAGGAGAGGGGAACAATCAAGGCAGCAAAATACACAGGTACAGTGGGGGAGAATCACTCACTCGTGGGTACAGAAGAGAAGGAGGGCACAGTCACTCTTAACGCAGGGAGACACAATGCAGCAGCGGTCAGTGGTCACACAGGGGGCTGCGTGGTGGTGAGGGGAGCAACCTGCCAGGTAAACAGGGTCAGAGGTTGCTCAGGGCCCTTAATGTGCACCCAGCAGGCCAATGGCTCCATAGCCAGTGAGAAAATACATAATGACAGTGGGCAACACTGTTTAGTATCCCTCTTTCATGGTCACTACCCATCCTACGAAGCACTTCTAATAGATAAGACCCCTGGGGCATCAAAGACCATCCTAATGTCCATAGAGGCCAGCAAGCACCCTGTTTCCACCTGCCTACCCATTCTAAGACTAGATTAAGGAATGTGTTACTGCTCAGAATAAAGCTTTTCTGATTGGCCTACACTAATGATTGTGCAACTGGCATCAAATGGTTAGACAAAATCTCCCTCAACTCTTTCAAGTCAATAATAACTAAGAAGAAAGGGTGATAGGAGCCTACATACACAGGATTACTCCCTGCTTTCGGATGGACTACCAACAAGACCTCTCTCATACATTCCAGAAGGTACCCTGTCGTTCTAGCCACCTTGTAAATCGATAACAATTAGGGCTCCATGGGTGTGCCAAATGCATTGTAAAATTCAGCAGGTAGACCATTCACACCCAGAGTTTAACCTCTTGCAGTTTGTTTCAGTGACTGTTGTAAATCTTCTACTAAGTGGTTCCTTTAATTCAAACCTCTCTGACACATTCCTTCTGGGTAACCAAATGAATGCTCATCTCTCAGAAGCCAAGCATGGAACCTGCCAGCTTTTTTCACACTCTGCCACCTGGTGGGCTACTTATTCACTATAATCAGTTTGTTCCAACTTATCCAGGTCCCATATACCAACCTTCATCTCCCCTATCTCACTCAATATTTACATTGCCTCAGGGTCTCATTTACAAGAAATGATGTATCGCTGCACTGTGTCAGCAATGTGTCAACATAGCATGTGTATTTGTAAAGTGCACGTTCTTCCGTAGGTATCCTAGTGCTGAATAACAGATGTTTATTGTTACCCAACTCTATGGTACTCATTTTATCGACCTTAGATGGATGAAAGGCTGAGTAGACCCACCCAGATTTGAACCTGTGACCATGAAGTTTAACACAGGCCCCTGCAGTGGACACATTTGTCCACTGAGCCATCCGACCCGGTTAGTCATTTACGAAATGCTACGTCATTTTAAATGCCATGGATGCACCATTATGGCATGTCGCACCACGGTGTAAGCTGCAGGCTACATGAAAACAAAGATGATGCTAGGACAGGCGTTATGACACTGCAAAAAATGAAGTATTCTAAGGCTGATTTGCATCACGTACAGTAACCCAAACCACTTTAGCGTCACTTTTCACTGCATGCAACACAAATAAAATTATAAAAAATGACACAAAAAAATACAACACTCCACAGAAGGCAGCCATGGAGTGGGCAGAAGAGACAAGCAGCCAGGAAAACAACCCCAACAACCCTAGCACCAGCCAGGATGCCCAGACAGACTCCCAGGGGAAGAGGAAGTGCAACTGCAGTGAGGAGGAGAATGAGATCCTGATCCCTGAGGTGACAGACCACCAACATCAGCTGTTTTTGACCTCAAAATTGCCATTAGGAAAGAGAGAGGCCATTTGTCAATTCGTATTGGCCAAGGTCAACAGCGTGGGACAACTGACTTGAAGAATTGTTGACATAACATAAAGTGCAGGACGAAGGAGAAACTGGCCAACAACCTGAAGGCAGCAATGCAGATCAGAATAGGAAGTCCACAGCAACAGGAAGAGCTGGGCGTCTTCGAGGAGCAGGTGGCAGCAGTCATCCCAGAGGAGTTGGTGGCGGGACTTCCAGGAGAAGACAGTGCAGCCCATGAGGAACAACAAGGCATCCAGGGTAAGCCATAACAAGAGGCAATGTAGGCAAAAAGGTCATGTCATGTAGTGCAGCTAGGTAAGTACTCGCACTCCACTGTGCTGTGTGGAGGGCAAAGGGCAGGTATGTGGGTCATAAACCGTTGAACATCGCATAAATGTAAGTCAAACTGCCCAGTTACATGCTGCCCATCTCACTCCAGCTTGCCATGTTTCTCCCTCCCATGTGCGAAGCGCTGCACCAGCCCACTGTCACCTCGCCTTGAGGCCACTCAAAGCCACCCTGCATGGCACTGAATGGCCTCAAAGGGAATTGATTAAGGCAAAGCAGTGCAAAGCGCTGTCTTGCTTTACTCTATGTCCATGTGGCTTAGCCTGGCCATGGCTGGAAGGAAGTATGAGGAGGAGGAAGACAGCACCATTATATTTTCCAACCAAGATAAAGCTCATGTCTGATTGTCGGACCAGTTGGCCGCTACTTTTCTTTTCAAAAACTCAGATCCACCAATAGTTCTAGCCACTGAGTCCAGTCCTTTGGGTTGTCCTCTTCTTGAGAGGCTTTTCAAAAATTGCCACCAACAAAATGCCCAACCGGATATTTTATTATTTTTAATAGGACTTACTGTCTACTCTACTCTAGTACCTGAATTGTAGTGATATGTGTGGTGTATTTGCAATCTTGCTAGTGAAAACAATAAATAGGAGGGGTGTATATGGCATCTAAAAAATGTGAAATATTTTTTTTAGGCATACCGACCACCAGTGCCGGGGCCAGAGGCAAAGGCGACGCCAGTCAGGGGGGAGCTGATGCGGCAGCTGCAGGTGGTGAGCCAGCTGCAGTGGCAGGCGGTGGTAAGTCATATTCCTTACTTATTGACAATACAATCGCTGCAAGGGTGTATACTGTACTGCTGAGACTACGTTTTTGTGAACAGTTGAAAAAGACACCCTTCACTTAGTTTTAGCAATAGCGGGAGTTGAGTAAATAATGGGCTCTTCTATCTTCAACTCAGCACAGAAAGTTTTATGAAGAAGAGTCAGACGACCTTGATGGGTTGATGGAAAAGGGAAAGAAGGATGGAAGGAGGAAGTACGGGTGACATGTAGTATATTACTGGCAGAGAAGGATGCTTGGGTGAAGGAAGGGGGCCCGGGATGCATATAGGTGGCTGAGAGGATGCATGGGTTGTTGAAGGATGGGTGAAAGGTAAAAGAAAGGATGCCTGCCTGGGTGGGTGAAACTGTATGGGTGAAAGGAATCCTCCAGGGGTTTGATGGGTCAAACTCAAAGGCAAGCAAGGACGCATGGGTGGTGGTTAAATGACAAATATATGTTGTTGGTGAAAGGTTTGTTGAGAGATTGAGAATGATAGCCATGTTTGGATGGATGGATGCCTGGATGGTATTCAATCATCATAGGTGGAGACTGGATGAAGAGAATGTAAAAGAAAACTAAACCGTGCTGGAGTAGCAAAGTCAAGGGTGAACAATGAAAATAATGCTAGAAGAGCAATGCAATGATAAATGGAAAAATCCCTGGGAAGAAGAATAAACAAGGGCTGTTATTGTTTCGAGGATTTTGATTCAAAGGTTTGATGTTGAATTTCAGAATACTCCCTTGCCTCACAGTAGTTTGCAAGCACAAAATATATAGATGTGTATGTACCCACCCATCATCAATCGCCTCCCTCTGAGCCCGAGGCCCACTTTTTCTCCCTACCCATGTCATTTCGACCATGTCAGCCCTGGGTGGCCTATCGGCTGCATAGTTACAACAATCAAACAATAGTAGTAACTCACGTCATCATGTGACGGTGTGCAGTATATCATCATTCATATTAGTAATCATATCATCTGCCTTGTTTTAGTAGTCAGGGTGAAAGTGAAATTGATTTAATAGAGTATGGCCATAATAGAAAAATAGATACTTGTGTAGAACAGTTTCCCCACCTGCAGATAGTAGTAAAGTAACGTGAGTCTGCGACACAAGTAGGTCTGTCTAGGGCGCAAGCTGACTGAGCTGGCATGCCTACAACATTAATTTAGCTAAAAAAGAGAGAGAAGAAGAAGATTATATGTCTACTCCATAGTGCCTAATGCCTGAAACTCTAATCACATCCAAATCTTAGGGGCCAAGGAAGTGAGGATACCACAGATGTGATGTACTGCTGTTGCTACTGTGTCACTATAATTTTATATGTATAATTTTGTGTTACTGTTTTGCGAAAAGTATTGGTTACAATTGTCTTTTTTCTTTCTTGATATAGCTACTCCTTCCCAACCCAACAGGCACGAGTTAGCAGCCAGGACCCGGCTATGGAAGCTAGAGGCTATCAGGGATGAATATTGGCCGCTGGTGGCTCTGAAGGAGGAGGAGGAGGCAAGAGCTGCAGCAACCAATACTCCGGGCCCCAGCCAGGAACCCCTGTGGTCTGGCAGCCACCCACTGCAATACAAACACTGTGGCCCACCCCTGTTGTTCCTGGAAAAGATTTCATCGTCTCATGCTCCACCGGATGGTGCACCTAGAGGCCAGGATGGAGGAGCGCATCCACGTCCTAGAGTGCAAGATCCGGCAAACCCACTGCTAAACCTCAGTCTTGAACCTTGCCCCTTTTTTACTCTTTTTTTTGGTGGTTGGGACTTGTTGGTTAGAGGGTGGGAATGTGGGAGTTGGGGAAAACTTGGGTGTTCTGTTCTTTTTTTTCTGGACATTTGCTTGTATGGACAATTGTTTTGGGACTTGCTTTACTGGACATTGGTTGGGGTTGCCTTCCACAAAAGAAAAAGGGAGGAGGTCCTGCGCTAACATTTTAGCCAGCTTCGCATTGTACAAAAGTGCCGTTGGGTGCATGCGTTCATACTGCCCCTCTGACCTAAACATGCTGAGAATGGTAGCCTGGATTTTTTTCTTTTCTGGTGCCACTGAAGCAGGTGACTTCTTGAGACCAGATATTGTTAGGCTCAGTGCGCGTTGTTTTATTTGCTGTACTCTTGCCTTGGACCCCTTGGTGTCTCAGTCTGACTCTTCTGCCATTGTGATGTCGCTGATGACGATGTGGGAGGAACCACTGCAATGCTAGGGACAGTGCCGCTTTGTGTAACGGAGAAAATGTCTCCCTCTTGTTCAACTTCCACCGTGATCGGATCTTCTTCATCTCCTCCACCAAAAACACTTGCAGTTTTTTGGCCACTAAGATGCGCCTCTCACTAGATCAATATAGGAAAGTAGGATCTGCTTCTAATGGTTACCCCCATGTTTTGCTGATTGCACCCACTGTTTTTGACTAGTCTAGCTGGGATCCTGCTAATCAGGACCCCACCTATCTGCTTTCTCCTCTAAAACATTCACTAGGTGCAATCCAGATTGGATACTGGGGTACCCTTATCAGTCCCTAGTATATGGTACCCATGTACCCAGGGCATAGGTATCCCAGAGGCCTCCCATGGGCTAAAGCATGTATTATGCCACCCGTGAGAAGCCATACAAAATGGATCTACGGGACTGCCATTGCAGCCTGAGTAAGCTGGTCCTTGCACCACTTACAAAAGTTATAGGTTTTCTATATCTATAGGTCACTACAGTTAAAACCTATCAGTCCCCCCTATAGCAGGCCTTAACAATCCTGAAGGTCTTATCAATCCTGAAGGCAGGGTGCTGGGTTTTATGTGAGAGGGTGCCCCTGATTGAGCAGAAGCCCTCTGCAGCCTTCGGAGACCACTCTCCCGGGCTGTCTGTGACTCAGCCAGACATATAGGTAGAGGTGCATTCTAACCACGCGGTAAATGCTATCTCAAAAAAGGCTGCAACAAAATATGTCGTGTTTGGTATCAAACACCTTGGAATCATACCTCCACACCAGTAACTGGTGTGGGAGGTATGATTCTCCCCTTCAGAAGTAAGCTTCGTTGGGTCCCTGGTTCTACTGGTACCAGCCTTCTCGACCCGGACAGCACAAATTGTTTGCTGCCATCCAGAGACACATTTCTGCCCTCCTGCTGCTGAGCTAAGCTCGAACATGGGAAGGCAGAATAATAGGCATCCTGTCACAGGGAGGTGTGATCATCTTCCAGACAGGATTTAGTGTACTGGGGTTGGGTGGGTGCACTGTCTCAGTGCCAGAAAGTCTGCATGAGGGGCACATTTGGTGTCCCTGTGCATAAACCAGCTCAAACCAGTTCTGGGAGCCATGGGTTTCTGCTCTGGTGCGAAACTGGACGAAAGACATGGGAGTATCCTCCCCACTGTCCAGACCCTCCCCTAGGAGGGTCGCCTGAATCTGTCCAACCCTCTCCCGTGGGTATAAAAAGGGATACCTGGCTACAGGACATTATATTTTACGTGGACAAGATTCTGAATCAGAAACCACTGATCTTCGACCGTCTGGACACGCTGGAGTTCACTGGACCTCGACTGGGCCCTACTACATCTCCCTTTTTGTCCAAAGCCTCATCTGTGCTCCATACAGGCTCCATGCAGGACCCTTTGGAAATCCAAGACAACTGAAGAATCTCCCTTGGGGTGAAGGAGTCACTCCCCTGCATTCGCAGGTATTATGACGCATCTGACCGGTCTGCTGATCCTGAGCTCCTGTGGACTTTGAAGGCTCCAGCAACAAAGGAGGTGGGCTCTAAAGGTCTCCAAGGTCAAGCTGCCCTCTCACCAAGTTTGAGGCCAGTATGCTTCGAGGGGCCGATTACCCTGTCCTCTGTGCACCGCCTTCACTTGCAGCTGCACATGCTTGTTGTCATGCAACAATTCCATGCATTGGGCTATCTGTAGCCTTGACTCCAGAGCACATTTTCTACAAAGGACTCCAGCCTCCTCACATTCTGTGCCCTGCTAGATCTTGTTCTGTGAAATTGCCTGAGGTCCCCCCGTGACTCCTGTGCCTCAGGCCTGTGGATCCTCTTGAGGGTCAACACTGCTTTTCTTGGGCTCCCCTGGTTGCTCCAGGCCTGCCCTAACTGCCCTTGCTGTGGAGAGTCTCCTGGTCCTTGCTGAGCCAGACCAAAACCAATCTTGACCATCTTCATGGGTTGCCTCTGCCAAGGCTTGTTGGTGCGCCCGCAGGACACCGACCCCTCAGCACTCGACATCCTTTGTGGGACAGCTTGCATCTGGCTCCTGGTCATCCTAGACATCTCCTGGTCCCTGCAGCTGAAGATTCAAGAACCCTTTCATCGCACCTGAAGCACCCGACCTCGGTGCGCATTCATCCCCTGAGCCCCTGGTCACTCCTGAGTGACCCAGACTCTGTCCTCTTCTGCTTTCAGGTTCTTTCCATCAAGAATCCACATTTGGATTCCACCGAACATTCTTCTTCCTTACAGCAGTGGCATTTCTTTGAGGTCCTCCACAGAGAACGAAGACGGATTCCGACGCCACTTCAGACCTATGCACCCGGCTCCCCTGGGATAGGTAACTCTGGTACTACGGTATCCACAGGTGTGGTGGCTCTCCAACCTTCTAAGTTCCAAGGGGTTTCCTCGTAATCCACTGGGAAGGGTCCTTAATCTTTAAATGTTCAACCGCAACTCTCCCATAGAGTTCTATGGAGCACACGGTCGTGTTCTCACTCTGCACCCGTCTTCCGTGGGGTTCCTACATACTCACCTAGGGTGGTTCCTTGAAGTCCCAGGAATTCTACACCTGCTAGACATTGTCTTGACTCGAGTCGTGGTTCTTATACCACTATTTTAGCATATGGTTTGATCTTCCCCTGGAGCCAACTGTGAATTGTGCTACTTAGATTATTTTCTTTGCTACAGTATTGCTTGATTTGTGTTGTATCCTCATGTAAAGGAGAGAGTGTTATATTAATAAATAAATAAATGTATAACTACTGTGTGGTTTCCGTTTCATTTAACCAATACTATAAGGTTGCATTCTGGTAAAACAAGCTGCTTAACATTCCTTCAAGATTTAGCCTGAAGGCTGCTCCCCATAGCTACCACTAGGATAGCTTTCTATAAAGGTTATCTTTAACCTAATCACCATAAGGGTTGTTTGGACTGGTGCAAGGTGCCCACTTTAATTAGTGCACAGCATATGCCAGGCCAACTTCTCACAATCAAGTGGTGTTTTCTCATATGGGCTGTTTGGCCTCCGGTTCCATAGTTTGTACCAAGCTTACCCCGACTAACACCTACCTCACAAATGGAGCATATAACAATGTTCACCTCCTTCCGGCTAACCAAAAAGAAATCCCAAACTGGGGAGGTCAACTTTCTGATGCTGCTGCTGCCACTTGCAATGTCGGATGAACTGGTGGGTGTGCGTGACGTTTGACTCTCTGCAGTACCTATTTCTACTGAGGTGGTTGTTGTGGTGGATGTAGGTCGCTGCCGGGACATTGTAAATTTGGCACCTGGAGGTTGTTGGTGGTATCTGTGTTGGTGGAATCCGTGCCACATCCCTCACAGTCCTTTGGGATGGGGTAATGTCAGTCTCCAGTGGCTTTGGGCTAATGTCCACGATGACTGGCTCATCATCATCCTCCTCTTCTACATCTACCTCCATATCTCTAATGCTTTCTGGAACCTTCCTTTGCCCTAGCTGTGTCTCGTCATGTGTCTCACTCTCAGACTGAGGTGGGATCCAAGTGGCGTTGCGATCATCAGAAGGGGGGCTTGCAGAAGAAGTTGATGGACTAACCATCCTTTTCATTGCTGGAGATCTGGAAGACAAGGTATCTTCTAAAAGAGTGGCTTGCTCTTCTTCTTGATCAGCAGAAAGCCCCAACTTCGGGAGGAATAACTACTATTGGGGTTGCTGCTGGTGTTGCCCACTTATCTGAGTTTCCTGCACTTATTGGGTACTACTTTACGATAACGATAAGTCAATTTCAACATCACTGCTCATCGGCATTGTCGTGATTAGACTGGTTGCCTCTGCAACAGACATGGGCTTGGGCCTAGGTTGGTGGGGTGGGTCCACTGATGCAGGGGTGCTGCTCCCAGCTTGCTCCCCAGTCACCGCTGCTGCAGGGGCAATTTTTGGTTTCCCAAAAAAGGTCTTGTGCGATATACCGGTGGTGGGAAGTGGCAGTGCCTTCTTCTTCTCACTGGCAACTTTCTTGGTACTGGACCTGTTTCCTTTCTTTGAGGCCATCTTGAAGATGTCAGCACACAGTGGCACACGCTGAAAAGATGTCTGTGGTCACACATCACGTGATACTGTGCGCAGGCCTTCTGTCATGCAGTACAATGGGCGATGTTGTCTCCTCCTCCTTTGTGCACCTAAACGCAAAGAAGCAAAACGAACATCAGTGAAACATGGCATTGTTGTGGTTTGATTACTAGTAGAAACAAATATAATATAATTTAGTGTGTGGTCACACTTGTTAGTGTTATTAAAATTATTATTACCTCCGTTATTAAAACAATTAACTACAGTGTAGCCATTTGTGAGACTTTAATAACAACAAGGGCTTTCATGGTGTACTGTACAGTACACTGAGGAAGGAAAGGAAAGAAGAAGAAGAACAACAGCAAAAATACAAATGTGATGGTTTGGCATTGTGCATCATGTGGGGTGACGCATTCAGGGAGTTGCAACTGGAAAATGACAATGGATTGAAGCAATAAGCCAAGGAGAACAAAGAGAAGACAGACATGCAGGCCTATGGCAAAAGCACACTAACTGCCTCCACAAAATGGCTGCCAGCCACATGATCACAACAACAACAAGCATGAGACCTAGAAAACAATGAACTCAAGCAGGCCTAAATGGACACAGACTTCACAAAATGGCCCCTGGTCACATGGGGAGGCTCAGCCAAGGAAAATGCTGGCCCACTATTATATTACTATTAATCTACAGCAGTGGTTCCCAAACTTTTGACTCCTGAGGACCCCCACTGACTCACTAATGGAAGCCGGGTACCCCCAGCAATCTGTATGATTTAAATTTCAAACATTAAAAGAGCAATTGGAAAAAACAAACACACATCTGCACACAAACCAAATACTCGAACTACTAAGGATTTTAGTATTTTATATTGAAAGAGTTCTGCCAGGGCCTGAGTGGAAACCCAAAGCAGCCCTGGCAAATGTTTTCAGACCAGTCCCCATACTGTGCACACCAAGTGCAGTGAGTGAGTGAGCCCAACCACTACAAAGGGGGCTTTGGGAGGCTCTCCCCCCCAAGAAAATTTAGGATACAATGGTACATTTAACAACACATTTATCATTATATATTGAATTGCATTAGCTTTTAAAGAATAGTAAATGATGACCGTGCACCAGGATACAACAATCTTTGTTGGGGTTCTTCAATAATTCCCTTATTATCACCCTTCAACAGTGCCTCTCATTTCTCCATAGCACATCTGTCACATGTATTTCATTTGTTTTATAGCACCTCTCATACCATTGAAGGATGTCAGAGCACTTTACATTACACACATATAGAGACAATGAATCATACTTGTAAATCAGTGTAGAGAAAATGTTACATAAGGCAAAGGGGACTACAAGGCATAGGATTCACATGTCAATCATACTGGTAGGCATTTTTACAGAGTGCTTGGTCTGGAAAAGCACAAACTTAGGATTCAGAACATAACGCAGTGGTTAGCATTGACTTTAACAATAAAAATGTATTTCCACCCAAATAAACCCCTTTAGCAGCATCAGGCAAATTAAAGACTGGGAAAAAACAAATTACTAGCTTGCACCATGCGGTGTGTCAGCAGCTCTTTGATGACAGTTTATAGGCCACTGTGCTGGATTATGAATGTCTCTTATGAGCTGCAGAGTAACAAAAGAATCTCTGTGACAAAAGCAGTAACCCACTGACCTATGCACATAAAATACTGTTTTTTAAAATGCATGGTACGCGTTCTTTGCCGCAGGCATATTAACCCTCTGTGCTACATTAGATAAATCAAACCTGCCACTGGACAAAACTCTCATCTCTCTCCAGCAGGTACATTATTTACTGGTGTTATCTTGACACATTTATTGTTGCTTGAAAACTGCTAATTCTGCAAGGAACTTTGCAGTGTTTTTAAAACTGCTGCCTGTGGACCCCCTGGGAATGTGTCGCGGACCCCTGGGGGTTCACAGACCCCAGTTTGGGAAACACTGATCTACAGGGCTAAAAAGCTTTGCAAGTTACAACCACACACACCTCCAACAAAGACATTTAATTTAACGCACATGAAAAAAGGTGACATATAAGAAAAAACACATTTTGCATTTTTTATCCAATGCCATCTATGGACAAAATGATGTTTAAATTCAACAGACAACATACAAACAGTTGTTTCATGCATCCCCCATGAGTAGCTCTGGGCCTATGTGTTGGAAAACCCATTAGCAGGCTAGAACATATAGTGAATCAATTCAAATCAATATTGCAAATTTATTAAAAACATGAAGAAAATGTAGTGAACTGTACTACATTTTTGCTGATTAAAAGAAGAAAAAATTGCATGCAAAACAACAGCCACCAAGAAGACATGGTCACCACAAAGAAGGCATGCAGGCCTATGGTAGAAGCACATTGGGTGACTTTACAAAATGGCCGCCAGCCACATGGCCAGGCCACAGCAACAAGCAATAGGCCTACAAAGGGGAGACAATGCAGGCCTATGGCAAACACACACTGGCTGCCTTCACAAAATGGGTGCCAGCCACATGGCCAGGCCACCACAACAAGGAGCAATAAGGCAAGAGGAACAAAGGGAAGACATGCAGGCCTATGGCAGAAGCACACAAAATGGTCGCCAGCCACATCTTCACAACAACAAGCAGGAGGCCTGGAAAACAATGAACTGAAACATGCCTATATGGACACAGAATTTACAAAATGGCCCCTGGTCACATGGGGAGGATCAGCCAAGGACAATGCTGGCACACTATTACAAACACACTCACACACTGGCCAGACAAAGGAGGTATGCTAAACAACACATCGTTAATGCAGCAATGTCAAAAACATAAATCCACAGGGCTAAAAAGGTTTGCAAGTTACAACCACTCACACATCCATCAAAGGCATTTAATTTAACACACATGAAAGAAAAGGTGAAATTCCACAAAAAAACACATTTTGTATTTTCAATCCAATGCCATCCATGGCCAAATGTAAGGGTGGGCGTAGTTCGCGAAGTAGCACTTCGTGAAGCTACGCAAAGTGCAGTTCGCACTACGCGAGCTACACGTAGCACTTCGCGAACTGCGTAGTACCTTGTTCGCACTGTGCCAGATGTCGGTTTCAATGATTGCACAGTGCGAACAAGCAACCGGCACTGTGCAATCATTGAAAATGGCATCTTGCACAGTGCGAGCTGTAGTTTTCTGCTGCTCGAGTAGATTTTTACTCGAGCGGCAGCTTTCTCAACGCGAACTGGTAGTTTCTCATCGCGAGCGGTCGCGAGCATACGCGACCCCTCGCAATGAGAAACCTGACCTCCTCGCGTTGGGAATCTCGCCGGGAGGTTTATTTTCCTTGCTCGCGATCGCCAACTTGATGTTGCTGATCGCGAACAAGGAAAAAGTCTCGCCGGGATGTCATTTTGCTTAGTCGCGATCGCCAACTTGACGTTGAGGACCACGAGCCATCAAAAAATGACCGCAGCACTACGCAACACTACGCTACGCGTGTTCGCACTGTGCTACGTGCAATTCGCGTAGTGCGAAGTGGCACGAACTTCTCAAACTATGCGAGCGTAGCATAGTGCTTTGCCCAGGCTTAAAAATAAGGGGCCCGATTCACAGAACTAACTTAAGACAAAATCCTAAACTTACTACTTTTGGTATTCACAGAAGTTAGGATTTTGTTTTAAGTTTGTCTTAAGACAAACTTAAGACAGAGTTAAGACAGTCTTAAGACAGACTTAAGACAGTCTTAAGACAGACTTAAGACATTCTTAAGACAGACTTAAGACAAACTTAAGACAGACTTAAGACAAACTTAAGACAGACTTAAGACAGACTTAAGTTAGGATTTTGTCTTAAGTTTGTCTTAAGTCTGTCTTAAGTCTGTCTTAAGTTTGTCTCAAGTCTGTCTTAAGACTGTCTTAAGTCTGTTTTAAGACTGTCTTAAGTCTGTCTTAAGTTTGTCTTAAGCCAAACTTAAGACAAAATCCTAACTTCTGTGAATACCAAAAGTAGTAAGTTTAGGATTTTGTCTTAAGTTAGTTCTGTGAATCGGCCCCTATGTTTAAATTCAACAGACATCACAGAAACAGTGGTTTCATGCACCCATGATGAGTAGCTCTAGGCCTACTGGCTGAGAAATGCCTATTTTTGGCAAACTACTGGGCTACATAGTGAACTAAATAAATATTGCAAATTAATTTCAAAACATGGAGAAAAATGTAGTGAACTGTGCAATGTGTTTCCTTTATAAAAGAAGTAAAAATACTTACAAAGAAATAAGTAGGCCCCTACTGAAACTACAGGCCACCTACCACAATAAATAAAAAAAACAATGAAACGTACAAATAAATCTAGGTGCATGGCCCCAACCAAAAACAAACAACACCAGTTTTCAAACTTACTTGTGCAATCTCAAATTCAAAGTCCTCAAATCCAATGATATATATCATGCAGCAGACACAAAGAATGATCCTTCCAGTGCCAAATCCAAATAAGAAGTGACCACGAGATGGACAAAGCACTAGGAGGAGCCTTCTGGACAGGGACAGGAAGTTGGATACTCTGGGGAACTTCCTTCCTCTTGAAAAAAAAAGGACTCCTTGCACAAACAAATATAGATAAATGTCAATCGGAAAAGTTTTTTACTCCAAATCGTCATTTCAAGAAAGTTTTGATGCTGATCGGGGAGAGAACCTTCTCCAGATTGTAGTCGCTGTCTATCCTGTGCGTTTGGGATTTGGATCTTCAATTAAACCCCGCTGGAAGTCTGCTGGCACGCTTGACTGACGTATTTGCGATTGCAAACTCTGGCGGGACCATGAGGCCACCTAGCAAATCTCTGGAAGTCTCGTCGGCGATCGCAGGCACCCGCTAAGTCACTGTCGCATGCGTGAAAATGCATTTCAGGCACACGAACAGAAAAAACCTCAGTTGCAGTGCAGAGTTTTTCAGCAACTCCACTTTCTACGCGGAACACAGAGTTGCCAAAACTCTGCAAACTCGGCAAGCGGAGCAGAGTTTTATGCCCAGGGTTAGTAAATAGGCACCTGGGTGTGGGGGTGAATGCAAGTGATGCACACCAGAGGTACATGTATATTGAAACTAAAGATGGTGTGTGGCTCTGGTAGTGTTGTGCATTGTAGGACTGGCTGAGCAGGTACAATTGCCAGTGTGTGTGGATGTGGAGACATTGCATAGGAAGGAATTGGTAAGGCATATGTGTACAGCAAGGTAGTCTGGCAAATATAGATGCACTGCTGTATCTGACAGTGCCACACTTGTGTCATAGCTGGGCAGGGATGACAGAGAGGAGCCCATTGGGGCACTACTTCCTACATATGATGTGGCCCTGGGTAAAGATGTAGCACATGCAAGGAGGGAGTCTGGAGTGAACGTGTCTCACCATATCACATATGTCAAACTCGTTGGATGTGATACAGGGATCTGTAAAGGTTTAGGAAGAACTAATTGGCCACGACAAAGCCCTTGAGTCAGGGATGGCAGGAGGCTGAGGTGGATAGGCCCAACTTTGTGGCAAACCTGAATAGGTGCATGCCACCAGTTCCAGCACTACTTCCATGTGGGGTTCAGGTTGACCCAGAGCCCGCAAAAACAGGCTGACATGTCAGTCTCTTGGGTGTGGTCACTCACAATATTGGCACTATAGGCACATGGGATTCAATGTAGAATCTGGGCTCCATAAGTGAATGGCAGTAGGGGTTGTCCTCGGCTCAAAAAAAGAATTGCAAGAGGAGACATGTACACAAACAAGTGTGGGGGGACTGAGTCAAACAATGTGTGATAGACTGACGATAAACTGATGCAATGGGGTGAGCATCCATGCAAGCAATCTAAATAGTTTTATTGAGCCTTTTCCCTCAGAGTCGCAACACTGTGACCACTGTCCACTAATATGGAGTCAACTGTGTGTGTAATTAACTCACATCAGTATCCTTCATTCAGAAGTCCACCATAACAGCATGCCCTCACACATTCCTACAGTGTATCAAGTTTGGAAGCTGTGTAGAGTCGTGCAAGATATGTGTGAAATAATGAACCCCTGGCTACATGAATGAAAAATGTGCGTGCATGACAGCACAAGCCAGAGTGCCATGGTGTATTGAATGAAAGGCAGACAGCAGGTACGTAAGTAATTAATGTCCCAAGCCAACATCACTTTAACTGGAGCTAAGGGCTGAGTACTGTTCACAGGGAATGCAGGCTCACTGGGGATTAGGTGCAATGTGCAGAGTGGTGGTGTCAGTAAGTTCAAAGACATGGGGAAATATTGACAAGCCCAGTGTTATGTTATGTTAATAGTTTTTAAAGCGCACTGGTTGCTCCCAATGGAGTGATATGAGGAGAAGAATCAATCAACCAATCATTCAATCAATCAATCAGGGATTTGTAAAGGGCACTACTCACCCGTGAGGGTCTCAATGCGCTAGGTGTGGAGGAGGGTTTCACACAGCTTTGTATCATCCGAAGAGCCAGGTCTTGAGGCTTTTCCTGAAAGTTTGCAGTGGGGTTTGCCTGATGCTGAGGGGGAGTTTGTTTCAGGTCTTTCCTGTGATGTAGGAGACAGATCGCCACCCGCTCTAGATCTGCGGATGCATGGGATTTCGGCTAGGGCAAGGTCGGCGGATCGGAGGCTTCTCTTGAGTGCTTAGAAGGAGATTCTTTTGTTGAGGTATTGGGGGTCTGATGTTATGAAAGGACTTGTAGGCGTGAGTGAGGGGCTTGAAGGTCACTCTCTTTTCTACAGGGAGCCAGTGGAGTTCTCATAGGTGTTGGGTGGTGTGGTGTTGTCGTGGTATGTCAAGGACAAGTCTAGCTTTGGTGTTGTAGATTGTCTGGAGTTTGAGGAGTACAGATTTGTTTATTCCAGCGTAAAGGGCATTTCTGTAGTCCATTCTGCTGGTTGTGAGTGCATGGGTGACGATCCTTCTTGATTGGGGGGTGATCCATTTGAAGGTGTTGCAGAGGATGCGGAGGGTGTTGAAGCATTTGGAGGATATGGCTTTGATCTGTCGGTGCATGGTGAGGGAGGATTCGAGTATGATACAGAGGTTGCGAGCGTGGTTTGTAGGAGGCTTGCTCAGGGTGGTGTGCCACCAGATGTTGAGGGGGTGGATCCGGGAAAGAAGACTTCCATTTTCTCTGAGTTGAGCTTTAGTCAGCTGTTACTCATCCAGTAGGTGATGTTTTTCATACCTTCCTGGAAGCCGTGTCGGGTTCTTTGGTAAGGGAGAGGTTGAGCTAGGTGTTGTTGGTGTAGGATACTATGCTGAGTCTGTATGTTTTGACGATCACAACAAGAGGGGCCAAGTAGATGTTGAAGAGCGTGTGGCTGAGTGGGGGTCCTTGGGGTACTCCGCAGCTGATCTTTGTGGGTTCAGAGAGGAAGGGTGGGAGTTTGATTCTTTGGGTTCGGCCAGTGACAATGGAGCGGATCCAGTCGAGGGAGGTTCCCCAGATGCCGACAACATAGAGTCTGGTGCTTAGTGTGTGGTGGGAGACGGTGTCGAAGGCTGCTGATAGGTCTAGTAGGATGAGGGCTGCCATATGGCCCTGGTCAAGGAGGTTGCGGATGTCTTCCGTGGCAGCTAGGAGGGCGGTGTCGGTGCTGTGGTTGCTGCAAAATCCGGATTGGGATGAGTCGAGGATTGAATTGGTTTCTATGAAGTTGGTGAGCTGGTTGTTGACGATCTTCTCAGTGACCTTGGCTGTGAAGGGGAGGAGGGAATGGGTCGGTAGTTCTTCAGGTCCATTGGGTCTGCGGCGGGCTTCTTGAGGAGGAGCTTGACCTCTGCACATTTCCAGTCATCGGGGAAAGTCCCTGTTTCGAGGGAGCAGTTGGTGGTACTTTGTAATTTGTATGCAATGGTGGAGGCAGCTCTGTGGAGGATGTAGGGCGGGCAGCGGTCGGTGGGTGCTCCTGAGTGTATACTTCTCTTGGTCTTGGCGGTGTCTTCTGTGGTGACAGGGGTCCAGGTGGTGATGGTAGGCTGGTTTGCGTTGTTGGTTGGAGGTGTATGGTCGGTGTCTAGGTTCTGCTCGTCAAAGTTGCTGTAGAGAGTTCTGATATTGAGATGGAAGAAGAAGCTGAGTTTGTTGCAGATGTCCTGAGAGGGAGGGACATCGGAAGATTTGCTGGGGGTTTGGTGAATTCTTGTGTGATGCTGAAGAGCTCCTTGGAGTTGCGAGAGTTGGTGAGTATCCTGTTCTGGATGAAATTCTTCTTTGTGGTTCTGATGAGTTTGTGGTGTTCTGTCCTGGTGGTCTTGCAAGTGGCGCATGCTTCAGGAGTTTTGCTGTTTCTCCAAGCTTTCTCAAGTTGTCGGCATGTGCGCTTTTATTCTCAGAGGTAAGTGGTGAACCAGATGGCTTTCATGGTGCGTTGTCTGTCAGAGTTCGGGAGGGGGCAAGAGTGACAGCGCAGTTGGATATCCATCTGTGGTGTACGTGGTCCGTGGATTTGGTGTCGGATGTGGTGGGGGAGGAGTACGGTTGAGGGCAGAGTTGAGGTGCTCCTCTGTTATCTTGCTCCAGTTCCTGTGTATGGGACAAGGAGTGAGCCTGTGAACAGTGGGCTTGGTGAAGAAGAAGTAGATGCAGTGGTGGTCCATCCAGATGGGTTGCGTAGTGTGGCTGAAGCTTATGCTGTGTTCTTCGGCGAAGATGGGGTCCAGGGTATGTCCTGCCTTGTGGGTCAGGGTGGTGAGAAGCTGTCTCAGTCTGATGTTGGTGAGGTTGTCCAGGAGGGCAGTGGAGCTGGGATTGTCGAGGTAGAAGTTCAGGTCTCTGAGGAATACGTTGTCTGTGGATGCACTGGCATAGGGTGCGATGAGGTCTGTGTTGGTACAGGTAAATGTGGCACGCGGTCCACAAGGACAGTGGGCGAGGGTGCCACTTAGGGTCATTCTGGGTTGATCTGGATCCGGAAATTCACGTATTCTATGGGGTACATGGAGTCAATTGTGCCGGATGTGGTGAGTCGGAGGGAGTTTTTGTGTACGATGACGAGTCCGCCTCCTGGGTGGTTGGGGTGGCCCTTCCTCTGGATCTTGTACCTGTTGGGGACTGCGGTTGCAATGTCAGGTGCAGAGCTGGCATTGGTCCAGGTCTCTGTGAGGAAGGCTAAGTCGGGCGGGAGGGTGCTGAGGTGGTCCCAGATTTCTAATGTGTGTTTGTGCAGGGAGCGAACATTGAGGAGGATGCAGCTCAAGGGTGTGAGTGTGCTGGCGTACAGTGGGTTGGTTGTGGCAGTGGGTGTCCAGAGGTGGGTAAAGGTGCAGCGGCAGTGTCGGCAGGAGAACTGGCCATGGGTGGTGTTTGGTGTTGACAGCTGGCAGTTGTTGTTTCTCTTGGGGTTGAGTGCATGGAGTGTTGCTGAGTCGTAGCACTGGTGGGTCGGAGGACCAGGGTTCCTTGTGCTGGTCACTGGCGGGTTGCGGACAGGTCACAGACGGGCGCAGACGGGTTTGCCTTTGGCTTGGAGAACCAGGGCTGACCAGAAAGTTAAGGTTAATAAAAAAAGAAAACAGTTAAAGTCAGAAGATTAGGTAAGCCTAAACAGCCATGTTTTAAGTTTCTTCCTACATGTTTTCTCAATGGGTTCTTGCTTCAGGTGGAGAGGTAGAGTGTTCCACAGTTTTGATGCCCAAAGCCAAAGGAAGAACCACCCAGACGAGATCTTTTTTATGACGGGCACTGTTGTCAGCGTGGCGTCTGATGATCTGAGTTGTCTACTGAGTTGGTAGGATTTAAGAAGTGGATATAGATAGCATGGGCCATTGCCATTAAGGATCCTTTGGCAGAAGCACATACCTTTAAAGGAAAATATTTTCCCGAAAGACATCCAGTGAAGATTATACAGGGCAGGGCCTGCTGGTGCCTGCCTCAGGAGTTACAGCAGGAGATGTGCCGCAGCATATTGCACTCTCTGAAGTTTATCTAATCTACCCTGACTGGCTCCAATGTAAATTGTGTTTTAGTAGTCAAGTTGGGACATAACAAGAGCCATAACAACAGTTTTTCTGGCCAATATAGGAAGAAGATCCATGATTTTGGCCAGAGTTTTGAGAGGTTCAAAACACTTCCCAGCTACACAGGATACTTGGCTCTCAAAAGTAAGATTGGACTTGGGTCTTGAGTTGGGCCAAGTTACGTTGGCCACCAAGCTGAGAACCAGACTGAAGGCTGTTTCCTGATGTTGTAAGTAATTTAGGTAGGCAGCAGGACACGTCTTCAGGTTACAAGATAGATTTATTAAGATAGCACAGCAGAGATAAAACACTTCTCTAGCTGACCAGACCATCAACTGCCAAGACTGGAACATTCACATACCAGATAGAACACTCATAGGTAGTAAGGGAGGTTGAGAAGATATAAACACAAAGAATGGACTACTGACCCCAAGTAGCCATAACAAAGTAAGCACATATATACAACATATCTTCTTCCTTTACAGAAAACACAATAAAACGCTTCAAACACACAACAAGAGCTTAAAGCATGAAAAGGAAAAGCAAGGAAACATAAAACATGTAGGAGGTCAACGACCTCTTGAACTTCCAGATGACGAAAGCAAAGGGCAGAATAAGAAGAGGATCACAATGAGAATCATGATGAATATCACGATGACATGACCACCTTCTCTCCTTCGATTGACGAAAAACAAGAAGAGACAGTCTACTCTCTACAATCCGTCCTTGTGGCCATAAAAAACGGGAAGAGACAGCTTACGTTCTCCAATCAGTTTTTCGTCTGTCGCGGCTTACTGCACACAGTTGAAGATATAAGAGTTCAACAAACGCCTCTAATGCTCAACAGTTCTGGAAGAATGCTCCCTAAGAAAAATTTTAGCCAGATTTCTTACAGTCCAAAATGACGTTCTGGTTCTTTTCTTGGGTTAAAGGCCTCTCGATGTGGTTCGGGCCTCTACATTACACTTAAATTTACTTTCTTAGTTGACAAACTGTCTCAGTACTATGGGCTAAAAGGCCCCGGCTCTAGTCGCGAAACATTTGTCCCGGTAAAAAGAACCCCCATGTCACGATTTTCTATCATGGTACTGGAACTCTTGTCGTCACAACTCTAGGTCGTGGACTCTCCTGGTCAAAGGACACATTTTTTCCTTTCTTTTCCTATCCCAGTACTGATTCTGGGACATCCATTGTCCACCGCTAGAAAGGTTGGAACTTTAGTTCTCTTGTTTTTTCCCTTTTCCTTTTCCTTTGTCCCCTTCCTGTCCTGGGACATCCTTTGTCTTCTCCCGGTTTCTAGTTTTGCTGGTCCTGGGACTACCATTGTCCTCTCCCGGTCGTGGTCCAAGGCTCATTTCCTCGGTCCTTACTTTTCCCTGAAGCGGGGTAAACGTTGCAATATTTCCTCCATGAAAATATTGAAATAGGAATTTCCCATTTGCATTTCATCTCTTTAAATTGACAAACATTCAATACTTTGAAAGATGGCATCTTTTCTTACGACTTTAGGTCTAAAAATTTTTATTCTTCCCATCTGCCACACCTGCTATTGAACTGCTCTCTGTGAACGCTGGAATTAAATAAATTACACTCTCCAAAAGTGATGGTGGTTGATGAAGGTACTCTTTTTTTGGGGGGGCTTCTTAGCTACTTTACCATATATATGTGCTATTGAACATCACCATCAAAACAATTTACTGTTTCTGTACTCCCCATAGATGCTACAAAGCGGTGAACATTTCAGCTTTTCCCAGCATAAATACGAAACAAAGCAGCAGTAGATTTAACATTACTAAGATTAAGGATCAAATACAGCTTTCAACTCCAAAAGTATTGACAAATGGAATACAAAGAACAACCACAAAGTGGCACTCTTGTGAATGAATTGAAACCTTAACTCGAACTCAATCGTGCTTGTTTCTATTTCCGTATTAATTCCAGAAATTATGACAGGTCTCTGTGCTCAAAGGTAGTGAGAAAACATGTTCACGCACACAAGAAAAGTTCCAATAATTGGAGACCGTGTTGGCTGCCAAAATTGTGAAACACTGTTATGCCTAGTTATGCATGTGCTCGCTCACCTATGCTTTGGAAAGGTGTTGGCGAGTTGAGGAACGGGCTTTAACAAGCATAACGAAGTGCAAGGCATTCCCACAAAAGAAACCTCGATCTTGGGATACATCGACATGCGCTTCACAAGGAAACTGACCAGAATATTGACATCTCCTGGGGAGCACCAGTTCGGCAGAAAACACTTTCACTGTGCGGAACCACAAGCACTCCGAAAATCCTAACGATAAATAATACTGCTTGCGTTCTCTTCACCTTTAACTTTTTCAACATTAGGGTGTCTTACTTGATCCTTGGCGAGATAACGATGGACTACCTTGCCATGTAGTGTCCCGTACATCCCATTACCATGGGAACCAGCAAACAAAAATGTCAAAGATGGCTTCCTGATGTTGCGTGATGACGTGCTCACACTGGCTACGAGGAAAGCTTTCTTCCAGAGGCAGTAATCACCACGATAGAATTACGTTACTTTGACGGTAGGCAGCTGACGTTAAACATGAATTGTCACGCTTCTCCACCGATACCCACGGAGATTCTAAGACGTCATCAGTATGAGGATGGCAGCGATGTCGGAAAGACCTCTCTGAAGCATAACGGTAAGGCGGAGACTAGAACACGCTTCACCTTTCTCTTGCCCAGTCTCGTTTTCTCAACTGATTAACCACGCATGTTACACAATGTCATTAAAATAGGTCTCACAGCTTGCCTCAGCCGCACATACATTGACATAAATTAGTCCAGTAAATTGCTTTGGAAATGCGCTTGGTTTAACATATGTCAGATGCTATAATACAAACACTCTTAAGACTTGCAACCGTTTATCTGACATGTCATCTAGCATCAATATTCGACGAAATGAGCTCTTGGCTGCACTTTAAACGGCAAGTGTCTCTCATACCTGTCAGGTCGTCATGACACAGGATTGACAGCAAATGGAGTAGTTTGCCCAGTTTCTTTTAGATTCTTGTTTCTTTTGCCGATTTTTCACTCGTTACTCAGGTTACCAATTTCTTTCAACTTTTTTATTTAAATAACTTGCGGCAGATTTCTTCTTTTCTTGGTGATTCTGTCGGTTTCTTCTTATTTCGGTTGAAAACTTCATCCATACAGTAGGTTTCTTTAAGTTTTGCGGCAAACCAGAGGTATCTAATTTCCTTTTCCAGTTGCTTCCAGCCGCAGATGGATGACAAAGTGTCTTGGGTTCTTGATGCGAAGTGTTACTCGTGCTGCGCTGTACTTCCGCCTTGGTCTGGTCAGCCAAATCGTCGCCAAAATATTGTAAGTAATTTAGGTAGGCAGCAGGACACGTCTTCAGGTTACAAGATAGATTTATTAAGATAGCACAGCAGAGATAAAACACTTCGCTAGCTGACAAGACCATCAACTGCCAAGACTGGAACATTCACATACAGATAGAACACTCATAGGTAGTAAGGGAGGTTGAGAAGATATAAACACAAAGAATGGACTACTGACCCCAAGTAGCCATAACAAAGTAAGCACATATATACAACACCTGACAATAAGCACTTCTGCTTGATTTGCATTCAGCTTAAGGCAGCTCATATTCATCCATTCTGCAAGATCCTCCAACCAGGATCTGAATTTGGGTGCAGCCCCTCCTCCTGGGAGAGAGCAACGATAAGCAGCGTGTCATCAGGATAGGGCACAATGGGGACTTTGTGTTGCTTGATGACATCAGGCAGGGGGCACATATAGGGATTGAAAAATGTAGGGCTCAAAATCGAGCCCTGAGGAACCCCCTGAGATAGAGGGAATATTTCTGAGGTGAAGGGAGTCTGCACCACTTGGAAGGTACGATGATGAAGGAAGAAGGCCAGCCATTTTAGGGCTAGGCCCATGATACTGTAACTTCCAAGGCCCTCTAGCACGAGGCCCTGGGATACGATATCAAATGCTGCACTGAAGTCTAGAATAGTCAGGGTGGCAGCTTGGCCTCGGTCAGCACAGAATCTGAGAGACTCAGAGGGCAACTGTAAGGCCGATTTAGGGCTGTACTGAGCAGGAAATCCTGTTTGTGAATCATGGAGTATGTTATTTGAATCCATAAAACTAATCAGTTGAGTCTTAATATGTTTGTTTGGTTTTTTCTAGAAAAAAGGGAGGAACGAACTGGGCATGAAGTTTTTCAGGAATAGACAAATCTAATGAAGATTTTTTAAAGAAGAGATTATACGTTAGCATGTTTCCACTTCAAAGGGACTATGCCAGTTGCAAAGGAGATGTTAAGCAAGCTGCTTATCTATGTAAGCTAGGCTCCATTCCCTGGATCAGGATTCTCAGAGGAGTCAGGTCAGAAGGGGATCTAGATGTTATTTTAACTAGAAGCATGCAAAGTTCATCTTGTGAAGGAGGATCGATGGTGGTGGTGATGCGTTTGTCATGAGCACCAAACCAGGCCTTTTAGCACTGGAATTCTCTTATATTCTTAGGAAAGGAGACGTAAATGTTTGTGACTTTGTCAAAGCAGAAACAAGCAATCAGCTAGCAGCTCTGTAAAGATGGAACTGTGTAAGCAGATATGCATTCTAGAGATGATAGGGATTTTACAATTTGGAAGAGATCTTTTGAGGAATTGGATGAGGACACAATGTTATGTGCATAAAAACTGCTACGCGTGGTGTGGATTAGCTTATGATATTCCTTCAAGGCCAAGAAATAAGACTCTTTACTATTGGTACTATAATCCTTACACCATACATGTTCAAGGTCATTAAACCATTCTGCAGATGGTTTGTGCGAGTGAAGCGCTGTTCCCCTAAATAAGTAATCTTATCCAGGGCCCTGGTGATCCAGTCTTCAGGGTGTTGGTTGGCCGAATTGATGTTATTGTTAGGCTAAGGGACTCCAATCAGCAGTTATTTTATGTTCAAATTATTTGTAGAGCGCACATACACCGGTCGGTTACTTGGTGCTAAATATAGGAGTAGCCTGGGTCCTGGTAGGTATTTATATGCCTGGATAAATAACCAGGTCCTAAGAAGTCTCCTAAATGTCAAAAGGTCTGTACATGTCCAAGGGGGAGGGCGTTCTAGAAGTGAGGGGCCAACACTGCAAATCTACCACTGCCTAGTCTCTTCAGTTTGTAGGACGTGTGACCAGGAGTTTCATGTGGGCTGAGCGCAAATTGCTGGCAGGTCTATATCTCTGAATGAGATTGGAAACAAATTTCAGACAGGCGCCATGCAGAGATTTAAAAATGAGACACCCTATTTTGAAAGCACAGCATTGTGTTATAAGGAGCCAATGTAGCTTTCTCATAAGAGGGGAAGCATGTTGCCATCTTGGGTAATAGTAAATCAGTCTGGCAGCCTGATTTTGCACCAGTTGCAGTCTTTTGACTAGATATGACGGCAGACCGAAAAAAAGTGAATTGGTGTAGTCTATGTGAGAAATGACCAAGGCTAGGACAGCCTGAACCAATACTTCCTTAGTGAGGAGTCTTCTGATTTCCCTTATCTTCCGCGGCTGGAAACAGCAGGTTGAGAACTACCGTCCCAATATGGGACTTCATGGATAGGTCGCAGTTGATTGTAAATCTTAGCTGAGGAAGATGGTTCTGGGTGAGAGCCCAGCTCAATTGGCCGTAAATTTGATCTCTAAGGGTTCCGGACCCCGCCTATCAAGATAAATTCGGTTTTAACCAGTATTAGCTTTAGATGGTTACTGTTCATCCAGGTGCGGATGTGCAGCATAGTATATTGGAAATTAGGAATGGAATCGGATGTGTTGTCAATGAAGTGCTTACATTTCTTTCTCTTAGAGACATAATCTGAAGGAGTAGATACAGATTGAACAGGTGTGGGGATAGTGATAGTGATAGGGATCCGCAAGTTGATTTAACATTAGTCGCTGTAAAGTGGGAGAGGCAAACAGAATGGGAACGGTCCTCCAAGAAGGATGTAATCCATGTGAGAGCCGGACCCTGAAGTCCTGCATCCCTGGCACAGTCCACCAGAATTCCATGGTTGACCGTGTCAAAAGCTGCTGATAGGTCTAAGAGTACCAAGTCCTCAGAGGTGCCCTTGTTGGCTTCCATCCTTAATTTGTCCAACACAGTCAGTATTACTGCCTCAGTTGGATGAGAGAGAATAAAATCTGCTTGGTGAGGATCAAGGAATTGAGTCTGTTTGATGAATGGACAGAGGCAGTTCGCCACATGAGACCTTCTACAATACCTATCTACAAGACCTTGGCCAGGTAGAGGAGCAGAGATATGGGGCGATAGTTTAGTGGGATCAGGGGGTCTGCCCCAGTTTTTGTTTTATAAGGGGAGCTATGATAGCTTTTCTAAAATGAGTGGTTCAGAAGAAAAAGGGCAGGGTCCGGGTCTGCAGTGAAAACTTCTCTTAAAATGTAAGGGGGGCAGCCGTCCGCAGGGGATCTAGACTTAACTCTGAGCAGCTTCTCTGCTGCTTGCAGGGAATTGATGCAGGGAGCAAGGGTTTCTTAAGGCCGTTGGTAAAGCCTCATGTACAGGGCTAACGGGAATGCTGGCTTTAACCGTAGTGATTTTGTCGATGAAGAAAGTATTCAAGGAGTTGCAGAGCAACTGAGATGCAGCTGATTTTATTGTAACTCTGTCAGGGGTGAATATCTCAGTGACAATTGTAAATATTTGTTTCGATTTATTGGTGGATTTCGGGATCATTGAGAAGAAAAAAGTGGCTTTAGTATATTGGATGGATTTTTTATATTCCATAAATTGAGCTAAGTAGATGTCTTTTTTGTCAGGGGAATAGTTCCATCTCCACTTCCTTTCATTTTGTCACTGGGCTTGTTTTTGAGCTTTTCAATCTTCTGAGAACCATCTCTAGGCCTTATGACGCCTAGCAGTTTTTATTATCCTGAAGGGGGCATGTTCAATGCTAGGTGCTGTTAACCAAGCTGTGATGTTTTCCTCACTTAGGTTAACAGATGACTGGTTTATGGATACTGTGTTTGCCAGTGAGCTGCAGAAGGCATTGATGTCAATGTGGTTCCATTTCCTAACCATAAGCTCTTCCGTGGCTGGGGATTTGAAGGTAGTTATATTGTTAATCTTGAATTTTATTAGAAAATGATCAGACCATGTGCAAGGAGACACTGTCAATGTGGACACCGTGAGCTTAGATGTCCAGATTTGATTGAGAGTATGTCCTGAGCAGTGCAGTGGTGAGGGCCTTCAGAGTGACTGTTGCCTACTTTTGGGATTTATACTTAATACGCTCTTCACAGATTAAAATGGGGCTAGCCATGGGCAAGGCGAATAAGGTGATTCAGTGGTCAGACCAAATGACAAGCATTGAATCCTCAGCCACCAGTGAAGTGTAGTTGGAGAAATTGAATCCAGCAAATGGCCGTGAATGTAGGTAGGGGCTGTCACACGTTGGATCAGCTGAAGGATCGCTAAGTCATCGATGAGGTCGGAAGCCAGCCGACAAGTTGGGTCATCAAAGTGTAAGTTCAAATCACCTATGACTACCAGGTTAGAGTAGCACAGTGCGTAGGAGGGCAGAATGCCAGCAAATGATGTAGTGAAGTTCAAAGCAGGTCTAGGTAGACAATAGATTAGAAAGTCAACTAGTGTGGTGTTGCTCGAAATATTGAGGGTACAGAAGAGGGCGTCACAGTCTGTAATTCCAGCATCATGTATTGTGCAACTCACAGATTGTTTAGGGATGATTGCAACCCGCACCTCTTTGAAATATGCAGTCCTGCCTGACTATTTGATAGTAGGTTTAGAGCTAACAATCTCTGGAGCAGAGAACTCGCCAAGCCAGGTCTCTGACAGAAAGAGTGCATCTGGCTGATTGTCGGTTAGGGACTCAAAGATGTAACTTTAATGATTAGGTAATGATCAGCAGGTGATTGAGAAGCAGTGTGCCATTGGAGGTAGGCTGTTAAGGCGAAACCGTCATAAGTTAACAGAGAGACATGTAGGCAATCCGTGGTAAGTAGGGGCATCAATTGAAAGAGTTTCATGGCCAAAAACTGTCTGATTTGGGGGGCAGGATGGGCAGTGGTACTGGCCCCTGGCGCCATCCATGCGTGGACTGGCGCAAACGGGATTGTCTATGATGCAACTTTGGCGCGCAATGCGGCGCGTCCACGCACCAACCATGAATAAGGAGCCTGCCTGCCCAGGGGTCTGGGAGGGACAAATAAAAGAAACTGGAGCCCAGCAGCCCACATCTATCTGGGAGGCTTCCCCTCCAGGTAGGTGAATACTGGCAAAATTAAAATCATTAAAATAATAACATGATAAAAAATAAACGTGAGGGAAAAGAAGTTAAAAGGAGTCAAGGTGCTGCTAGAAAGATGCCACCAAGCCCTCCACCGGAGCCAGGCACCTCTGTGTGCTTAGCGCATGCAAGGAAAAACATACTTATAGCTCACAAATGCACAAGCAAGCAGTGAAAGAATTCGAAGGCATGTAGTTACAATGTGAGAAATCCAGTAAGTCCGCGCACCGGTCATGAGTATGTAGCCCGTCTTCCAAGGTGCATGGCTATTATGTTGGAAGGACCTGGAAAGGGCAAAGAAAAGAAACCGGAGCCCAGCAGCCCCACACCTATCTGGAAGGCTTCCTTTACAGGTAGGTGAATACTGGCAAAATTAGAATAGTTAAAACAATAACATGTTAAAAAATAATTGTGATGTTGCGGCTGCACACTAGGCTTGCCTATTTCCACAAGACCAAATAAAGCTACCCTTCATGCATTTTATGCCATATAGATATAGCGAGAGGCAAAGTAGTGCAAGTCGCTGTGTTGCCTTGCACTACGACGGGGAGGCATGCCATGGGGCTCATGGTGGGTGCTCCCATGTAACACCCATGGCATTTGACACATTCACAGATTTACAATAAGCTGGAAACCTGTGAATGCATCAATATCTGACTCCTCCCCAGGGGAGAAGTAGGGGAGGCCCAATGAGGAGAAATAGCATCACTTCTCCACAATTTTCTTTCTTCTGTTGTGGGCTGCATTCAGCAGCACAAACAGTAAGAGGAAATTGACTCCATATCTTGTTTGTTGGCAGTAAGGTGCCTCTTCCTGCCAAAAGCATTCATCCCTACAATGCATGCACCTTTGCACCATGGTGCAAGGGTGCCTGCATTGATGTATGGCAGACATATGTGCCCCAGCACTGTGGAAGAGGACAGGTTGCGCAGTATCTCATAGATAAGGGCATTCATTCACTTTTCCTTTGATATTGGGCAGCACAGCGGAAGGCTTGCAATGCTGCCCTATGCAATAAACTTGTAAATGAGGCCCTGATTGACAACCTTTTGACTCATGTGAGCAACTGGCATGGATCAGAATCACCTTAAATCTTTTCCATTGCAGAGGATGAAACACCAACTCCCGACGGGCTGCATGTCCTTGAGGAATATCCTGGACTCCATCCAAACACCATATCCGGTCACGTGGAGGGCCAACAGCATTGTGGGGTCTCCAGATGATCTGCCTTTCACCCACCAAACACCACCTGCCTGCCCACCCCCCGCCCAGGACTCTGAAGACCCTCAAATAGTCTTCCAATGTTGTGTGGTAGGAGTCCAGCGTGAGCTGATAGATGAAGTGTGGGCAGGGAGGGAGACCGTGGCAGGCACCCTGGAGAGAGTCAGTAGGTGCCTCAGTCTTAATTAGGTCACCTCGGAGACTGTAAGAGGTGCCTACTCTTCGCTCCATGGCTCGGACAAGTCCCTAGCTGACACCGCTTGTGTAATGGGCAGAGGCATGAGTAAATGCCCTGTCAAATTGGCACCAGCCACCAGATCTATGTGTGCCTCCATCTGCTCCAGGACCTTCAACACCACCCTCACATGAGGCAACACACACTTCAGGGGATGTAAATATGGACGGCAGCTGTTTGCAAAAGAAGTCTGCCCAGTAGCATATCTGTGAGCCACATGGCCAGTTTTCTCCATGCCAGTGTCCCTCTCAACAGGTACTGTCCTCCATGTGCTTGCCCACCTGTGCGCCTTGTCTATGTGGACTTTCTTTCCTGATGGCGATTTGGTCCTCCTCCTCACTGGAACACGCCTCTCCTCAACATGTCCCATGACATGTATCCCCCGTGGACTCTATCTGGAGATCCAATGGCTCACTAACTATGTTGGGGTTGTAGACGCAAGGACTGCTATGTTGCTCCTTGGCTTACGTGTAAATAAAACTACTTTCCAGAATCAGCACATTGCATTCCTGGTCATGATTGCAGTAAGTAGACCATGGTGGATTTGCAGACTCCGAAGACACTATTTACCATGTGTGGGGAAATGTGTTTGTGCGACCCTGGGGTAAATATGCACACTGCTTGCTAAAACATCTATGTGACCCCTATCAGCTACTGAACTAGCATGTTGTTACCCAAGGTCACATGCAACCATTGTCAATCAGTCAGTGGTAAGACTGAACGTTGTATTTGGCATGGATACCTTATGTGGACGAAAAGTTATGGAGGCCTAAGCAAAATGTGATGCAGCACGCGCAACGAAATTCGTTTTATTTATTTAAATGTGTACTTACCTCCGTTCATCCATATTCCGGTGTTTACATTTCCCCACCCTGCCCCTCCCCCGCCCCGCCTCACCGCCCCACGGAACTCCCTCCACGGACCGCTACTGGGAGTGAGTAAAGCCCCACCTCAGTCTCTTTTGGATTTTCATGAGAAAATTGGTGGACTTCCACAAGGGTGAGAGAGCAAGGCAGAAGCCAGCGTCTTTGCTTCCTGTTCTGAGGAGATGGAGCCTCTAGGTCAAATATAAATGTGGGGCCATATTTAACTTTGTTCAGACAGCTAACCACCTTGCTGCGCAGTGTGAAAGGGCAGGAATGCACCATATTTAACATTATATGGCGCACTCCTGTCCTTTCCTAGCTCTGGCTCACTTTTAGCTGCCTAGGGCACCCTTCTGTCATGGTGCAAGAGTGCCTGCATTATAGGCAGGATTGTTTTTGTGCAAGAAGGTACACCTTCCTGCACAAATAAATACATCCAAAGCATTTTCTTTTTTCTATGTGTGCAGCAGAATGCAGCACATGTAGAAAGAGAAATAAACGAGGAGAAACAAAGATATTTCTCTTGTGATGCTTCACCTAGTGAGGGGTAGCATTTTGACGCATTGTGAATGTATTGGAGCACCTAGGCTCCAACCAAGGAACACCTCCCTGGGGCAGAGTAACGCTAGGCAGCAATTTGCGTTTATCAAGCCAATGAGGCCCAAGCAAGGTGACCTTATGTGGCATGATAAATCTCACTTAGGCTTTGTGTTGCCAGTGCACCTCCTTGCATGGCACAAGGGTGATGTAAAACCTTGATACACCTGGCCCTTAGTGTCATCTGCAGACACCTAGAGGTTAGAGAATAGAGGCTGATGTTTCAAAACTGAGCATGTTTAAAACTAAAAAAGCTCCAGTGAGACCATATTATGGGGCATCACAATCACACCCCAAAGATCTCCAGTCTGCTGTTTTCATGATCTCTCCAGAAACTGGTTGACACATGGCGCACATTCTTCATCAAATAACTTACAGAAAGTATGTTCTTATAAGGACATATAGTAATAAGCGCTTAATATTTATTTGCATCAATTTCATTTTCATGGGCTTTCCTTGTGGTATTACAATTTCATCATAGACAATCTAATCATTTTTCATGTCATTATAAATAATATATAATGAAAAAATAAATAAGCAATAGTATATGGATAACAATTTTATAATAGTATTAGGATAGGGTGGGCATAAGAGGTTAAAGGTAAGGGGTATGGGTGAGTTGTTAAGGTTAAGAAGCAAGAATGCAAGCATTTAATGCTAAAAGGTGATAGTGAAGTGGCTGAAGGGTAAACGTTTAATGACAAGGGCAAAGGATTAGACGCTGTGTAGCCTTTACATTGCACCAATTTGATAACAGTTGTCACAGTTATAGTTAGGGCAACTGTTCAGTAACAACGTAACTTTTGAAACTCTAAAAACACAGAAATTCACCAGTTATAGTTATATCAAGTAACTCTAACCCTCACCCCCACCATGCACAGTTTTCTCATCAAAAATGTCACTACAAATGTTGCAGTGATATTATCGAAGTTATGTTATGTTATACTGAAAAAGTATAGTGCACTAATCATCCAAGAGGGTATCCAGGTGCTTGTGCATGTGTGTATGTGTGAGGTCCCCCGGTGCTTATAGGACGGGCCAGGTATTCAGTGTTGGGGGAGGTCATTCCTTAAATCAGGTACCTCCATTTTTGTTTTTGCTGATGCAATGAATGTGTGCTAGCGAGAGGGAGGCAGAGAGTAGGTGTCTGGTGGGTTGGTGAAAGTGTATGTTCCAGTCTTGTGTTCTGTAGGGCTTTGTATTTGTGAGTGAGAAGTTTTTAATTGGTTTTGTTTGTGAATCAGGATCCAATGAAGCTTTTTGTGATGTGGTGTGATGTGGGTACAGCATGGAAGATCGAGTAGAAGCCTTGCAGTGGTGTTCTGGAGTCTGTGTAGGAGTTGTTTGGAGATTCTGGCGTAGAGATTGCTGCTGTTGTCCCCCCTGCTGGTGATGAGTGCTTGTATGACAGTCCTCCCGGTGCTAAGAGGTAACCATTTGATGATCTTTCACAGCATGCAAAGGATGTGGAAGTAGGAGGTGCACACTGCATTGACTTGAGCAGTCATGTTGAACTTGTCGTCTATGATGATTTCTAGCATGGTCTGTGGGTGTTGGTCCTAGCTCCGGCGGCCACCAGGTGGAGTCCCATGAGGAAGCCTTGTTGCCAAAGACGAGTACTTCTGTCTTGTCGAATTTGAGCTGCAGGCATTTCATTTGCCTCCAGTCTGCTGCTATTGTCATGTAGTTGGTGCAGTTAGTTCTGGTGTAGGTTGTCTTATACAACAGGGAGAGGGTGAGCTGGGTGTCATCAGTGCTGGAGAGGATGGTGATGTCTTTGTATGTGATGATGTTGGCAAGTGGTGTTATATATATGTTGAAAGGGGTGTGGCTAAGGGTCGATTCCTGTGGGACTCTGCATATTAATCTCTTGGTCTCTGCTGTGAACCTTTGGGTGCTTTCCGTAAGAAAGGATCAGATCGCTTTGAGAGCAGATCATTGTATGCCAATCTCGAGGGGGCTTCTGAAGATGAGGGTATTACGGGAGTTTGAGTTGTTTGTTGATGGCCTTCTCAATCTCTTTGGATGGATAGGAGAGCAGAGAGATAGGTCGGAAGTTGCTCAGTTGATTCGGGTCGCCTATGGGCTTCTTCAGGATGGCATTGATTTCTGCAAGCTTCCATTCATCCAAAAAAGTGTCAGACATGATTGAGGTGTTGATGATGTGGGTCAGGGTGGTACTGATTGGTGATGCTCCCAGGTTGTAGATGCAGGGGGTGCATGTGTCAGTTGGGGCCCCTGAGTTAATGATCCGCTTGATTGACACTGTGTCTTTTATGGTGAGGGTTGTCCATTGGGTCAAGTGGCCGTCTTGATTGGTGGTGGGTACGTTGCAACAAGTTCTCTGGGGTTGGGTTGGTGTGTAAGGGTGTGGTAGAAGTTTACAATTTTGCTGTGGAATACGTTGGATAGGGTGTCACAGAGTTGTTGTGGAGGCAGTGATTTTGTTGACAGTGGCTAAGGAGAGGTAAGATCCTTAACAATCAGAAAATCTCTGTGCAGCTGTTGGAGCTTCCTTCGATCTGTCCACCAGTGCTTTTTTCTTGGTGACTCTTATTTGCTGGTGATAGCTTCTGAGTGCAGCTTTGTAGGTAGTTCTGTCTGTGGTGTTGTGGCTGGCTCTCCAATTCCCCCCTTGCTGTTTACAGTGTTGTTTGGTGTCTCATAGGTCTTCTGTGTATGAGGTGGCCTGCTTGGTAGGTTTGATGGGTGTGAGGGAGTCCATGCAGTTCTTCATCCAGTTGTTGAAGTAGTTGATATCCATGTCGAGGTTGGCTGTATAGCTAGGTTGATCCATGCTGAGGGCACTGAGCTGCTTCTTTGATTTTGTCTCAGCTGCATATTGAAATGCTGAACCTGGGAGGGTTGTCGACTTGAGGTGTGTTGATTTGGAAGTAGATGGTAGGTCCATGTGAGTGGTGTGGTGGGGTTATATTTGATGCTGTTGCTTTGGGTGACGATGGGGTGCATTGTGTGTCCTGCAGTGTGTGTTGGCTCTGGGATGAGCTGGGTAAGTCCGATATTACCCAAACTATCGTCTGGATGGTCTGGATGGTCAGTAGATGAGGGTTCTGTTCAGGGTGAAGTTTTCAGAGATTTGCAGCTTGAAGTGCAGATGTTCCATGAATGTGGAGGCATTCTCAGTAGCTGTTGTGCATTTGATGGACTCCTTGTAGATGATAGCAAGTCCTCCTCCTGGATTGTGTAGGCGGTCCCATTGAGCGCTCCTGTAGGCTGCTAGGATTGCCGTGGCGATGATGGGTTGAGCCAGGTCTCAGTGATTAAGAGGATGTCTGGTGAAACGCTACTCAGCAGGTTCCATGTTTTGGTTGTGTTTTTGCTTAGTGGTCTTGTGTTGAGAAGCATGCATGCGAGTAGGTGTTGAAGTGCGGTTTTGCTGTGGCGTGCATTGTAGGGTGGGAGTATAGACATTGTTGGCGCATGTAGATTGATAGGGGGTATTGAAGGCATTGCTAGTGTATGCATGGGGGTGTGTGTGGCTGTTGGAGAAACAGCAGTGTGTGCAGGTGAAAGCTCCTACCGTGTGGTGTGGTGTGGCAAGCCAGCAGTTGAGGGAACTGCATCTGGGGTCTGCATCTGGGATCTAGAATCCTACGGAGTGCTGCAGAGTATCACTGGGCAGTGATCAGAGCAGGGTTCATTGCAAAGGCACAGACATGTTCGATTTTAGCACACCTTCAGTGTACCAACAGCACGCGCGCTGCGCTCATCTGCTCTGCATCCATGTTGCAGCTGACATTAATTGGGTCCTGGGAGGAGGGAGAAGTGCAGGGTGCCATGTTGTCATTTCCTGTGCTGATGTGTGATGGGAAATGAAGTCTTCTTGCTTGGCTTCTTCTCTTACAGGTGGTTTTGATGGTAAAACCAGTAAGGTCACTTCCTCTCCAGATGGATGATGGGAAATTCAAAGATGTCACTTTCTGTGTAGATGGATGAAGGGAGAGCAAGTGATGTCACGGCCTGTGCTGAATGGTGATGGGAAAGTAAGTCCTTTTGCTTGACTTCTTTTTTTATAGACGGTTTTGGTGTTAAAACCAGTAAGATCACTTACAGTCCAAATAGATGAAGGGAAATTCGGTGATGTCACTTTCTGTATACGTGGATAATGTGATATCCAGTGATGTCACTTCCTGTCCTTAAGGGTGATGGGAAGTGAAGTCCTATGTCGTACGGATTCTACTTTTCAGTAGGAACACTGTGTTTTTTGGACAACACAAACATTGGGATTGTGCAAGACTGATTCCATAAACCCCCTCAGGAAATGTTGTCCTAGAGTCCTGCTAGCTCACACTACACAATCTGCACCCCAAACCCTAAGCAGGTAAAAGATGGTTTTTGCAACCTCAGAACATGATAGCCCTGACTCCCAAGGAATCATGGTAACAGATCCAGGACCCTTTCAGTCAGTTACTTGTTCATTCCCAAAGAGATACACACGAAATACACAAAGAGTGTTTCAATATTTATTAAAGCATTGTGATTCTCATATAACAGGCATGCATTGCTATGATTAGTAGAAGGAAACACAATAGTGTAATTAGCATTACAAGAACAGTCAAAACAATAACCAATTCTACAGTTGTGCTAAAACAATGTATATATGCTGTCTTATAAGGGCGGTGTATAGTGTACTCCTACTTTGTGCTCCAAAACCTACTTGCCTAGGGTGGGTGATCTGCCAAGAATCCCTACTGGATGATCCAACTCTCATAACCTGAGGGTAAGTGTCTTCAGGTGCCTGTCTTGGTCACAAGTTGGACATCCCTCCTCACAGAGCTGGAATTCCGGAATGCTGTGACCTCTCAAAAGAAGCAAAGTGCTTCTCTAGCTTCAACACAGAAATGCTTGTGTATGTGTAATAAACAGCATCAATGATACCATGCAGAAGCTTCAGCCTGCTGTCATTGTTTATCCTCTTGTGTGACAGCTGTGTCGCCTAACGAATGATCAACAAACAACGTCTTTTGCGCTGTGAAATTTATCCCTTATACTGAATGTTCAAGGTGTTGTGATAATGTGCCCACTAAGTAGGAATTCAAGAAAATGTAGTTTCGAAGAACCATATCCTGCAGAGTCACGCAAGCAAATGTATGTCATTGTGTAATAAAGAAGGCAATTTAAAAAAAAGTGTACATGTAAAATGGTGGCGTTTCTTCTGGGGCCTAACCCAGCCACGTGACGCCCACTCATAGGACAAGTCAACTAAAGCTATTTAAAATAAACCCTAACATAATTTACGTTTACGCATTAAAGAAGCTAAATTCAAATAAAAGGCAATTGTGATTCAAAGCTAAAAGCATTTAGAAAGCTGAGTTATTTTTTTTTTTATAAAAGGAGAATAGAAATAAAGCAATACTATTTAAAAACAATTAAGGATGTTACAAACAGGCCTGAATCAGAAGTTCCCACCACTCGAAACTGCCAGGTTGTTTCTGTGTTCCAAGAGGTAGATGAAACATTTCTGTTCCCAGCAACCGCAGACTATGTTCCACAGGCTCCCCTCGGAGCAGCTCCATGGAGCAAGCATGGTCCTGTCCGCCCCCTCCAGCAGCCGCTGAAAGAGGAACTACATCCAGTGTGGATTCCACAGAACCAGAGCCATGCTCCAATTCTAGGAGCAGAAGCATCGCAGGAGGGCTCGGAAAATGTGTTCAGAAGCAATGGCAAGTGCAAGTGACACTGATACAACCTTGTTATGTACCATCTTTCTCAATGTGTCACATGATATACTGACACAACGTCAAGCCCAAATTAGCCATATTTCTATATCTGATGTTTAGAATAAGACACTACTTCTGGCTGCATTCACTCCAAAAAGGGCCTAGGAAAGCATGGTGACAAAAGTATGTCCCTATTATGAAACAACTGAAAAAAATGAGGTCGCCATATTGTTCATTTAGAAGAAATGTGAGTGTCTAAAATTGTAGGGTTGCTTTTTGTATTTGCAAATCCAACATCTCTGGAATTCAAGCCTTTACTGGCTCTTGCTTCCTGCATTCAGCTTAGTTAGTAAGGCATCAGCTTGTGTTACTCTTCTCCTGATCATCATATAGTTTGACATTAATTACTAATGGCCAGATTTAGGTTTTGGGCATTGGTTTACTCCGTCACCAATGCAATGGATATCCCGTCCACCTTATTACAAGTGACATACGATTGCAATATGGTGAATGGGATACTCCATCATGTTTGTGATAGAGTATCCCATTTGCCAAAGTCTACATTTGGTCTTAAGTCATAAAAGTGTTCCTAAGAATTAATTTTATTATTCCATACCAGAGACTGGCAGCCCTTTCATTAAAATGGTGGTAGTTCAAACTGCGATCATTGTCTAAGGGCCCGTTTTAAAGGTTGACAGGAAAGGAACTGGCTGGAGTACACTCATCAACATAGTGGTCACCCCACCAAATCAATATGCAGGTGAACCTTTCGTTTGGCCAGGGCGGAGACTACTCTATCTCTGCCGTGGACAAACTTCTCTGGCAGCAAGGGGGAGTAAGGGCCACTGGAGGAATGGCTGTATCTCTGCCCGTCCAAATTATCTGGGTGGGAATGTAGGTATTTTTCACTGTCTTTCACCACCTGGTGGTGAGGGACAGTAATATCGTAATAATGCTCCCGTCGACATGGGAGAAGAGCTTTATGGCGAGGGGAGAATTACTATTTTTCTTTATAAAAAGAAAATCCTGGCCTTATATTTTAGACTCATTTGTATTTAATTATTTGATAAACAGTCAAATGGTGTGTATTTTTATAAATGGCAAATTTCATAATTGGCCTTTTCACAAATCTAAATTTCCACAAATATGTCTACATGGGTAAGTTTACTCTTACATTATTAGGTAACTTAACTACTTTTGGCTATTCTCCATGTACCCAAAAATTATCAAAAATATTTAAAATTGATTAAAAGAGTTAATAAAACCATGTGATTATATTTTTATAAAAAGCAATCTCACATTCATTTATTAATTCATCATCAATATCTTCATTTCAGCTGAATAAGCCATAAAATCACAAATCAAAAAAGAAAAACACAACAACATGTAAATATTTCAGAACATAAAAACCTAAATGAAATAAAATTAAAATATGTCATATGATTAAAACAGTGCTATCTCTGCCCTACGGCAGTATAGGTGCAAGTAGCCTCAATCCTTTCACTTGAACAAGAGGATAAAATAAACAATGGATCATGTTTATAGCGATGATCTGGAGCTTCCAATGAATCAAGTTCCTTCAATAGCAGCCAATGGACCTCAGTTAATCAATGTATAACATAGATTAGGGTAAATAAGACAGATCTAAAAAGAAATCTAAAACATAGGTAAAAACAAATGATCATACATTAATTTACTACCAATTACATAAGACACCGAAGGAGAACGTACAAGATGGCCAGTTCCTAGCCAAATCTACTGGTGGGAAGCAATCTATTTTTGTCTTAGCCCCCACATGATTAATAGGAACCAAGAAATGGCAAAAACTATTGGCTGGGCTGTATTTGATCATATGATTATTAAAGCAGATTTATAGTCTCTAACCCCCAAATTGCGACATAGTGGCAACATCCAAACTCTCTATTGAGCATAATACTGTGGGCAAAATACTAAATGTGCCCAGTGGTCTCCTTGGTCCGAGGGCAGAACGGGTAGCTCATTTCAGACTTAGAAGGGGATCACTGCCAGTTGGCCGTGAATGGCCGTAGTGGCAGGGTTCCACACAGGAATTTAATATACAGTGTTCTAGCTTCCAGGGGCTCAATAGCATCCATGTATTCTTCCAAACAATAATTGTCCTTAAACACTAAAAAAGTTGTGGGCGAGGGGCCCATGCTTCCGAGCCTTTGAAACCCTTCATCAATGTGACTCCAATGCATCTTTTTTAGCATGGGCTTCGACACCCTAGAGGCTGAATCTGGATTTTCTCAAAGGTTCTCACAACCAATCTCAATTAAAATGTTTTTAATATACTCCAGCAATGTGATTTTATCAACCTAATGCCATTGTGGAATGTTATCAAGGCCCATCCTATAGGGCGCCAATTCACAGGTGGACCAAATCCTCTTCCAGTACATCAGGGGTCTAAGTCTAACCCAATGCACAGGGCATATAATACCCAGATCTAACCAAAAGGGAACAAGTGGTTTACTGGCCAGCAGATTAATCAGAAGTCTGAGAAAATGATTGTCTACCTTCTCCATGTCATATACTTTGACCTGCCCCCAGGGTTCACCACCATATAGCAACCCCCGACCCACCAGAGCATGTCGATTATAAATCTGTAAAGCTGGAGTTACTGGACAATAGCTAGAACCCCGGACAGCCCTCAGGATGCCACCTGTATAATGCTCTAATCTCAATTTAGACTTTTGAATCCGAGAGGACCAACAAAAAGACTCAGTGAGAGTAAACCCCAGATAATCAAAAAGTGTGGGCTTTCTCTAAAGGAACACCATTAAGAACTGGGTGTGCCCGGGAAGTATGATAGGGATTTAATACCATATAATTAGTTTTACTTGTGTTGGTTTCTAGTCCTCTCTGCTTGCAGAAGACACCAAAACCATTAAGCAGGTTTTGAATGCCCATAGGTGACTTAGAGTTCAGTAAGGTATTTATTAGCTCAACAAAAAGGTTATTACACTATTTTAAAATGTAATATCAAATACGTTTCACTTTTAGATACATTTTTAAACATTAATTTAATTAATAATGTAAATTGCCTAATTCAATTTAATATCATTTTCCATGGGGTTTTATTTTAAGCCAATATCTTAAATATTTTCTATGAGAGGGTGTTGCAGTATCAGTGGTTGGCAACGTGTGGTGCTAGACGTACACCACCTCTGAGCTGGAGGGCTTATACAACTGTTTTGGCTGCAAGAACTTTAGAAGTGCACTTTGTGAAAAGTAATGGTCTTACTCTGTTGTAGGTGGATGAACTTCCCTGTCTAAACCTCTGCCTAACCTTCTTTTAACCCTTCCTACTCCTCCCTTACCCCCTTCCCTTTAGTAGTAAGTATTCCACATTTCCAGCAACTTCTCACTGTCCCGCCTACATTTAAAGCTCAAATGCATTTTAAGTGCGTGGGGACTCTGAAGCCAGGGCGCAGATCTCTGCACAAAAAAAGATATGAGAGGCACAGGCAAAAGAACCTCCACTCTTGGGTTTGTGAACAGCATTTTGTTGTATGTTAGTAATTTTATTGTAGAGTACTAAACATAGTACCAAAGCATTTTTTGATTAGGGCCATGTATTTTTATTTTGATTTGTATGGTATAAGTTCACCCTACACTCTGAAATGATTTGATATGGCTGCTATTGTGCAATAATACAAGTGGTAAATCCATACCTAGCAGTTGCATTTTTTTAATGTTCTGCTAATCTTTTGTAGTAGTATTTTGTCAGAATGTTTATTAGATCCTAATAAGGTTAGTGCACGATGAAAAAACTGATAGGTCACAAATAGTGGTTGGAAGCTGAGCACCAACTTCTTTTGACCTATCTGCAATACAACCTACGTATTAATGGAGCCACATTGCAAAATTTCCAGTTACAGCAAGTCTATAAAAAGCTTGCCTAATGAATATTACATAGACGATGTAACTTTTGCGAATCTTAGTGATTGGCTCCAAATACGAGGATGGTTTTTAAAAGGAACAGCACACCACAATCCCTGTATTTGAACTTGCAATTGCAAATTCTTTTCTGAAGAAGTTTGTGTTTCATATAGGATCCGGTGCTGCCGATGGAAAACAAAATTTAATTTAGGAGCATCTTTTACGGGAACAGACCCTGCAGGACAATTTCTAAATGGGAAACTGTCCAATGGAACAGCATTCCATTTTTTTATGTTTTACCACCTCCTTTAAGGATTGAGTAACTTTTCAAAATATTGGTACCTCAACTGTGGTCATAAACCAGTGATAATTGTTTTTGACATTGTTAATCATAAATAAGAGGGGGATGCCCCTTTCATGATGGGCCCTGTTTGTGATTCAGGATGAGTTTTTAGCAAGTCACAAAGCACATTTAGTACATGGCAAACCATGACATAACATAACATAACATAACATAACATGGCATAACCCTTCTCCTCACCCGTGGACCACATCTGAGAAGCACCTTACTTTGCTGACAGATGCATCCCAGTAGGCAGACAGTATCACCATGGCCAACAAATTGATGTGGGCCATTCTGCCCTTCGGAACCCACTTCTGCCCCCTACTCAAGGACGGCAATGAGCAGGGGCCACTTACATCTGTCAGTGTCAAAACAAAGGCCTGTGCCATCCACTGCCACCTAGGGGTTGGCCAGAACTCATTCCAGTCTAGAAGATGGCAAGGAGTTCCCAAAATTGTTTCTGAGGTTCTCCAGGCCTCTGAGGCTACTTAGAGTGGTGGCAACCAGCCCAAGGTGTTAGGCACACTATGCGAACTCTCCTTCCCAACAGTCAAAGGGTCATATCCTGACATTGGCCACTCAGCCAAGGGTCTGTACCCTAAAACAGAATAGGTGCCTGTCAAGCCAGAACTTCTAGGGTGGAACCACTCTCTCTCCCAAGAGTGATACAGTCTTTCTGTGTCATGCAGGGGTTTGCCCTCTGTCTCCATGGCAGTGCAGGGAGCACCTCCCAGTTAGAAGTAGATTTACCAAGGTCAGTCTTGAGGTACACTGTTCTCAGAACTAGCAACCCCTGCTTCACTGGTCCTCCCACTGCGGACTGTCTCCACCTTCTGCTCCCCCATCTGAGCCTCTTCCTTTGGGAATAGTACCCACAGAATGCTGAGTGTTCATGATGCCTTGGGAAGCCACCTTGCCAGCTTCTCATCCACTAGTGGTAATTAATTTCGTAGGCATCTGGGGACTAACTGTGACCATCCTATGGGCCACTTTTCTACCCCATTCCAGAAACACCAGGGCAATAGGGTGGAAAAAGTCTTGCCCATAGGACTGAGTTATTCTATACACCTGTTGGGTTTACTGCTCAGGGGAAAACAGTCTTTTCCACTATCATGGTCTGACTGGTACAGATATCTATTGAGGAGTGACAGGTAACTATGACCTATTGGAAGTGGTGGCTCCCTGCCCTCAAGGAGGACAGGTTTAACCATTTAATCCATCTCCCAGCTATGGGACACCAAGTATGTTCTTCACTCTATTGATAGAAACAATGTCCCCCTAAGGCCACACTGGCCACCCTGTCGAGCTCCCACCAGTAGATGTCTCTCAGAGCAGACCAGTCCCCTTTACTTGTGCCCCAACTGGGGGCAATCAAAGTGCCAGGGTAGGAAATGGGGTGCCCTGGGCCATTTCTCCCCTCTTTTTAGAATCAATAAAACAGGATTTATAAAGTGATGCTATTCACCCACAAGAGTATCCAGACACTGGGGGCCAAGATGCTAGGTTGGGTCAGTTGAATAACCAGGTGTCGAGTTTCCCTCTGAATTCCTGAAGAGAAGGTGAGGTTCGGAGGTGGAGGCCTAAGCAGAGGCCATTCCAGGCGTTTGCGGTGAGGTAGGAGAAGGAGCTTCCTCCATTGTTGCTTCAGCAGATGCAGGAGGTGTGGAATCTCAGGCAGTGGTTAATGTATGCTGGTCCTTGATTGCACAGGGTTTTGTAGGCATGGGTTAGCATCTTGAATTGGCATCTCTTGTGGATGGGGAGCCTCTGGAGTTCATTTCAGTGAGGAGTGATGTAGGTCTGTTTGTGGAGGTCGAGGATGAGTCTGGTAGCTGCCTTCTGTATAGTCTGCAGTCTCTTAAGGAGGTGTGTGGTGATTCCTGCGTAGAGTGTGTTACCATAGTCCAAGAAGCTAGTGACGGGGGCTTGAGTGACGGTACATCTGGTGGTGACTAGTAGACACTTGATGATCTTTCAGAGCTTGCGTACAGTGAGGAAGCAGGTGAAGGAGACTGCATTGATCTGGTTTTTCATGGTGAGTTTGTAGACCAGGATTATGATGAAGTTATGGGTGTGGTCATTGGGGATGGGTGAGGGCCCCAGTTCTGAGAGCCACCAGGAGTCAATTCATGTGAGGTGTTGTTCCTGAAGATTAGTCGGTGTTGAGTTTAAGGCAGTTGTTTTGCATCCAGTCAGAAGCTGTCTCTCGTGGTGGATGGGTCTTTGATTAGAGAGAGGATGAGCTGGGTGTTGTCTGCCTAGGATACAGTGTTCAGTCTGTGGGATCTGCCAATGTTGGCAGGTGATGAACAGAGCAGGGTTGAGTGATGAACCTTGAGAGACACTGAAGAATGTTCTTGGATTTCGAAATGAAGGATGGTAGGCAGACTCTGGGTTCTTCCGGTGAGGAAGTATGCAATCCATTTGAAGGCATCCTCTTGGATTTTGACCTGATGAAGCCTCTTGACCAGGTTGTGATGGGACACAGTGTCAAAGGTAGGGGTGGGTAGAGCTTGAGGAGTTCCACTCTGCAGAATTCCACAGAGTTGTATAAAAACTCAGAGAAATTCTGTGGAGTTCTGCCGGAGCAGCGCTGAATGATCAAAGTGCCTTCATGGCCGAGAAAGGGCGCCTAGTCCGCACACATGGGCTAAGCTACCACCTAAGATAGCGTAGCAAGAGCTTTAATGTTTACCCCCATGATGATAACAACACGACCGTGGTCTCCACAGCCATGAACTTGAGTAAACAACAGAAAGGTGTGAAGAGATAACGCCCTCCTCAGTGCTATGGCTTGGGACATGTTGCACAACTTAAAGGCTGTCTCTGTAAAATGTGCTGTACACAGACCATGGAGGTAAATTGTAGACTCCAATCCAATCCTGCAGGTAGGCCAAATATATTACCTGACACTGGCTGCCTCCGCAGCCTTCAGCCAGCACACATCCCAATCACTTATGAAGTCATCCTACTCACTTATGCAAACAATGGATCATACTTACTTTTACTTAGCTATACACTTATAAAAACACCACTTAGTGTGTTATAAAAACACTATTAAAAGTATACAGTTATCCATACAGTCATTCATACAATCACTGGTGAAACCACATACCGAACAGACGGATACATCGAGTTAAGACACAGCTTCTACATCTGCATTGAAACCGTCTTTTTTAGAAGAGGGACAGGCATCCAACCTACCTCCAGACAGACACATTCAACGACCAGACACTGCATCCGCAGGGGACAAAACACTAAAAAAAAACGTAGAAACAGGCAGACCACAGAGAAATTTGAAAAAACCGACTCCCTCGTGATCAATATCTCCAAGAAAAACTTGAGTGCGGAACAACTAAGCGTACTCAACAAAGGAACATCTTTTGTTCCTACCTATACTTCCAACTCCCTTGAGACAGAAATATCATTCTTTAAATTTATGCGAAAGCTGCGATTGAGATGATTTTTCACCAATAACACTCCACAGGCAACTGAGAAACCACCAGAACGTTTTCGTCCCAAGAGTAAATTCATGGCTCCTGTTTCACATAAAACTTTAGACAGTTTTGAACTGTTGGTAAAAAAAGATTTGGAACATATCAAATACTCCAAACCCCAACATGTTAACTTATCCAAGAAATAATTAAGGACACTCAATGCACTTCAGCAAGACACTAAGATAACCTTTCAACCGGCCAACAAAGGAGGTGCTTTGGTCATTTTGCATACAGAATTCTATGAACATAGTGTTGGTATTCATGTGAATGATGAGGACACTTATATTCTTTTGGATCGTGACCCCACCAGTGAACTTAAAGATCTACTAAGCATACTATTACCAAAAGCCATGGACAATGGTTTGATTACCGACCACACCCGGAAATTTCTATCTATTGACACTCCCAAAATACCTCACATATATATTCTTCCTAAAGTACACAAGAGCATCATTAATCCACCTTTCCGTCCCATTGTGGCAGGTTGTGGATCAATATATGAACCTATTGGACAATTCCTAGACTATCATCTGCAACCATTGGTACAATCATGGGAGACTTATGTTAAAGATACCACCGATTGTCTTCTGAAATTGGAAAACATTCAGCACCTCTTTAAGGAAGACATTTTACTCTGTACCATTGATGTGGTAGCTTTATACACATCTATAGCTCATCAAGAAGGGCTCGAAGCGGTGGAATGGCGACACTTAACATCTTCCTTTGACTCAGACATGAGCGTGTTCCTATTGGAGCTGTTACATTTTTCACTGTATCATAGTTATTTTCAGTGGAAAGAGCATTTCTATTTACAAAAAACAGGTACGTCCATGGGATTTCCCGGGGCACCTGCATACGTCAATACCTTTATGGCACACTTTGAACACCTACACATTCTTCACCATCCCATATGGCAAGAGCATACGATTCTTTTTTTAAGATACATTGACGATATTCTTGTCATTTGGAAAGGCTCACGACAAACATTGGAATCTTGTATCCAGGATCTAAATTCTTGTAACCCAAGGATTCACTTCACTTCTGACATTCAGGACAATAAAATTCACTTCTTAGACGTATAAATTGTCAAAACACCTATGGGTCTACAAACATCAGTTTACAAAAAACCCACTGATGTGAACAATGCGCTACATTTCAAGAGCGCTCATTCATATTCCCTTAAAAAACACTTACCTGTTTCACAGTTTATCAGAATTAAAAGGATTACATCTGATAACACCCAATGTACTAAACTCATAGAAGAACAAAAATTGAGATATTTAGCACGAGGATACCCTGAGGATGTACTCTTAGAAGCCGAAAAGACTGTTGCCTGCAAAAAACGTGAAGATCTTTTACTTCCATCACGGAAAGAAATGGCTCAACGAGTAGTCTTTGTGTTAAAATATTCTACACAAGCTTCCCAAATCAAGAAAATCATCCATAAACGCTGGGAGATTATAGCACAAGAAATCGACTTCAAAGACTTATACCGAGGGCCACCCTTATTCGCACACACAAGATCCAAGAACATCAGAGAAATATTAAAATCGCAACACCTTTCCATCAGACAAACCTTCAAAGGAATGAACAAATGCCATAATTGTGGACAATGTGGTAACGTCATCCTTGGAAACACTTTTTCTCATCCTCACTCGGGTTCAAAAATAACATTGAGACACTCCTCAGATTGTAACACAAAGGGAGTTATTTATGTGATTCGTTGCCCCTGCGGGCTGGTCTATGTAGGGAGGACTTCCAGAAAAATCAAGACCAGAATAGTGGAACACAAAAGCACGATACGTAACAAAAATCTCAAATCATGCTTAGTCACACACTGGAATAATACTTCGCATACCATAACCCAACTACGTTTCACTATCTTGGAAAAAATTTCATCCACCCCAGGCACAGACTTGAACACTAGCTTAGCCCGCAAAGAAACTTTCTGGATAAAAAAGCTTGGCACCTTGATACCAGGCGGGTTATATGATCATTTGGAGCTTTTATGTTACCTATAATGTCGTATTCTATCAACACAGCTTCATTGTGGAGAGCACTTGTCTGTTAATCATTCAAATTGTAAAGGATTTGCACTCTCCTTGAACTTCCTTTTACCTGCTGATATTATTTTTACTTCCACATTCTATCTTTCAAATTGCTCTTCACTCATTTTTTCCTTTCAGTCTAACTGTCCTTTCCCTCGAGTCTCAAAGCTCATTGTCCGTTTGTTAAACCACCTTTGTCTAATAAAGCTTTGCACTTTTTCCTCTTTCCACACATTGGCCCCTTTAAATCGTAACACGTCATACGCACGTTGACACGCACGCTTTCAAACCATGACGTGACACGCCTAGCGTCGCATCTTTCGCGCACATGCCGGTAAGCGTTTGGGAATCCCTTGCTTTAATATTTTTGAAACGTTTTCGGGTCGCTGCTGTGACTTGAACTTACGTTACTCTCCCCCGCTTTTAGATTCGTATATCTAAAGTACATGATCAGATTTCGTCTTCTTCCGGTAAGCGAGAACTTACACCAGGGTGTTTGCACTAGGGGTGCACTGCGACTCACGTCATATGACGAGGAGCTTACTCTTCATTTTTATTTTTATTTCTCACTCCCCTTTACAGATGACAGATCTTTTGATACGTCTCCTTAGGCTACCTTACTAAAATCCTGTGTGAGTAATACGATTTTCTCTCGCACAGTTGGTGGTCATGTTTGTGGTTCCACACTTCAGGAGTTCTTCTATAATCTTGTTTTCTTCTCGGGCACGCACCAAACTACATTCGTCATCTATATTTCACAACATTCGGGTTCATTCTCTCCATCCTCACTAAACTAATGTTGGGTATTATACCTCTCTACCAAGGGAGTATAAGCACGGATACTCATTGACTGCAGGACCTTTTGTCTTCATAGAGTGCAAATCCTATCTTGACTTTCTTCCTCTATGTATTATATCTACATATTATGTCGTTCTCTGTTTTGTTTTAGTTTCCATTATGGTGGACCCTCTGGATATTGACTCTGTTTATTCAATTCCCCTGAAGAAGAGTTGAACAACCCGAAATGCATTGGGACTTTGTTTTACAATGAGCATTGACTATGTGTAATTTATATTACTTGTGCATCAACAAGACGCCTAAAATTACATGTTGTGTTGAATTTTGATTTCATTTACTTCTGGTTTATCAGTGACAGATTGGCATTCACCTTTGTTTATTGACATTGTTTATCTGTTCATCATTTTGTGTTTCGATCAGTCAGTCGATTATTAAAACAGATTTGAAACTTTTATAGTTCTTCAGCAGTGCGCTATGTAGGTCTGGGTCACCCCATTCCTCTTCTATATTACCACCACTCCTGCCATGCCATAGCAAATCCTGGTCTGATTCATGAAAAAATGCTTTTGCTTCCATGAAGTGGAGCAGAATTGCTTTTGGGCCGAGGGAGCTGCATGTTTGCAGCTCCCTCTGCCCTAAAGCAATGCCGTCTCCTGCAGTAGGTGGGGACCTCGGGGCCTTGAGGCTCCCCCACGGTCCCCAACGACCTGGACATGCCCTGGGGGAAGGGGACAGCAGGGCAATATCGGCCTGGGGAGGGGGGACCGCGCTTGCCCCCACTCGACAGTGAAAAGAAAAATGAAGACCAGGAGATGGGGTCCCTGGGGCTGAAATAGGCCTGGGGAGGGGGCTGTGTGGCCCCCCTCCCTTTAAAAAAAAAATATGTTAATAAAGGCTTGGCTCCAGGCACTGGGGTCCCTAGGGCCGAAAGAGGCCTGGGGGTGCACACAGCCCCCTCCCATTTGGAATTAAAAAAATTAAAATTAAAATAAAGGCTGTGCCATGAGAGATAGGGACCTCAGGGCTGATATCGGCCAGGGGGCATGTGGCCTCCCACATTTAATTTTTGTTTTTTAAAAAGGATCAGGCCCCGTGGGATGGGGTCCCTGGGGCCCAAAATGGCAGAGGAAAGGGGGTCCACGTGGCCCTCCTTCCTAACATTTTATTTAGAAAATGCTACAGCTCACAGGAGGCCTGCCCCCTTTCTCCACTAATCTGCAAATGCTTCTACAGGCATGGTCCTGGTTGGAGGATGAAGTCTCCTTGACTGCTGAGGGCCCTTAGGGGCCAAGAAGACATTCTGTTACCTCCTGTAAGCCCCACACCACTGGATTCCTGAGAGGTAGTCAGAGGCTACACCCCTTTCTCCACCACTCTGCAAACACGCCTCTTGTGGCAGTGCCGGTGGGGGGATGAGGCCCCCTTGCCTCCCAAGGGCCTCATGACTAAAGTGGACCTCTTCCCCCAAGTAGCAGTGTACCCGGAGGGGGCGTGGCCTCTGACCACCTCTCAGCAATCCTGCTGTGTGGGCCTTACTGGAGGTACCAGGAGGGCTAGTTGGCCGCCAAGGACCCTCAAGAGCCAAGGGGACTTCATCCCCCTAATAGTAGTGCGCCAGGTGGCGCGTTTGCACAGTGGAGGAGTAAGAGGGCATGGCCACCAAAAACCTTTCAGCAAACCCACTGTGTGGGAATTGCTGAACATAACTGGTGGAGTACTTGTTCCCCAAGGACCCTCAAGAGCCAATGGGACTTCATCCCCCAACCAGTTGTGTGCCAGGAGGTGCGTTTGCAGAGTGGTGGAGAAAGGGGGTGTGGCCACCAAAAACCTCTCAGTAAACCCACCGTGTGGGACTTGCTGGAGGAAACAGGAGGGATAGTTGGCCTCAAGGACCATCAATAGCCAAGGGAACTTCATACACTACTAGTAGTACGCCATGAGGAGTGTTTGCAGAGTGGTGGAGAAAGGGGGCATGGGCTCCTACAATGTCTCAGCAATCCCGCTGTGTGGGTCTTACTGGAGGTAACAGGAGTGGTATTTGGGTCCCAAGGATGTCCTTGGCGTCCAACTATCCCTCGCGTTACCTCCAGTAAGTCCCACACAGGGGATTGGTAAAAAGTGTTCGGGGGACACTCCCCCTTTCTCTATTACTCTGCAAGCATGGCTCATGGTGCACTATTGATTGGGGGAGGAAGTCCACTTTACTCCTGAAGGACCTTGGGGGCAAAGAAAGGCTTCTGGTACCTCCTGTACTTTGTGCACAGAGGGATTCCTAAGAGCTGGTTTGAGGCCCAGCCCCCTTTCTTTACCACTCTGCAAATGTGATTACTAGTTAAAAAACCATAGAAATTCACAGGAAAAACCAAAGGTTACAGGTAATTTATAGTTAGGGATTAGCATTTAAAAAAGCTTAGAAATTCACTGAAGAAACCAAAGGTTACAGGGACATTATAGTTAGGGTCAGATTTCACTCGTACAAAACCAGTAACTCATACCCCTGCAATGCACTGCTTATGACCTCACATATTACATCACTCATGACATGGTCAGTTAAATCACTGAAGACATTACTGATGACATCTCAAATGACATCATTGATGACATCATTCACAGAAGCACTCACTCACCTACAACCTCTTGTACGCCCACTCACACACATATAAAACTGACATGCCCATTCACAGACCTATACCAATACTCACACACCAACTCACTCCTCCCTAGAGCCACTCACACACCAACTCACTCACTCGTACAACTACTCACACAACCATTCACTCACCCATACAGCCACTCATACAACCAGTTACTCACCTATACAGCCAGCCACATAACTACACACTCACCTATGGAGCCACTCACACACCCACTTATTTACCTAAAGAGTTACACACCCACTCAGTCACCTAACCAGACTCTCAACACAGCCACTCACTCACCCATAGAAGAACTCTTACACTCACTCACACAACCACTTACATATCCATTGACACATACATACAAGCACTGACACAATCCTGTATTCACCCAGACAGCCATTCACACAGACGCTCATTGTCCAATACAGTTACTCACAGACGAAGTCAATAAACAAAACACCTACTCAAGTGACCATTCACTCACCATATACACACCCAGTCACATACTCATAGATATTCACACATCCACTCGCTCACCCATACAGTCACTACTCACCCACTTACACAATGATAGAGCCACTTATACCATCACTCACCCACCCATACATCCACTGGCACACCCACTCACTCACCAATGCAGCCACTCACACATCATCTCACTCATCCACACAGGTACTTACACAACCACTTATACAGCCACTCACACAGCCTTATGCTCAAGGATACATACAGTCACACAGCCACTCACATGATATATATCAAAAGTAGTATCGCTCATTAGTAGTACACCTAGTATACTACTTTAAGTTTTATAGTACTTTAGGATATATGTTTAACAATCATAAGCTCTTACAAAATACACTCACTGGATGGTGTCATCAGTGATGTCATTTTAGATGTCATCAGTGATGTCACTGACAATGTCATGAGTGATGTAATATATGAGTTCATAAGCAGTGCATTGCAGGGGAATAAGTTATAGTTAGCTCAGGTAACTACAACTACTGAATTTCACTGGTTTTGTAGGAGTGAAATCTGACCCAAACTATAATGTCCCTGTAACCTTTGTTTTTTTCACTGAATATATATATATTACAGAAGGAAAAGTAGAGAAAGTGCCTGGAGCTACTCAGTTCCCTGTTTTCCTTTTTCCTTTCAGGAAACGTTACATACATTAGGTCATGAGCTGAGAAAAACACAAATAGCAACACAAGTTTCCATTTCGGTACTTTTTAGGTCTCGCTGAGTCAGCGCGCATGCGCTGCTCGGAGAGACATTTACTTCATGAGTTTTCAAAGTGCTGCTGGCTGGCCTAGCGCCTGCGTTCACGTGAGCGTGCACGCGCGCAGCCGGCAGCTTTGCAATATGTACAGCCGCTGAAGAACCGGGTTTTTAGAACCCAGTCTTCGGGTTCACCTGTCTTAGAATGAAGAGACACAGGATACTTCTTGGTGGCATCAGAGATCGAATTTATTGGCTGCAGCCAGTAACAGAAGTCCTAGAAGTCATCACGGTATGAGTTCTCAGGAGACTGCTCAAATTTACAAAGCAAGTCATCCCTTTTTATGCCAGAAACATCACATTCCAGACAAACACCCATTATTTTACAAATTGTCCAATCGCATGTAACCACACCAAAAGTATCGCATGACGGTAAAACCCACTTTTCAGTTGTCCGGCCCATGATCAATCATCGAACAATCCCAACATTCTTCTTTAGACAAGCCGGACAGACCCATAATAAAGAGACCACAACCCATATCGTAAATGGACCATAAAAGAAGAAACAGAAACAGATAGAAGTAGGATGGGGCATGTTTGTGTGCAATAAAACTTTACGAGATCCCGTGCTCTGGCCCTTAATCAAGATCAGCTAGCGGGCGGGAACGGGTTTGGCAGGGTCGGCCTCAGGCAACGAGGTCAGTTCACTCAAGTCATGTAGGAGTCAGCACAAACTCGAGCTAAGGTGCGCCTGACCAAAAAGCTCGTTTAACCACAGTCATCAGCCTATGTGAGGGCAACCACAAAATGGCTTCCATGCGCAAAATGGAACCCAGGGTTCTGAACGAAAACCCTAAATACGCAGTGAATCCATTGGTGTAATGTGACGAAAACACACGTACTAGCCGAACTCACTAGTTACGGTTCGCTGTTACCAAAATCGTAACGGGACCATGATATTTATAACGCAGATTCAGATTTCACGGAACCTCAGACCCCCCGTTTGCCCTTACATAGGCAATCTCAGTCTGCATCTGAATTGATGTCGACATTCATCAAATCATCAAGGTGCTGTTGAAGCATTATCTTATCTCCCTGTACCTTTCTCAAGACAGGCGGTCTCCTAACACATGTAGTAGCACTAAGGCCACATATGGCAGGACCACACTGTACACAGAGACAACACAAGAAAAGAATCGCTAAAGCCACACCAATGATCGTCAGAATCCTCCATCCCCAAGCGGATAACAGTCCCCAAAACCATCCAGTTAACGACCAATCTCCTCCGTCCGTATGTATTGACTCGGAGATCTTATGTAGCCTGGAGATGGCCTCGTATACTGTCGGAGCATTATCTGGAATGAAAACGCAGCAACTCGATTGGATCACTTTACATACTCCACCTCGATCTGCAAGTATGACATCTAAAACCATACGATATCATAAGGCGATCCGCTTGAAGCTCAGCTGTCAAATTACTAAGGGCACCGGCTGTTTCGTTTATGGTGGATTCAACCACTCTCGTCAATTGCCGCAAGCTCCTACTGTTAACCATAGGTCCCCAAAACGGTAGGAAACCCTTAAAGAAGTCTCCTACTTCTTGTCCAGCGGTATCTTCCTGATCGAAGACACCCCTAACAACTCTCGTCTTGTGGTAATCTGCGGCAGCAGTATACGTAGGAGGCAACAAATATCCAACATAACACGTTCCCGAAAAATCAGGGGGCAACCATGTATATGCTCTGTTGTAGCAAACAAAATACGTACCCTTGGCTGCCAAAAACGGCGGGGAAGACTGAGACGTAAAAACATACGTCCGAGTACAAACACTCTTCCCTAACTGAGCTTTCGGATTCCTGCCAATACCTTGCAGACAAAAATGACCTCGGTGGGGTACGATCCAAATCGGAGGTGACCTCTTTCGTCTATGCTTTTCACTCAGGCTAACACTGTATCCAGTCGCGTTCCAGCCAACATAAGCTAGTAACTCGTCCTTGGGAATAGTCCCATACGTATCGATATCCCTACTCATATTCGCAATTCCCTTCACCAAGGCCTTATTACTCGAGTTATCTCTTATGGAACGCAGGGGATAGACTTCGATAGCATAAATGAACATCGTCTGGAAAGCCCATAAAGACCCATTCTGACTAAACGGAAGAACCAGATAGGGAATACCACTATCCGTAGTATGTGGCATAAGACCACACACCCAACAATTAGTGATGTTCACTACTAACTGATGTTGATGCAGAAGCTGTACAAATGAGTTATTTACAAATTCTGACCTTCTAATCTGCTCGTGTTCGGGTAAGATATGAAAAGAACGCAAAGAAGTAGTAATAGGAAAAGACGTAGGTTGGGAAGTGGGTGCGGAAGTCAATTGGGTAGAAAAAACAATCCAACCCACCAAAGCTAACGTCATGCTAAGAAACATCATAATACATGTAATCGGAAAACATTTGAGATGCATTATCCTGCATAGTTTCATCTTAAAGTTCGTTTTCTCAACAGCTCTCTTGACCTCAAAAAATTCCATCCTCTCACCGTGCTGTTCGCGGCGGTTGGTTTTCTTCTGCTAAGGAGTGCGTCTGTCAGTCCAGGGAACGCCCTAGGACCAACCAGAACCATCGACCTTGTGTCTACACGGCTGCAATCCCAAGTCTTTAGACCGCGACCTTACAGCTGAACCCGGATGGTGGTTCGAAAAAAAGGAAAAAAAAAGATCAAAACAGTTCCTTGGCTGAGAGAGTGCTGTTCTCAAAATGAAAGGAATTATTTGTTCTTTATTAGTCTATTGTCTCTAGACCGCAGGTTATAACGACTTTTACCAGGCTCTGTCTGACTTTGAAACAACAGTTCAGGTTCAGTGGTGTCCAATCTTAAAGGTGAAGGCACAGCTGCTTGCAAGACATCGTCATCTCCTTTCTCAGACCTTGTCCATACCAATTCAGCGTCGCTAAACGGTGTGAATTTTGGTAATCTCTCAGTTTCGGTGTCTGCGATGCCTTCGCGGATCCACTGGTCGTACGGCAGTGGTAAAGGTACCCTCTTACAGTGTACGCCGTGGATCCAATTTCTTTTTCCGAAGACTTTTACAGATGTCCTTGTAGACAACAACACCTGGTGAGGGCCCGTCCAACGGGGCTGATCGTTCTTAGTCCTCTGAAAATTCTTTACCAGGATCCAATCACCAGGATTGATAGTATGACCTGGGTCCACAGATGCTGGTGGCAAGCTATCATGAACCTGTTGATGCAAGACACGCAATTTAGCCGTCAGGTCATGCAAATAGTCCACCAACACAGGATAATCGATGTCACTAAATTTCGTTGGTCTCAGCACTCCCCACACATTTGCCGGTCGACCAAAAACAATTTCATACGGACTAAGTCAAATTTGGGAATGCACTGTAGTTCTAGTTGACAAAAGTGCCAATGGCAAGGCATCGGGCCATTGGAGACCAGAACTTGCCTGAATCTTGGCTAACTTCAGCTTCAGAGTGCCATTATAGCACTCCACTAAACCAGCTGATTGGGGGTGATTCGCAGCGTGGAATTTCTGCTTTATGCCCAAACCCTCACATACTCTCTTCATGATCCTGCCCACAAACTCACTTCCGTTATTACTCCACACCATCCTTGGCAACCCGAACCTAGGGAAATATTCTTTGAGCAAGACTTTAGCTGTGGACAAGGCAGTATTATCTTTTAGGGGGTATGCCTCTACCCATCTAGAAAAGGCACAAACAACTACAAGGACGTATTTCAAATTGTTGCATCTTTCCATGTGGATAAAATCCATTTGCGAAACCTCGAACGGATACGTCGGAGGCGCGAAGTGACCAGCTGGAGTTGGAGTTCCCTTACCAGGATTATACATCAGACACACCATACAATTTTTGACCACATTCTCCCCGCACTTGGGAATTCCTCCATTCTCCCACACTGGAGCCAACAGCTTACAAATCCCTTTCGCACTGATGTGAGACATTCCATGTGCCATCGTAACCACCGCAAGCACATACGCATCGGGTAACATCCATCTTTGATGTTCCGACAACTCAACCCAACAACCAGTCCAATCCAATCTACCCGTAGTTTCTCTCCACATGTTTCTTTCACTCTCCGTAGCTTCGGCCTGAATTGATTTCACACTCTCAATCGTATCCTCACACATTCCAGCCGCGCCAATCCATCTCGCAGGGCCTGCAACATACATTCGACCCATCATATTTTTCGCTGTTTCTTTCGCAACTTCGTCCGCAAATGCGTTACCACGGCCAACATCATCCGTAACCTTTCGGTGAGCACTACACTTCACAATCAAACTTGCTTCGGCAGAGTAAGTGACTCAAGAAGCTCATTCACCAACTGTCCATGTTGGATTTTAGTCCCATGTGACGTAAGAAATCCTCTCTCTCTCCACAAGCGTCCAAAACTGTGTGCTACACCAAACGCATACTGACTATCGGTATATACATTCACTCTCTTTCCTTCAGACAAGACACACGCTCTTGTTAATGCAATCAATTCCGCTGCTTGTGCTGAATTATAGCTCACTCGTGCAGTTTCAACAATCGTACACAATGTCGTCACGGCATATGCCGCAGTCGTATCACCATTCGGGAGCTTGTAGCATGACCCATCAACCCATAGTGTACCATCTGGATTTGAAAGAGGAGTATCTTTTAGATCAACTCTACCCTTCGTTTCCTCTTCTGTCCTAAGAAAGCAATCATGCTGTTCTTTACCATTCCTATCCACAGAAATCGGCAACAATGTCGCTGGATTTAATACGTTACACCATTTAATGTGCACGTGACTGGCCAAAAGCGTCAACTCATAACCAGACAACCTTGCACTAGTAAGATGCTGAGTCTTTGTTCTGTTCAATAAAGTATCCACTGCATGTGGAACCATCACCACCAACGTATTATCCATCACCAACCCAGCAGACTGTCGGATGGAAACAGCTGCTGCTGCTGTAGCTCTCAAGCAACTTGGCAACGCTCTAGCTACCGGATCCAAAGTCGACGAGAAATACGCTGCTTCTCACCAAACTGATGCGTCAAAACTGAAAATGCACAACCCTCTCTCTCATGAACGTAGAGTGTAAAAGGCTTACTGTAGTCAGGAGTACCCAACACCGGAGCAGAACACAACGCATCACGCAATTCAGAAAAACTTTTATGACAATCGTCAGACCAGGGAAGAGGACTCGGTGTATCCTTACAAGTCAAAGCAAACAAAGGTTTTGCCAACAAGGAAAAATTTGGAATCCACTGTCTACAGTACGACGTGATACCCAAGAAAGCGCGTACCTCTCTCTGCTTACTAGGCACAGTCATTTGAGCAATCGCTTGGATTCGTTCTGGGGTCAACCTTCTTGGCGACAGTACTGTAACTTTGAAGGTGACACTTTATGATGCACTTCAGACAAATGTTGTAACAACGAAAGAGTAGTTTCTTTACAAGTTTCCTTATCATCAGCAGCCACTAACAGATCGTTAACATACTGAATAAGAGCACCACCCGCAGGCAACACAAAAGTATCAAGCTGAGTTTTCAAAGCCTGACTATAGATGGACGGACTTTCGCAATAGCCTTGAGGAGCGCGCTTAAACCGGAAGCTTCGTCCTCCCAAAGAGAAGCCAAAAATATCTCTACTTTCTTTGGCGATTGGAATACTAAAGAAAGCGTTCTTCAAGTCTATGATGGAGAACCAGGCAGCTGAAGCTGGAATCAAAGTCAACAAAGCAGTAATGTCCGGAACAACAGGAAACTGGGGCACAACAATCTTATTAACCTCTCGAAGGTCAATCACAAACCGATACTCAGGCTGCTGAGAAGAATCAGTACGCTTCAAGACAGGCAGAACAGGACTGTTACACACGTTACCTCTCGTCTCTTCGATCACACCTTTCTCAATTAAATCATAGATGATCGCTAAAAGCGCTCTTTCACCATCACTCGAAATCCGATATTGGGGAATACGTGGCAATCTAACATTCAATTTGAGCGTCACAACATATGGTGGAATCCCCAAAAGACCCACATCATTAGGACCAGTAGCCCAAAGAGTATCAGGGAGACAACGCAATTCCAGTGGAAGCTGATCTCTAGACAGATACATCGGAGAAGTCACTCTCTTACCCAATTTAAGGTGTACTCCCGAAGGAGAACAATACAATATCGCGTGCAGTCTCTTTAACAAATCCAGACCCAACAAATTCTCACCACAACCTGTCGTTAAAATAAGGGGTGCTTCCAATTCACAAGGCCCAATAGAAAGAGACAAGGGACTAGAAACTGGATTACGAACCGGGCGCCAGAAAATCCCACTGAAATATTCGTTAAGCCAGACAAAGGTGCGCCAGGGAGTTTAGAGTGCATGATAGAACTCTTCGCTGCACCAGTATCCAAATGAAAAGGCTCTACCCCACCCGATGTAACCACTGCAACATAAGGTCCATCCTGGTCTACTGGAACTGACACAACTCCCTCTCTTTGTCCTTGGCTGTCCTAGCAATCATTATAGCCAGCACTCTCACTCTCAACGTAGCAATCATCAACATAGTATTGCGGAGATCTGCCAGTCTGTACGTTCTGCTGATCAAAATAGTTCATAGACGTCTGTGGGGGAAAAGAACGTTCGTTCTGAGGGAACGCGCCACGTCCTCTGCCCCTAGACACCTGCTGGAAACTACCACGACCTCTTGGAGCCAACATACCGCTCGCACGTTGTCGTAAAACAGGGCACTCATTCTTGTAATGACCTTCCTCTCTACAATATGCGCACTGATTCAGACCCAAAGGTGGTCTTGGAGGAAAATACTCAGGTTTCTGTGACAGTCTCTGAAACGATGGAGGTTGCTGAAACTGTAGACGTTGCTGTGATTCTTGCTGATTCGAGCGAGGGGGATACGCCTGCTGCAGAAGAACCTTCGTTTTTAAGTCTTTCGTCTTTTTCTCTAATCTATCTTTCTCATCCTTATCCCTATTCTTGTAGTACTGTGCAGTCGCCAATATCTGGGCCGACGAAGAGACAGCCCAAGAACTCTCAGAATCTTTCAACTTATTACACAGTTCGGGAAGTAAATTAAAGACAAACTTATCTACAAACAGTCTCTGGCCACCTTCCGTACTCATATCTTGACCGCTATGATCTATAAAATTCTCTTCAAACCTGGTGAAGAAATCAGACACACTTTCGTCCTTCTTCTGCTTACATGCTGTCAACTTGTCCCAATTCACTCGTAACACTGGCATCATCGTTTTCATCATATTAATAATTCTACCGGGTAAATCCGCAATTAGAGGCTCAGGTTTAGCTCCTCCTACCTGTCTAGCATCTGTAGCCGCAATATTCACCCATGTATCACTTAATTCTACCGTATGATCCTCATGGCGAATCTTCGCCCACAACGGTTGAGGGACTACATTACCCAATAACATATCCACATCAGCTAGATTCATAATGCATGCGTCGTCTGTCTGGGACAACTCCTTATAATGCCCAGCGGGATTCTTACGGGGGTCGGGTAAGGTTTGCTTAAGAGCCAAAACCTCAGCTCTCTTCCAAGGGACATGTATCCAAACTCGTTGGAAATGAGCCAAAATAGGTGGATTAGCGTTTGCGTCTCCCTCTCTCCAAACTGGATGAACCTCTCTCATTGGATATTGTCGTACCTTCTTTCTAACTGAGGCATCAGGCTCAAACAATGGCTGGGGAGGAAGTACAGACCTATATGTAAGAAGTGTCACTACCGCATCCTCGACACCAGCTCCCACTATCGTCCCTTTGGCGAACTCACTCTGAATATCAAGCAATCCAACAGGAGCCAACTCCAATTCATCATCTTCCCATTGTTCCCGAAGCAAAGATCACATCATATCAAAAACGTACCGCTGCGTCAGCTCTTTCCACTGTAGGAACGTATTCAAAACCACTCCCGGATCATACCTAGAAACATTCGTAACCCACCTACGAGCCAACGAATCCAACACTCCACGCTCCACAGAACCAGGGAGCTGACTACGTCTCTGTCTGTCATCAGAAACGGGGTCGTGACTAGCGACCCAAATAGAGGAGTTAAGAAATTAGCAACAGTGTCAGCTACTCGCCGACGAACAGAAGGGGAAGCAGTCATAAGAACAGGAGAAAAGGTACCTTGCGATGGCAAAGAAAAAGACACAGAAGTGGAGGAAGTCGAAGGGACAGGAGCAAGAGGCACAGCAGTCTGAGTCAAGGCAGGCAAAGGTAAAGTAGGCAACCCAGGAAGAGGGGGTGCCGGAGGAACCTGAACCAACTGTGTAACAGGAAAAGGGGGTTGCGGAGGGACTAAAGGCTGACCAGCAACCTGTTGTACAACAAGCGGTAATATCGGTGCAGTAGCACCTTGCACGTAAGGGGGAGGTGACTTTAACAAATAAGACATTAATGGATCCTTTTCGGGATCCTTAACGGGATTCACAGGAGGGGGTGAAAAAACTGGATAACATTTGTCGATAGCCATATGATGTTGCCTATTTGACACCTCAATCGCTTTATCTTCTTCATCTTCTTTAAACTGCCTAGAAGCTTGCATTATCGATACACCCTTTTCTCTCTTATCTCTTTTAGCTTGTTTTATCTCTCGTTGTCTGGCTTCTTTGCGCCAAAGGCGGAAGGAGTCGAACATTGCCGGCCGGGCTTTTTTCCTAAATAATTTCGCTTCCAAATTGTCTAAAATCTCTGTATCAAAGCTACCATGTTGGGGCCATCGTAAGACACCATCTTTCCTAGTGTAGCGGACCCATACTTCATTGAATGTAATGGGGCCCATGCCGTGTTTAGAATAGAGCTCATAAGTCGGAGTTCCAACTGGATGTATCGGACACGAGTCATCCAATCGGAACTTCCTGTTATGACCACAACAAATCCAAGTACCAAATTTGCTACGATTAGGCATCTTCGCTCACTAATCGAGCTTCAAACTTCAAGGGACTATCTCTACCGATACACTCGTAAATATACGAGACCCTTGGCTTTGGAAATTGCAATTTTCAAATCAAAACTAAGGACCAAACAAACTAAGAACCAAACTAAGAACCAAGCAAAACCAAGAACCGCTCAAACTAAGGACCAAGTAAAACTAAGAACCAAGCAAGTTAGTGGGAGCGACCCACTTATACTTAACCAAGTTGTCTGCTACGCTACCCAGAAGATCCGTCGATCGTCTCGCCTTACGAAGTTTCATAAAAGGGGGGGTGTCCAAGACAGGGCGACAGTCAGGGCAGCGGTCCTTACGTAGCCGTCAGAAGGGGAAATCTCGTGGAAAAGACCTTCGGTCCACGTTTTGGACATGCAGGGGTCGCTGAAGTGGGGGCCCTCCTCCAGAGTTTCCTCACGAAGTTCCTCTCGATCCTCGGGCTTGGACCGTTACCGCTTGATGTCGCTCTACGTTGGGCGCCAACTGAAGAACCGGGATTTTAGAACCCAGCAGGGCCAGGGGCACGCCCAAAGTCTTCGGGTTCACCTGTCTTAGAATGCAGAGACACAGGATAATTCTTGGTGGCGTCAGAGATCGAATTTATTGGCTGCAGCCAGTAACAGAAGTCCTAGAAGTCATCACGGTATGAGTTCTCAGGAGACTGCTCAAATTTACAAAGCAAGTCATCCCTTTTTATGCCAGAAACATCACATTCCAGACAAACACCCATTATTTTACAAATTGTCCAATCGCATGTAACCACACCAAAAGTATCGCATGAAGGTAAAACCCACTTTTCAGTTGTCCGGCCCATGATCAATCATCGAACAATCCCAACATTCTTCCTTAGACAAGCCGGACAGACCCATAATAAAGAGACCACAACCCATATTGTAAATGGACCATAAAAGAAGAAACAGAAACAGATAGAAGTAGGATGGGGCATGTTTGTGTGCAATAAAACTTTACGAGATCCCGTGCTCCGGCCCCTAATCAAGATCAGCTAGCGGGCGGGAATGGGTTTGGCAGGGTCGGCCTCAGGCAACGAGGTCAGTTCACTCAAGTCATGTAGGAGTCAGCACAAACTCGAGCTAAGGTGCGCCTGACCAAAAAGCTCGTTTAACCACAGTCATCGGCCTATGTGAGGGCAACCACAAAATGGCTACCATGCGCAAAATGGAACCCAGGGTTCGGAACGAAAACCCTAAATACGCAGTGAATCCATTGGTGTAATGTGACGAAAACACACGTACTAGCCGAACTCACTAGTTACGGTTCGCTGTTACCAAAATCGGAACGGGACCATGATATTTATAACGCAGATTCAGATTTCACGGAACCTCACCGCGATCACTTTCACTTTCGCGCGCGCAGCCTACTTTCACTTTTCCCAAACTGTAGAAGCCATTTTCTGTATGATACCAAATGCAGCAAGCTTCTAGGCCCTGTTAAGTTGACATAATAAACACTGCACACTTGCACCTTTCTCTCCTTCAGAGACACAGCTTTAGTAACGCAAGGCTTGCTCGAGAACAAGATACGTGGCAAGGGAAGATGCTCGCTTAGGTACATACATTTCAGCATATCCCATTTCTCAATATGTTTTTGGTCATTACTATTATGTTGCAACTATTAACTGGAAAAGCACCAGATTTATATCTTACATTACAGTGGAAAGTCCCTGAAGCTGCCCACTTGGGTCACGTGGTCAGCAACAGTACATTTCGGACCTTAGATGGTATATAACTGTTTAGGCCCTTGTTAATTGGTCAAATGAACAATGCTTAATTTGTGCCACGTATGTTATGATGCTACATCCTCTGCGGTTTGGGCCTATAACAGCTGTCAGACACGTCACCTCTTTGGACATTCAGTGACTTTGCTGATGTCTCCGTGCTGCACGTTAATCTGTTTGTTGGTCTCCAATAAACTTTGCTATCTTATGTGCTGACAGAGAGTCGTATGTGTGGAATCATTTCTTATTTCTTATTTCAGCCTCTACAAAATGAATCCTGACCAACATGTTCCAGGATTTTATGATTTTTCCATGCTTTGAGCCATTTCTAGATTTAGTTGCTTTGCCCCTATCTAAAAGTCTGTATGTTCATTTTTTATTAGGTAGTCTCCCATTAAGAACATTTACTAATGAACGGAATATGGTTCCAGTTTCTAGTATTTGCCCAGCCTGTGGCTTGGACTGTGAGAATGAGACACACATAATGATTTTTTTGTAAAGAATATCATGGGTCTCCTGCAAATGGATCAGCCCAATATGTAGGAAACCTGGGACTAACTAGATATCTTGCAGCCCATAGAATCTTAAAAAGTGATACATCTCCTGTAATTGTCTTTGCTGTCAGTAAATCTTTACAGGCCGTTTGGTATAAGCATAGTAAATTTATAACAGTAATAGTTCAGTGATTATGCTTTTATAATTGACCATTACCCAACTTTTATCAATATACAGTTCTAATCTTTCGAGACTTTTTATGAGATTTATGAACAAACTGTTGTCTTTATGCTTTTTTGCTCACAGCTTAGTGCTGTTTTCTTTTGCATTGATTGTATATTTTATATATTGTTATTGTACCGTATATGTATACTTGGTAGTTCATGGAAACCGAATAAAGTACTACTACTACTATTATATATATATTATATATATATATATATATATATATATATATATATATATATATATATATATATATATATATATTCCCTTTGCAAACATATTGTTTATATTCTTACAACATAGTTTTGAAAAATGTCCATAACTTATACATATTTTTTTTTAGGGATGCATGGCCTGAGAAGCAAAATATGTCACGAAGAAAAATCAAGCACATTCTTAAATATGACGTCAGTAAAAATAACCCCTTGTTTCCCACCATCCTGCTTCAGGCTGGAAGTCTGATTTTGTCTCATTGTTTAGAGCACCACATGACAGATAAAGAAGGGTTCTGCAGTGCTTTACAAAAATGTCTCATCGCTGTTAAAAGATAAAGGGCATTTAATCCTGATGGCGTGGCTTGAAACCACTTATTACATTGTTGGGAGCTTTAAGTTTCCCCATCTATTTATGGATGAGTGTTTTATAAGGAAGGTGCTAGGTGATACTATGTCATTGAGGAGCTGCAGGTGTTTCCTAGGATGGTTAATCAATTGTATGACATAATAGATTACAGTAGTCTAATACATGTTCATGCTCGAAAAGAAATATCTGTTTAATATACCTATGAATCCTAAATAATAGATGGAATGCCTACAAAGAGGAAAGAAATAGGTTGTCCCTGTCTTGAATCACATTTCTTCAGTTTCCTCCTTTGTTGACCCTTTTGCTGCTGACACCAGTGGTGCTCTGCTCTCTCACTCCTCACTGCTTGACAACTTAACAGAGTATTTACTGGTACCGCTTTGCCTTGACTCTGCTAGGTTCTGATTCAGTAAATATCCCCTTTTCCTTTACTGCAAGGTCAAATGGATTGCAACTCAGTCAATAACCACAGGGAGGAGTGGTGATTTGATATTGCATTTGATTCAATTTTGCAGCTGAAAAGATTAATTAAATCTTGCAACAAAATTGTGGTCCATTTTCTGAAAGAATTTTAATCTTCTGTGTTTTGTTCAGCAATGCTCTAACTCTGTGTGTGTGTCCATTAATGGCCATAAGTAGATGGTTCAGCTATCCAGTGGATATTTTCCCTTGGGGAACGGGCTATAGCCTTCCTGCCACTATCTACGAATTCTGAAAATGCATTTTATAATATTTAAATGCAGCTTTAAAACCCACTACTGATATGTGTCATAATATTTATTCTAATGTTGTATTTAAGTATGTTGTAATTAACTATGTGATGTGGTGGACCCATCGAGGGCTGTAGACTAATTTTAAGTTTAAATCACTTTTTTAAAAATATTTCAAAGAACGTCTAGCTACGGAACTACCACAACAATGAGGACAGCCCCTCCCACTGCATTCCTTCTTCTCACCATTCCCTTCCTCTGAACACCCACCCTTTTTACCCACTGCCCCACCCTAGCCACCCTACACCTTTTATTCCCTGCAGTCATCTTATGAACCACATCTGATCAGTATTGATTAGCAATCTCACAATGGGCAATTAATTGGTGATCTAAGAGGGCTGACTTCTATCTTTGCAATTGTTTTCTTCCGTCCTCCGTGATGGCGGATTCAATCTGCTCATCATGTTGGTGGAGGTCTCCCGCCTCATTTATATATGCAGAGGAAGAAACTCCATCAGCCTTGATGGACGTTTTACCATCTGACCAACAGGTCTCCTCCATCCCCAGCATACATTTGTCTGCCATTGGACAATACTCCATCGATAGTCATCTGTACTTCAGATGAGTAGCCTTGCAGGCATATAGTAATGGAGTGATTATGTTGTGGTCCTGTTTTCCCTTGCCGTATCCAGGCGTCTTCAAGATGAATATGTTGTTCACACACCTGAGATAAATTTGCAAAGTAATCACACCGCAGACCACACTATAAAGCAAACCACTTTTCATGCCATGACCTTTGACCTTTGTCTTATGGAAGCTTTAAGAAATTGGATGTATTTGTGGCCTTGTCCTTCTTCTTTATTGTTTTTTTTGGCTACCTCAAATAATCTTGATATTTGTAAAATTATATTTTTGTCTGCCCCATGTCTGGAAAAAGGAACTCCAGATTTTCATATACAGATGTAACTGTTATGCTAGATGAGATAATTAGGGTAGAGATTCAGTTGCTGGTGCCCTTGTACAACTATTACCCAGAAAAGGCAAATGTAAGAGAGAAGTGTCACAAGAGTGGACTTCCCCTAGCGCTGTTGATTTTCTCAGCGGTGGTAATAACCACAGTCAGTTTGGATAACAAGAGTCGCCTTAACCCCTTCGGTGCTCATGACGGAATGGTTCCGTCATGACCCACGGTTGAGCTGTGCTCATGACGGAACCATTCCGTCATGACCACGCCCGCGCAAGATTCCGTCAGCACAGCGGCGGAATCTGCGCAGCATCGAAGGGGTTAAAGAAAAAATAAAGATATATGATTTCTTATTACATTATATATTTTAGTTAATAAAGTATGTATTTCTTGTTATGTATTTGAATATACCACTTACCAACAAGCTAGCCCTCCCATTTCCAAGATGTGCCATTAGCTGTTGTATGCTTCTATTGCATAGCGCAAAGGAATCATCGATGGATCCAGGAAACCAGTCACCAAAGTTTGTGATGTAAAGATTAAGAATGCACACTACTTGCACAATGATTGAATGGAAATGTTTCTAGTTGTGGTGCAGTTGTTATCTGTTGTGTATAATAGTCGTGGGATTTTGATGATGAGACAGAAGTTGATTCTGTACCTAAATTCAATATAGCTTGGTGGTTTAGTCTATATATGTTGATAATGTTCCTTTCTTGCATGGTGGCAAGGTCTGGAAATGGAAGGAAGTCTTTTAGCTGATGTCTTCCCACTCTGTGGTGACTGGAAGTTTTGTCTAAAATGACCAAAATGATGGTGTGCATATAACTAGATATACCTGAATTTTTTTTGTGGATGTACAATAAACACAAGTAATCCATATTTATATGCGGGCAACAACCTTTACAACGCAACTTTTACAACGCACTACCATTACAACGAAACTGTTACAACGCGAGTGCATTGACAACGCAGGACATTACAACGCAAGTCTTTACATCGACTTGCACTAGATGGCATGCTAACATTAAAAATAGTGTAGTTTACTATCCCAACACCTTCCCTACTGTTACGTGGACTGGAGTTGGAATAGTAAATTACACTTTTTTAATGTTAGCACGCCATCTAGTGCAAGTCGATGTAAAGACTTGCGTTGTAATGTCCCGCGTTGTCAATGCACTCGCGTTGTAAATCTTTCGTTGTAACAGCATGCGTTGTAACAGCATGCGTTGTAACGTCATACATCCTTATATGCATATAACAAAAAAGGTATGCAGCGCTGTCGGGTTTCCCAGGTCAATGCCACATATTAATTCTGTCAACAGAGGTTTATTTTAAATGGCTTACTGTATAGGTATACTAATAAATACATGCATTGTCTGTTTATATGTATATAACAAACAATCTGTGGCACATGTTTTAGACATTGCTGTTTTCATACACATAAACCATCATTTTGGGTAGCTGTGGTGAACCTTCTAGCAAGCAACATGTGGTTCACCTAAAATGGTGGTTTACCGACTTACCAGTCATGACAGACAAGCATTGTACATCTGATTCCATTTTCATCCATCCAAATCATGCATGCCCATAGGTTAACATGGTGTGATTGAGAAGATTCAAATCAGTTATTGGTGTAAGTGTCCATTGATGTACATGTACATCACAGTGACTGTGAGAGATTGGGTGGTTGGTTGACGGGGGTGTGAGTACTGGACAAGCAGCAGCCACAATCCCTTGCAGGGTGAACCTCAAAAAGTCACTAAATTAACCTGTGTCTAACCCCGGGTAGCTTGCCCCAGAAACAGTCAAGCTTAACTTAGAGACAATGTGTAAAGTATTTATGCAGCACACAAGCAGTAATAAAGTGAAAACACAACACAAGAAAAATCCTTAACCAAATAAAAAAATAAGAGTACATTTTAATAGATTTTTTGACAACAAAATGACAAAAATCCAATTATTTGAACCAGAGTTTTTCTGTGGACCCAATCTGTGCAGCACCTAACCATAACTTGCTCACACATGCATCCCAGTAGGCAGACAGCACCACTATGGCCAACAAAGGAATATACCAAATTCTCTACTTTTAAATCAAATCACCTCTACTGAGCATAAGACAAAGAGATTACACTAGCCTCACCTCGACACCATAAAGGGCAATCTCAGGGGTCTGTGGCTATGATAGTACATAGTTCCATCTACTGGGTGAAAGAATATGACATTAATTGTGGTGTTGACAGAGATATTGTATTTCCAAACTTGAACATCACTGGGATTGACCACAGAGGTACGAAGTGGCATCAAATGTTACCAGTGGTTGAGAGCATTTTGGATTGTGAGCATCAGACCTCATGATAGTGCACTGTGGTGGCAGTGACCTAGGCACATCACTAGTGCCTGGATACCCTATTGGCTGAAGCTGCCTGAAGCTGAATTCTTCACATTGTCAGGCACCTGCAGTCTGAAGGTGCTAGGGACTGGGAAATGGATTCAGTATTCTGTGGTTGACAGCAGTGATGGAATCATGTCTCAGAAGGTTCTGAGTGAGGACATTAGGGGATGCTCACAGGGAAGGAGGGAACATTTAAATCTTATTTTGTGCTCTCAGGGGAGAGACCATCTCAGGCAGTCTGGATTAAAAGCAATGGTTCTCCCCTGATACTTTGTGCACACTTCTTACAATTTCAGGCCCCAGCATGTATAACAACTCAAAAGTAGTCTCTTTTACGGGGGTCTCAATCACTTGAAGTGGTGTGGAAGGGAGCTCCCATGACTTTCCAGTCGATCAAGAGAAGGAGCTGCTGAGCGTGGGCTTCTGTCATTGGGGCAGAAGTGTCTTCGTGAGAGGCACTCCCCATCTGAGCCTCGAAGACCTGGTCACACGAAGTTCTAGACACTAGGGGCCTCATTTATGTATTTTTGCCGTAGGGCAGTGCCGCAGGCCTTCCTGCCTCCCTATGGCAAAAGAAAAGGGCAGAAATGCACCGTATTCATCAGATACGGCGCATTCCTGTCCTTTTCCCCTGAGCCGGAAAACAATGGGCTGGCGTGCGCCAATGCAGACACATTTACACCATGGTGCAAGGGTACCTGCTTTTTCCTCTTTCTATGTGTGCTGCAGAATGCAGCACACATAGAAAAAGGAAAAACAAGGAGAAATAAAGACACTTCTCCTCATTTTGCCTCATTTATGCCTCCCCTGGGAGGCATACATTGTTGGCTCTGCCTCAGATTTACGACTTCTTGGTAATGCCTACAGCAACACCCATTGCATGTTCCTTTAACGCAGAAAACTGTTTTAAAGGGAACAATATTTATGAGGCAGCATTAAGCGAAAAAACGTAAATATGGAGCAGGCGTTCCTGCGGTGCAACGAGCCTCATAAATCAGGCCCTGAGTTCGGCTGGTCCTTGCACTTCCCTGGAATTGGTCTACTTCTTTGTATCTGCCGCAAGCACTGCACTCCACACCACTACACTCTACATCGCTCTCCACTATACCACTCTACTTCATGCATCTGCACTCTACCCTGCGCCATTCCACTCTGAACCACCCTACTCTATCACTTCACTCTACTCAAAACAATCTACTATGTGCCACTGCACTCTAAGCCACTGCAATCTATTCTGCACCACTCTACGCAGCTGTACTCTTCTCTGTCACTGGGGCAGCAGGTCTTCATGAGAGGCACTCATCATCTGAGCCTCGATGTCCTGGTCACTGAGTTCAGATGGTGCTTCACTTCTGGGAACACGGCCTGCTTCATGTATCTGCAGCAATAACAGGTTTTACAAAATCCCAAAAATTACTTTCCTACATTCTAGCAGGATAGCAACATGGAATTCTGTTCCTGGTCCAAGACCTCCTCTGTTCAGGAGCAGCCAGATTCACGACCTGTTAGGTAAACTCATATGGAAGAGATGTGGTACTTGGTGATAATCAGAAAGACAATCCCCAGATGATGAGGCGTCAATAGAATGAACAGGGCTGCGGATGTCTCAGAAGCCATGGACACGGGAGCCCTTCCATAATACTGACTGCAAGTGGTCCTCATCATATGCGAGGCTGCTGCTGTGCCCATTTCTCTTGGCATGAGATGGGCACAGGATGTGCTGGATGGGCACAGTGCACATCCTTGGTTTATTTGTAAAAAAGCTGCAATACTCTCCTTAACCTACCCTATCCATCTTAGCACAGAGGAAGGGGCAGCTGAAGTTTCACAAATGCAAGTGCCATCAAGCTGACCTAATGAAACTAGCTTTGACTACTATTTTTAATCAACGGTTACATTTCTAACCCATTGTAACTTTGTCGATCTAACCCAGATCTAACAACAACTGAGCTACAATGACTTTCCCAATGAGGAGAGGAGAAAAGACAGCATCTGACATAGAGGAAGGGAAAGATAGAGAGGATAGGTATCTGAGAGGCTAAGAACTGTCCCCTAAGAACAAATCAGCATCCCTTCAAAGGGTACCCATCTCCTCATGTCTACTCGCAAATGCAAAAGCACTTTGGTGGGGGGAGAGAGGAGTTCCAGGAATACAGGATGTAACAAATGTTATCACAAGCAAACAGCAGTTTTATCATATAAGAAACCAGACAGAGCACTTTTATCTGCATTGTATTCTTTGCCTAGACCATAGCCCTTAGTGTGGGAGGACACTCAAAAGGTGAGCCATGTCTAAGGGGTCTTGTCAAATGAGTTTCCCAGTGCATGAAATACAAATAAGTTGTCCAGAATGAAGAAATAAGGAGCACAGCAACACAGAATTTTCTGCTCTAAAGTCCACCAATCTTAAAGTCTCTGGCAACAGTTTGACTGGGGCCTGTTGAAATGCAGCATTCCTGTGACATGAAATCACCATCTTTGGTGCCTGGCCAGCCCAGACTTTTTGAACCAGTGCTGAGGGCCGTAGTTTGCAGCTTAGTAACAGGAGAAAGATTATAGGTGTCCACTCAACCACCTAAATAAAGTTCTATCCAAAGGCAAACAAGTCCTTCAAGAATGTAATTTAGTCTCTGTTAGAGGCAGTGAAGTGGAGAATGATGCTTCACAAAATCTTTATGGACAATAACTAAAAATCAATAAAGCACCTCAGTAGAAGGCGTCACCCAGAGGTTTACTAAAATATTACATCCCATAGTGGTTGGATAGTTTGCAATCTGTGCTCCTTAGAGTATTCTGTCCTGAAATCTGTATGAGTCCTTGGTGTCCATCTCAGCCACAACCACAATTCTGCAGAGCACCATCAGCGCTGTTAGAACTTGTGTGAACGAACATTTTCTTTGGGATCCCCAGTGGCACATATGGTTTCCGACCTGGTGAAGATACAAATATGCTGTATAGGTTATACTAAAAATCTGCAAGAAAAGTTGTGATTTTTCAGCATTTAATTCATTACCATGGAACAGTCATTGGCTATTTGACAAGTCTGTATCTAGTAACCCGTTGAAATCATCAGCTAACATACAGTGTCATAACTGTGGGGGGGGGGTTCTTCACTTTTTGTAGTGATAAAACTACTTCTGCAAAGAAGAGTTGGGATCCTACCTGGCCAAACACATGTTCCTTTTAAATTTAATCTGAATGAAGGAAATACCCAATGTACATTATAATGTGTGTCAGCATTGCATGCTGACAAATTCAACACACTCACACAGTGTGAACCAAAAACATTCTTGTTTTGGAGGAGCAGGGGTCTATATAGGTCCACAGTGAAGTAATGGGGCATGGTACATACCTGCCACACGTTACAAGTATGCCCCCTTTGCTCTCTCCTAACACTTGTGCATCCTCTTGCTGTAAACTACAACCTATTTATAAAATTAGGGATCTGGAATATGTGAGAAAAGTTCCCTTGGAGCATTATTGACTGCTAGTTGATTGAACATTACCCCTTTGATATGACATGCCCTCAAACAGTCATGAGTGAAGAGAAAGCAATATAGTTTATAATAAAGGTGAAGAAAAAAAGTACTAATTACTAGAAGAAAAAATAATAAATAGATGAACAATCCTTTGTATTAGATCATCAGGTTATACAGCAAACACGAGTCTGATGAAAGAAATCAGAAAGAAGAAAAGTGGATGGGTATTCAAGGTGAGCAGAAATCAAGGGTTGATTATTATGATGGTTAATAGGTCTATATCCTTTCTGTAGAGGTGAACCCACATCTCCTCCCACCTCAAAGCCCCACACTGGCTCCCCGTAAGCAAATGATGCCAGTTCAAACTGCTCACCCACAAATACAAATCCCTTCACAAAAAGGGTCCCGCCTACCTCAACCATTAGGCGAACTTCTACCAACCAACCCGCAAACTTCGTTCCTCATCCCTCTTCTTGGCCCACACCCCCTCACTCACAGAAGAGGGGGCTGACTGCGCCTTCTCACACCTAGGGACCAAGTCCTGGAACAGCCTCCTCCTCCACCTCCGTACGTGCCTACCCTGCAGGAGTTCAAGATGGACCTGAAGACCTAGTTCTTTGACTAACTCATCTCAGCATCCCCCCACACCTTGATACCCTCAGTGGTGATAAGCAATGCTTTACAAATCTTATTTGATATCATTTGATGACGAAGGTTACCCTACTGATCTGTATCCAGACATAGCTTACCGTGTCTGTTCAATATCCTTTATTGTATCCGGCAGCCCCACGTTGAGAGTCTCAGGAAGTAAAAAAGCGACCAAGCCACAAACAATGGCTACCGAGCAGTAGATCACTTGTGGCAGAACCTTCCATACTTCATCCAACAACAGGATCAATGGAGCCAGGGACACACCGATGCGGGAAAGAAATAAGTTGTACCCGATGCCATTTTGCCTGGAAGTACAATATAAAAAAATAATTGAAGCTGTAGAGAACCATGTCCATACTGGGACAGTCCACATCATGCTTGTGTGCAGTAGCACTGTGAATGCACTTCATACATTATACTTTTGCTAATGTCTATTTGTGCTGAAAAAGGGAATCTGCTTCCATTAAGGTTGAATTTCATACATTGACCTTATTGTAGTAAATTTGAGTGATAAATGCAAATAAACGAAGTCCGTCCTACCACTCTTGTCTTTTTACCCCATTACTCAGTTTATCCACTTTAAAATGCACATTTGTCTGCACTATCAATTTTACATATTTCCATGCTCCTTTTTGGTTTAATACATCTTATTCATTTTTGTTCCGACTTTTGGAAAAATACAGTGTGCATATCATGCCATGCATTCTTTTAAAAAAAATTAAAATCCTGGTTTTTGCTAACAGACTATGGCTCACATTATCGCACATACAATAAAGTACAGCAGGGATATTCTTTGGTGGCCCATTTGCCTCCAGATCATGCAAAGTCCCATTTGGCAGGTTTATCATCAAAAGTTCTTTTCACTATGGTTGTATCTGTCCTATGAGAAAAAACAAAGTTCAAAATAAAATCTTAATTTTGCTAACTCTACTTTAGGGAAAGCTATCAGAATAATTCAAACACTATTTATAATATTTAAAAGTCTGTGGTGAAGTCGGACTTCTAATAAATATTTCCTAAAAGTGACTTTTAGAAAATTGAAACATGTACATCCAGTTCCAATATACTGATGATACAGAAATCGACGTGACATTCTTCTCTGCTTAAGATATCCAATGACTCAAACACTACTTGCAAATAATTCAGACCTGGATGTCCAGCACCTACCTGATGCTCAACCCAACAAAGACATAATTCCTGTTAATTACATAGAACAATAATCAATATGTTGTGCAAACCTGCCTCAGCTGCGTGAACCTTGATGGCTTTAAACTCCAACTTTCACTGAATGTCAAGTCATTTGAATTCACCCTGGAGACCAAACTCACCCTCTAGGAACACATTGCCAAAACCACAAAGATGGCCTTGTACTAGTGCTCTCTTCTAATTAAAGCAAACCCATTTCTTTCAGCAAGCAACCTCAGAACTGCTGTTCAAGCCCTTGCACTCTTGCATCTGGATGATGGTAATGCCCTACTCCAGACTCCATACTGTCATCCATTAAGGGTACCCTGCATACTGCAGCTAGCAGTTGGCTCTGCCAGTGTTTCCCCTTAATGAGGTATGAAAACTGCTCCCAGAGTAGAGCCAATGGCTTAGGCCTTTTAGCAGTAAGGCCTGGGTGTGAGGTCTGTGATACATGTAGCTCAGGAAGTGCAGTTGGAGAGGCTTCATGGACTTTATTATCTTAAACAGAACTAGGGTGAAGCCTGCCCATTCACAGTTAGGTGTGAAGGGAGTCCTGGGAAAGAGAAGCCTTTTGCTTTCCAGGCTCTCTGTAGACAGCGTGGCACCAGCCTAGTAGGAGAGAGACCTGGTCCCAGAACCCATTTGGTATGACTGTTGAAAAAGGGACTGTTTACTTCCTTAAACACACCTCTAGCTGGGAAGGTAGCAGCGTCCAAGGGCAGAAACCTGATGTCATCTTGGATTCCCCTCAGAATAATGTAATGAGTAATAGTTTGCAAGAAGGCAAATGGGACATGCAGGAAAAGTGGGAATGTTTTCCCTTGGGAACTTTTTCCTCATTGATGAGTGAGTGTCCAAGAGTCACCCCTACCCATTGGCTAGTTAATCCTACAACGTGACACCTCACCCAAGTCAAAGTAAGTTCAAAGAAAGAGGTCAAAAAATCTAAACTATAATTCCAGATCATTCAGCCATTTGCCCATTCCCTCACTTTTAACAAATGTTAATTTTGTAGCATAATCATAAATGTTGGAAGATGGAAACATAATTTACAAATGTTCCCGCACTGTTGTGGGGCAATACGTGGTTAAAAGGGTACAGAGATGATTGTGATAAAGAGACTGGAAAGAAGACAACAGCATGGCCAGCAAAGGGGCCCATTTTTGCATTTGACTTAGTTTGCCTGTGTAGGCTCTAGTTTTACCACTGAAACCTGCTTTCACAACCCTTCTTCGTGAGTCATTGTCTGACTTTTTTAATCCGGTTAGCTCTTTCCCACCACTTTATGATGTACTGAATTTTCAAACAGACCTCTTGAGCTTGACTAGCACCACTTAAGCAGCCAAGAAACCTCTAGACATTATCGATTAGCAGATGAACTTGGGCTCCTCATTATTATCATTCAAATTATTTTCTCATGACCCTTCTGAGCTTTAGAAAAGAATAATGGGATTTTGTTCACAGGATGATGCCATTATTGTTATCTTTCCTTGTAATCACTGCATACTAAGAAGTGGAAGTTGTTTGGTGACGTGCATGCTTACAACATCTGTCATGTTTTGATTCTAAGAAGGGATGCATGTTATAGATCATACCATAGTAAATGTATCTTTCCTATCAGTATTGTTTGCCTTGTTGGATGCTTTCTTTCTGTGGTTTTATTCATCATAAACATTGAATTTTGTTCTTAAAATCCCAAGTTAAAACTACACAAATTGCTTTCTGTTTTGAGCTTCATCTGGCAAATTTTCTTACCTTAGTGTTTGCCCTCTGAGTGGACTATCGCCATAGATCAATTTCCATGAACGTAAATCTACACTTGTAAATTTACTGTTATGCTTTTTATTAATTTTAGTACTTTTGGCTCCTCACCATTTCCAAGTGTACTGTTACTAAGAAGTGTAGTCTTACATGTCTCCGCCCCTTCAGTTCACAGTGCACAGACTGCAAAAAACATCAAAAACAACAGAACAGCTACTGCACTTTCAGAACTGTATTTCACATTCTACATATTTGGCAGAGACATCTGTAATAAAGACAGAGTACTCCCAATGGTAAAATATAGGAACATTTGTAAAAGGTTAATAAATTGAAAAAAAATGTATAAATATTTTCAAATTAAATATTGATGTAAATTAATTTATATTTACTTTAAATGTACAACAAAATAAAAAAATCCTGAAGCACTAAAAGCCTAATTTTGACATATTTCATTAATTGAAATATTATGCAAATAAAAATTGTTTTTCAAAAACATTTTTTTTAAATAAACACATAACATAAAATGTTTATATGTATTTATTGTGTATTAAAACTTACTACAAGGTATTACATATTTAATGTAATATTTTTTTTAATTAAGTTTCATTTATTATTATATTTAAATAATATTTTCTTTATTTAAATGTATCTTTCCTATCAGTATTGTTTGCCTTGTTGGATGGTTTCTTTCTGTGGTTTTATTCATCATAAACATTGAATTTTGTTCTTAAAATCCCAAGTTAAAACTACACAAATTGCATTCTGTTTTGAGCTTCATCTGGCAAATTTTCTTACCTTAGTGTTTGCCCTCTGAGTGGACTATCGCCATAGATCAATTTCCATGAACGTAAATCTACACTTGTAAATTTACTGTTATGCTTTTTATTAATTTTAGTACTTTTGGCTCCTCACCATTTCCAAGTGTACTGTTACTAAGAAGTGTAGTCTTACATGTCTCCGCCCCTTCAGTTCACAGTGCACAGACTGCAAAAAACATCAAAAACAACAGAACAGCTACTGCACTTTCAGAACTGTATTTCACATTCTACATATTTGGCAGAGACATCTGTAATAAAGACAGAGTACTCCCAATGGTAAAATATAGGAACATTTGTAAAAGGTTAATAAATTGAAAAAAAATGTATAAATATTTTCAAATTAAATATTGATGTAAATTAATTTATATTTACTTTAAATGTACAACAAAATAAAAAAATCCTGAAGCACTAAAAGCCTAATTTTGACATATTTCATTAATTGAAATATTATGCAAATAAAAATTGTTTTTCAAAAACATTTTTTTTAAATAAACACATAACATAAAATGTTTATATGTATTTATTGTGTATTAAAACTTACTACAAGGTATAACATATTTAATGTAATATTTTTTTTAATTAAGTTTCATTTATTATTATATTTAAATAATATTTTCTTTATTTATATGTAATTGCTTTCACCTTAAAAACATTTGTATATTTTTCAGAAGCCTAAATACATTAATTGTTATTTAACATTATTTCCTATGGAGTGTTATTTTAGGTCAATTATTTTCTGTGGAATGATGTTGTAGTGTAAATGGTCGGTCTAATGTGTTGCTGGACTTACTACAGTTTGCAGCTTGAGTATATTTACTATTGTTGTGGGTCCTTTTTGGCTGCAGTAACTAAATAAGTACAGTTTGTGAATACAAATGGGCTTACTCTTTTGCGGGTGGATGCATGTCCCTTTCTACCTAACCCTCCCTTAAACCCTATTTAATCTTTTCTAAATCCCTCTCATTTAGCAGTAGATAGCCCATATTTTGTAGCCGCTCCCCCGTAACTCCCACCGTTACTATTAAAATGTAGTTGTACGTGTGCAGAAATCTCCACTGTCGGGATCTTTGCAGAGTGTAAGAGGTATAGATAACCACACGTAGGTTTGTGAATAGTATGTTTTAGACAATGAGTAGTAATATTGCAGTGCTACTAAAACATACTGCGAAACATTGTCTGTCAATAGGCCCCTTGCCTTGATTATTTAGTGTGGGTGATTGCAGTGATTTGCTTGTCTTCTTTCAAATTTGTAGTAGGAACAATAACGCATTAGGCAGACAAAGCTACAATTTAAAAAAAACACTACCTTGAGAGATAATACTTTCAAGTCAAAACAATCCTGATTTCGGCCGGAGGCCATAAAAGAGCATGTTTAAAATATATGAAAACATTCCAAAAAGATCATTAGTCAAAAGAATAAAAACAGACAAGAATCGAATATACAAATATAGGTAAAACCTTAAAATACATTTATGTAAGAAAACAGGCTTATACCAAAAGGGAGTCACCGGTCCTAAGGAGAGAGAGAAAGAAGAGAAGTAAGAGGTACTCTTGTCGTGTGCTACTCTAATTGTGGGGGGGAGTGTGTCCTCATCTTGATGCCCTCACACACCCCAAAGGATGTCATGCTTCATTACTGAGCTTTTGCTTCTCGACGGGCCGGCACTGCAATGCCCTACGGGTCCCCCGAAGGGTCTCTTTTTGGAGATCTTTTGATGAAGCTGTATGGGTGCGTGGGTGTAAGTGACAGTGAAGTCCTAGAAGGTGTATTCAAAAATGGCTGGAGGGAGAGTGATTATTTTTATTAAGGTGATCCCTCGATCATTCTTAAAACAAAGTGTATTGTGCTGTTTTAAGGGGTATTATGTCCCTTTGTAGCTGGGTAACTATATGTCCCTAGTGGGCATATGTTCTGGTCAACATGTTTCGCACTTTAGTGGTCTCAGGGGGAGATCCAGGGCGCTTCCTCAGGACCGAGTAAGAAATCTGTATCTACAGTGGCCCGAAAATGTTGGTGCCCCGGGATAAACGAAGGGAGTAGAACTGAAACTAGGTCCAACATAGTCTACCTGAAATGAACCCCTTCAAATCGGAAATAAAAGAGTGGAAACGGTACATAGACAATGTACTTATGTTGTGGACGGGGACAGAGGGTTGATGTAAAGAATTCCACTCCTGGATCAACCAACAGGACCCCTTCCTCAAATTCACCCTATTAACCTCAAGTGAAGAAATACCATTCCTGGACTTACTAATTCTCTTCAAAGATGGAAAACTGTCGACCACGACATACAGGAAGCCTACAGATTGCAACAGCTTACTGCCTTACGACAGCCATCACACCAAAGCCTTGAGACAAAATCTCCCCTTCGGCCAATTTCTCAGGCTGAGCAGAAATTGCAGCACTACCCAGGACAGCAGAACTTCGCAAAAATCTGGAAAAAAGAAACTACCCACAAAAAATCATAAAGTCTGCCAAGAAACGGGCATAGAACAACCATTCCTTGCTGTGTGTCAACATTTTTTATTTGAGCAGACACACAGCAAGGAATAAATCAATATAGCCAGTGTGCCTAGCTCGTTTTTAAGATTAAGGTACATCGGGTTTCTAAGCTAGATCTCGGTCTTCCTTAAAGGGTCACTTAGAGCATTTTTTTTACAATTTTTGGGTTCTTTTTTCCTCACTATCCTATTATTTTTTAAGTGGGTAGATTCTAATTATAAGTACATGAGGACACAGGAGAGTACCAGCCTGTAACCTCCTTTGGTGTTACTCCCGTGAGGCACTGCCTACTTTTTCCTCACTTTTTTCTTAACTTTTTTCTCAAACCTTGTTTCTCCTTCTTGTTTACCCGCACATTGGTGGGAGACTATGTATAAGTAGACAGCACATACCACAGTTGGAAGTAATGATTTTGGTCACAGGGTGGCAGAAGTAAGATTTGGTTCTTCTGCTTTGATACACAAAATTATGTGTTGTTTTAAAAAAAACATATGGTGAACATTGATATTTGTTCACACAAATAGTGGGAACAGGTCTATTGTTGAGGTAGAGGTAGGAAGACCACCAAAATGAGCAGGCACTACATTGAAAAGGGACATACACCAGACCAAGTCAATTTGGCCGCCATTGAGTCCAATCCCCTTTGGACAACAAAGATCCTTTTCCAAAAAGAGCAAAGATGGGTCCATCGCCTCCAAACGAACGCCCAGGGTCTTAACGATGAAATACCCTGGATTGAGGTACTATAGAAACCAAACTCTTGCCATCGACCTTACCAGTGAAACATTCATAAACACTATAGTGATGACTATGTTAGCACACCTCTCAAAAAACACTATGAAATTATCCAAGGTGCACCACCCACCGCAAAATGATGCACCAACTGTGAAAACTGACAAAGAGGACACTGATGTGCCGCAAATAACACCAATAAATGTGGTAACATTTTATTGCTATTCATTAGTCCACCAGGGCTACTTTACTTGCCAACATCTATCGAAAGAACCCACTCCAAGATGGCGACCGAGACATTTCCCATGCGCGCCGCACTAAAATAAAATAATATATATATATAACTTTATGCACAATACATGCACCGCCTCTCTTTTAGAAATATCACCATGCCAGCGACACATAAAAACTATCAGCACACAAATATCCAACACCCAGAGAATATTCCTAATTAGAGCTTAATATAGAGTATATCACTCTAAGCATGGCACCCATAGTAACAACAAAAACTTGCTAATCAATCCAGTGATTAAACAATTAACGCCCCACTCGGAAGCAGGTTACTCCTATAAAAGGAGACATGGCTTTCGCTTCTCCACCGGCGGAGACAGCAAGAGGCACACAGGTGACACACCCCAGATGCACCGAGAGAACCGTGAATAACTAAGATGTAAGATCGGTCCAGGACAGATCCTGCACATGGCTGCATCCCCTGCTTTCATTTGTAAAATCAGCTGTGAGTTATACCTTAGAGCCTTAGGAAGCCCTCCAAAATTTCACATGTGGTTTTCTGTTTTCTTTTTCATTACAGCTCTCAAGTGACCCTCACTGATCTCATGGGATCTTACCCTACCTCCTAAAGGGTGAGATATATTATCCATGTATTTGTGCATATAAACACAGCGTCTCGAGGTTTGCAGTCAATGGTGGGGCCTGACGGTATTAATTACTCAGATTTAAAAGGTTCACAAGATTACTGAATAATAAACCCTTTTCACTTTTGAATTTTGATTTTATTTATACGATTCACGTCTACTTGATAAGACCAGGGCATGTTTACAAATAAAAATACTGATATAGAGAACAACCCTGACACCATTATCTCAGCAGTAATCATTGATCTTATATGTCTGTCTCTCTGTCACTTACCTATAACTTCCCTTTTAACAATTTTTAGAGTGACCACAGCACCTTTAGCTCACGTGTATATATAACGCGACCGTTAGCAGTAATGATCACGCTACAAATTACAAGCACCTGGCCCTTCAATGGAGAACCCAGATCTTAGCAAAACGTCCATTGATATAGATACCCTACTGGCAAACTGTATCTTTGTTTCTTGACTCTTGTCATTTCAGAAGTTCTACTCCCTTTGTTTATCCCGGGGCACCAACATTTTCGGGCCACTGTAGATACAACTTTCTACTTCGTCCTGACGAAGCGCCCTGGATCGCCCCTTGAGACCACTAAAGTGCGTATGTTGACCAGACCATATACCCACTAGGGACATATAGTTACCCAGCTACCAAGGGACACATTACCCCTTAAAGCAGAACCATACACTTTGTTTTAATAATGACAGAGGGATCACCTTAATAAAAATTAATCACTCTCCCTCCAGCCATTTTTTAATACACCTTCTAGGACTTCACTGCCACTTACACCCACGCACCCATACGGCTTCATCAAGAGATATCCGAAAAAGAGACCCTTCGGGGGACCCATAGGGCATTGCAGCTCCGACCCAACGAGGAACAAAAGCCCAATGATGAAGCATGACATCCTTCGGGGTGTATGAGGGTACAAGATGAGGACACACTGCCCCCACAATTAGAGTTATGCAAAAGAAACAATTGATAGACGGAATGCTGGACAATGCAAACATTCACCCCCAGTCACAAAGATCTGGGTTTAATCCATCATTCTTTTGCTCACCACACCACTCCAGTTTGGACCCAGCCATATGCAAATCAGTCTGGACCCTGTTCCTTGTGGGAACAGTCCAGCGTGAACTGCCAAGCCAGGTCCTTCCTGGACTGAAACAAGCATCCTGGGACCGGTTTCAGGGCATCACCCTTCTTCAGCCAGGCTAGCTTGAATCCAGTGGTATAGTGAGCACGGGACCCACATCTGGGAATACCCTTCCCACTTAGGGCGACAAATGCAAAAAATACAATTGATAGACGGAATGCTGAACAATTCAAACATTCACCCCCCGTCACAAAGATTTGGGTTTAATCCATCATTCTTTTGCTCACCACGCCACACCAGTTTTTTTTTTTTTGCATTTGTCACCCTGAGTGGGAAGGGTATGCCAAGACGTGGGTCCCGTGCTCTCCATGCCACTGGAATCAAGCTATCCTGGCTGAAGAGGGGTGAAACCCCGAAACCGGTCCTAGGATGCTTGTTTTTAGTCCAGGGAGGACCTGGCTTGGCAGTTCGGGTTGGACTGTTCCCATGAGGCACAGGGTAAAGACTGATTTGCATATGGCTGGGTTCAAACTGGAATGGCATGGTGAGCCAAAAAACGATGGATTTAGGCCCAGATCTCTGTACTGGGGTGAATGTATGACATTGTTCTGCATTCTGTCCATCAACTGTTCTTTTTGCATTTCCCACAATTAGAGTAGCGCACGACGAGAGTACCTCTTACTTCCCTTCTTTCTCTCTCTACTTAGCAAGGGTGACTCCCTTTTGGTATAAGTTTAACTTCGGGAGCACGGGTCACCGGACCTTTTGAATAGCTCCTAGAGTCCCCCTCTTTTGATAAACAGGATGTAAAAAACAGGCTTCAAGTAAGCATCTTTCTCTGTCTTAACCTCCAAGTGCACATTAAATATCTTGCGACAGCAATGAAAATACACTGACTAAAATCACTTCTAACTATTCTGAACGCAGTTCTCTCACCCCCAGATTGCGATCGAGTGCCAGAATCCACTTCCTCCTGTAATCATGGTAGACTGGGCAGAATAAATGAAGATATTTAACCCTTTCCGTCTCTCCACGTTTTAAGAGGCATGAGGTTTCCACTTTTCCATGTGGCAATAAAAGCACGTGATTGTAGCACCCCTAGGCAAAATTTATTAAACAAGGTTCAATGGCTCAAAATGATCCTCAGCTTTGCACTCTACAAAATAGTCAGTGATGGAGCCCTCCTTGACAGAACTTAGAGTATGAATCAACTTGCTGGCAGAAGACATTTTGCTGAACCTATTTTGAAATTGATGCAGCTTCTGTTGGTGTCGACCAAAGATTACCCAGCCCAATCTTTCTCAGTCAATCCCCGACTACCTTTAGCCAGGGGGTCTTACTAGCCCCGGGCATTCCCATAACCTCCTTTAGACTCTTGTGGACAGTGATTAGTTCCGGGACTGTCCTTATTCTCTGCCAATACAACAGGGATTTCAAGGCTACAATATCATTAATACACCTTAGCCTATAATCTAGCCGCAAAGAATGCAGTGGGGTGCAAACTGGCAAACTAATAAGGCTGCTCATAAGCCGATTTTCTACTTGCTCAAAAGACTCAACATCAACAATAATACTCCATAATTCAGCTCCATAAAAAGAGGCACCCATTGTTGGTACCTATATATCTCAAGAGCTGGAGTAATTGGGTGATATGAGGATGCACAATCAGCCCTCTAAATAGCCCCACAGTATTGTTCAAGTTTAATCTCGAACTTTTTAATGTGTGGTAGCCAATCAGATCGATCAGGGAGAGTCAACCCGAAATAGTCAAACACTCATTCCCCATTAAATCTGGAGTTTGGTGGGATGTTAAGCAGGGATTAACTAACATATATTTGGTTTTACCCAAATTAATCTCAAGCCCACTCTGTTTGCAGAAGACCCCAAAACTTTCCAGAAGCGTTTGAACTCCCATCGGTGTTCGGGATAGCAAGAGGGTATCGTCCTCAAACAGCAGGGCTGGTACTCTATGGCCTGCCAAAAGTGAAACATCACCCTCACAGCTTTCTAGATAAGATACAATACCATTAAGGTAAAGAAGAAAGAGGGTTGTGGTCAGCACACACCCCTGCCGTACGCCCCGATTTATGGGGACGGGGTGTGTTAACTCACCCTGTGGACCGCAACTAACTTGTGCATAATTGTTTCATTGTAACCTGATAATAATATTGAGAAGATAGATAGGTACACCAAACTCTGCCAACATTCCCCATAGAGATTCACTAGATACTAAATCAGAGGCTGATCAGAAGTCAACAAAAATTAGACAAGATGACCACCCCTCAGTAAAAACATACTTATAACACTAGGAGTCGAAGAACCTGAGCTATTGTTCCTATACATTCTCTAAAACCAGCTTGCAATGGAGACAGAACATCAGCTTCTACCATCCATTCGGTCAGCCTGTCACTAATAATCTGGCTCTACAGTTTTGGGCAAAATCAATGAGGCTGATTTGCCTTTAGTTGACAAGAGATGATCTACAACCTTTAATAAAAATAGGGATTATCTCTGCCCCAGCCCAGGAGAAAGGCAGAGAAGCACCAGCCTGTAAGGCGTTAAACAATTTAACAAAATAGGGGTGCAAAATATCCTTAAACATCTTGAACAAGTCACCAGGGACTTTATCCGAACCCAGAGATTGGTTGGGTGTAATCATGTCAAGATTTCAAGGGCCATTATAAGATGCACCTGCTGCAATTTTATGTCCGTAAGAGAATTGAAGATGACCAATAAAGAGGAGCTGCCACTGGCCCACAAATGCTCATCACCATCAGCTACTGTTTGGCATAAAACCACATCTACAACTAGGTCTTGGCCCTCATCTCTAGAGTACTGGTTGGGCATTGTTTGAGTGTTATCCCCTGCATACAGCTCAGTGAAGTGTTTAACCCAAACATTGGCTGGTATGTTATTCCCAAGTGCAGGATGAATTCCTAGATCGCCATCTGCTGCCACGTGCCAAAAAGTGAGGTAATCTCTACTTTTGGCAGCATTCAGCATTGAGGCCATCTACTGCATGCCTACTCTCATTTAGCTTTGGTGATGGTGTCTTTATAAAACTTTCTAGCTGCCTCTACTTCAAGTCTGTGACCTAACCTTATAGATTCCAACAGGGCTCACTTAGCTTCCCTACAGGGCTTGGTATACCAGGAGGCCTCCTTATTCCTAATTTTAACACCTCAAGAATCTTTTGTGAGTAGAGTCCAGAGGGACCCAAACATTAAATTATATGTTGCACTAACAGTCTCTCTGGAGTCCCGGTACATACTAGGCACTGTCTCACCTGCCTCTGCTTCCAGCCCTGCTATTGTAGCATGTAACACCCTCTCAATGGTTTCCTCTGACTCCACCACCAATCTTCACTTGAGCCTAAGATGATTGCTGCCTGGAACCAATCTCTGAGCTAAGATTGCATTAGGGCCTATAGGAAGGGAATCACCCACCACTGCCAGTGTGAGGCTCAAAGCGTTGTGGTCACTATCCTCCCTCAGGTTTACCACCATATCATCTAAAGATGACCATAGCCTAATATCCAAGAGAATATAATCTATCAGGCTGGAGCAATACAAGCGATTATATGAACCTTTCCCTTCTTTATCGATTTTGTTCTCCCATTACAGGCCTGAATGGCAAACTGAGGGTAAATACGTTCAGCTGCAATACTACAGCAGACCATCTTTTCACTGGTGCTAATGTCCTTCAAGGCACAGCGGCAAGTGCCTGTCTACTCAGCTTCAGCGCAGCTGCTGATATGAGACTGATTTCCGTGAATTACAATAATGAATGTTCATCACAAAATAGTAAGTCAATTCCCTTCATTGTTTCATGGGTTAGGACAACTTAAGACTATGAATTTGAAATTGCATATTAATGAAGATTTCCGTCCTGTTGCTGAGAAACTAAGACAAATTACTTTCCACTTACAAGAAGCTGTTGAACATGAATTTGAATTGTTACTTAAGCATGACATTATCGAGCATGCTACTGGTCCGACGCCATGGGTTTCTCCCATAGTGGTAGTACCCAAAGAGGACAATGAAGGAGCTGCACACGCATGAGATGACGTTAACCAGGCAAACATGCCAATTGAACGAGAACGGCATCCATGTCCACATATTGCTGACATGATAGCTCAGTAAAACAGTGCACAAAGGTTCTCTTGCCTTCATTTAAATGTTATCTGTTGGAACTTGCACACGTTGGTCTGTTTCATTAAAAGAGACTCAGTTTTGGTGTCTCATATGCTGAAGAAGTTTTCAAAGACAAAATTCGACGTATCATAAGGCTTGTTGCAAATGCATCCAATTAAAGCGATAACATATTGGTTTTCAGAGCTACACAGAAAAAGCATGATAAAGCTCTCACACAAGTATGTCATTTACTTACCAATTCACATTTCACATTAAAATGCAGACAAATGTGAGTGCCACAAGAGGAAGTTGACATTGTTGAAGTTAAATTTGGCCATATCTTTTCAGATGAAGGGATGACATCTGATCCTGCAAAAGAACTATCAAATGCTCATCCCACACAAGATGTCTCTATGCTATGTTCGTTTCTTGCCATTGCCAATTACTGTTCACTAAACATAAGAGATCTTTCTATGTAAGTGCTCAATTATGAGAGTTGCCAAAGAAAACTGTTTCATTTGAGTGGTCGTAAAAAAGCACGAAAGGTTTTAAGAAAATTAAACATGCCATTGAAGGGCTGCTGAAATGGCCTACATGAATCCTAAACTTCCTACAGAGGTTATTGTTGGAGCTAGCCCTATTGGGTTAAGCACTATTCTTGCACAGCACAGTGGACATCCAAGTGCCCAAAGGAATATTGTGGAATAAGCCAGTAGAAGTTTTGTCCAGACAGAATGTGCTTACTCACAACTTGAGAAATAGAGTGGGCTTGTGAATACTTCCATGGGTTACTGTATGGAAAGCTTTTCACATTGGTAACTGATCATCAGGCTTTACTGACTTTATTTGGTAATCCAGAAGCCAAGATGCCTCCTCGCATTGAAAGATGGGGGTTATGATTGCAAAAGTACAAATACACCTTGTTTTCCTATGCGAATGGCACACTAATTATTTTTTCACTGATGTCCGCTCGAGATCTTGGGGGATGATTATGTTAGCGGTGAACCCGCCACCGGCAGTCTGCTGGTGGCGGGTTCACCACCATCGTGCGGCCATTATCCATCCTTATCTGGTGGGCAGAGTGCTGGTGAATGGAAAGCACGTCCGACACAGGCAATCGTTACGAGTGACTGTCTGACCCGGCCAGCATACCTAGTATAGTGGTGGTGCCTAGCAGGCACCGTCCGTCACATTAGGATGCTGCTTCGAGGTAGCCTTTGAATGGAGGTTCCTCCGCCATTCAAAGGCTGGCGGGGATTGACTTTGGGGGCCCGTTGTGGTTCCCCCTTGCGCTGGGGCACTTTTGTTTTATACTTGGGGTGCCCCCCTACATTTCCCTGCACCAGGTGGCAGGAACCCCGCAATGTTAACAATGTATTTTGCATATGGCTGGGCGGTCCCATTTCCCGTGATGATGGTGGACGGACTCGAGTCCGTCCACCATCGTAATCACCCCCTTAATACTGAGGCACTGAATTACTGCGTGAATCATGTCCCTATATGGATGAATAGGAACTCTCTAAAATTGAAAAACGAAAGAAAACTGAGGTTGTGGTATTAGGAAAAGACCCGTCTCGGGAGAGAAGTTTCAGCAGTGAGGTCTGTCGCTGTGCACACCCGAGTGAGAGGTTAGGATGTCCTCACATATAACTATCCAAACCAATCAACCAAGTCACAGTTTCAGCAGAGAATATACTCCATTTGTATACCCTATCATGCACATTCATCACCATAATGAGAGGTAGGAGCAGCGAGACCAGTCTCTATCCACAGTCTACTACACACGTGCTATTCTGAGGGGGAGGTCTCAGCTGACAGAGCACTCTTATTTATTTATTTATTTTTATTTATAATGTTTTGCATAGCGTGAACATGACCCATGCGGAGGAAGAAAGTTCAAAATCTTCTGGGCAATGCCTGAGAAGGCTCTGTTACTCATTCTCTTTTTGTGGAAAATCTGTGGTCTCAAGAGCATTAAACTTGCACTTTGTGACGCTCTACAACCCCCAATAATTCATTCTAGTTTTTGAGCTAGATAAATGGGGGTCTTGTAATGAAGAGGTTTTGTGAGTCATGCAGGCAATTTTTACCTGTATTCTTGCATCCTATGGCAATTTAGAGATTCTAGAGCTAGGGGTATGTAATCATTTATTTTTGTCCCAGTAATCAATCTGGTTGTGGCATTAATGGAAGCCTTCAGTGGAGCCAAATTCTGTTTGGGGAGCCTACAGAACGTGGAATTACTGTAGTCTAGTCTTGGAAAAACTAGAGCTTGTATTGCCAATTTGAAATCTTCCTGTGGAAGGAATGGTTTGGGATTCCTTAGTATACTCAACTGATGTTTAGCGGGGAATCTCTTGCCTACCTTGTACGACACACTGCAGGTGTGTGGCAATGATTTGCAGAGCGGATCTTACGGAGGGCCCCCTTCCATAGGGAGCTTTCGATTTGGATATTGGCTCCCTTTATAGACATGGGACAATACATGACCCTTCAATCTTGGAGGGAGGGTGGATGCGAGGTACTGGCAGACCTCTTTCCCAGTGAGACTTTCCTTACTTTTGAACAGGCGGAGGAGAGCTTTGGCCTTGGCCAAGGACAGTTTTTACACTATCGCGGACTTCAAGATGTGGAGAAAACCACCTGGCCTCAGTACCCAGATATTCCTACCCCGTTGTTGTAAATTGAAACAGCGATGTGATTAAGCATTTACTAAAGACATTAATTCCCTTAGTTTAGATCATGTTCTCTTTGTTATGTTGACCGAAGCTTGGACTCCATTTTGTATTGTCATGCTTCCACGTGTTCCCCACGAGAAGAGTCCAACCTCTGTGTTAGTTGCTCTTGTAATCTGCCTAGTAACAGTCTATAAATAGCTCCTTTGTCTATCTGGCACATGCCCAGACTTGACCACATCTGTTATCAGTTAGCCTTGCTTGACCATGTTTTCGCGGGCTCAAGGAGTGTGTTAGCTCCGCCCACATATTGATTCAGTATCGAAAATGACCATAAATGGTAATGTTCTTCGTCTTCATGTTGTATCCACCCACTTATGAGCCCCTCTATTGTGTATAAAAGGGGACCATGTACGAAGGTTCTTTGTGCTACTCTATGCAATACTGAAGAGTGTTGTGTGGATTGTAGGACCACCCTTAAGGGTTAATAAATGCTGTCTTTGTACTTTGCAGTTTCCGTGCCAACTTCCTTATAGATTCCATTACAGGAGAGCGAACCCTTGTGTCCTGCGGGCCTAGCTGGGGCCTGTATTCATCAATTGGCGCCCGTCACGTGGGGCTCATCGGCGACTCGGATGCTCGAAGGACTGGTCGCGACGAAGGTGAGGAATTGGGCCGGGGACGTGACCACTGCCAGCGGCGTCTTAGCCCTGGCATCCCGAGGTTTTTCTTCCTTCCCTTCCGAGCTGACCGTCTGGGTGGCGCCGGTCCTCGACTGAGACCTCTTCTGTCGGTCTTGCCGTGAAAGCCGTTTGGGCGATTGTGGAGCTTGGCAGTTGGAATCTGGACTCTTGATTGGTAAGAACCGGTGTACGGTACTTGCTCCGAGTTTTTGAAGCCTGATCTGGCTATTTGAGTTTGATTTGGGATGACTAGTCATATTTTGTCTTTGTCTTTGTGAAAATATATGCGTTGCAACACATATAGGCAGGTAATGTGGAGAGATTTCTCCGGAGCTGTGTAACTTTGAACGGCGCAACGATTAAGTGCCATTTTTCTATAATATTGCATATTCTGCATTATTTCTGAGCATGCCTGCTTTCAGCGCACTCCGTAAGTGGTGTGGCTGTTTTGGGAACCGGTTGAACCTCGAGGAATCTGCTCCAGCTCCCCCAGAGGGGACTCCTAATAGGGATATGTATGTGAAGCATGGTCTTTCTTCCATAATGTACAGCACAGTATGGAGGAAATATACAAAAAAAGATCCTGAGTTACGATGGCCTTTGTATGGATCGTTTGATATACGTAAGATTGAGTATGTGGAACAGTGTATGTGTAAGCGGCGTGCTCGTCAGGATATGTTTGAGTGTGTGCGGTTGTGGGTGAAGGAGGTGCGTGAGCGAGAGAAGCGTGAGAAAGCGCTGTTTGATAAAGAACAACGGAAGAATGATCATGTGCGAGCCCAGGAAGCGAAGCGTCGGGAAGACAGAGAACAGACAGAGAGACAAGAGAAAGAGCGTAGGCTGCAAGTTTTGGGTCAATATGCTGTTCGGCAGCCACTTTATCCTGTCCTTAATAATCTTGATGATGATTTTTATTTACTAGATCGCTCTCCGCCTCCTTATGTTGGCGCGTCTGCCCCGAGGCCACAAGATTCTGGATCGGGTTCGAGTAAGGTAGACACGCGGTCCATGTTATCGGCCGAGCGAATGGGTGAGCTTCGACAGTTTTCCTATCGTGCATGTAAGGGCAAGTTATCCCTTGATGAGCTGTTGGCTTCTTGGGAGCCGTGGCAGGATAGGGAAAGGTTGTATTTCTTGGGACACTTTTCTGATGAAGTGATTACTGCCTTTCGGAAATATTCCAGTGTCTTTGAACCTGCTGATGTGGTATCAGATTCTAAAGCATTGCGTAATGGTGTTTTTTTCTCCCTCTAAGGCGCCTGAGGCGGTTCGACGACTGTTTGCGTTGCGGGATGAGGCAGCAGACCTTAAAGAGAAAGCGCGCCAACATCTTGAGGAGGAAAAGCGGTCGGATTCGCGTACTGGAGGCGGCCATTCATCCACCTCTCAATCAGATAAGAGCGATCTAGTGCATGCTAAGCCAATGCGCGAGGCGGCGCCTTTGTATGTTCCTCCTAAAGGAGCGGGGACTAGCTCGGACATTACCTCCGCGGATGCCAAGGGATATTTTGTGTATAATTGGGTTTACACTCCGTGGCATAGGGCTGATGTTATGGCATTAAAGAATGCGCTGCCCGACCCCCGCAAGAATCCAGCGGCCTTCTATGAAGAAGTCGAGGGGGCCTTGAATTCTTGCGTTATGACTTTAGCAGATATAGATTTGTTCTTTGGCCTCATTCTACCACCGGATATGTGGCGATCCGTGCGAAAGGTAGATGATGTTGCCACTTTTAAGGCTCGATGGTCTGAACTGGAGGATGAGGATAGGGAGAGGAAGCCCGCGCAGAAACCGCCCCAGAATATTTTAGATCTCCCTGCTGCTATCGTGGCTAAGTTGAAGACCATTATCCCCCCCTAAAAAGATTGACTGGAATATGTTAGCTGCATGTAAACAGAAAGTTGACGAGTCAGTTGCGGACTTCTTTACGCGCTTTGAGGAGACGTTTCATGATTTTAGTGGCCAGTCGCTTACCGACGATACGGGACGCCACCTTTTTGCGGATAAATATGTGGCTAATCTGCTGCCGGCAGTTGCGGCCCGTTTAAAGGCGAGTGAAAGTTCTTGGTCTTCCGCTACACCGACGGCCCTCCTGACTATCGCCCAGTATTATGAGCGTCAGGAGCAAGAAGCAAAGGGCCAGGAGGAAAAGAAATCGAAAGATTTGAAAACAAAGGTGATGTTGGCGCAAGTCTATGGCCCGCCTCGACGGGGTAGTAGTAGAGGTAGGGGAGGATCTTATGGTCCTCCCTCGGGCCGGTCTGATTTGAATAGGAATCAATGTGCGTATTGTAAGCAATCGGGTCATTGGGCTAGGGACTGCCCGGTGTTGCATGCATCGCGTCAGGGGCATACCCACGGTGGCCCGCGAGGTAGAGGGGGTTTCTCGAACTTCCGAGGGAATTCTAACGAACAGGCTCGTTTTGACTCTGCTGGGCAGCCCCGAGATAGATCAAATGTTTTCGATCGCCAGCATCAGTATCAAGCGTCAGGGATTGACCGGTCGGGGTACCATGACTCTCAGCATGCATAGGAATGCGTTGGATGGGGGTTAGAATCAGTTGAGGTGCCGGTCGATCAGAAGGGCCCTTATGTATCGGCTGAGGTTTTGGGCTCTACTGATCAGTTCCTAGTGGATACAGGAGCGACACGTAGTGCATTGTCTAAGCAATTGGTTCCGGGGGCTCCCCCATCCGGCTTAATGGTCACATCGGTAGGGTTTGACGGTACACTCTCCCGAAGCCCTCTTTCACAGCCCCTCATGTTTAAGGTTGATTCTTTTTCTGCACCCTGTCCGTTTCTGCTTGCCCCGTACACACCGGACAATATTATGGGTCTTGATATGTTAAAGCATTTTAGGGCTACGATCCGCTGCTCCCCTGCTGGTGTGCGGGTAATATTAAATGACAATTACCCCCGCTCTGCACGGATGTGTACGATGTCAGAGGATGCGCTGTTAGCTACCCTCCCTCGTGCTTTGTGGGCAACTTCGGATACTGATGTGGGACAAATGGTGATTCCGCCGGTCCACATTAGCGTCCAGGAGGGGGCGGTGTTACCACGCCTCCCACAGTACCGTATTTCCCAGGAGGGGGAGGAGGCTCTTATACAGATAGTGCAGGATTTGATAATGGTTGGGGTAGTCGAGGAAGTCCCCTACAACATTTGTAACAGTCCGATTCTTCCCATACTGAAAAAGGATACGGATGCCAGAGTTTATCGGTTTATAATTGATTTGAGAGAAGTGAACAAGATCGTGATACCTCAATACCCAGTGGTTTCCGATATCACGACGTTGCTTACTTTGGTCCCGCCTACGGCGACCATGTTCTCAGTGATTGATTTGAAAAATGCCTTCTTTTCCATTCCCATTCACCCTGATAGCCGATATCTTTTTGGGTTTACATTAAATAATAGATCTTATCGTTTCTGTAGGATTCCTCAGGGCTACACAGAAAGCCCTAGCATTTACAGTCAGGCTTTGAAAAGACAATTGGATTCTTTTGTTCTGCCCGAGGGGGTCGCCCTCATTCAATATGTTGATGACATCTTGCTGGCGGCTGACACCCTGGAGTTATGTGAAAAAAGTACGTTATCCTTACTTTCCTTTTTAGCGTCCCACAATCATAAGGTATCTAGGAAGAAATTGCAATTCTGTAGACCAAAGGTGACTTATTTGGGTCACCTTTTGTCTAAGGAGGGACGTGCACTCACACCGGATCGTATCCAAGTAATCTTGGACACACCGAGACCGTCCACACAGAAGGATGTGCGTGCATTTTTGGGCCTTGTTTCTTTTTGTAGACAGTGGATATTGGGGTTTTCGCACATAGCTAAGCCATTGTTAGCCCTCTTGACAAAGGACACGCCTATCCCAATCCCTTGGTCAGATGAGTGTGATACTGCTTTTCAGCAACTACGACAGGCCCTTTGTTCAGCACCAGTGTTAGGGACCCCTGATTATGCAAAGCCCTTTTCGTTGTATGTGCATGAGAAAGATGGATGTGCATTGTCAGTCTTAGTGCAGATGCACGGCGATAAGCAGCGCCCTTGTGCATATTTTTCGGCTGTACTTGATCCTGTCGCCCGAGCATTACCAGGGTGTTTTCGCTCGGTTGCGGCGACAGCTGTGTCAATACGCCAAAGCGAGGGAATTGTGTTATCTCATAAGCTGTTGGTATTAGTCCCCCATGCTGTCGATGCCCTGCTCAATCAAACGAAGACGCAGCATTTGACCAGCGCCCGTTTAACGGGATATGAGTTGACGCTTTTGGCTCCTCATATTACGTTGAAAAGGTGCGTAACGTTAAACCCGGCAACATTGTTGCCATACCCCGAAACCCAGCCTGAGGCGCGGAAAGCGCATGATTGTATTCTCGTGACTGAGGAACAAACAAAGGGTCGTATTGATCTCCAGGATACGCCCTTTCCAGATGTAGATGGAGAACTGTGGGTGGACGGATCATGTCTGAAGCTACCAGATGGTACGACTTCAGCAGCGTATGCAATTACCACATTACAAACGATAGTGGAGACAGCACGCATACCACAGAAATCAGCTCAAGCAGCGGAATTGATAGCATTAACACGAGCATGTGAGCTCAGTACAGGATTGTGTGTGAATGTTTATACAGATAGCCGCTATGCCTTCGGAGTAGCGCATGACTTCGGCCTACTCTGGAAGGAGAGAGGGTTTTTAACGTCACATGGAGTACAGATAATGCATGGAGAGTTAGTTCACAATCTTTTAACTGCACTGACATACCCAAAGAAAATTGCCATCGTTAAGTGTAGCGCCCATAGGAAAGTAGTTGATAAAGTTGGAGAAGGGAATGCGTTAGCAGATCGAGTAGCACGGGAGACTGCGATGCAGCCCGGTACTACTGCCATGTATGTAGTGAAGTCACAGGTGGAGAGATGGCATGATGCGAAGGAGCAAGTGCGAGAAATGCAAAGGACCGCTTCTGACAAAGAGCGGGAACAATGGGCTAGCGAGGGAGAACTGGATGACGAGGTCTGCTGGAGAAATAAGCAGATGGATAGATGGAAATTACCCACGGCCTTTGTACAACCTATGGTTCAGATGGCACATGGGCTAGCACATGTTGGAGCTTCCGCAATTGTGAAATTGCTTACCCAAGTCTGGGAGCATCCAGAGATTGCTAGCACAGCAAAGAGGGTGGTGCAGACCTGTATGATCTGCCTGAGGTATAACCCGGGAAAGGGTACTCGAACTCCAGCAGGAGGATTTGTGACACCCACTGCACCCTTTGAGGTTCTGCAGATGGATTACATCCAGCTGGAGCGCTGTAATAATCTGAAGTATGTTCTAGTAGTGGTCTGCGCTTTCAGCAAATGGGTTGAAGCGTACCCTACGAAAGACAATACTGCAATGACTACTGCGAAGTTGCTGCTGAAAGAGTTCTTCCCTCGATATGGCGTCTGTAGACTTCTGTGGAGTGATAACGGCCCTCACTTTGTAGCGGATGTTATAAAGTATGTCTTGAAGGGCCTAGGCATCACTCAGAAGTTCCACGCCGTGTTTCACCCTCAGTCTGCAGGCCTAGTTGAGAAGTATAATGGCACACTGAAGCTTAAGATCGCAAAAATTCAAGCTTCGACGTCCTTGACTTGGCCAGACGCTCTGCCACTGGCGTTATTGTCAATTAGATCAGTACCGCACTCTCGAACTGGCCTTACGCCATACAAGATCGTTTTTGGACGCCCAATGAATATTTGGGGTCCACCAAGACCTAAGGCTGTGTATGATGTACCTTGTGTAATGATGAGCGATTATCTGGCACAGTTAACGGATAACTTGGTTTCTATCCATCAACAGGTCCGAGAGGCGCTCCCTGATCGGTCTACCGGCGAAGGACATGGTCTCCGGCCTGGTGACCATGTCATGGTGAAAGTCTTCGACAGAACGAACAGTTTGGAGCCGAGATGGGTGGGCCCTGAGCAGGTCCTCCTCGCAACGAGGACGGCTGTGCGAGTCTCCAACCGAAAGAATTGGATCCACTCTCTGCACTGTAGGAAGGTGCCGCCCGGACTGGTGGAACCTGCCGTGCTGACCGATCAACGAGAAATTTTGGCTGCAGAGACAGGCCGTGCTGCGGAGCCAAACGCCACTGAGGAGCTCTTTCCGGACCACGCGACTTCTGGAGGAAGGCGATATCATCTTCGACCAAGGAAGTGAGTTTTCCAGTACCGGGACATACTGTCAGAACGGCCCTTGGGTTAGTGAAACGGAGAGCCAATGAGGCAAGGGGGGGGGATCAGCCCTGCATTAGTGTAGCGACACCCGTCTTGGCCCGCTGGTGAAGAAATCAACCGCTGCCCAAGGGGAAGAGTCCTGACAGACTTTTAGTTTCAGGAAGATATTGGGTTTTATTTTTGCTTTGATATGGAGAAAAAGAAAATCCTTTGTGCATTAGGGTTCATGTTGACAGTAGCCATTGTTGGGATAACCACATGGTTTGTGGAGGATGTAACTCCCGCTCGGAAGATTCTTGTGTTGACAACTCCGGTGCCTGAGGAGCACTACTTTTATACATTACCGTATCAAGAGTTGAAGCATCGACAATCTTACTTGAATAACACTTTCATCCAGATGCTGCATCATACCCACGTTGCTACGAATGCTACGAACTGTTGGATATGTGGGATGATGCCAGCTCATCAGAAGAAAGGAGGAACGCCATTTATACCACTTCCTTTCTCTCATAATGGCTCTTGTAGAGCATGGTATACTTTGCTTTTTGCCACTCGGAAACCGACAGTGGGACGATTGCTTTTTAGACTTAATAAAGAATGCCATCAAGACAAAAATGGGTATCCACAAGCGAACGGGACAATTTGGGAGTGGGAAGAGTATCGACCAGACAATGAATCCATTCCCTACATCTTCACGAACACAAGAGACACTGTGGGAAAAGACAAATTTGTGATCCAAGTAGCACAGGCTCAAGCGGACCTGTGTGTCCAGAGTGTGGGTTTTATCCCTGTTGGTGTCAGTGATTGTATTACTGTTCTGAATATTGATGGGTTGAACAATAGTACCTTCTTAGCCTCCCATAATACGTACTTTGTGTGTGGAAATAAAGGTTATTACCGTCTGCCGGCTGGGTGGTCTGGGGTATGCTATGTATCATTTCTATTACCTCCTGTATTCCTAGCACCCGCATCTTATCATAAGGATCTGAAATTATTGAATAATGTGACTGTAAATAGGTATAAACGTACCTTATCAATTGATGATGTAGATCAGACTGATACCAGTCTGCAACAGTATATTGATTTTAACTTAGGACTGTTTTTCTTTGTTGGAGCTGCCCTGAACAGTAGGAAGATCCGAAGGTTAACAAGAGTGGTAGAAGCTATGACAAATCAGACTGCTGCTGCTCTTGGGAATCTTACGGAGGAATTGCAGATTACTAGAATTGTTGCATTGCAGAATCGTATGGTGTTAGACGTTATGCTAGCTGACAGAGGAGGAGCATGTAAAATTATTGGAAGTAGCTGTTGTGTGTTTATCCCTGATCATACGCCATCAGTTTATAATGCCATCAATAAACTGCATAAAATTGCAGCTGAGATCCATACAGAAAACGGCACTTGGTCCTTTTCTGGATGGTTTTGGGCGTTAATTACCGCCTGGGGATGGAAGGTTCTAACTGGTCTCTGCATTATTGTGGCGGTTCTGTTTTCGTGCTGTATCTGCGTTCAGTGTGGTCCCTTGCTCTGCTCATTATGTGTATCATTCTGTATCCCTGATAAGAAAGCTATTGCTGATGTTGCCCACCAAAAACGTTTAGCTAAAGAAGTTGAAGAAATGATGACAATTGACATATATGATGATTATCCTAACAAACCGGATGTCTTCAGTAAATGCTGAAAGGGTCGTCTGTTGTAAATTGAAACAGCGATGTGATTAAGCATTTACTAAAGACATTAATTCCCTTAGTTTAGATCATGTTCTCTTTGTTATGTTGACCGAAGCTTGGACTCCATTTTGTATTGTCATGCTTCCACGTGTTCCCCACGAGAAGAGTCCAACCTCTGTGTTAGTTGCTCTTGTAATCTGCCTAGTAACAGTCTATAAATAGCTCCTTTGTCTATCTGGCACATGCCCAGACTTGACCACATCTGTTATCAGTTAGCCTTGCTTGACCATGTTTTCGCGGGCTCAAGGAGTGTGTTAGCTCCGCCCACATATTGATTCAGTATCGAAAATGACCATAAATGGTAATGTTCTTCGTCTTCATGTTGTATCCACCCACTTATGAGCCCCTCTATTGTGTATAAAAGGGGACCATGTACGAAGGTTCTTTGTGCTACTCTATGCAATACTGAAGAGTGTTGTGTGGATTGTAGGACCACCCTTAAGGGTTAATAAATGCTGTCTTTGTACTTTGCAGTTTCCGTGCCAACTTCCTTATAGATTCCATTACAGGAGAGCGAACCCTTGTGTCCTGCGGGCCTAGCTGGGGCCTGTATTCATCACCGTCCCACACCCTTGATATTCCACTTGTGGGTCGGGTCGCAAAATGATTTCCTTTCTCTACGTGGCTATGAAGCAGGACTCCACCCCCCCACTCCCACCGTTGTGGGCAGCCTGGGAGGCAGACCTTGGAGTCCTCCTGGACGAGAAACAATGGGCACACAAAGGCTCCCTCACACGTACAGTCTCCTGTAACGCCAGATTTAAATTGACACTCTTTAACTTTATGCACTGCACCTACCTCACCCCGGTATCCCTGAGCTGTCTTCCAAGTGACAGGGGAGACCGATGCCCTAGGTGCGCTGTGGAGAAAGCAGGTTTTTTACATATGGCATGGGATTGTCCCAGGGTTCAACAGTTCTGGGTAGAGGTGGTGCGCAAGATTATCACTGCTGTGACAGGTATTCCAGGTGGAAATAGCACCATAGAGTTGCTTGCTGGCGTCTGTCCGGAAACCTAAAAAAAAGGAAACTCCCCTGTAAGCTCCTGCAATTAATGTTGGTGCTTGCTAGGCGAAGGATAGCAATTACTTGGATGAGGCAGATGAGCCCAGAGGTCCCTACCTGGCTTAGGGATGTTCGGGAGTGGTCTTTAGCGGAAGAAGTTCACATGAAACTCACCCGAAAGGATGTGAAGCTAGAGGACGACCTACTGGTCTGGCGTGAAATGTGCATTTCCAGGTTGGCGGAGGGGGAGCCCTCCTCTCCGGACAGCACTGATGGTGGGGGAAGCTGGTCCGATAGCGATGAAACACCTAACTGAAGCGAGGGGCCGGGGGTTGCCCTCGGTGTGCTGCGCATTGTGCACTGTGCTTGTCCTCAGCTTTCCTTTTATTGCATTGTAGCCTGTTTCTCCACAGATATTGTCCCCCATTATGTCTCTTCTTCCCTGCAGGCTGCCATCTGTACTTGTGTCTCCCGTGCTATCAACGGTATATTGCTGTACGTTATACCAATGCTAATTTGTTGTTGTAGATGTACTATATACAAAATTACACATAAAGTTAAAAAAAAAAAATAATAACCCCATTCCCAGAAATTATTTTGGCCCAGGGATCTCATCTCGCTTGGCCCATCATGTAAGTGGAAGGGGAGGAGGGTGTGGACCCCTGAGTCTCGTTGAGGCCCAGGAACCCCATCCCTCTGGGTTGACTTTTTAAATAAGGGGTATGCAGCATTTGATCTCCCTCCTCAAGCAGCTTTGTGGACCTGGGAACCCCATCCCTTGTGGCCGATGCATAAAGTCTAAGGGGGGGGGGCAGGCTGTCCTCTTCCTCGAGCCTGGAAATGCCCTGGGGATCCAAACCCTGTGGTCGTATTATTATTTTTAAAGGGGAGAGGGCTTGTGGTACCCCGAACACTTTATGGTCCCTGTTAACCTGATTCCCAGCGCAATTGTTTTTGAAGGGGTTGGGGTAGTGGAAGACCTGAATCAGAATTGCTGGTAAGTGTCCTAAAATAAATTCATGGAGGTTACCTTATTTACTGTGGAGGAGTGTGGCTCAATGGTTAGAGCGGCAGACCCTGAAGCAGAGTTCTGGCCAGGGACCAGGGTTTGATTCCTGCCTCGGCGGGGCTCGGGCTCAATTTCCTCGGACCTGTCTATTCTCGCCTCGGTGCCTATTCTAATCACAGGCCCCACGCTGCAACTCTGGGCAATAGCTTGCTTAGCCTCCACACCGGCCCCAACAGCGCTAAGGATGCCTGGCTTCACCCTGGGGGTGCCCAGGAGTGGACACTTCACAGGGAAAGCCAGGAGGGGTTCCACAGCGGTATGAGTATCAGCGCCAGGAAACCGCAAAGGCGACACCGGAAGGTGGCCGTCTGGTGACAGTGCGCTCTATAAGTACCTTGACATTTACATTTACTTGGCGGTTGCCTTACCATACGTCTGGGAGGTTTTGTAAAGCTGCAGAGAAGGGTGGGGGGATCAGTGTTTTAATATGGGTCCATTGCCAAAGGAAATCTGGTTACGAAGAGAAGATGGCCACTGTAATATCGATCAGTGTACTTCCGGCTCAGACCTTTATGTATGTCATTCGCACTATAAAATCAAACCTAATGTGGCAACTGACTACGGGAATAAACAACATATGTAGAGATTCCATACTTACCTAAATTTTTGCCTGTGCATCCTTCAACTGCTAAAACATGTCTCCTGGTCATGCACTTTGCACTTTGTTTCTCATCAATCATTAGTCACCTATTCATCATAAATTTGTCATGTGTGCTGTGATCCACAAAGCGTAAGTCACCAGCCAAGTACAACTCATATATAAAAAGCAACCAGTTGTTTTAAAGTTAACACTTTTCTTTGCAAATGTCAGTAATTCCAACCCTGTCTGAATTAACATATAGAGCCTTGAAAAAGCCTCAGGCCTGAGCGCTGAGAATGGGGTGAAACACGTTAGCTGCGTATCTACAGGACTACAAGCTTTGAAACTGGATCAATACTGCTCTAATACAAGATCACATGCCCCTATCTTTGATAACCTATTTTTTCATGTAACTTGAAATACTACTCATTGTAACTCGAATATTTAGAATATGTGATTATACCTGTAACTATTGCAGTTGCCACTAACCCTCTGGAGGTTGCATCTCACTCATGCATCTGCTTTATACAGTGCTTTTTGATATTGTTAAGTGTCTTTCTATGATCGTTTTAACTGAGACAGTAAAGAAAGAATATGTTGTGCAGAAAGTTTTATTTGAAATCGTTTTTAAGTAAGTTTATTCAAAATATACTCACAAAAGAAAAATAAACCATTCAACTATTGAATTATTCCCGACAATGAAACTTTTGGAATATTCATTTGCAACTAACTGGCTTCTTTAGAAGCCCATTGCGCTGACGGTGCATAGTATTTTTGATGCACCGGCAGCACAGTGTGCCTGCCCATATTTACAAAACCACGGAAAGCCACCCTGTGTGGCTTTTCATAAACTTGTAAATATGACCACCTTTCAGACATTACTCTGTGTGAAAGGAGCTTTTCACGGGTGTTGCTGTGGGTGTTTCCAGGTAACATCCATGGAACCTGATGCATTCCCAGATTTACAAGGTTTTGTAAACCTGGGATTGCATCCGATTCCTACACCTGCGCAGGGGAGTCATAAGGGAGGCGTGACAAGGAGAAATAACTCTATTTCTCCTCTTTTTTCCTTTTTCTATGTGTGCTGGATTCTTAACAATCACCCCTACAAAGCAGACACACTTGCACCACGATGCAAGGGTGCCTGCGTTGGTGCCTGGCAGGCCATATTGCACCACCGCAGGGGGAAAAGTACAGGAATGGGCCATATCTTGTGGTTATGGTGCATTCCTGCCCTTTTGTTTTGACACCGCAGCAGTAAGACTTGCAGTGCTGCCTTGCATCAAAATATTGTAAACGGGGCCCTTAATTTGCAAGATTTATGACATGATAATATGGGTGATTGCCAGAAACCTTGCCAACTTCGCACATAGAGGGAATCATGAACCACACTTCGCACAACATGCAGATTCTCAATGCAACCCAGATAAAAATACTACTGGAGACTGAGGATTACTTTCATCTTTTATGTTTTCTTTTAGACAGATGAGACTGTTTTGGTATTGATGTTCCCCAAATATCAATCGTGAATGTCAGAATGCAGTGTCTAGGCATACCTGAGGACGGTGGGGTAGAGCTCAGCAGTGTACAGGTAGAGGACCGTGAAGGCACATCCAGAGAAACCTTTCCCTAAAGTTGCAATTGTTGTTCGCAGAAGGCCCAGAGCTGGAATTGGGTAACGTCAGGAAGAAGAAAAAAGAAAAGGTAATACAATTTTGTTATTAATTTTATTCAACCTATACACACTATCAATAATCAGTATTAATATGCATTTCAGGAAATAAACAGAATAGTGTAGATCAGCCCATTGACACCAAATACTCCTGGATTAACAACTTGAATTATAGGAATCTGCTTCCATCTCATCTTAGGCTATGCAACTCGGAAACTTTATTTAGGAAGGCCTTAAAAACCTGGGTCTTTGTGTTTCAGATGAATCTTGTCTTGCTCTTATCTAGTCCCTTTATGGTTCTTTCTCACCTCCAATTCAGCGCCAGGATACTCCTTGCGGAGTGAAAGTTGCGCTTTACAAATAACAAAATCAAATCAAATCAGGATATCATTTTCTGTATCAGGAAAGTTTATATAATACAGTGTATTTCATAGGCAGTATAGTGTACATAGACCAATTATTATATAGGCAGGTTAAAAAAATTAGACAAATATACACTATTAGAACATTGGAATGTTTATAGCTCCATTGAGGACAATGGAGTGCTCTGGGCTTCTACTGGCTGGTAGAAGCTAGGAGAGCAATATTCCAATGGATTTTTTCTTTTCACAGCTTTTGATGTGAACAAAGGCTTCACGGAGCCCAGTGGGATTTAAACTCCTTCGGGCTCTGAGGGGCCTATGTTTTTACTAATTAGAACATTCTGCCCTTAATCCATCAATCATGGGTTTGTTAAGGGCGACTACTCACCCATGAGGATCTCAAGGCACTGGGGAGGAGGGGAGGTGCAGGTTTCAGTCCATCAAGGAGGAGGTCTATTGAACAGCCACGTTTTGAGGTTTCTTGTGAAGATGGGGAGTGATGTCGTCTGTCTGAGGTGGAGCAGTAGGGCATTCCAGGCTCTGGCCGCGAGGAAGGAGAAGGAGCAGCCTTCCGATCTGGACTTCCTGGTGTGGGGGACTACGGCGTAGAAGAGTTGGGCTGATTGTAGGGTCCTTTGGGGTGCGTGGAATTCAAGTCGGCTGTTAAGGTATGCTCGTCCGGTGTGGTGGAGGGCTTTGTATGGGTGGGTGAGAATCTTGAAGGTGGTTCTAGCCTCGATGGGGAGCCAGTAGAGTGAGTGCAGGTGCTGGGAGATGTGGCAGTGTCTTGGCAGGTTGAGGACCAGTCTTGCGGCGGCGTTCTGGATGTTTTGTAGCTTGCGGGTGAGGTTTTTGTTTATTCCAGCGTAGAGTGCATTGTCATAGTCAAGTCTGCTGGTGACGAGGGCATGAGTGACGATCTTTCTATGCTCGAGGGGGATCCATTGGAGGCGGAGGGTGTGGAAGCAGGAGGACACGACCGAGTTGATCTGGCAGTCCATTTTTAATTCGGAGTCCAGGATGATTCTGAGGTTGCATGCATGGTCTGTGGTGGTGGGTGAGCTTCCGAGGGCAGGGGGCCACCAGGTGTCATTCCAGGCATCGGGGTGTGGGCCCATGATGAGTAGTTCTGTTTTGTCAGTGTTGAGTTGTAGGCAGCTGCTTTTCATCCATTTGGCGACTGCTTCCATGCCTTCTTGAAAGTTGTGTTTGGCTTTGTGGGGTTCGTTGAATAGGGAGAGGATGAGTTGGGTGTCGTCTGCGTATGAGACAATTTTGAGTCTGTGGGTTCTGATGATGGGAGCGAACAGCGTTGAACAGCGTGGGGCTGAGGGAGGACCCCTGGGGGACTCCGTAAGTGGTTGGGGTAGGGTCCGAGAGGAACGGAGGGAGTCTGATCCGCCGCTTTTTGCCAGAAAGGAAAGAGTGGATCCAGTGGACGGCCTTGCCCCGGATCCCTGTGTTGTGAAGACTGTGTGTTAGGGTGCGGTGAGAGACTGTGTTAAAGGCCGCTGAGAGGTCAAGGAAGATAAGGGCTACTGTCTCTCCTCTGTCCAGGAGGGAGCGGATGTTGTCTGTAGCGGTGAGGAGGGCGGTTTCCGTGCTGTGGTCTTTTCTGAAGCCGGATTGGGAGGAGTCGAGAATGTTGTGCTCTTCGACAAATGTGGCGAGTTGGCTGTTGATGGCTTTCTCGATGACTTGGAAGAGAGCAGGGAGACAGGTTTATAGTTTTTGAGGTCGGTGGGTCTGCTGAGGGCTTCTTCAGGGGAAGGAGGCGGTTGCCAGGGAGCGGTTGATGGTGTGGCGGAGCATGGGTGTTATGGTGTCGGCGGCTCTGTTGAAGATGTGGTGGGGGCAGGGGCCCGTGGGGGCCTCGGAGTGGATTGACTTCATAGTCTTCAGCATGTCTTTGGTGGTGAGGGCTGTCCAGCTGTCAATCGTTAGCTTCAGGGTGTCGGAGGTGGTTGGTGAGGGTACAGTGTGTTGGCTGTCTTCGTCGAAGTTGTCATAAATGTTCTTGATTTTTTTGGTGGAAGAAAGTGTTGAGCTTATAGCAGAGGTTTTGTGAGGGAGGGATGTCTGCAGACTCGCTGGTGGGTTGGGCGAACTCCTTGATGATGCCAAAGAGCTCTTTGCTGCTGTAAGCGTGTGTGGAGATTTTGTCTTTGATCGCTGTTATCCTCGTCTTTATGATGAGTTGGTGGTGGGCGTTGGGGACGGCTGTGAAGTTGTTGTGGGATCTGTGGATTTGTAGTTCCTCCAGGCTTTTTCGAGGCGGCGGCATGTGAGTCTGGACTCTCAAAGTTTGGTGGTAAACCATCTGGCTTTCTTGGTGTGTGTGTTGTTGTTCTTCTTGAGGGGGGCTATGGTGTTGGCACTGTTGGAAACCCATCTGTGCAGAGTTCGCGCTGTGGTGTTGGGGTCGTTGTCTTCTGCGATGGGTGGGGTATAGTTGCTGAGTGAGGCGGTGAGCTGGTCGTAGGTGATTTGGTCCAGTTTCTTCATGGGAGCAGGTGCTGTGGTCTGTGGATGGTGGGTGTTCTGAAGGTGAAGTGGACACATCTATGGTCTGTCTATGGGAGTTTGGTGGTGTGGCTGAAAGTGATGGAGTTTCCTGTTGTGAAGAAGGGGTCGAGAGTGTGTCCTGCTGAGTGCATGGGTTCGGCACGATCTGGCGGAGTCCAATGTTGAGGAGGTTATCCAAGAGGGATGTGGTGTTGGGGTCTAGTTGGTTGTCGAGGTGGAAGTTGATGTCTCCCAGCAAGGTGTAGTTGGTGGATGCGATGGCTTGTGGCGAGATGATGTCAGTGATGGAGTTGGTGAATGGTCCGCGGGGTCTAGGGGGTTGGTAGATGAGGGTTCCTCAAAGGGTGGTGGTAGGGCTGGCCTGTATCTTGAAGTGTAGGTGTTCCATCAGGTCTATGGGCTCGTCTGGAGGGGGGTGATCCGGAGGGTGGATTTGTGGACGATGGCGATTCATCCTCCAGGGCAGCTGGGGCAGTCATTCTGGGAGATCTTGTATCCTTGGGGAATGCTGATGGCGATGTCCGGTCCCAGGGTGGTGTTGGTCCAGGTTTCAGTGAAGAATGTGACATCTGGGGTGGTGCTGTCGAGGAGGTTTCCAGATTTCGATGGCGTGTTTGTGGAGGGATTATACGTTGAGGAGGATGCATTGCAGGGTTTTTTTTTTTTAAATGTTTTTATTATCAATTTTCACAAAATTATATAATTATTTACATAGGCCCCCCACCCCCCCCCCCCCTTTTGGACCAAGGTATTACTTCAAATCATACCCATCCACTAGAGAGAAAAGCAATTCGGTAAATCTGTAAGATAATACATCATGTGCTTTTAAAATCTGTATAGTTACAATGAATATTCTCCCAATGGAACCCATATTATATTATAGACCAAGCATTTTAGGTGTGATCAGGGTTTTTGGTGCGGTTATGTTCTAGAAGGCGTGTTGTGCTGGATCCGAGGTCTTGGTGGTGCTGCAGGTGTGCCGGCAGTGTTGACAGCTGAAGGGTCCGTGGGTGTCGGCTGGTAAGGCTAGCTTGCAGTTGTTGTTACAGTTGAATGCGTGGAGTGCCACTGAGTTGTAGCGTTGGCAGTGTGGAGGTCCAGGGTTCCTGGCACTGGTCGCGTTCGGGTCACGGGGGAAGCAGCGGCGGAAAATATGGGGAACAAGGAAGATAATAGGAAAAACGGGGAAAAGTGAAGAAAAGTGATAGAAAGAGTAAAAGGGTGAAGGGTGAAAAACAAGGAAACGAAGCAGAAAGGAGAGGATGAAGGGGGCAGAAAGCGGAGCGAGAGAAGGAGTCAGACGTCCACTGGACCACCAGGGTGGAGGAGGGCCTCGAACACCAAACCTACGGGAGTGCAGGTGCTCAGGAGGGCCTCACTTAATGGTGGAGCTGCGAGGATTGAAGAGCAGTTTCACAGACAATGAGTCCTCTAAGGGCAGAATATAGCCTTAGAGCCCTCCTAGCGAGCTCTACCGGCAATTAAAGGTCCGCTCCCTTAATGCTGGAATAGGCCTTTAATGGCCGTAGAGACCGCTAGGAGGGCTCTAAGGCTATAATAAAACTTTAGAGTCATATCTTATTCACAATATAGCTCAAGAACATTTGTCAAAATATCCTTAAAGGAATATTTTTTACTTTTTGTCTTAAATTAAATCTCCTTCATTGTTGATATACAAAATATTCATAAATCCATTATACAATTTTGGGTGTCCTTTTTGATTTTTAACACTATGCTTTTTTTATCCAGGGGTTGGCGTCAAGTGCAATTTTATCCACTGTGCATAAAATAATCAAATACAATCTTTTGATGTGGTCACCCCTATTTTTAACTATTGATGCAAGTATTTGAATTCTGCACACTGGGGCACTGCTATCCTGTGCCCAGTGTATCTTCCTGGTGTCTTAAAACATGACACAATAGTCACCAGTGAATTGTAACATGTGGTTTGCCATACACTTGGCTGATCAGAAAAACATTGTTTCAGGCCGACAGGCATAGATAGACCACTGTAGTTTAGAAACCTGCAGCTGAATCGATCAAAATAAACCGATTTTGACAGGAGAAAACTTTAAATTTAAGTACTAAATAAGTCACCCCTAAGACAGCCTTGCAGCCCACCAGGCAGGGTGCGTAATATAGAAATGAAAGGTTAACACATGTTTGCAGTGTCTAGCCTCCAAAAGCAATTTTCACTGTATAGGTACTATGGCCTTGTCTATATGTAAAGCTAAAATACAATTTAATTTCTAATTTTGTACAATTGCCCTACAAAACATTTCAGAGTTCAATCAATCACTATTTTGATATTTATACAAAATGCCCACTTCAAAGATTAAATTGGGTTTTTGACAAATTTTCAGGAAATTTGACTTTTGAAAAGTTGCACTTTTGTGCCTAAAGTATTAGGAGGCTAATTGAAATTAAACACAAGGAGATGATGGACAGAGTGCTGAAACTTATCAGACACTCACCCCTGTCATAGATCTGGGTTGAATCCATCACCATTCTTTAGCTCACTTCGCAACCCCAGTTCAGACACAGCTATATGCAAATCAGTCTTGACCCTGTGCCTCATGGGAACAGTCCAGCCCAACCTGCCAATCTATGTCTTTCCTGGACCGGAAACAAGCATCCTGGGACCGGTTTCAGGCTAACACCCCTCATCAGCCAGGCTAGCTTTTATCCAGTGGCAAAGTGATCAAGGGACCCACATCTGGGCATACCCTGCCAACTTAGGGAAAACAAAGCAAACACAAGGAGATGATGGACAGAGCACTGAAACATTTCAGACACTCACCCCCATTAACAGATCTGGTTCGAATCTATCATCATTTTTTAGCTCACTTTACCACCCCAGTTCAGACTCAACTATATGCAAATCATTCTTGACACTGTGCCTCATGGGAACAGTCCAGGCCGACTGCCAAGCCATGTCTTCCCTGGACCGGAAACAAGCATCCTGGGACGGTTTTTGGGGTAAAACCCCTCATCAACCAGGCTAGCTTCCATCCAGTGGCAAAGTGAGCAAGGGACCCACGTCTGGGCATACCCTGCTAACTTAGGACGAACAAAGCAAACACATGGAGATGATGGATGGAACGCTGATACTTTTAATGGAAATTAGCCTGCATGGGATGCCCCCCCTGCCAATTCTGCCTCCCTTGAATAGATGTGAAACTGTTCCCAGAGCGTGATCAACTTATCTCAGGTAAAGCCAAACGGTAGGGCCCAAAAACTACATTAACTTAAAAGGTACCAGGAAGAGGCCTGTTCATTCATAGTTTATTGTAAAGTGAGACCTGGAGAAGTGGGTTCTTTTGATCCCACAATATATTCTAGCCTCCCCTGACTCAATGTGCAGTGGTAGGGAGGGTGGTCCAAGTAGAGAAGGGTTCCTGAAATCTTGATTTTCCTTAGAAAGGGTATACTGTTTGATAGTTTGCAATAAGGTTTTTTTTCGACTCAAAAGAAGGATTCATCAGACCCTTGTTAACGTATCTGGCTGTAGGGCAACATGCCAGGATGCAACTTTCTGACTTGGCTGACTGGAGGATTTTGAGCTCTAAAAAAGGAGACTAAATCCCAGTGTAGAAACTTTTACTCTTAAAATGTGCCTAAAGTATCTGGTCGCTGAGCAGACATCAGCAGCCACAAAATTTGTATCTTCCCGCTTAGAACTTTTCCCACTAAAGCCATTGGCTTCAGTGGGGCCTGGCCAAATGTGCATCAAACTTCAAGAAGACTTTGTCTGTTACAGTATTCAACCTTGCCTAGTAGCAGGAGATCTACTTCCAGAAAAAACACTGGTTCTGAATCTAAGTCACTTTTGTTCGACCTGATTCAGAGTAGGTAGATTTTTCCACACCCAGTTTTTCTAAGAAAGAATCATGCTTGAAATTACCGGCTGGAGTAATCAAACATGGCTTTGGCTGCAGCAGCAGACAAGCTTTAATCCCCATTTCTTTTTGACAGGGTACCCTGGAGTGCCACCACCTACAGGACAAAACCTTCTCTCACCTGCTTCCCCAAACCCCAGTACTTAGAGCAGGTGGTAAATGATTTTAGAAATGCTGTCTTGTTTTACAACTATAAACATTAGTTCATACGGTAATTCCACATTGCACGGGACTTTTCAAAATTTCCTCCTTGTACAGTATATTGAAAGCAATCATTATTAAGAACAATCCCCGCGCAGCCGACTTAACGCTGCTGCGGCAAGAAACCTAACAAATACACCTCTGGACGCCATTCCGGCGAGCGCCGAGGCCACGCCCCTTCACAGAGGCCACGCCCCCCGCCGCCTCGCATAAAAGGGCGCTGAATACAAGCGTTTACCCAGATCACCTGAACCTCCTGAGGCGGAAGCCGGGAGCGTGACTTGTTTTTTTTTTAAACTATTCCTCACCACTTGTGTCTAGCATTTTTAAATCACTCACCACTTGATCCGTGTTCCCCGCGCAGCCGACTTAACGCTGCTGCGGCAAGAAACCTAACAAATACACCTCTGGACGCCATTCCGGCGAGCGCCGAGGCCACGTCCCTTCACAGAGGCCACGCCCCCCGCCGCTGCCTCTCCCACCACTAAATATGTGCCTTTTTCGGACGCGCAGCGGACGAGCGCAGCGGGCGCGCCTAAGTCAAGCCCGTCTGCGCCCGTCCGCGACCGACCAGGCCTAGGGCCACCCCACCATGCCCTAACGAGACAATACTCGTCGGCGCAACTACATGGACTCCAAGGCCCGTGGCCGATCGATGACTCCGTGACCAACTACATCGATAGTTTGGGACAGTCTACCTTAAGCCCTTCTCCTTCTCTCCCCTCCCCGTCCCACCCTCCCTCTCTCCCCCTTGCTTCCCGCTCCGATTCCCCTGCTGCACCCAAACCTACTTCCCTCTCCATTTACTATCTCAACAGGCGCTCTGCTGTCAAGCACTATCATGAACTCTCTGTTCTACTTGACCAGCACAAACCTGATCTCTTATTCGTTACAGAGACCTGGTTCCATGATACCTCCCTCCCCTCTTTATTAGCAGTTCTCCCTGCCACTTACTACGCGCTTCGTACCGACCGACCCTCTGGCAAAGCGGGTGGGGATGTCGCCTTGATCGCCCGCAAAGAACTCCCCTTTCAGCCTCTAACTTTCCCCCCTATCGGCACCTCAGATTTCTTAGTTATCCGCTCCCTTTCCCTCAAAGTTCCTCTTACCTGCCTACTTATGTACCGTCCTCCCCAACCCTCTCAAGTCTTCCTTCCTGGGTTTCAAGAGCTTGTGGCCACCCTAGCGGTTAACAACTCCTCCATTATGGTGCTAGGTGATTTCAACTTTTGGCCCTCTGACCCAGCAGAATGCTCCATCTCCAAAGAATTTTTAGATACCCTTCACTCCGTCAACTTCAACTCTCATGTCCCCACCCCTACCCACATTCAGGGCCACATCCTCAACCAGATCTGGTATCTCAACTGTTCTATAGCGTCCCTCTCCACCTCCCCCTGCTCTTGGTCCGACCACTCCCTGATTTCTTTTTTTCTACAACTTGGCCCAGCTACCAAGCCCTCGCTTCCCAAAAACATCTTGGCCCACTCTTGGGGCCGGGTGGATGTGGCCCTACTAGCCACCACACTCTCTCCCTCTAGCCCAGATTTACTTGGCCTACCTATTTCAGCACAAGCAGAATCCATCAACTCCTGGCTTCTGTCAGGCTGCGACTCGATCGCCCCTCTCAGACGAGTTTCCTCCAGACGGGCCAACAATTCCAACCGCTGGTTCAACCAGGAACTGAAGGCCCTAAAACTTACAGTCCGCCATGCCGAACGAGCCTGGAGACGACATTACTGTCCCAACCTCAAAGCCCAGTACACCTCTCTCCTGTCGCAATACAAAAAAAATATCTTGACCACCAAAACGGACTATTTTTCCTCGAAAATCTTAGCCGCCGAGAACCAGCCCAGAGAAATCTTCTCTATAGTCCACAATCTTGCTTACTCCGATAGAACCACCCTCAAACCTCCCCCGTCACAGTCTCTATGCGACTCCCTGAAAACCTATTTCTTGGACAAGATCGCAAAAATCAAAGCCAATATCCCTTCCCCTTCTCCCTCTTTTCTCAATCCCCCTTGTCCTCCTGCAGAGGGTCGTCTTGACTCATTCCCCCTCCTAACGGAAGAATCCTTTCTTTCCCTTCTCCCCTTGGCCAAATCAGGATCCCCTCTAGACCCGTGCCCTGCTCACATCCTCAGGCACATCTTCACGACCTGTGTGCTACCCCCGCTCACCTTTCTCAACAGCTCCCTGTCTCAGGGCGTTGTTACCCCAACTCTAAAAACAGCTATAATTCTTCCCATCCTAAAAAAACCTGGCGCTGACCCCTCTGCTCCTGTCAACTATCGTCCCATCTCTCTACTACCCTTTTTAGGGAAAGTACTGGAACGACATGTGACCAGAGTGCTCACCGCCTACGTGGAAGAAAACCGAGTATTAGCCCCCCGTCAGGCCGGATTTCGCCCCGCTCACTCCACCGAGTCAGTGGTGTTATCCGTCCTCGACAACCTTAGAGAAGGCATGGACACCAACCTTCCCCAGGCCTTGGTCCTCCTTGACCTCTCCGCTGCCTTTGACACGGTGGACCACTCCATTTTACTCTCCCGTGTCGGGGCGGCTGGGGTCGGCGTTTCGGCCAGGGTCTGGCTGTCCTCCTTCCTAAGTGACCGCACCGAAGCGGTGCGCCTGGGCGACTTCTCGGCTAACCCACGTAAGGTTTCATGCGGGGTCCCTCAGGGCTCCTCCCTTTCCCCACTACTGTTCAATCTGTACATAGCCCCCCTCATCTTTGCTCTTCAGCAAATGGAGGTCTCCGTATATAACTATGCGAATGACCTCCAGCTTATATTTTCCCTATCTCAATCCCCTGACTCCATGTCTAACTTTCAATCTACTATGATCTTCATCCGGGACTGGATGAATTACAACCACCTGAAATTAAACCCAGACAAAACCGAACTGGTTTTGACAGGTGGTTGCACCAGTCCCTGGTCCCCCCTCTTTTGGCCCCCCTCCGTCCCCCTCTTCCTCCGTCAAAACGCCCTGTATCAAACTTAACGATCAACTCACTCTGCACTCCCAGGTGAGCACAGTGGTGTCCTCTTCCTTCCTTTCACTCCGCACCATCCGCAAGGTCTCCCGCTTCTTCTCCTTCTCTGCCCTAAAACTTATTGTACTAGCTATGGTCATCTCTCGATTAGACTACGGCAACGCCCTATACTGCGGCATGCCCGCATACAACGTACGACAGCTACAGCTGGTTCAGAACCAGGCCGCTCGTCTAGTCTACAACTTGGCCAAATCCCATCACGTCACCCCGCTTCTAAAATCCTTGCACTGGCTCTCTATCCGTGAACGCTCCAAGTTCAAAATGGGCTGCGTCACTTTTCAGGCTCAGTCAGGTTCCGCCCCTGCCTTTATCTCATCTGAGATTAAAGCTTATGCCCCCGCAAGGGAACTGCGCTCATCTTCTCAACACCTGCTGACTGTTCCTCGTTTTCGGCATAACAAATGGGGAGGCTCAGAATTCTCCACTCTCGCCCCCACCTTCTGGAATTCTCTCCCGGCCCACCTAAGATCCTCCACCCAATACTCTCTCTTCCGAAAGGCACTAAAAACCTTTCTCTTTCTACAGGCTTTCCCACAATAACTCCTCCCTATGCCCCCCGGACCTCCCCGCTCGCTGAGGCTCAGTGAACTGCAGCGCCATGAAACCGCCAGGTGTACGCGCCCTTTAGAAATTATTTAAACTCAAACTCAAGCTCAATATAATCATTCAACTCAAAAAATAAAGGTCTCCAGTGTCTGCACAATATATACCTTGAGGATCAGTCATGTATAACTGTATCTGCTTCACGCATAGTTGCCTACTGCATATATTCTATGAGGAGAAAAGGTTATCAAAACCACAATCTTTGGCCCAAGTCCCCAGACTTTTACATGTTTGCAAAGGCATCCAATTGCATTGTTTCCAGGCTCTTCCAACAGCCTGCAATCATCAAGACCATGTTTCAATTTGATGACACTTGGTGGGGTGAAGTGCATCAATTATAGGCAATGTCTTTTTTTCGACCAGTATCAGACCCAGGCCGAGTTATAATTTCTGGCACCTTGTGAGACAAAGACAATCCAAGATATTAATTAGTGCAGCTTGGGGATCAAGTGTAATTCATATGTCCATGACCTCATTGCATATGCCCTCCGTCAATCCTTCAGAACACCTTTAGGACATCACAACTCTAAACTGTGTACAAAAAATTCCCCTCCTGAGATTGACATCAGACACACATATGTGAGGAGTCATATTTGATGTGCAAACATTTGGTTCTGGTATAGTATCCTTGTACAGGTATTTGGAATGTATTAGGCAGAATTTGGCTGCTATTGTAATCCCTGTAGGCACCGCTAATACCTCCCACCACTCTGGATCTTCCATTGGACCCATGTCTGTCTCAGGCCACCATAAGCTTTCTAAAGGTATCTGGTGTGTTAATCATTTTGAATATATGCACTCCGGTGCAGCTAAAAAGTTTTTTTATTATTGGTACTGGGACAGAGGCGCTAACTTCTGCTCATTTTATTCAATGTGTGGCTGAGCATTGTCCTTCCAGGCACCCCCTGTATTCAGGCTGCCATGAGGAAATACGCCGGAACCAGTGTGTGTGTGTGTATATATATATATTCAGTGAAAAAACCATAGGTTTCACACACGTTATAGTTAGCTGGACATTTCACTCATAAAAAACCAATGAAATTCCCACGTTATAGTTAGTTAAGCTAACTATAACTCGCGCACACGCAATCCACTGCTGATGACGTAACATATTACATCACTCATGACATGGTCAGTGACATCACTCATGACATCACTGATGACATCTCAAATGACATCACTGATGACATCATCCAGTGAATGTGTGTTTTTCTGAAAATTAAATATGTTTTATATATGTATATCTAAAGGTCGATGGAAGAATAAATGGGTATATAAGTGTCTAAAAGGATGATTTGTTTTTGAAAAATTGATTGTGTAACTGACTGATTAAGTGTATCTTAGTGAATACATGGCTTAGTGAGTAATGTTTAAATATGTAATTATCTGTATCAGTCTCTCACTTTGTGTATAAGTGTCTGCATGGGTTGGTGAGTAGCTACATGGGTGTTTATTTAGGATATTAGGTTGTTTTTTGAGTATCAGTGTCTGCATGGTTCGGTGGGGGGTATTACGTAGTGCATAGGTGCATGAATGATTGACTCTCTGGTTGTATGTGTTGAAGACAGCATGTGTGCATGACTGTATGATTGGATGAGCGTGTGTATGGGTGTGTTAGTGAGTTAATGACTGTCTCAATAGTGTCTTTATGAGTAACTACATATGTTTTAAACTAGTATATGTGACTATTGGTGTATATAAGTGAGTATATGTGAGAGTGAGAGATTGAAAGAGTTCCTGTATGAATAAGTATGTGTTTTTATATGTGATTATTTAAAAGAGTAAGTATGTGTAAGTTTCCGTAGAAGTAAGTGTGGTGGTGTGTGTATAACTGTATATGCAAGTAAATGTATGTTTGATTCTTTATTAGCATGAGTGACTGTGTGTGTGAGTAACTCTATGGATGAGTGGCATTGTGTAACAGGATGTATAGGTGTATGAGTACATATGATGAGTGAGTACATGTATGAGTGACTGTATAGGACTGTTGGTGAATGAGTGGATGTGTATGTGGATCTTAGAATTACTGAAGAGGTTGTTGTAACTTTTATTGGTATGTCCATTTTTTGGTAAATTTTAGTCTCTATTTTTGAATGTGTGTTTCAAAGGTTATATTAGGGTGAGAGGAGGTCTGCCACTCTGTCACAAGGATGATGTCATCAGTGATGTTATTTGAGATGTCATCAGTGATGTCATGAGTGATGTCACTGACCATGTCATGAGTGATGTAATATGTTACGTCATCAGCAGTGGATTGCGGGTGCGCGAGTTATAGTTAGCTTAACTAACTATAACGTGGGAATTTCATTGTTTTTTTATGAGTGAAATGTCCAGCTAACTATAACGTGTGTGAAACCTATGGTTTTTTCACTGAATTTGCAAGGTTTTTTAAATGCTAATTCCTAACTATAACGTGTGTGAAACCCATGGTTTTTTAACTGGAATTGTATGGTTTTTTTAAATGCTAATTCTTACCTATAACATGTGTGATTCCCATGGTTTTTTAACTGATTTTGTATGTTTTTTTAATACAAATTCTTATATTAAACGTGTTTTTTTTTTTTTTATTTGCAAGCTTTTTTACTTTTTTTTTTTTTACTTTATATTCTCTTAAAACACTATGCTTAATTTTTAAAAATTCTGCAATATATTATTTTTTCTCATTTTTTTTTTTACCAAACAGGTAAGATATATTAGTATAACATACTGATTTTTAAGTACGCGTACGGTAAGCTTACGGTAAGCCTACGGTTTGCGTAATGTTCGTAATATTTCTACTCTTTTTGCGTATGGTTACGCAATTTACGTAGCCGTGCGTACTGCGTACGCGGCGCGTAAGCGTGTACGCTACACGCGCACGTTACGCGGAAGTGTTTGGGCGTGCCTTTTATGCGCATGCGCGCGAGCGCGTGTCTTTTTTACGCGCATGCGTACTTTTACCGTAAGCGCTCCGTAAGCGCTCCGTAAGCGCACCGTAAGCGTAACGTACGCGCACGGTGGGTCATGTGATCAAGAAACAAAACTTTTGATTGGTTCAAAGTAGTTTCAGTTCTAGAACTCTCCTACACCACACCCATTCCCCTCATTTCTGCTTGTGATCCCTTAGGAGAAGGAGCTGAGTTGTCTTTGGGATACGATGGCAGACCAGCACTCCTCTGCTGAGAGTGAGGCTAGCAGCACCACCATCAGGCAGAGAAAGAGGAAACAGAAGAGCTCTTTTATATGGGAGTATTTTACTTTTCCTGAGGGTGAGAAAAAAGTGAATGCTGCTTTGGTGACTTGTAAGCTGTGCCAGCGTGTACTTTCAAGAGGTAATCCTAACAAGAAGTATTCCTTCGGGAATCACACTATGTTACGACACCTTGAGGATGTACACCCTAGGACACATGCTCGACATACTGGAGGAAACCCTTCAATAAGTCGACCAAGCACATCCACAGCAGCTCAGCCGAGTCCTTCTTCGGAAGCTCAGCAGAGCCCTTCATCTGTGGGGGCAGATTCACCTTTTTCTGATCCTGTGGAAACTAATCCTCGGTTTGCGAGGGTTACAATGCGGTGTTCATTTTGCCATGGTCTAATTGTTCATAGGGAGACCAGTCTTCTCCTCATTAACAACAAAATAGACCAGCACATTTGTCCTACCAGCTAATGTTCCCATTCTTCCTTTCCTCTGTCCCTGCATGAACACAACGGCTCTTTTAAGAGCCAACCTTACCTCTCAATTTTTTTTAATTTTTTCTTAAAAACTTTTTTTTTTACCGTGCGCAAAAGCGTATTTTTTAAAAAAAATAAAATAAAAAACAATTACCACATTACAAGGTCCTTGAGGGATTAATAACTAAATACTGAAAATCTTTTTTAGGAGAAGTGGAAGAAAGGGACCATCTAATTTCTGACTTACCTGACCCACCCAACAATTTAATTTTTAATTAAAATTTAATTGAAATTACTTGTAAAAATGGATTTTTTTTCCAAAATTTTCTTTCACAATCTGAAAAAAAAATAATGTATTAATATTTAATAAATCATTATATAATACAGTACACGTATTTACATATTTTCCAAAAACAATTTTTTGCCATTTTTTTTGCTGTTTTCAGAATATATTGCATCTCACTATAAATCGTGAAAGCAATTGCATTCATCACTTAACAGCGGGCAAAAAAAAAATAACAATCTCAAAGATTGTTTTAACAAAGCCCAGAATCTCTTCTCACAATTTTGTAACAGAAGCATAATTACAAAAATAATATATCTCAAATAACTCCACAATACATCTGGTTACATTTCCTTTAGGCCAAATGGTAATTTTAAAATTCTTTTTTGATTAAATTTCCAATGGTAATCTAATACAATTCCAAAATGTAAATTGTACAGATGTTACTGATTCTCTCCAAATTTTTGGTTTCCGAAAGATTAATTAGGAATTAAATAAGTCCACAATATAATTGGTCACCTTTCCTTTAGGCCAAATGGTAATTTAAAAAATCTTTTTATTTGAAAATTCCAATGGTAATCCAATAAAATGGTAAAATTGTTTTGTACAGATCTTGCCAATTCTCTCTAAAATTTAGGTTTCAGGAAGATTAGATAGGAATTTGCTAAATCAAAAGGCAAACGTTGCTTGAAAATCAATTGGGAATCATTACACAGTGTCCAGCCTTTTTCACATTTAAGATAAACTGTGTAATGTCCTGAAGTTACAGTAGGTCCTTCATGGAAAATTATTGCAACTGTTACAAACGTTTTTCCTGAAATTGATAATTGCTGTCCTATAAACTTCTTTATTAAAGTATCCAATTTTGTACCATCAGCTCTACATCGTTGCATCATTAAAATTACATACTGTCCGTATTCCTTTAAAATTAATGTTGAAAACATGTCTGATTTACACTCACTGCATTCCATGCTATGATTAGCATCTTTAACTAATTTAGCAAAAGTGACTGTTTTACACTCTGGCAATGTTAAATAAATAAACCTTTCAGAATCAACATTAGAGCCACATGTATGGAAACAGTTTTCACAACTATGTTCCCATTTATAAGAGAGACCAAACATATTTTCAATGTGTACCCCTTCTTCTTCCAGTACCTGAAGAAAATACATCAAGAATTCCTGTGCGTCTTGCTGTACATTTTGAGAAAACTGTGTTCGTCCTGAACATACATCTAAAAGTTTTCTATTTTCAGTAGCACTTTCTATTTTAGTTTTTTCATTACTCAGCTTTTCAAAAAGGAGACTCAACTCAGAACAGAATCTTTTTCTCCGATTTACTATTATCTGTTCTTTCAAACTTTCCAGATAAAATACAACATTCAGCACTACATTAGCGTAGCAGTTGACACCAAAGCTATTTTCAAAATGACAACCTACAACCTCTTCAATATTTTCCTTTTTCTTTTTGCTTGCAATTACATCACTCCTCTTTTTTTTTCTCTTCTCTACATCCTCATTATAGATATTCTCAATTCTCCTTTTTCGAGAAACAACACGTTTTTCCAACACAGGATACTGACCTAAATGTGGAGCATAGGTTCTTCTTAATCTATTATACTCCTTTACACAATTTGCATCAGCACTAACTTTTGAGTCATCAAAGTCTATCATAAATAAACCAGATAATGTTTTCACTCGTGACAAAGCAACATAAGCCATACCTTCTTTGAACACAGTTGAACCAATGTTTACAAAAGCACAATCTACAGTCAATCCTTGAGACTTGTGAATAGTTTCAGCATATGCTAGAGAAAACGGAAACTGTTTCCTACGTACATATAAGTCTTTCACAAGCATGAAACGAACTGTACAACTACAAATGTCTATAACTTCTTCTATCTGATCAAATTTTATTTTTAAACATTCAATTCCTTCTTTTTTCTGGTAATTAATAAAACCCACAACTCTTCCCATAGCTCCATTCACTAAACATTTTTCAACATCCAAATTTCTCCTTAAAAATACTCTACAGTTCATGCAAACATATAGATTTTTTTCTAATCCAGCTGTTTTGGAAATATTCTTCTCTAGTGAATTCAATTTATTTTTCAGTTTGCCTGTTAATGTAATAGTAATTCTTTCATGCTGAATTTTGTCCACTGCTTCCAATTTCGTAATCTCTTCCTTTTCCAATTTCAAAAGTTCCTCATTGAATATTGAGCATTCACGTAGAGTTGGCATTAAGCAGATGACACTTTTCTTTTCTGCAATGTTCTTGTATATTTTTGCTGCAACTATTTCTTCCTTTGGGAATAAATTATGTAGCAACCGACTCTGTAATGCTTTCGTGCCAGCTTCAGTGAGTAGTCCAATTCTGATATCTTTCAGAATACTTCCATATTCTTCATCGTTTGCTTGCCTCATATTAGTAGTAAGTTCCTTGTACTCAAAGAAGGACCAAATATTTGCATTACCAATGCATCCCAATGACTTCTTTGTGTCTTCATGTGTCACAGTATTAAACACTAGTTGTCCTTTAACTGGAGTAAGCTGTAGAAGATCCCCAAAAAACTATGACATGTTTTCCACCAAATAACACGTCATAGTCTGTCCTTAGAATTTGCTGCATTCTTAAATGCACAAAGGCAAGCATTAAGTTTGATACCATGCTCACCTCATCAATAATGAGAACTTGCATCTTCTTCAATACTCTTGAAACTTCCAAGCATGCTTCTCCAGTTAGCTTGTGGTATTGTATTTTGTTCTCATGCTCCACTGGTAACATTAGCAAACGATGTAAGGTGATTCCTTTTATGTTATAGGCTGCTAACCCAGTTGGAGAAGTAACCACACAAGACAAAGTTGAATCTGTTTTTTGCTGTAGGTAGCTTCTGATGACTTTGATTAAGAAAATTTTTCCAGTTCCAGCTTGTCCGCTTACATACATCCTGATTGGTTGAAATGATGTGCATGAGCACTCTTTTTTTTCATGTTGTAATTCGTGATCAATTTTGTTTCTGATCTCTTCATAAATTTGTTGCTGCTCTTCATTCAGTTGTCTTTGCAAATTTGGTAAGTCTATAAATTCTTCTTGAGCTTGATTCATAGCCGTTTCCACTTCAGTCATTGCTATTGCAGCTTCATTTTCAACGATTGGTTGTCCTAGGGGATCTTGACTGAGTGTTCCAGAACTTTGGCTGTCTTGAGAACTGTCTCTAGCTACTTCAGCTGCAATTGAAGTTTCCTGTTCAATTTCTTCATTTAACATTTGCACATAATTTCTGAAAGTACTGCATTCTATGCTGTCTTTGCAAGCATTAAAGGAATCTTCATAGCTTTGAAATTTTCCCAGTAGTTCGTCCTCTGAACGCCATGGTTTAAACAGCTGTAAAAGAGCCAAGAAGTAAAATTCCTTTTTGTCAGTAGTGTCGCAACTCAGCTTCCGGTGATTTATCAAACTTCCTTTTGTTTGCTTCACCAAACATCCTTCCTCACCAATGACTTTATATTTTCCATTGTTGATGTCTTCTGCAGCTTTCCGTGAATAAATGTAGTTCTACAGCACTTCATAGAGACACATGTTCTCCAGATGATGACTTCTCTTGGGATAATATGTGTCCAACATGTTTGATTTCAAAATATCTGTACTTTCTGGGTCATTCTCGGCCAAATATTCAATTTCTCCAACAGATTTCAGTACCCGATTTCTCATTGCTGCAAGGCCTAAACTTGCCCAAATTATTCTTCTTGATTTTGAGTATAGACTTGCAGAAGATGACCTATCTGAACATTCGTAGGATCCAATTTCTCGATGCGATAACATCTTTAAACTGAAACTGTACAGCTTCTTACTGACAGTCTTCTCGTGAGAAATCTCTTCCCACATTTCTTTCAATTCAGTTTTTTCTGATTTCGTAATGTAAGACGTAACATATCGAGCAACAGCAATGGAATTGTCAGCTACATACTGTATATCCATGTTAGCATTCCACATGGATAAAATGACTGGGTTGTAGTCATTTATATTTTTTGATTCTTCTTTTCTTTTTAGGTTGTAGGTATTCTTAGGTGATTTTCTTGTAATAGTATGTCTCACAGCTGACATAAAACTGTTTACTCTTCCTTTTGAAAGAACAGGTCTAGGAAATCCAAATCGACATTTAGTGTAGAATTTATCTTTTGTCTTGTACTTCCGTCGACAGTACTTTCCACACCGATGACTTTGGAAACCTAAAACTTGCTCTTTTAACTTTTTCTCTTCTGTGCTTTTTGGTATAGCACATGTTGCATATTCTTCAATAAAAGATAACACTGCTTCATCAGTATCTGTTCCAAACTTTGGGGCATCCTTGATCCACAACAGCATATGAATATGAGGAGCACCTCTTGCCTGGTACTCTTTTCTCCAAAAGAAATCCACAACTTCTCCAAGAGGTGGATTTTTTTTATTGCAGATGAAGGACATCATAGCCTCAAATCTATGATTGAAATATCTGCAAACATTAACCGGATCCAATGAGCACAGTTCTCCTGCTGTCTTGTATTCGATGTTTTTAATGTTTGAATTTGCCTCTCGTAGAAAATCCAGTAAATCATCCCAAGCGTACTCAGCACAGCTTAGGGTAAGGAACCATGTTGGTGTTCCTAAATTCCGTAACATGCATTTTAATTCACCATGGCGTCGGTACCAATATTCATTTGTTCCACGCTGACAAGCCATCAGATTGATCAGTTGTGTTTCCAAATGATCATCTCGATGCTGCACTTTCTCCATAAAATCCTTAGCAGACACATTTTGTAAATGTACTCCACTTTTTAAAATGTGATTTACTGCATAAGACAATGCAGACAAGTCGCTTTCAAATAAAAGATGGAACAAATAAGGAATACTTTGTCGAAATCTTGGATCTTCTGCATATAGTCTTGTAGTCCGATACTCAGATGCTGGAATCTGTTCTGGACGTTCATCGTATCGTCCTCCTTTTCCTGTAGGAAACAGCTGGGGAAAACATCGAGCTTTCAAGCTCTCCTCCAATACACTCACGGGAGTTCCTTTTGCTTTCTTCATCTGAAACAGATCAATAGTGTCTCCCATAACTTCTTTTGAATGAAGAGGATGTATGCTAAAATGTTCATAAATTTCTTCTTCCTTTGACTTGTCCACTTTTTCAATTTGACCAGTTGGTGTTTCTGTGTCTTCTTGTAAATCTTCTTCTTCTTCTTCTATATAAATTGATTCATACCATTTGTTATTCCTTTTCAAATACAAATTTGCTCTTTGTACTTTCCGTACATCTACCAGCTCCTGCCAAATCTTCTTATTCTTTGTAGGTACACCATTAACCAGAATAACGAATGGTTCACTTTCCAAAGTATCTGCATCAATAGTTTCCATATTTTTTTTCAAATCCAAGGGCAAATACACCACTCTTCCTTTTAAACCTCTCAGTAAATCTGAAGGAGGTAATTTACCAGTTTTGGGCTCCATACGTACTATGGTCTGGAAGGGATGAACACATTGAATAAGTATAGACTCATATGTATTTAATTCAGAAAGTTCGGCAGGAATAGCATCCAATTCTAAATTATTATGTACAGCTCTGGTCGGCATTCTATTTTCTTCTAACTTGTTGTAACAGTATTTACAAATACGCCGATCTTCACCCAATTCAAAACAATTTTCAAGAAATATATATGTGGCAAAATCCTTCCACTTATAATTTTCTTCATTTTCACTTTTTCTGTAGAGATCAACATTCCTGGTTTGTTTTTTATAATGAGTTCTGCGGCAACAAATACAAGTAATATTTGGTCTTTCTTTAGAGATGATTGCAAATTTTGTCATTTGATCATCAAATTTCTTACTTACAGAGGGTTCTACATTCTCTTCCACATCTTCCTCGATAACTGTGTCATTACCTGCACTCTCTTGTTCTGGACCAAAGTAACAAAACTGAATTTCATCAGTAACCTTCTCTATATCTGATACCGATCCACGGAACAGAGCCCTATTCAATTCATCTAACTTTATTGCTGGACTTTTAACAAAATACAAACGTCTCACAAACTTTCTCATTTCAGTATGATGAACTGCCAGCATCCTAAAATGATGAAAAACACTTTTACACACTTTTCTAGATAGACAAGCCAGAGAATGTCCCTGCAAACCAGTATTCTCTCTCACTCTGCATGGATCTAGACTTTGAAGCACCTTAATCTTCTGTTTAACACTTTTTTTACTATATTCTCTTAGAAACTCTCGAAATTTATCAATAGATTCCTGACGCACAGTGCAAATACTACTACAATTCCAAGTGTACACTGGGGCTTTAGGACGTCTCCCCATAGCCTCATCCGCCATCACTTGTTCCTCATCTCTTGGAACCATTTTCTCCTTCTCCATTATACAACCATTTTTCACTTCATAAGCACGACCTCTGGTGTCAACTGCATGCAGCAAACTATTACTTTGAAAATAACTCTCTTCATTAAAAAAAGGTTCACTACTTGAACTATGCATCCATTCTCCTAAAAACACTTTACAAAAGTTTGTTCTTTTCACTAGTCTTTTCCTTTTGCTTTGTGATTTCAGTACATTGACCATTTTATCTAATGTACGCATCCTGTTCAAAATTAAAATGAATAGTTTCCTTTTTAATTCTAAAGCCTTTGCTGCAATGGCTTCAATTTCTTTTTTTCTCTTAAAAAATTTAGATTTTTTCTTATATTTCTTCACATCCTTTATCAAATTGGACATAACTCTTCTCTGAAACATTTTTCTACGAATCTCTTTAAACGCTGTTTTTCTTTTTAAGTTAATCTTTATTGTTTCTGAAGGTATATTTGCATTAACTAAATGCTCATTTTTTTCCTGTTGTTTTCTATTTAAAACATTCTTTCCAGTACAGACATTTTGTACATTTTTCCTTTTTTTGAAGATATTGTTTAAAAAATCTTTTGTCTGCTTACCAGAAGACTTTCTCTTTTTCCCAACATGAGCATCTCCAACTAACTTAGGTCCTCCAGTTGTCTTCAAATATAGATTTTTTTTGTGGTTTTTCCTTTGTCTAGATTTTGTAGGCATCTTAAATTTTGTTCACTGCTCTTCAGCAATACCTGAAAGAAACTAAAAAAAAAATCATTTATTTTATTTAAATATATTACTATATTTTTTATGATCTTTTCAAATCTTAAAATACTATGTACCCCTTTCCTACAAGTGAAAATCACAATAAAACCATCACAAATTAAATATCTAAAAACAATTCCTCTTTGCACACAGAGTCATGGTTTGAAATTAGGCAGAAAATGAAATTTCTTTGCCAATTTGAAAGCACACATACTACTCTTTTTTTGGCAAGTGATAAGTACTTTTACAGTCTGACACATTTTCAATCCACTTTTCAGATTCTGAAAACAACACATGTCCAAACTGCTTTTTCAGACCAGGAAAATGTGTAACCTGGGTAAATGAATACACTCCAGCAAGGGCAACCAGCCTTATTGATGCTGAATGTATTTGCATTACTGACTGCAACCTCAAACCCCACTTGGTTGTGAATACTATGCATGATTCTACAGGATAAGCAGCTGGGTGTGTGCTAAGAGTCTGCTTCTGCAGAAAAATAGGTGCCCCTTTCCTACTAATGCAAATGTAAAATTACCAGAGTAATACGCAATAAATCTCTGTCTATAATTCCTCTTTGCACACAGAGTCATGGTTTGAAATTAGGCAGAAAACGAAATCTCTTTGCCAATTTGAAAGCACACTTACTACTCTTTTTTGGCAAGTGATAAGTACTTTTACAGTCTGACACATTTTCAATCCACTTTTCAGATTCTGAAAACAACACATGTCCAAACTAAGCTTGGGCAAAGCACTACGCTACGCTCGCGTAGTTTGCGAAGTACGCGCTACTTCGCACTACGCGAACTGCACGTAGCACAGTGCGAACACACGTAGCGTAGTGTTGCGTAGTGCTGCGGTCATTTTTTGCTTGCTCGCGGTTCTCAACGTCAAGTTGGCGACCGCGAGCAAGCAAAATGACATACCGGCAAGACTTTTTCCTTGTTCGCGATCAGCAATATCAAGTTGGCGATCGCGAGCATGGAAAATAAACCTCCCGGCGAGATTCCCAACGCGAGGAGGTCAGGTTTCTCATTGCGAGTGGTTGCGTATGCTCGCGATGAGAAACTACCAGTTCGCGTTGAGAAAGCTGCCGCTCGAGTAAAAATCTACTCGAGCAGCAGAAAACTACAGCTCGCACTGTGCAAGATGCCATTTTCAATGATTACACAGTGCCGGTTGCTTGTCCGCACTGTGCAATCATTGAAAACGACATCTGGCACAGTGCGAACAAGGTACTACACAGTTCGCGAAGTGCTACGCGTAGCTCGCGTAGTGCGAACTGCACTTTGCGTAGCTTCGCGAAGTGCTACTTCGCGAACTACGCCCAGGGTTAGTCCAAACTGCTTTTTCAGACCAGGAACATGTGTAACCTGGGTGAATGACTACACTCCAGCAAGGGCAACCAGCCTTAGTGATGCTGAATGTATTTGCATTACTGACTGCAACTTCAAACCCCACTCGGTTGTGAATACTATGCATGATTCTACAGGATAAGCAGCTGGGTGTGTGCTAAGAGTCTGCTTCTGCAGAAAAATAGGTGCCCCTTTCCTACTAATGCAAATGTAAAATTACCAGAGTAATACGCAATAAATCTCTGTCTATAATTCCTCTTTGCACACAGAGTCATGGTTTGTTATTAGTCAGAAAATGAAATTTCTTTGCCAATTGGAAAGCACACTTACTACTCTTTTTTTGGCAAGTGATAAGTACTTTTACAGTCTGACACATTTTGAATCCACTTTTCAGATTCTGAAAACAGCACATGACCAAACAGCTTTTTGAGACCAGCAACATGTGTAACCTGGGTGACTGACTACACTCCAGCAAGGGCAACCAGCCTTAGTGATGCTGAATGTATTTGCATTACTGACTGCAACCTCAAACCCCACTCGGTTGTGAATACTATGCATGATTCTACAGGATAAGCAGAAAAATTACCAGAGTAATACGCAATAAATCTCTGTCTATAATTCCTCTTTGCACACAGAGTCATGGTTTGATATTAGTCAGAAAACGAAATTTCTTTCCAATTGGAAAGCACACTTACTACTCTTTTTTTGGCAAGTGATAAGTACTTTTACAGTCTGACACATTTTGAATCCACTTTTCAGATTCTGAAAACAGCACATGTCCAAACAGCTTTTTGAGACCAGCAACATGTGTAACCTGGGTGAATGACTACACTCCAGCAAGGGCAACCAGCCTTAGTGATGCTGAATGGATTTGCATTACTGACTGCAACCTCAAACCCTAAAAGTATTCCTCATTTATACCAGTACACCTTAATTTATGGTAAAAACATAGTCCATAATATTTTACATGTTCCTTACATTTAAATTTCTCCCAAAACACAAAATGATAAACACAACTTCAACAAAAGGAATCCCAATTCTATTATTCATTTCTTAATGTACCACATACATACCCTCTCAAACTCATAACTCACCTTTAAAATTAGTTAGTTGTGAAAGAAATGTGGCACTCAAACAGCAGATTATCAGAGCCAGGATCTCTGTTCTGTACACCTCTCTCCTCTCAGCAGAACCAGATAATGGCAATGTTTCCCTCTCTTTTTCCACACATATACATGTTAATTTTAAATCTCAGTGCTTCCCCCTTTTTTTCAAATGTAATCACACATTTCTATTGGTTGAAAACCAACCCTTTTCCAAAAGTACCCTTCCCCCAACTTGACTTCTGCCTAGCACCCTTCCCCCAACTTGACTTCTACCTGCTACCATAGCAACAGCTCATGGAACACTGCTCTGTGAAGTCAGGTCAGAAGTTCACCACACAATGTTTCATTTTCAAAGAGCAAGAGTGCTTGACTTTTCAAACCTAACAGCAAATCCATAGTAATGTTCTTTGGTAACACATTTTTCTGTACCAATACAAAACATGCTTCTATAAATTGACACGTACAGCCTAGTTTTTAGTGTAGAATGGTATGAAACAGCCAATGAGTTCTTTTTATTTAAAAAAAATATGTATGCCTCCATTTCCAAACTTTCATTTCTTTTTCCCATTCTACTGAAATACACCTCCTGAGTGCATCCAGATCTCCTTTGAAGATGTTCACAGTGTGGATTGTAGGGCACAGCTATGTCTTCAGGAGTGAAAAGTATGCAGAGAAAACAGGTATGGTGAGAGACCTTGCTTTGCCAAATGTAGACATTAAATGGATTGGTCAGAGAGGGTTAAAGTGGCACCAATTGATGCCATTGGTGAAATCCTTCATGCAAATCCAACACCCTGACCTCATAATAGTGCACTGTGGTGGCAATGACCTAGGCACTTTGACTGGGGTAGGTCTGGAAATGCTTATGAAGGAAACCTTTGCACAACTGTTTTCACTTTTCCCTAAAACTGCCTTTGTGTATTCTAACATATGCCAAAGGCAAAAATGGAACTGGTCCAATCATTTTTGTCCGCAGATTGACAAAGCAAGAAAGCACGTCAACAAATCTGTTTCTGCTTTCCTCCGAGACTATGGTATGGGTTCCATTTACCACAACAACTTGCGTTACGACATGCAAGACATTTATAGAGGAGATGGTGTACACTTCAATGATGAAGGGAACAGAGTCTTCCTCTTGAACCTTAGACTCTGCGTCGGTACTTACTTGTAGGTACCACTAAAAAATCACTTCAAAAACACAACGGCTCTTTTTAGAGCCCCCTAATATCTAAACACTTAAATCTGAATTTTATTTATTTATTTTTTTTTTTTTTCTACCGTACGCGTACGGTAAGCTTACCGTACGCGTACCCCGCGATTTTTTTTTAAAATTATTAAATGTATTTTTTGTACTTTTGTGTCCTTCTTTGACCCCCTTTCAAATGTTAGGGGGTCTATAACTCTCTTCCTTGCCCCCTTTTCACGTTATCTCCCTTTTTTTCTCTGTGTGAAACACACGAAATGGCGGCCGACACTTTCTGATTTCGTCCGATTCGAATGTTTACAGTCATGTGACAACCAATCAGATTTGAGCTCGCGCACGGCACCGTACGCGTACGGTAAGCTTACGGTAAGCTTACCGTACGCGTACCCCGCGATTTTTTTTTTAAATTAATAAATGTATTTTTTGTACTTTTGTGTCCTTCTTTGACCCCCTTTCAAATGTTAGGGGTCTGTAACTCTCTTCCTTGCCCCCTTTTCTCGTTATCTCCCTTTTTTTCTCTGTGTGAAACACACGAAATGGCGGCCGACACTTCCTGATTGCGTCCGATTCGAATGTTTACAGTCATGTGACAACCAATCAGATTTGAGCTCGCGCACGGCACCGTACGCGTACCGTAAGCTTACGGTAAGTGCACGGAGCGCGCTTACAGATATATATATTGATTTAAATGCTATTTTCTCAGGAACTACTGAACAGATTTACACCAGACCTACAAAAGGCACTTCCTTGACCTGCGGACTACCTCTCTGCCAAATTTCATGTAATTCTGTTCAGCCGTTCGGGCTGTAGCTGTGTCTAAAGGTCCCATGGAAAAATGCATGGGGAAAACGCGTTTTGGGACCCCCCTTTTTTCTCGGCCCCCGCTTGACGAATCACCCCGAGACTTTCAGGGTAGGAGCAGAGCGTAGCGCCCCATTAGTTTTGAAAATTTCGCGAGGATTCGTCGACCGGCGCCAAAGTTATTCCAAATAGAATGTTGCGGATTTCCTATGGAAAGAGGGTCCTAACTATAACTACCTACTGGCGACCGCCAGTAGGTAATATATATATATATTATATATATATATATATTACCTACTGGCGGTCGCCAGTAGGTAGTTATAGTTAGGACCCTCTTTCCATAGGAAATCCGCAACATTCTATTTGGAATAACTTTGGCGCCGGTCGACGAATGTTCGCGAATTTCTCAAAATAGGTGGGGCGCTACGCTCCACTCCTACCCTGAAAGTCTCGGGGGGATTTGTCAAGCGGGGGCTGAGATAAAAGGGGGGTCCCAAAACGCGTTTTTCCCATGCATTTTTCCATAGGACCTTTAGACAGGGCTACAGCCCGAACGGCTGAACAGAATTTAATGAAATTTGGCAGAGAGGTAGTCCCCAGGTCAAGGAAGTGCCTTTTGTAGGTTTGGTGTAAATCGGTTCAGTAGAATCTGAGAAAATAGCCTTTAAATCAATATATATATCTGTGGCAGCTTACGGTGCGCTTACCGTGCGCTTACCGTGCGCGTACGGTGGCGTGCGCGAGCGCGATTCTGATTGGCTGTTAGATCTTAGTAAACATTCGAATCGGTCGAAACCAGGAAGCGGCGGCCGCCATTTTCTCTCTCGCACTCTGAGGGGGGAGCTGATAAACAAATGCCAAAAACATATAAAGGGGCTGTTTAGACAGCGCCCATGCACATAACCATGTTAGTTGAGTCTTCAAAGATCCCCCAAGGCAAAAAACGGTAATTTTTTATTTTTCGAAAATTTCGCCGATTACGCTTACCGTACGCTTACCGTACGCGTACGGTAAAAAAATATAAAAAAAAAAAAATCCACACTCTCTCCACCCCGTGTGCAAATGATGGCCGAAGGCCACCATTTGTGCATGGCATATATGACTTACAGCATTTCCCCAAAAAATTTCAACAGATTACCTATCACAAGGAAGCGCATAATATGTCCTCCATGTGCGCACGGTGCGCGAAGCGCATCGTGCGTACATGGCCCATCTAGCGTAACGTGGGCACGCGGTGCGCGTAGCGCACCGCGTGCCCACCGTGCGTGCACGGCACTTACTGCGTAAAGTGGGCGCGCGGTGCGCGAAGCGCACCGCGTGCTCACTGTGCGCGCACGGTGCGCGAAGCGCACCGTGCGCGCACGGAACGAACTGCGTTAAGTGGGCGCGCACGCCACGAATGGCGTAAAGTAACTTAGCATTTAAAAAACCGTACAAATTCACTGAAAAAACCATAGGTTTCACACACGTTATAGTTAGGAATTAGCATTTAAAAAACCTTGCAAATTCACTGAAAAAACCATAGGTTTCACACATGTTATAGTTAGCTGGAAATTTTACTGATAAAAAACCAATGAAATTCCCCCGTTATAGTTACTGTAGGCAACTATAACTCACGCGACCGTGATCCTGTGCTGATGACATATGTGTCTTTATGAAAAAAAAATATTTGTGATATATGTATAGCTAAAATTTAATGGAAGAAGACATGGGCAAATAAGTGTCTAAATACAGTATTAGCATCAGCAGAGGATTACGGTCGCGTGAGTTATAGTTGCCGACAGTAACTATAACGGGGGAATTTCATTGGTTTTTTATCAGTAAAATTTCCAGCTAACTATAACATGTGTGAAACCTATGGTTTTTTCAGTGAATTTATATATACATATATATACATATATATATATTCACTGAAAAAACCATAGGTTTCACACACGTTATAGTTAGGAATTAGCATTTAAAAAACCTTGCAAATTCACTTAAAAAAACCATAGGTTTCACACATGTTATAGTTAGCTGGGCATTTTCCTCGTGAAAAACCAATGAAATTCCCCCGTTATAGTTAGTGCAGGCAACTATAACTCACGCGACCGTAATCCGCTGCTGATGACGTCAGATATTACATCACTGTATTTACACATTTATATACCCATGTCTTCTTCCTTTTTTTTTTAGCTATACATATATATATATATTTTTTTTTTCAGAAACACAGATATGTCATCAGTGATGTAATATCTGACGTCATCAGCAGCGGATTACGGTCGCGTGAGTTATAGTTGCCTGCACTAACTATAACGGGGGAATTTCATTGGTTTTTCACGAGGAAAATGCCCAGCTAACTATAACATGTGTGAAACCTATGGTTTTTTAAGTGAATATATATATATATATATATATATATACTTGAAGATGAAGGATCACAAGAAAACAACAGCCAGCCAGGGCAAATATCTGGATCCCAAAGGATACAATGAGTCACAAAGAAATAAAATATCCAAGAAAGAAGTGACTCAAACAGATAGATTCACCAAAGAACAAAAATATATTTCCACTACAACGTTTCAGCTTCCGTCTTCCTCAGGTAGTACAAGATGGTTTGCTCTGTGGCTGCACAGATGACAGCTGAATTTTCAAAAAGCATCATGAGTGAAGATTTCATTTGGAATGTGGAATCAATGCAGTCCTGAGATATGGATAAATGAATGTGGATAACATTGGAACAATTTACACCTTATATCAACAATATCCATCCTACCATCAAATTTACCAGCAGCAATACTAAACAGAATCCTCATCTCCCTTTTCTGGATGTGCTACTCACCATTCATGAACACAAAATTACAACGGATCTGTACCACAAGCCTACAGATGCTCATTTGTATCTAAACTGGACTTCATGTCACCCACACCACACTAAACTGACCATCATCTACAGCCAAGCACTCAGAATAAGACGCATCTGCAGCAATGAGGAAACCTGTAAAGACCATCTACAGGAGCTTGCTACATTATTTAAAAGGCGAGGCTATCCTCTGCATATCATACAGCAACAAATTGACAAGTCTTTGCAGTTACCCAGAGAAGCACTTATTTGGAATACCAACGGCATAAAGAAAAGTGACAGAACTCCATTTGTAGTTGATTATCATCCATCAGCTCCTAACTACAGAAATAAAATGCAAAAAACATTTCCCTTACTGTCCACTTGTGAAAAATTGCAAAAGGTTTTTCCAAAACCGCCAGTCATCGCTTACCGCAGAGCTCCAAATTTACGATCTCTTATTGTGAGAGCTGAACTCAAGCAAGCTGTAACAAATGCAGGGGTTCATTGCTGTGACTCTAAAAGGTGCATCACGTGTGAATATCTTTTACAAACATCATCTGTAACTAGTTCTGTTACGAGAAGGACCTATGCAATAAGGCAGCATCTTACATGTCGCTCAACATGCATTATTTATGTGATTCAATGCCAACGGCAAAGCTGTAAAAAGCAATATGTAGGCCAAACAGTGAATGACCTCCGTACACGATTTAGGAACCACAAATCTGCAATAATTAATAAGAAAATTGACCAGCCAGTAGCCAATCATTTTAACCTTGTGGATCATTCACTATCAGATTTGAAGATTTTCCCCGTGGAACATGTTTCAAAGGAAGAACTACTGGACTCCAGGGAAACTTCTGGATGTACCGTTTAAAATCACTGCATCCAGATGGACTGAACATTACTGACAACACAGCCTGATTACTGCATATCTCAAGAGCTCTCAGGACTGCATTGATTCCACATTCCAAAAGGAATCTTTACTCATGATGCTTTTTGAAAATTCAGCTGTCATCTGTGCAGCCACAGAGCAAACCATCTTGTACTACCTGAGGAAGGCGGAAGCTGAAACGTTGTAGTGGAAATATATTTTTGTTCTTTGGTGAATCTATCTGTTTGAGTCACTTCTTTCTTGGATATATATATATATATATATATATATATATATATATATATATATATATATATATATATATAAATAAATATATATATCAAAGAAATACCCTTTCAGGCATAGAGTGACGAATAAATTATGCAAAAAAGAAGCAGAGAACTCTGGGTAGTTCTCAAGTTTAGGTGGAAAGCAGCTCCTGTATGGAGCACTCTCAACACCAGCGACACTCTAGATCTGCTCACCTCAAATGTCTGTTTTTCTATCAAAATCTTTAAGCATAGGATTAGCACAGTGCCATCCACGCAGAGATAGAAAAGGACAAAGTCTTTTGCCATTTGTACAGCAAAGTCTTTAAGCATAGGACTAGCACAGTGCTGTCCTCGCCGAGCTTTAAAATGACAAAAGCCAATTACCACTCCAGGCACATTATTACAGCTTTGAATTGGTAAAATACCAATCAAGCCAACCTGAAATGAGTAAAAGCAACCCCTGACACAGTGTTTCGCTCTAATTAGAGCTCTTCAGAGAGGTATAGCTTTGTCCAGACACAAGGAAGCACCCAGTATAAGTCAAAGAAATACCCTTTCAGGCATAGAGTGACGAATAAATTATGCAAAAAAGAAGCAGAGAACTCTGGGTAGTTCTCAAGTTTAGGTGGAAAGCAGCTCCTGTATGGAGCACTCTCAACACCAGCGACACTCTAGATCTGCTCACCTCAAATGTCTGTTTTTCTATCAAAATCTTTAAGCATAGGATTAGCACAGTGCCATCCACGCCGAGATAGAAAAGGACCAATTCAAAGCTGTAATAATGTGCCTGGAGTGGTAATTGGCTTTTGTCATTTTACAGCTCGGCAAGGACAGCACTGTGCTAGTCCTATGCTTAAAGACTTTGCTGTACAAATGGCAAAAGACTTTGTCTTTTTCTATCTCGGCGAGAAAATTGCAGTTAAAGCACATAAATATCTATAGCCGCGCACCGTGCGCGCACCGTGCGCAAGTGTAATTCTGATTGGTGGTTACATGTCAGTCAACGTTCGAATCGGTCTAAATCAGGAAGTGTCGGCCGCCATTCTGTTTGTTGTGGGTGCGAGAGTGAAAAAGAGGTGGCAAACGTGAAAAGGGGGCAGGGGTAGAGAGATCCTGACCCCCTAGCCTTTGTCAGGGTTTTTTTTTTTTTTTTAAATCGCGGGGTGCGCGCACGGTGAATAACCTTAAAAAAAACCAAAACATACATAACTTAGCATTAAAAAACCGTACAAATTCACTTAAAAAACCATAGGTTTCACACACGTTATAGTTAGGAATTAGCATTTAAAAAACCTTGCAAATTCACTTAAGAAACCATAGGTTTCACACATGTTATAGTTAGGTGGACATTTCACTCGTAAAAAACCAATGAAATTCCCCCGTTATAGTTAGTTCAGATAACTATAACTCGCGCGACCGCCACTCTATCACAAGGATGATGTCATCAGTGATGCCATGAGTGATGCCACTGACCATGTCATGAGTGATGTAATATGTGACGTCATGAGCAGTGGATTGCGGGCGCGCGAGTTATAGTTATCTGAACTAATTATAACGGGGGAATTTCATGTGTACATGTGTAGCTACTGGATACGACCAGTGTTTGTTTTTGACTGCTGTGAGATGCTGAAGAATGGGACAATGTACTTCAAGAATTGTGCTTCCTACATATGCAAGTCCACACATACACATGAGGATGTATACTGCAAATTCAGTTTTCCAGTTGAATGCACCTTTTATCTCATAGGGTTTGGTACTGAATGGTGTTGTGTACTCACTCATGTTGTTGCCATGTTGGCATGCTTTGCAGAGATAGCATTTTTGGAAGACATGGCTCTGTTACAGCCATGGTCCAGATGTGAATGCTTCAGGGCTCGCACACACTAGAGCATCTTTCATGGAGAATGCTCTCCTGAATGTAAATTGTGGAGACTTTGGCATAAGAGGCCCTAACAGGGCATCCCTTCTCACTAGATGCCAATGTTGATGCATGATTTTCCTTATGTTTCCCTCTTGTTCATTGTATGAGGTTATCATTCTGATTGGTTGTTCGGTCATTTCCTTCTTTACTGTTTTATGAAACAGAATGTTTTCCCTTTTCTTGGTTTGTACCTTATTGACAGTTGATGTCAGCATTTGCAAGGAATAACCTTGTTCCTTAATACATTCTAACATCTCACCTTTACCCCTGTGCCAATCTTCGATTAGGCTGCTGTTTCTTTTAAGCCTGAGGAGCGCACCAAAGAGGGTGCTAGCTTTTGGATGTTCCGGGTGATAGCGATCCGCATGAGGTGTGGAATTTCCAGTGGTGGGTTTTCTACACCAACTTGTTAGTGTAAATTTCCCTGTTTCACAGAGATTTGCACATCTAGGAATTCAACCTGCTTTCTGCTTACTGTGCCACTGAAGCACAAATTCAGCTGATTGATGAACTCCTCAGCAGAACTCTTGGACCCATTCCAAATTACAAAAAGGTCATCAGTGTGACATAGCCATGTCACCATATGTTCCTCCCACACTTTACTGTGTTCTGTGATGAGTACCTGCTCTTCCCACCAGCCCACATGAAAACAGATATTGCTGGGTGGAAGCAGGTGCCCATTGCCATCCCACGTATTTGTCTGTAAATCTGATTCTTAAACAGAAAGAAGTTATAGATTAGACATCATTCAATCATTGATAATACCATTTCTATATGCCTATAAAATTTGGCAGGTCTAGATTGCAAAAAAATGTTTTACAGCACGTATACCATCTGCATGCTGCATACTGGGGTACAATGTAGTTACATCCAATGCCAATAGGCAGTATTTATCATTCTATGGTACTTCGTAGCTGTGTCTCCAAAAATCACTGGTGTCCTTGATGTATGAAGGCAACTTTCATACATATGGCTGTAAAGAATAGTCAATGCACATAGATGTGTTTTCCAATGGACTGCTCATCACGAATATGATTGGCCAACCAGGTGGTGTTACTGTGCCCTTATGTATTTTTGGGACAAGGTACATTACTGATATCTTTGGGAAAATATCACATAGATGTTTCCATTTACCGTTCCTCGACTTTGGCATGATATTCATTTTACACCTTGAGTACAGTCTGCATGTTGCTTTTCGTATAGCATTGGTAATTGTTAAGCTGTTTGTGGGCTTCATTAGTGAATTTGGTGATAGCACATGTTTCCTCCTTTGTCCGCATTTCGTATTACTAAATCTTTGTGATTCTTCAACTTCCTAATCAGATTGTGATAAGCAATAAATTGGATGTTCCACTTGACTCCTTTTTTCTGCTGATCTGCTGATACCATATTTTCATTTCTCCGACCACGCACTCAAGAAAGAAGTCTATCTCATACTTTGGAAGTGGAGGCAAAAAAGTGGATGCAGGTTTAAATGGTGTCACTGTCCTGTCATCTATAATCAATCCTTCATGATCAATGAATTGTTGAATTCTAACCTCTTTTGTGCAGCGTTTTGTTCTCTGGTTCATGCAAATCTCGCAAAAGGTTCATGTAAAAAATCTGCAAGTTGCTTTGCTCTGTTGTGGGTGTATTGGTTCTGTTGTCAGCCCTTTTCTTCCTCATGAGATGGAATTTAGCCAGTTTTAACTTCCTGATAAATTTGTTAATTTCAATTCTTGACTCTGCGTTGTTCATCGGATTTTTTGGGCAATATGACAAACAAAATTATAAGAAAAAAAATCTTCGTTTGATGTCAGTTTTACAGATGATAAACTGACCACCATTTCGAACGTTTGCATGTTCACCTTTTCAACCATTATTGTTGTTGTTTTGGGTTTGTTCCTCCGCACCTTCTTCATTCTTTTCACTTCTTGTTCCGCCTTTGTCTGCCTGATATTGTTGGCCCCTTGGTCTTAATGTTTGTCTTCTGTGTTTTCGTATAAAATCAAGCTCTTTGGCTAAGGTCAATTTGTTTGATGTTTTGGCTCCAACAGGGTCCCCCTTGCCTGCATTGGAATCGACTTCATATTCTGAGCTGTATTCTGAGCCTGTTTCTGTGACTCTGCTTTCCTGTAAGGCTCTATTTCCTTCTGCCTGCATTTGTTTTTTCGTGTTACTGAAATGTCTTTCAAAGATTAATACTTGCTCTTGCTCATAATCGGATTTGTGCCATTGGAATGTATGTGCTTTACGTTCTTTAATTACGTCTTCCTGTTTTTCAGATGGGAAGTAATTTCATTCCCTAGCTTGGCAATGAGTTCTTGCTGAACGTGGGTTGCATTCTTGCATTTAACTCGTCAATTTTCAATTGCAGCTTGTTTCTGTAAATTTCTGCATATTTAACAATGATCTTCATTAAGCTAAATGGAGCTTCTACATTGCTGTCGACCCACTCCTTGAGCACTAAAATTTGTTGTCCTTGCGGTATCCTGCCTTCTTCTAAGTATTTGGAAATAGATTTCATTGCCCACAATTTAGCTTGTTCATTTGTGAGTTTTTCAAGCTGCCTCATTGTTGCTCTCATATTATTTCCGCTGCCAGTAGCCATGGATCCCTGTGATTGTGACCCCAGGGACATACTTGGTACATTGTCAAAAAGAGTTAACGCTGTATCTTCCCTGTCACGCAGCGCGTTGGCAGACATAGTGGTAATGTTTGAAATCAAATAGCACCATGGATGTGCTTGCTGGTCGATGAAGATATCATTCAACCTGCTTAGCACTGTGTTTGCCAATGGGCTTACCTGACAGCAGTGAGGGTGGCTCGGGTCCTCCCACTCATACCTCCACCGGCTGTCCTGTCAGGTCTCTAGTCACCGCTGAGGGGGGGCTGCATGGCTTCTTTTCCAAGATAATTTCTTCAAACTGTGGCTTTCACCGCCCGGTTGCATCTGCCGCACATCATCAGGGATGTCATGAGTGATGTCACTGACCATGTCATGAGTAATGTAATATGTGAGGCCAAAAGCAGTGCATTGCAGGGGTGGGAGTTATAGTTAGCTAAGCTAACTATAACTTCTGAATTTCTCTGGTTTTGTATGAGTGAACCTGAGCCTAACTATAACGTCAATGTAACCTTTGTTTTTTCAGTTAATTTCTAAGGTTTTTTAAATGCTAATTTCTAACTATAGCATCCCTGTAACCTTTGGTTTTTTTCACTGATTTGCTAAGGTTTTCGAAATTCTATTTCCCAACTATAACGTCAATGTAACCTATGATTTTTTTATTACATTTTTAAGATTTTTAAATTGTATTTTCTATCTAAAATGGCTCTTTAAGGAGTATTTTTATAAGCTTGTATTTTCTTCAGTGGATTAATAAGCAGAGTTCTTTAGATTTTTATATTCGCAACAACGTCACAATGATCGCGATCATGTAACTAAATCACAAAACAAAAGCAGACATTCAACGACCACATTCCTAAATTTTAACTTAAAAAATTAATTCTAACTATAACAATACACAAATTACTAACTTAAAGAACATGTTTGCACACATTGTAGTAACTGTTTTAATAACTGTGTTTGAACCCTACTTCCTGTTTTTGAGACTACGCAGAGAGTTGCTATGACTACAGTCACCACAACAATTGTGCCTCTTATAGGGGTGCAATACACATATATGCACACATTTTGCAGTATTTTAGACACTAGACATTAATTGCTGCACTGTTTAAAGTCATATTTTTGTAGGTAGTTTGTAAAAAAACAGCCATTTAAACATATTTTCCATTCTTGCGGTGACGCTTTGTGACGCAAGGATATTGGTAGTCATGGTCTCCACAAATACATCACAAAATGGCAAAACTAATACAGACTTTAAAAGCCACCACCACATTCAAAAGCTATAACTGCAAAATGGATTATAACCAACAGACTAAACACATTGCTATCTAAATAACTGTATAATATAGCATGTGCAACTCCCTTAATATCTCTATAACACAGATCATAACTTTTTCGGTGTAATCTGTAACTGCATGCATCACTGCATCATTAAGTCTTTCCTTCACTTTATAACAATTTCGGAGAATCTGTAACACAGTGCATCAGTTTATCAATGCTTCTGTAACAAACTGTGTGACTGGCTCAGTGCATCTATGAGTGGGGGCATCAGTGTCTTAATGGGTCTGTGATTCGTTGCATGACTCTCAGTCAATCTGTGAGTAGGTGCATGAGTGCCTCTGTGTAAGTAAGTATATAACTGTCTGACTGGATCTGTGAGTGGATACATGAGTGTCTAAGTGGGTGTCTGAGTGGATCGGTGAGTGGGTGTATGAATGAGTGGGTTTGTGACTAAGTACATGAGTATACTGTGAGTGTATGAGTGCTTCTGTGAGTGGGTCTGTGGGTCTCTGAGTGGGACTGCAAGTGCATGTGTGAGTTTTTAGTATATGAGTGACTGGGTGCATACATCTCTGAGTGGGTCTGTGAGAGGGTGTTGAGTGACTGTATGGCTATGTGAGTGCCTGTGTGGGTCTGTGAATGGGTTTCTGGGTGTCCGAGTGTCTGAGTGACTCTGTGAGTGGGTATATGAGTGTCTCAATGGGTATGTGAGTCACTAAGAGGGTGAGTGAATGGGTACATGCATGAGTGTATTTGTGGGTCAGTGTGGCAGAGAGGGTGAGTGTCTGGTTGGGTTTTTGAGTATATGCATGAGTCTTGAGTGGGTGATTGAGGGGTATGTGTATATTTGAGTGAGTTTGTGAGTGGGTATTTGACTTTCTGAGTGTATCAGTGAGCGACTGAGTCCATAAGTCTCTGAGAGAGTCTGTGACTGACTGTGAGAGTAAATGTATGTGTGTGGGTATATGAATGGATCTGTAAGTGGGTGTATGAGTGTCTCAGTGGGTCAGTGAGTATATGAGTGAGTATATGAGTGGTTCTGTAAGTGGGTGCGTGAGTCTCTAAGTGGGTCTGTACATGGATCCGTGACTCTAAGTTGACTTGTGGAATAATCTTCTCATGCCAAGTAAACAACGGAAAAGCAAAAAATGTTGTCAGTTGATAAAAGGATTGTCACTCGGGAAGACCAGACAAAAAAACACAGGGATAAGTGCCGCTTCATGGGAAGCACACGCCCTAGAAATGTATACAGATCCAGAGTCCAAAGAAAAGACGGACACCTCAGATGTAGAAAACAAAAGGGGAGCAGGTCCAGCCTTGGCAATACAGACAGATCATACTGATTACAAAAAGAATAATGTGAACATTACTCACTGCAATATAAACATGTCTGTAGTAGTGGATATAGATCAATTGACAAAAATCATAAAGAAAATAAAACCAGAAGGTGCAGCAGGACTGAATGGAATCCCCAATGCACTCTTCAAAGGAGACGTAACATATTGGGCCCAATATGTTGCACCACTCTTTAATGAGTTGTATCATACAAACCAAATCACAGACTCCTGGGAAGGTAACATCTTCCAAACAATTTTTAAAAGTGCTAAGCCGTCAATACCAACAAGTTATAGGCTCATAGCATTAATAGACAAAGAGGTTAAGCTCTACGTATCCTTTGCTGAATTCTTGCCCTCAGACCCGCTGGTGCACGGATCTCTACCCCTACAACACCCTGGTGGGACTCGGAGTCCCAGGGTGCATAGCACCAATTACTAGCAGCTGCCTTGGAGGGAGGCGTGACCATCACGCTATAAGGCGCAGCCTCGACCTCTGCGATGCGGGACGCGCGCAGGCCAAGGGCGGGCTTGTTCTGCGCCCGTCATCGCCATGAAGAGGCAGGGCAGGGCCACCCCCCTTGGCATTTGGTCCTCGCCTGCAATTTGTAAGCCGATTTTCTTCGGGACCCTTGATTTGGCTATAACATCAAACTGGGAGTAGAAAATATAATACTTGCTTAGTCCCAGGATTTGCCAAAGGGCCCCCCTGATGATAACCGCTGTGTTGGTGTCCCTGTTAAGGAATTACACAAAATACCGAAGTCATGCAGGGGAGCAAGCCTGATTTGTATCTATTTGTTGACCCAATTGGAGGACACATGTTTAACAAGATTGGCCGGAAAAAGGTGGGGGCTGCTAAGCCAACAACAACTGATTCACTAAGTTGTGGTAAATAAAATAAATATTACCGGACTGAATTTCATGCGGAATCTTAAATTAAAGTAAAATAGCTCAAAATAACGAGAGGCAGAATCCGTGGTATAAGAGGTTTTCTAATGGGCTTTATTCCATTCAAAATGGCCGACTCGAGTCGCGGCCCTCAGGTTCCGTCACCACGAAGGTTCAGGAAGTGAAGTACAATAATTTATTAACAGACATATATTTTTATAATAAGTACATTACAATGAAACGAATGTAGAAGGCGTAACATTTGATAAGAAAAATGACGTAGCAGTGACATAATCGAAACTAGGCGTAATAAGGAATAAAAGAAACATGATTGGTTAGAATTATCAGGCATAGGTGGATCTATAAGATAATACTTGGCATAGATGCGCGCGCGGCAGCATGACGTGTAATTGACGTGCAACTAGGGGGTGAAGGGGACTTGACATTTAGCTCTACATGTGGAGACGAGAAGTCTGGGGTCAAGTCAACCTAATCCCAAATCATATCTAACATCCTATGTTTAAAGAACTATGTTATCCACAAGGAAGGACTCTCGGACAGAATCTATTCTATACTGACTGTGTGCGTTGTACAAGCGTCTAAGTGTCTATATGAGATGCGAGGGATAGAAAACTTTCCATGGCAACAGGGCTATGAATCACTTGCAGGAGGACGGAAAGGCTGAGTCCTTTGCTTGTGAGCTAAAGGAAATGTTTACCTAAATCACTGGACAGGAATGCATCGGCTGGAGAGCAAAATAGATAATTCGAAGGTGAAATACAACTTCTTGGCAGACAGGCGAAAACTGGCCGAGGCAGGCACCGTTAGCTGCACAGGGAGTAGGACAAAGTTCATGGATACAGATGCGAGCTCAAGCTGAAGCTGTCAGAGACAGAGAGCAGGGAAAGGCTTTGAGGACAGAATCGGGCCTACTCGCCTGAACTGTAAAAATGGAGTAACTTAGCCATATAAAGTCGGTGGCCTTTCATACTAAGGAATCGAATATCCAGCCCATTGATGGCGGATCTGACAGAGAACATGTTGACAGTAGACACACATATGTTTGCGTCTTAGAAACTGGAACTGGAGGGAACATACATGTACTTGTAACATGCATATAAAACCGTTGGGGTCCAAGATAGGGGACATAACTGATCAGGAAAATCCACATTTCCACATTCCCTCCTTGTCCCCTTCTTGCCCTTCACGAGACATCAATCTTCATCATTCCATTGATTTGCTCATGGAGCATCATTTCTTCTTCTTTCTTCTTCCGGGATCTTGAGCGAAAACCTTGATGTGGAATACACGATGTGGCACACAGACCACAAATCGCTGGTCCACATTGCAGGCATAGACAACAACTGAAGAGCATAAGAAGGCCAATACCTAGGAAGGATAGAACTCTCCATCCCCAGGCTGATATCACACTCCAAAACCACCCGGACCACGTCCAAGTGCCTGGATTCTCGTGTATCTGGCTTACAATCTTATGAAGGCGTGTTATAGCTTTATATACAGATGGCGAATTTTCTGGTATGAATATACAGCAGCTGGATCCGATGACCCTACAAGCTCCGCCCCTATCGGCCAGGATGACGTCAAGGACAAGACGATTCTGGAGAACAACAATTCTCATCACTGATTGTTCCTCTGTCAGATTGCCTAGGGCGGCTATAGTCTCGTTTACTACAGCTTCAAGAGTCTTGGTGAGTCTGCGTATCAGCTTACTATTTGATATAGTACCTATATAGGGAAAGATACCTTTATTGAAATCTACATACTTGTCCCATGCTGTCTCAGTATAATCGACAACTGGGAGATCTCTTTTCTCTCTATTGTGTACTAAATGAACATTTCGATAATAATCAGGGGGAGCTAGGAAAACAGGTGGCAAAAGGAATGCTATGTAACAGGTACCATCCCAATCTAGAGGCAGACGCATATATGCCGTCTGACCACATATGAAGTAGGAATGGCGAGAAGCTCTAAATGAAGATTTGCCTTGATCACTATATTCTACTGTAGTAACGCATTGGCTATGGCCCATATGTATGGAACCAACTTTTCTTACACATAATTCACCCTTAACTGGAAATACTGACATAGTGGGCAAAATTAGTTCAACTTCGGATTTGACATTCAGAATCATAAGATTAGGTGTAAAATTACCTAATTTATACACTTCATTTTCTAAATCAGTTCCTGTTCTACTGGGGTGACCCTCCTTATTAGGGTGACAGACTTTGAATAAAACTAGATTCAGATTTCCCCATATCCAATGTTGTTGATAAACTGCTGTGTCTGGGTCTATGGAATTTAATAAACTAAACCATGCTCCACAGGAGCCATTGTGTGTGAATGGATGTGGAAAGAAAGGCAGAACTCCTTTGTTATTCTGATAGGGAGGAAGTCGGCCACACACCCAACAATTGGTCGCATTACTAGTCTGATGGGAATGATGTAACATACTAATGAATGTGTTATTGCGCAGCGCAAGTCTATAAGATAATTCATGTGGCGGTAGGTCACTAAAAGAATGTTCATCAGTTATATTGAAAACACGTTTAGAAACAGGATGATATATGTGCAAAATCATACTCGTAATAATTACTAAAATACTCAATAAAAACAAAATTAATAATGTCACAATACAGTGGTTACGCAGTAATTTACAATAAGCATGTCGTTTCATTATGATTCTGGACTCTACATGATTCAGACCTAAAGGGTACATGTCGGGACAGATTCAACCGCTTCACCTTGGAGAGGACTTAAACAATCAAATCGTCCGACAGTTTAGATCTGGACCTGAGTTTCTGTTTATAGCACTGAGAGTCATTTTGTTCAACAAAAGGAAGTTTTGAATCAGTCTGTGAGGGAGTGCAGGGCACAGTGTCTATATCTGAAGGTAGTCCATGAAATTTTTTTACGTGACTCGAATGAATCCACCCCTTTCGTCCCTCGATCTTCACGGCTGTTCTTGTGGTCAACAGGACCAACTTGGGTGCTTTCCACCTGGGCTCCAATTGACTCTTCCTGTCGAAATTTCTCACAAAGACAAGATTACCCGGAACAACGTCATGGGGTTTCGCCTCAGTGTTGTCGGGAAAGGCTGCAGCTACCTGTGAACGAGAAGATTGTAGTGCAGACATCAAGGAAGCCAGGTAATCTGTCAGCATATTACAGTCAACATCAGTTATTTTACGTGGTATAGGCGTCCCCCACATATTCGGTGGTCTACCAAAGATCACCTCATACGGGGATAGCCCTGTTCTAGAGTGTGCTACCATTCTCATGTAAAAGAGTGCAACTGGTAATGCTACTATCCAGTCGACACCTTTCTCTCTACATATTTTGGACAGTCTGATTTTCAGTGTCTGGTTATGTCTTTCTACGAGGCCTGCTGCCTCGGGGTGTCGGACACAGTGGAATTTCCACTGATATCCCAACAAGAGTGAGACATGTTTCATTAATTCGGATGAGAAAGGCTGACCGTTATCTGAATATACAACACGTGGTAAACCGTACCGTGGGAAGAATTCTCGAACTAGCTGCTTGGCAGTAGTCGGGGCAGTGTAATCTGATACGGGATACGCCTCTGTCCAACGGGAGAGAGCGCAGACAACTACGAGGACATATTTGAATCCTCGACAACGTTCCATCTGAATATAATCCATCTGGAGGACTTCAAAAGGATGGTCAGGAGGCTGAAATCCACCCTGCTCTACGGGAACACTCTTTCCTGGATTAAACTGACAACATATCATACAGGTACGAACTTTTTGTTTAGCTGCTGCTCGTAAATGTTTGTTGAACCAAATGTGCTGAATGCTGTCTAGCATAGCCTTCTCTCCTAAATGTGCTGGACTGTGAACTGTAGCTATAATGGCTTGAACCATGGAATCAGGGAGGAACCATACAGATTTCTCCTTCGTCATCCATCCTTGATCTGTCTGGATCCCTCCTAGTTCAGTCCATTTCTTTATTTCTTCTGCTGTGGCATGTGTCTGTATGTCAATTACGTCAAGTGTGGGATCCTTAATTGCCATACACTGTGTTGGGGTCTGAACTATTGGCTTTGTCATGTCTAATGTGCGATTCTGAGCAGTCTGTTTAGCTGTTCTGTCAGCTAAATCATTGCCTTGAGAAATGGTATCAATAACCTTCGTGTGTGCTTTACATTTCATAATCGATATAGCAGTGGGTAAATGTATTGCGTCTAACAAGGCATGAATGAGGGGTCCGTGCTGAATGTGGGCACCATGGGAAGTAAAATAACCTCTCTCTCGCCACAGCACGCCGAAGTCGTGTACAACTCCGAATGCATAACGTGAGTCAGTGTATACATTAACTTTCTTATTTGTGGCTTGAATACAGGCTTGTGTTAGAGCAATAAGTTCTGCTGCTTGGGCTGACAGAGTATCTATACAATGTGTCTCAATAACTTCAGTGTCTGTTGTGACTGCATACGCGGCCACTAAATCTCCTTTACTTGTTCTCATGCATGATCCGTCTACATACAACGTCAGGTCTGGATCTAACAATGGAACGTCTGTCAAGTCTTGTCTAGGTTTCGTCTTTATTTCAATGATTTCAACACAATCATGAGCTAGTGGGTCTGTTCCAATTACAGGTAATAGTGTAGCAGGATTCAATGTATTACACCGTCGGATCTCTATGTGTGGTTGAAACAATGTCAGTTCATAACCGGTAAGTCTTGCTATGGTCAAGTGTTGCGTTTGTGTTCGGTTCACAAGAACCTCTACTGCATGTGGTACTTGTACTGTCAATGGGTGTCCTAATACTATGGCATCGCTTTGTCTGATTGCTAAAGCTGTCGCTGCCACTGATTTCAGGCATGCAGGCAAAGCCTGAGCTACGGGATCTAATGTACTGGAAAAATAAGCACATGGCTTGCGTGATCCTGCTTGATCCTGAGTGAGTACTGACAAGGCAGTACCTTCGCGTTCTGTAACAAAGAGTGTAAAAGGTTTGCTATAACATGGTGTTGCTAAAACAGGTGCTTGACATAAAGCTTCCTTTAAGCTTTCAAAAGCTTGTGTATGTTCCTGAGTCCAAGGGAGAACAGTCGATGTGGCTGCCTCCTGTGTGGTTAACTGAATGAGTGGTTTTGCTAGAAATGCGTACTGAGGGATCCACTGCCTACAATATGAAGTGAGGCCTATGAAAGCCCGCACCTCCTTTTGTGTCTGGGGTATTGACATGTTAGCAATTAACTGGATGCGATCTGGTGTAAGCTGCCTTCCCTCCTTGGACAGCGAGTGACCAAGATAAATAACTCGCTGAACACAGAATTGCAGCTTAGAAGGGGACACCTTGTGCCCCTTGTCGGCTAGGAAATGTAAAACTGTCAGAGAAGCTTTTTCACATTCTGGCTCGCTTCTCGCGGTGATCAGCAGATCATCGACATATTGAAGCAGTGCAGTATTGACTGGCATGTGGATACTGTCAAGTTCTCGTTTCAGTGCTTGGCTGTAGATGCTGGGGCTTTCTGTAAATCCTTGGGGAGCGCGTGAGAATTTAAAGCTGCGCCCATTTAAACTGAATCCGAACAAGTATTGGCTTTCCGGATCTATTGGGACGCTGAAAAAGGCATTCTTGAGATCAATTACAGTAAAGAATGTTGCTTCGGAATCAATTGCTGTCAACAATGATGATATATCAGGGACCACAGGGAATTGTGGTACAATACACTTGTTTAGTTCACGCAAATCAATAACCAATCGGTACACTGGGGGAGCAGTAGGATCAGTTCGTTTAAGAATCGGAATTATCGGTGAATTACATACATTGGAGTCTGTTTCTACAACTACTCCCTGGGCAATTAGCTCATCAATGATTTTCAACAAAGCCACTACAGCATCATGCGGTAACTTGTATTGTCGCATTCGTGGTAATACCACTCCTGCTTTCAATGTAACTCGATAGGGTGTAATGTTCATGCAGCCAACATCCGTAGGGCCTTGTGCCCATAGATGTACTGGTAAAATCTGTAGTCGGGGATCCATGTCTCTAGACACATAGTGACCTTTAAAATCACGCAAAAACAACCTTACTCCTTCCGGAGAACAACATATTATGGCTCCTAGTGCTTTCAGAGTTTTAATTCCTAACAAATTTTCTGGGCATGATTTAGTAAGCAATAAATCTGTAGTTCGTGTCAAAGGTCCTATCGTAAGTGGTAGAGGCTGTGATACTTCATTAACAATAGGTTTTCCTGAAAAACCAAGGGAAACATTTTGAGAGCCTGAGAGGGGTGCCCCTGGAACTTCACTACGTTTTATGGTTGTTCGACTTGCCCCTGTATCGAGTAAGAATTTTCTATCTTGACCTAATAATTCACTATGTACATAAGGTCCTTCTTGATCTACCGGAATCTCGATAAGCGGTAAGTCAACTTCCCTCTCTAGGCTGGTTCATGCGTAACGCTGATACTCAGGGTATTCATACTGTGCAGTCTGATACATTTGTTGTGTTGTGGTTTGTGTGGCAGTAGCAGGCAACGGTGGTGCAGCTGGCACAAACTGTATGGGTTGCTGTGAGGCTGGCATAGACTGTTGCTGAACTGGCATGGACTGTCCATGCTGCATAGCTCCTTGTTCATTCTGATCTTGTCTAACTAATCGTGGTCTCTCCTTTGCAATACCTGTTGCTATATTTCGTTTCAGGACTTGACAATCATGTACATAATGGCCTAGTTGTTTACAGTAATTGCAGGTTCCTTTTACAGGAACTGCAGAATCACCAGAATGTGTCACACCCTTTTTGTGACCATCTGCTGGTACTGTCTGAGAAACTAGCATTTTCATTTTTGTATCCTTCATGCGTTTATGCTCGTGTTCTTGTTCATCCCTAATTCTATTGTGATGATACTGTAACATTTGTAGCATTTGCGACGGAGTGTTACTTTGCCAGGTACTCTCGAATTTCAATATTCTATTCTTCACTGGAGGCAATGCATTTTCCACTAATTTTGTCACAAATAGATGTGGATATGAGTCACTACTTGCTTTTATACCACTATTTATACCAAAACATTTTTCAAATCGAGCATAATAATCACTTGTGTCTTCATCTTGCTTTTGTTTACAGGCTGTGATTGCACCCCAATCTTCCTTCTTTGTAGTTAATAAACGTGGCAGTACCTGTACTAGTAAACCTGGTAATAGTTTAACTTTATCCCCGAGCCCTGAACCTGCAGTTCGGCCCCTTTCTTCCTCTGCTAATGCTGTCCAGTCTATCCTTTGGTCTCCCACTTCCCACTCTTTTTCTTTCAGTTTTTCATAAATGCCAGCAGGCAAAAGCACCTTTAATATTGTCATAATATCAGGAAAGGTGTACTCTCCCATCAGTAACATGTCTTTAATTTCTCGGTGGAAACCCGCTGGGTCTTTGTCATGACTAGGTACTACTTTTTTCATTTCTAATAATTCCATTTTTGATATGGGTGTGTAAACAAATACACGGTGAAACTCATTGTCTTCGCCTTTTATTGGGTGCACTTCCCGTAAAGGATTTTGTCTATCCATGAAGTACGGTGCTCTTTCTCTGGGGGGCAGGGAGAGAGAATCCGGACTTACAAAAAGAACATACTGCTTACGTGACACTAATATCTCTTTAATTAGCTTGTTACTAGAACCTTTCCATCTGTACGTGAGTAGTTCCGTTAATATATCAGGTAAAGGACCAGGGTCAGCATGTTGGCTCTTATATAATATGAGGAGTTGCTGAATCATATAGATTCCAGCTAAACGTTGTTCATCTGTACTGAGGTTGAGAAACGTGTGTGCTACGGTCTCATCACCGTATTTTTCAGGACTAACAATCCAATGAACGGCTGATCTGGCTAATTCTTGCTCATCCATGGAATCGAGGAGGTGGTAACCTCTTCGTTCTCGTAGTATTTTATCTGCGGCTTGAAACGAATGTTCAGGAGACTTCAGATTTATTACAGGCGTCGGATACGTTCTGCTATTATTTGGACATACAGAGTGTATTGGATCAGAAAAACATCTAGTATTTTCACAAGATCTTCCTCTGCCTACATAGGCTATGGTCTCTGACTGTCTTGCAGAATTCCCTGCTTCGGACACTTCATCTTGCTCAAACTCGTCTGTTCCCAATCTCTCTTCATGAATACGCTCTATTTCTTTACGTATTTTTCGGCACATGGCTATTATACAATTTTGCTTATCGTGTCTCCCTTCTGATATATTCTGACTCCATCTTGTAAGAATAAGCATTGCATTCCGGTCTACCCCCGGACGATCTTGATTTCTGATCACACAGTTTATGAGGAAACGTAACAGTTCCCCCTGTATCTCTACTTTCTGGAATTCCATAGCTCTGTTAATACATCCTGGATCTCGTCCCGTTTGAACAAAATGGTATATGTTATCTAGATGCGTAGTCATCCCTGGTAACCTTGCTAAATACTCTGCGGCTCGTCTGATACGTAATGATGCCAGGACCATTTCGTCCTCTTTACCAACCACTGGGTCATATCTACAATTTACAAGGAGTTCCTTAAGCGTACGTTCATTTACGAACTTAGGTGTACGTGAATGTGCTGACTCTTGAAAAACAAGTTTATTTATTCTAGGTGGCGTGAAAGTACTGCTAGCACCTCCCGTGGCCCCATCTGGGGCGTCGGGTGTGAAAGGGTTCGTCGAACGTGATACAGCAACTATGGGTGTCGATACCCCTGTAGAGTCGACTGCGGAGACAGATGCGGAAACAGATGTGCTTGCCGGAGCTTGCATCGGGACTTGCTGTTGCACGGGGACAGATACCTGATCCTGACGTTGAATCCCTCCGCCAGACGGTCTATGTGGTGTGGCGTTAGCATACTCGGGGGCTGCATCGTCTAGATATGAGGAAAGAAAAACATCCTCTGCGGTTCTGGGATGCCCCTTTGGATGTACCTTAATTGGAAATAATGGGGGTGGCAAGTCTTTTGGCACCTCCGTAACAGCCTTAGGTAGTCCTTCGGCTAGAAGGGGATACATACCATTCATAAGAGCATTTCTTTGTCTATTTACTTGTTCTGATTTCACTCGGATACCTTCCTCAATTAATAGATTTTCTTGAACTTTATTTGAACTCTCTTTACTCCTCTCTTCTTGTCTACGTGCTTTTTCTGTTCGTCTATGAGATTCTTTACGCCATAACTCAACAGCGTCTTTCTGTGACTGTCTGACCTTTCTTTTCCATAACTCTTCCTCCACTTTCATGATGCACTCTGCATCCCAGGTTCCCGCTATGGGCCACCTTTGACTTTCCGGTAATCCTTTGGTATAATCTACCCATAGATCAAGAAACAATATGGCATCTAAGCCATGTTTATGGTACATGAAATGTCCTGGAGTGTCTCTAGGAGGAATAGGAACTGCTTCTTCAAGCACCCCTTTTCTAGTAGTAATCTGTCTTAACTTCGAGAAGAGCGGCATATTGACAACTGACCTGATACTTACTCTTGAACTTACTTAATACGAGAAACACAATAATGAACAGTGAACTATGAACAGTCATTCATACCACAATATGCAAGACATTTCTGAATACTTTAAACATTAAACATTGAACATTATAACAATGATCGACAATGATGACAGTCTGCTTAACTAATCACCACGCTGAATTCTTGACAATAACTGAGTACTTCGGAATACTTGATATACTGCTAAACAGTACATATACACTGCTAAACAGTGCAGACCGGATTTGTGTACCCAAATCCGTCTTGACCGGCACAACCTATGTGCGCGTCAACACGCCTCCTCGGCGATGGTACTCACCGAGTAGCTCCTTGAAACGGAAGGCCTCAGAGAATGGACAGGACTCGATAACTGCGGACATCGGACCCTCTGGACGTCGGAATTTCGGAAAACCTGGTGGGCCTCTGTATACCTCGGATCTTGCTCTCTCAGCTAGGCTCTGGTCGGGATACTTCGCACTTCTCACCGCCTCGTCTGGGTTGATCGCAGCCTCAGTCGCCCCCGCTTGACCGGAGGGAGCTTACAGGAAATCCTGCTGGTACGCGTTTATGGTCCGTCCAGCTGTGGCAGGAGACCGGGCCTGCAACGCACCGCCGGCGCGTGAGATGAGAAAGTGTCCCTGTTCGGGCGCCATTATGTGGTAAATAAAATAAATATTACCGGACTGAATTTCATGCGGAATCTTAAATTAAAGTAAAATAGCTCAAAATAACGAGAGGCAGAATCCGTGGTATAAGAGGTTTTCTAATGGGCTTTATTCCATTCAAAATGGCCGACTCGAGTCGCGGCCCTCAGGTTCCGTCACCACGAAGGTTCAGGAAGTGAAGTACAATAATTTATTAACAGACATATATTTTTATAATAAGTACATTACAATGAAACGAATGTAGAAGGCGTAACATTTGATAAGAAAAATGACGTAGCAGTGACATAATCGAAACTAGGCGTAATAAGGAATAAAAGAAACATGATTGGTTAGAATTATCAGGCATAGGTGGATCTATAAGATAATACTTGGCATAGATGCGCGCGCGGCAGCATGACGTGTAATTGACGTGCAACTAGGGGGTGAAGGGGACTTGACATTTAGCTCTACATGTGGAGACGAGAAGTCTGGGGTCAAGTCAACCTAATCCCAAATCATATCTAACATCCTATGTTTAAAGAACTATGTTATCCACAAGGAAGGACTCTCGGACAGAATCTATTCTATACTGACTGTGTGCGTTGTACAAGCGTCTAAGTGTCTATATGAGATGCGAGGGATAGAAAACTTTCCATGGCAACAGGGCTATGAATCACTTGCAGGAGGACGGAAAGGCTGAGTCCTTTGCTTGTGAGCTAAAGGAAATGTTTACCTAAATCACTGGACAGGAATGCATCGGCTGGAGAGCAAAATAGATAATTCGAAGGTGAAATACAACTTCTTGGCAGACAGGCGAAAACTGGCCGAGGCAGGCACCGTTAGCTGCACAGGGAGTAGGACAAAGTTCATGGATACAGATGCGAGCTCAAGCTGAAGCTGTCAGAGACAGAGAGCAGGGAAAGGCTTTGAGGACAGAATCGGGCCTACTCGCCTGAACTGTAAAAATGGAGTAACTTAGCCATATAAAGTCGGTGGCCTTTCATACTAAGGAATCGAATATCCAGCCCATTGATGGCGGATCTGACAGAGAACATGTTGACAGTAGACACACATATGTTTGCGTCTTAGAAACTGGAACTGGAGGGAACATACATGTACTTGTAACATGCATATAAAACCGTTGGGGTCCAAGATAGGGGACATAACTGATCAGGAAAATCCACATTTCCACATTGTACACCTAAGCGGACCACCACCATTGACAGTTACTTGGCCCACGCTGTTGGAGCTCTAACAAAAGAAATTGAGTTGGCAGAGCTGCGCTTGTTGGTCACCTCATTGGGCCTAGATGGGGGAATTGGAACAAGTGGTTGTGCTCAAAGCCCAAACGCTATAAATATATGTGTGGTTTTGGGTAATGAGCAATTTGATCAACTCAACCAAGTTAGAGGCAATAGTGTTCTCACTGCCAGACTCTCCCAATGGTAGAATCCGAACAGGGAGTGATACACACTACCCCGGAAGCAATATCATCAAAGGCAGAAAATGCTTTGAATAGAGCCCCTAAACCTGCTGCCAAACGGAAGAGAAAGTCTCTGGTCGCCCCTCGAATACCAGAGTAACTTTAACTATCAGAAGGGGGCTCTGAAGATCACAACCAAATGGACTCACATATTTTGACACCATTTTGGGATAAACTCTCTGCTGTTGTTAGTAAAATAGTAAACTCACATAAAGAAAGTCTTTGCAGGGTGGAGGAGAAATTGAAAAAAGTTAATGAGGGGGCCAGAATCCAACAGGTCGAGAATCCCAGAAAAGTGGGAAATGATATGACTAAGATGCCACGTTTCCAGCCTCCAATTTAGAGGGCTTTACCTGCCCCAGACCAGATGTGGTGTTGAGAAGTGACATACCCGAGCCTAGCACTAATACCATAAGGTATGAACGGAGGGTAGCATACCATCGAGGCCCTAACCAACATCCACATAATACTGAGAATAGATCACCCCCACAGGATCTAGTCACCATCAACTTGCTACCCGCTAGCTGTCCATATGTGATAGTTTTGGCTAATGTCCCGCCATTAAAATCAGGGTTCACGGAAACCACAGAATGTTTGACGAACAAGGTAGTTCATTGTCTTAGCAAAAGACAGTTATTTTCTCCCAGTAGAGCACATAAGATCTTTCTCACATGGAGAGTAGAGTGGATTCGGCCTTTGGTAAAAAAATCATGGGGGTGACTGTGTCATAATTAACTTTAGGAACCCCAGAATTGCTGGAGGTATTCTTAAAAGAATCAAGACTTTACCCGATGAGTTATCAGATGTGACCATCGCGCTATAAAGTGCAGCCTCGACCCCCGCAGTGCGGGACGTGCTCTTGGTTTGCCTACACAGCAGGGATTAAACCTGTGTGTGTTGCGTGAGACTTTTGCACCACTCTTTAATGAGTTGTATCGTTCAAACCAAATCCCAGACTCCTGGGAAGGTAACATCTTCCAAACAATTTTTAAAAGTGCTAAGCTGTCAGTACCAACAAGCTATAGGCTAATAGCATTAATAGACAAAGAGGCTAAGCTCTACATATCCTGTCTACTTGAGCATCTTAAATCATGGACAGAAGGCAATAAGCTCATACCGGGGTTTAGGGCTGGTATGGGGATGCTAACAAATCTAACATCACTAATATTCTTAGCAGAAAAGGGCAAAAATAAGAAGACTTTTTGCCTGTTTTGTAGATCTCAAGTCTTTCATTTGACCAAGTGCCTCGAGGGCGCTTATGGCAAAAAATGTCCAAATGGGGCATCCCTAGCAGCTTACTGAGGGCAATCATAGAACTACAGACAGGGACTTAGGATCAGGTTAAAATTGGAGACGGCAGTCAAGTGACAAATAAAATCGATACGAAAAAAATTATTAAAACAGGGGTGTGTTCTAGCCCCTAGTCTGTTTAATGTATACCTTGCTGACCTTGCAGAAATACTCCCAAAGGACAACGGCCACCCACCAGCCTTGGCCCAAGGGGAAATAAGATGTCTTCAGCATGCAGATACCATGTTCTACTAAGCCAAACGCCAATAGGATTACAACGTAGCATGAAGGCCCTAAAAACATTCATGGATAAACAAGGGCTAGAACTAAACTTGAAAAAGACAAAAGTTGTACGACTGGTAGACTCCAAATACAAGTCATATTCCTGGTTTTTGGAAGGAAAAAAAGTTGAGGTAGCAAATATATACAAATACATAGGATTCAACGTTGAACATCAAATGAACTGTAAACAGCATTTAGCAGCCATGTTGGCAACAGCCCAGTCATTAATCTATGGTTTTAAACTATTAAAAAATAAACTGAGTTGCCTTTCATTCAGCCATCTGCTATCCATCATGCATGCCCAGTTTATGCAAACGGTGACGTATGGCACGGAAATAATAAGGGGTCGTGAAGCACTAACTCTAAATAAAATCCAAACAAGAGTGTACAAATCAGTGTCTAATATCTCAAAATCAGCCTCCCCGGTCCAAGTTCATCTAGAGTTCGGTCTGATAAACCAAACATTTCAAAGCAAAAGCACATACATTAAATTATGTTGGAAGCTTTGTGCATCTGAAAGTGTCTCCACCGACAACTTGCGCTGGCAGGACGTTGAGGGAAAAAAGCAGATCAACAAAATAGTTTCCTGGAGATCCCATCTAAATCAGGCTACAGAGGAACTAGGTGCACAAGAAGTCTGGAGTGCTAGCATTGGGAAAGCAGCATTTTATCAAGCATTAAGGCTTCAACTAAATATCTGTCTCATACAACAGATATGAACACCCTAATACAAAGACAACACACTTGGACAGTGAGCAATCCATAGAAAAAATTGCAGCACCAGGAATACTGTTAAAATTAAGACAAAGTGCAGGTAAGCATGGAACTCTTCTTTATTAGTCTTCTCACCACCACAGTTTCCAGTCAGCTGGAGTGCACTGTGGAATGTTGGCACACAGAGGACAGGACTGTACCAACTGGGACAGGGAGGGGAGTGGAGTCCGGAATGTACCATGAAGAGGAGATTACAACACACTTCCTTGCACAGGGAGAAAAGGAAAGATGAGAAAGATGGGAAGGGTGGAGGAGAGAGACAGTGAAAGGGCGGGGAGAGAACATGAAAGTACAGAGATATTCATACATTTTTACTTTACACTATAATCCTTGACCCACCCAGGAGCAGACTTGGTTCTCAAGGATCTCCTGGGTATGGGCGAAACTGATATTCTCCCCGGGTCAGAGCTGAGGTCAGCGTCACCCCCTTGATTGTGGTGAATGATTCTGTCCATGCTCCAGGTTTGTCCATTTTCCAGTTGGACCACATTTTTCCCTACTTTGGATATTCTGTAAGGCTCTGAGAACCTAGACGCTTCTCTTCTGCGTGGTTTGGGCAGGTCCACACAGAGCCATTTTCCTTCTTTGAACAAGTGGGATTTGACAGGCTTGGTATGGTCATATCGGTCTTTGTATTTGGTTTGGTGTTCGTTCAACCTTCTTGAAATTTCATTGCGGTTGACCAAGCATGTGTTGTTCCTTTTTAACCCTGGAGGAGACAGTCTTGTTTTAGGGACCCTTCCTTTGAGAGAGGTGAAAGGGGAAATCCCTGTTACGCTATTGGGAGTGGAGCGATAAGCCCAAATAGTCTCCATTAAAGCAGAGTTGGCCGGAGTCCCCATAGCTTCTGCTCTCTGAAGGCATTCTTTGACCATACGGTTGATCCGCTCTACAAGCCCATTTGCATGGGGACAATACAATGCTGTCTTGTGATGGTTGATGCCCCTGTATGCCAGAAACTCTTTCATGTTTTCGGAAGTGAATTGCACCCCATTGTCAGTGACCAAAGTGTCTGGTATACCTTCATCATAAAAGACTCCTTCCAAGAATTGTGTGAGTACTTTAGTGTCAATCTGATGTACACATTTATACAACACCCAACGAGTGTGGTAGTCCAACCAATACCAAAATGAAACGTTCATTTAAACTTTTCATGTTCAGAGGACCAATTATGTCAAGGGCCAATTTGGTCCACGGCCTGTCTGGTGACAGTGGTGGTTTGCGAGTTTGATGATTCTTATCACTGCGGCGACAATCTAAACAGTTCTTCACAACATTCTCAGTCATTGCATCCATGCCTGGCCACCAGTAGTCCAAGCGAATTTTGTTCCTGGTGAGGCTACGCCCCAAATGACCCTTGTGAGCCAGTTCTACTATTCTCTCTCTTAGATTCTCAGGAGGAACCACCTTCTCCCCACGGCAAACAATACCTTCTTGAATATTCAACTCTAGCCTTATGTCCCAGTACTTACATAGGTTTGCCGGAACAACACTTTTAGTAGCAGGCCAACCATTTCTGATGAACTCTTTGATTGACCCCATTTCAGTATCAGCTTGCACAGCACTGTCCCATTCTTCCTTGTTCAAACATTGAAGATGGAGTATGACATCATCACAATCATCTGAAGCAGTAATGCATTCACTCATTGGTGGTGAACGGGATAAGAAATCAGCAACAATGTTTTGTGAACCTGGCACATATTTAACACTGAAATTGTACCCTTCAAGCCCCAGGATCCATCTGGCTATTCTGGGGGTGGTGCTATTTGACCCTTTTATAGTAAACGCAAACATTAGAGGTTTGTGGTCAGTCTTTACAGTAAATGGAATACCCCACAGGAAAAAACGAAAATGTTTGATTGCCCAATAGCTGGCAAGTGCCTCTCTTTCCACTACGGAGTAGTTACATTCTGCGCCCTTAAGGGCACGGGAGGCAAATGCGATGATCTGTTCTTTACCGTCATCACCTTGGGTGAGGCTGGCTCCTAGGCCTTTGTTACTGGTATCAGTGCAAAGAATAGTGGGTTTCGTGTGGTCGAATCTTCCCAGGGATGGGGCAGAAATGATGCATCCTTTTACAGACTCAAAGGCATAGTGACAGTTGTCAGACCATACAAAGGGAGTTCTGGATTTGAGTAAACCCCGCAAGGGTTCAACTATGGAAGCATCATTTCTCACAAATTTGGCGTAGAATTCGGACAGATCCAAAAATGACAGCTGTGTTGCGAATGGCCTCTACCAGGTCTATTTTGGGTCTGATACCCTCCTCAGAAATGGTGTGCCCAATGTATTCAACGGATCCCACTCCAATGCGACATTTGTCCTTTTTGAGAGTGAGGCCCGTTTTTCCCAAATTGGATAGCACCATTCTGAGAGAAGAATTATGTTCCTCCTGGTCCTTCCCATATATGAGTATATCATCCTGAAAACAGAGGGTTCTGGGAATGTCTTTTAGGACGTGCTACATTACCCTCTGGAAGGCAGCAGCCGCAGAGGCCAACCCAAATGGCATGCGTAGGAATTGGAATGCTCCCAGGGGAGTAACAAAAGAGGTTAAGTGACTTCAGTTTGGGTGCAGCTCTACCTGGTGGTAGGTAGAGGACAAATCCAAGACGCTGAAACAACTGGCACCATTGATGAGAGTGAGAACCTCGTGTATACAGGGCAAGGGGTGCCTATCCACCCAGATGTTCTCATTGAGGTCTCTGAGGTCCACACACAACCTGATATCTTTACTAGCAGCTTTGGTGGTAAGAACAATGGTGGCCAACCACTGTGAGCATTCAATGGGTTCAATAACCCCTAAAGACAATAATCTGTCGAGTTCAGTGCGAAGGGGGGCTTGCATCATGTGGGGAATGGCTCTGACTTTGTGTGCTACCGGCTTGGCATTAGATTTTAACTTTATGGAATGTTGGTAGTGCTTAAGTAAACCCAAATCGTCAGAAAAAACTTTGGGGAATTTGTTGCATACTTCCATCCCCCCAGCTGAAGGATCCACCAATAAAACTTGATCAGGACTGTTAGGATCGAGTTTGATGCCCAGTTCCCTCTGGTGTTTCCACCCTAACAAGTTAGATCCTTTCTGGGTGACGTAAATCTTGCCTACTATGTTCCTGCCCTTAAACCCAATTACCATGGTGGTCATGCCCAACAAGGGTATGGGATCCCCATTATAACCACCTGGTTGGATGTCAGGGGGCTGTACGGTTTCTTGCCAAGAGGGAAAAAGTTGGGAGAATATCTTAGCATCAACAAGGGTGTAAGGGGAACATGAGTCAGCAAAGACGGTAACAGGTTTATTGTCTAGGGTGATGTCACAAGACGGAAATTTGGCAGAATCGTTTGTATCTTTCAGTTGGAAAATTAGACTCAGTAGACGATTCTGGTTCAATAGACAACACAGATTTGGAGCGCTGATCATGACAAACCCTGGACAAATGTCCTCTTTTCCCACATTTGTGGCAGATGACAGAACGGGCTTGGCATATAGGGTTGTTGGCAAGGTGGCTTGGGCTCCCACACCTATAACACTTGAGTTTGGTACCAGGAGGGAACGTGTTAGCCGGCTTATTTCTGTTATCTTTATTAGAATCCTGTTTGCTTATGGCATTTACCTCCGTGGATTTGCCCCCTTCTCCTTTCATTGCAACCATACAATCTGCTGTGTGTTCAATCCCCACCGCTATGTCTATGGCTTCCTTGAGGTTAGGGTTGGCCACAAGAAGCCTCTCCTGTATCTTGGGATTATTGGTGCATCTAACCAACTGGTCCCTGATGAGGGATTTTGAAGAGACTTAAACTCACATGTGTTCGCTAGGCCCTTTAACGCAGCAATGAATGGTTTGACCGTTTCACTTTTCCCCTGTGTCCTTGAAAAGAACTTATGCCTCTTTAACACCACATTTATTTTCTTGCTGAAGTGTTTTTCCAATGTATTAACAGCCACCAAGTACACATTCTCATCATCATCACTATCACTTCCTCCCTCTGCATTAACTGAAATATCATCGTAAACTTTCCGTCCCTCAATGGCCAAGTTGTGTAACAGTGTGTATAGTTTACGTAAATGAGAACATTTCCCCCCACCGATAGCAATTAGGTAGGACTCTAGTAAACCAAACCATTGCTTCCAAGGTAGTACAGGTTCTCCCTCCTCGTTAGGGAAGGGTGGGGGTTGTGACATGTTAGCAGCTGCCATACTATCAACAGTTGAAAACTAGTTATTGAGAGGTTAAAACGTACATTTGTATGATATACAGCTCATAGGGAAATGTAATTCAAGACAAGAAGTAATAAATACTTTGAATATGTCCCCTATGTAAAAAGTAATAGCTGAAAATTACATGACAATTCTACAATGTCCATAAACAACACTGTACGCACTGCAATTGTATGGATAGTAGTGAAAAAACAGTGAAATTGTGAAGAGCTGAGCCTGTCAGCATGAAAAGACAGGCAAGACAATGGTGAACATAACTATGCCCATCAGTGAAACTTTAACAATGTAAAGCTGTGCCCGTCAGCGTGAAATAACAGGCAGTACAGTGTAGCCCAAAAGCTGTGCCCATCATCGAAACGATAAAGATGAAAATGAATCAGTGAGGCTCCTTCTGCGTGAAAAATATACCAAGTAGTTGTGCTCATCAGTGTCAACAAAGTGAATAAAACTGGCAGGCTGGGTTGATTATGAAGTTGGTTATAAAGTAATGCTGTGCCTGTCAGCGTGAATGAAAGTAGGCAGGCAAGAATGGAAGCAGCTTTTCCATTTGGTGAAATTGCACACTAGAGGTTCACGCATGGAAAATACAGCATAATGTTGACTGTCACTGAGCAACGCTTGTCTTCATTGAGGAAAGAGAGGTGCTGAGATAATTACTGCTCTCTTCGGTATCGTAAAAACAACAACACAAAAAACACCCGGAAGGCAGAGAAGAAACATTAGAGCCACACTGCCACCTAGTGGAGAGAGAGCGTAAACGCACAACAATTCTCCTCAGCTGATGATTCTGTCAGCTGCGCCGGTAAGAGTGTGCGTCAGGGTTCCCACACAGGGGCAGATTTATGAGCCCCTTGCGCCACTTTTGCGTCACTTTTAACATGGGAAAAGTGACGCAAAAGTGGCGCCGTGGGCTCATAAATCTGCCCCACAGATTCTAGCACTCGGTATAGTCAGAGTCACTATGAAAATGTTACTAGCGGCAAAATTAGCGAGAAAAGAGCAGGAACCACCGCTTCAATAAATTTCCTCGTGTGCTGACGGCAGAATTAACGTCAAACGCCACACACGCTACTTTCTGAAACGGCAATGAATGCCGGTGCCACCCCTTCTGAATACTCGTGTGCGACGTGTGCGCTGAATGAGATTAAAGTTCAACGCCCACACACGTTATGAACACACCGCTCACACTTCAGAGAAAGAAAATCCTCGGTCCCAAAGCGTTGACAGCAGAAAATGAATCAGGCGCCTCGATTTCTGTAATTGCTGCTACAACGCTCCTCCGGAGCTGGCGCTACCAATGCCAAGGAGCACAACAGTCAAGTCAGCTGAGGCCAAGAAAGGAAACGAGTGGGCAGAGGAGGACGCTGGAAGTCCTTTAAAGGCACATACCAAGGCACAGCGAAGTCAGACGAAGAGACGAGGCAGGTGGAACAGGATGAAGAAGTGAGGGAATTTACTGGAGTAAGCGTTGGGGGTGGTGGTGAACCGTCCCCACCCGGTGAATCGTCGCCAGTGTTCAAATGATGACAAAGTGCAGGTAAGCATGGAACTCTTCTTTATTAGTCTTCTCACCACCACAATTTCCAGTCAGCTGGAGTGTGCTGTGGGATCTTGGCACACAGAGGACAGGACCGTACCAACTGGGACACGGAGGGGAGGGGGGTCCAGAATGTACCATGAAGAGGAGATTACAACAAATACCTTTCAGCTCCTTTTTCATTGTCTATAAAAAAATCAGTTCATGCAATTTCGTTTTGGCATGTGGGAAACCAAGAATGTCGATTGTTTACAAAATATAAGCAAGAATCCCTAACACAATTTTTTGGGTGTGCCCGAAATTTATGACAGAAAGGAAAAAACTTCTGAAAGCAATTTTTATAAAATTGAAAACCCGCTCTGCAGGCAAGCTGTAACCACCTAGTTACAAGGTTCCTCAAGCCCCCTTATCTGCAGGCGGTAACATTTTAAAAACTGAAACTAAAAGAGATAGAAAAACAAAGGATAAATAACACAAAATGATTATAAGGAAGGGCATATCATTTAAGAACACTCAAAAATCATGTGCACCCCAGTTATGATCAAGCCAGCATAGCAATGTTAACCTTAAAGATCACAATTCCAAAAAAGGCATTCGCACTTCGCAATGAAGAAATTCCGGGGTTACTATTAGATATAAAGGAACATCATTTTACTCAGCACAGCAGTTTTAAAGAAATGTAGATGTACAACTACATCAATCAATAAGAGCAGAGGCCTTACCAAAATGGGTGACCCCCACCAGAGTCAGGCCATACTTGACTGCATAATGCACTCCACTCATGACAGAACTATTTAATTCATTAAAAAGTGAACTGTAGGACTCAATGTTTTCACTTTTTATAATTGGTTTATTAAAGGTTTTTAGTACGATGTCGCTATACAAGTAAGAGTGAACAAAATGAACTTTGAAAGAGCAAAGAGCCCCACGTCACCTCCAAAATAAAATCTCTATTGCCAAGTAACTTTATTGTCAGAGCCATTACATACATCAAAAAAGAGACCGGCAAGACTCAACATTTTTACATGTCATAACTGAGTTAACAATTGTCTTATTAGTTGGTTGTAATTACACCAAAAATTGTGACCTAAGAACTCTGAAGGAGTACAGGAGCCATACAATATCTCCAATATAAAAATGCTGATTCCCAAGTATTTGAAATTTGTAAAGACATTGATTAACAACAGGAGAGACAAGACTGGCATACTATGTATTTTAAATAGACTTTATCTTAAATAGGTGTGTATGTTTATATCTTTTATATTCAAATTTCTGTAAACTAAGTGTCTAAATGTTTTTTTGGCGAACGCATTTTAGTGTAATGATTTTTAAAAGACTTACCACTTTGTAGGAGAGTAGGATCTGCTTCACATGGGTACCCACACTTTTTGCTGGTGTTTCACTGTTTTTCGACCTTAGTCTGGCTGTGGCCCTGCTAATCGGGACCACAGCCTAGCTGCTTCCTCTCTAAAATGGTTTACATGCACATTAGGTACATATCTAATTGGATTCTGGAGTGCCTTATAAGCCCCTAGTATATGGTATACTATGTACCTGGGCATAGGTACCTCAGAGGCCTATCAGGGGCTGAAGCATGTACTATGCCACCCCCGGGAAGCACTCCAAAATGGCACCACAGGTCTGCTACTGCAGCCTGGGTAAGGGTGTGCTTGCACCTCTTCAGTGGTATAGGCTACCTATATCACTACCATATACAGATACATATAAACCTATAAGCCACTCCTATGGCAGGCCTTGACAATCCTGAAGGCAGAGTGCTTGGTTTGTGTGAGAAGGTGCCCAAGCATGAGCTGAGCCCCTCTGCAGCTTTCGGAAATACTTCCTTATGGCTGTTCTGTGATACAGCCATACCATATACTCTTAAGTGCATTATAACCTCGCGGTTAATGCTAACTTTGGGATCGCTGCATCAAAACATGTCGTGTTTGATGTCAAACACTTTGGAATACTACCCCCCTGCCAATTCTGGTGGCGGGGGTAGCATTCCATCCTTCTAGAGGGAGAGACATGTTCACACTGGCTAAACCCGGTAGGACTTTCCTGAGCCCTGGCATCACAAAATGGATGCCTCTGCCACAGACACGGGTCTGGCCTCCTGCTGCTGACCGAAACTCCGGGAGGGGAGGCCTGGACAATAGGTTTCCTGTCGAGGGGAGGTGTCCCCACCTCCCCAGACAGGCTGATGTGTATTGGGGCTGTGCGGGAGCACTCTCTGGTGCTTTGTAGTCTTGCACTGGAGGCACGTTTGATGTCCCTGTGCATAGCCCAGTTCAAACCGGTTGCAGGGGCTACCTGCCCCTGCTCTGGTGCGAAACTGGACAAAGGAAATGGGTGTAACCACCCCTCTTTCCTGGCCCACCCATAGGTGAGGCCTTAAAGTTAGTCCATCCCCTAAACTTAGTATAAGTATAGGAATCCAGTCCCTAGGACTTTAGATTACCCTGGACGAAACTCTGCAACATATATCCATGACCTTCGATGTTCTACTTTAACAAGAAGACAGAAGAAATCTCCCTTGGGGTCAAGGAGTCACTCCCCGGCTTGGCAGGCACCAAAGAAGAAACTGACTGGTCTGCAATTCTGAAGCTCCTGCCGGACGCTGAAGTCTCTGCATCCCCAAAGGTAGATTTCCAGACTTCCCCGAGGCTACCCTGAGTACACAGCAAAGCTGAGACCCGTTGCTATCGTGGGTGACGTGGAACCGTGACCCCGGGACACCGTGAACTTTTGCAGCAACAGTACCTTCCTGGTCCTCCTCGAAGTTGTGCTTTGGGCTCCAAATAGCCCCAGCCTTGAGCATCTCCTGCACTGAAGATTGTTGGCCTTCACTCCACGAGTGACCCGTAGGCCAGCTTCAAGTGCGACCGCTTGAGGCTCCTTCACGATCACTAGCCTGTTGGCTAGCAGGTCCCCGCAAAGGCAACTCCTCTTCTGCTTGGGCTTCCTGGTTGCTCTAGATGTGCCCTGACTTACCCTCTCTGGGTGAGTCCCTCAGACCTTGCTGGTCTGCACCGCAGTCCTTTCTCTAAATTCCAGTGACTTGCCGTTGCCAAGGCTTGTTGGGTCCTTTCTGGTCTTCGACACCGCAGCACTCGACAGACTTCAATGGACAGCTCGAATCCAGCTTGTGGACTTTGTCAACGCATCCTGGACCTCGTGGCTGAAGAGTCAAGACACCCATCAACTCACCTGAAGCACCCGACATCTGTGGGCATTGGTCCATCCTGCCCTCGGTCACTGGCTAGTGACCCAAAATCTGTCCCCTCTGCTTTCAGGTTCTTTACATCCTAGATCCAGGCTTGGATCTCTTCATACACTTCTCCTCTTCACGGCAGCAGCAGTTCTTTGCAGGCTTCGATTGAAATCGACGCCAAAAGACACCTATGCACCCGGCTTCCTTGGGTGAGGTAACTCGAGTACTCTGGTGCTCACGTGGGTGCTAGCCCTAGAACTTCTTAAGTCCAAAAGAGTTTGGTCCAGACTCGATTAGAAGTGTCCCTAATCTTTAAATTTCCAACCGCGACATTGCCCATAGAAGATAATAGGAACCTGCGGTTGTGTTTACACACTGTATACAGTCCCGGTGGGACCCCTGTGTCACTACCTTGGGTGGTTCCTTGGGGTCCCAGCGATTCTAGAGGCAATAGGCCTAGTGCCTGTTCCAGTCGTGGTTCTTATACCACTTTTTTGGCATATGGTTTGGTACGCCCCTAGGGCCCAAACATGTATTTGTGCTTTTACTGATGATTGCTATCTTGTAACTTAAGTACTTCGAACTCCAGTCTCATAAAGAGACTAGAGGGGTGTGTGTTAATCTAAATACATATATTTTAAATATATACCTGGTGTGGTTGTCCTTTCATTTGATCATTCAAGAGATTATAGACTGGTAAAACAAGCTGCTCTACATTCCTTCAAGACTTAGCCTGAAGGCTGCTCTCCATAGCTACCACCAGGATAGCTTTCAGTAAAGGTTGACTTTAACCAATCACCATAAGGGGTTGTTTGGACTGATACAAGGTGCCCACTAGAACTAGTGGACAGCATATATCAGGCCACCTTCTTACACACTTGAATTAATAAACTTGAAACTTGACTATCCAAGTGAGTCTGTAAGTGGGTGAATGAGTATCTGAGTGGGTCTGTGAGTGGGTGCATGAGTTGCCAGGTGGTTCTGTTAGTGGGTGTAAGAGTCTCTAAGTAGGTATGAAACTGTATTCATGAGTCTATAACTGAGTCTCTAACTAGGTGCATCAGTCTCTGAGTGGGTCTGTACATCAGTGCGTTACTCTCCAAGTGAGTCTGTAAGTGGCTGCATAGGTACCTGAATGGGTATGTGAGTGAGTGCATTAGTATCTGAGTGTGTATATGACTGGATGTATAAGTGTGTGAGTGGGTATGTGAATGGATGCATAAGTGTCTGAGTGAGTTTGTGACCGGCGAGTGTGTACAAATATATATATATTTTTTTTATGTTTCCACCAGTATTCGTGATGTCACCACAATATTTGCGATGTCCCCACAATGGAACACGAGGGGGTCGCGCTGGTGATCCCAGTGTTATAGCGAATATAACTCCTACCCTGTTGCGCGACATTTTGCAGCATATCACAACAAGAGTACTCAAGGTTTATTTTACTTTGTGGTAGACTGTATTCCTCCAAACCAACGAGGAGGCAATAGAGAAAAAAAGTTGCGTAAACTTGAGTCCTGCTACATTTTAGAGCTCAATACACGGTCCCCTGGAGGACTGAATATTGAGGAAGATTTAGTGACACACTTATAACTAAATTTTGTGTCAGCGCTGGAGATGAGAAACAAACATTTAATAGGCAATCTCTCTGCCCCGTTTTTTAACTGTATCTTTTCTAAAGAAAGGAATTTTTATTTTCTGTTTATTTATTTGTTACACATTAGATACACAATCACAATTTCAAATTTTTAAGATGAATCATGAATGTACTTGGGACTACACTGTAGTATTAGCCCCACTGGGGGTGTAAAAAGAGGATGAAATTCACCTGTAATTTGTCCTTAAAATATGCACTGAATTAACGGCCCACTGGGGCTTAATCCCAAAAAGACTTCTTCTATTCTAATGAGTTTTAGAAGATATACTTTTTTATAAATAATGATATTATGCTTTCCTAATTATGTATTGAAATGTATTAAGGAGCAAGCATTTATTTGTTTACCTAAACAGATATCCAATTTTATGTGACGATCGTAATATTGAGTGCATGTATGCCATGATGAAAAACTACGAGTCTTTCCTCCAATACACTCTGTTAGTAGTCTTAGTCATGTGACACGATGTGAACACTTTATTTAAAATGGCTAAAGAAACGGGCAAGTCGTTGGTGAACAAGCCTGCTAGTCTGGCGAAACGCGTCCTACCAGCCGATTGCAATAAAGTTTTTTGACCAGAACACGGCGTCGTCATCCTTGTGGTACGAGGAACTTTTGAAATTTATTACGGACCGAGCCTGGGTGGTCCGCCTCGACGACGCACCCTCTGTTCAGGAGTGCGGTGGCAGTTACCTAAGCCTGGAGGAATCATATATATATATATATATATATATATATATATATATATGTATATATATATATAGAATGCAAAAAACATTTCCCTTACTGTCCACTTGTGAAAAAGTGCCAAAGGTTTTTCCAAAACCGCCAGTCATTGCTTACCGCAGAGCTCCAAATTTACGATGTCTTATTGTGAGAGCTGAACTCAAGCAAGCTGTAACAAATGCAGGGGTTCATTGCTGTGACTCTAAAAGTTGCATCACATGTGAATATCTTTTACAAACATCAGCTGTAACTAGTTCTGTTACTAGAAGGACCTATGCAATAAGGCAGCATCTCACATGTCGCTCAATATGCATTAATTATGTGATTCAGTGCCAACGGTAAAGCTGTAAAAAACAATATGTAGGCTAAACAGTGAATGACTTCCGTACACGATTCAGGAACCACAAATCGGCAATAATTAATAAGAAAATTGACCAGCCTGTAGCCAATCATTTTAACCTTGTGGATCATTCACTATCAGATTTGAAGATTTTCCCCGTGGAACATGTTTTAACGGAAGAACTACTGGACTCCAGGGAAAATTTCTGGATGTACCGTTTAAAATCACTGCATCCAGATGGACTGAACGTTACTGACAACAAAACCTGATTACTGCATATCTCAAGAGCTCTCAGGACTGCATTGATTCCACATTCCAAATGGAATCTTCACTCATGATGCTTTTTGAAAATTCAGCTGTGTCATCTGTGCAGCCACAGAGCAAACCATCTTGTACTACCTGAGGAAGGCGGAAGCTGAAACGTTGTAGTGGAAATATATTTCTGTTCTTGGTGAATCTATCTGTTTGAGTCACTTCCTTCTTGGATATATACATATATATTTCAGCTACTAATTCTCCAAATTCAAAGAGAAATAAGCACTCACGGGAGACGCTTACTCGGGATCTTTATTCCGAACTAAACAAATGCGTTTCGGCGACCTGCCTTCCTCGGTGGCGAGGAATTAGTAGCTGAAATAATTTGCGGACGGCACCGCCACATACAAAGCACCCGTCCGCGAGTGAATTCCTGATCAGGTACAAATGGAGCGTACATATATATATATATATTTTTTGTTGTTTTTTTGAGAAAGGAGACGTGCCGAAGGACATCTGTCAGCACTTGTTGTGGCAAATAAAGCAATGTAAAAGGCTCCCATTAGTGTGCTTTGGGTTTTGGCAACCAGGATTTGTTTGTAATTTGGGATATATATATATAAATATATACATTCACACACATATACAGGTGAGACATTTTATTCTTGAGGTGTTCCATCGTGATTTGGCCTCTAATGGGTGGAGATCAGGGATGGAGTAAATGTGGTTTGTTTTTTAAAGCAATGCATATCTTAATTGTAGAAATGTATAACATTGTGCATTTACCATGCCAAATTTGTTGTATTGTTCCTCAAATTATATGTGCATTGTATATGAGGAGAGCCCCCAGAGAGGAGATGCATAGCCTGTCCTATCCCTAGAAGTCAGGCAGTGCAGCTACCTGCAAAATTTGCATGCCTACCCATGGTGGGTTTCCATTGGTTAGTCAGCCTTACCCGTGAATCTCTTTCAAAGTTTCAAACCAGGACTTACGGAGCAGCTTGCTGAAGGATGGATAGAGAGTTAGGGTAATGGTCGGAGGACGCTATCTCCTTTAGGCCACCAGTTAACACAGAATACAAATCCTGGTAACTTTTGAAATAGGGTGGAAATGGTACGATAATGCCTAGCGGGCTAGCTGATATACTTACAGATTGTTCTGATCTGATTTAGGTTAACAGGATGCAGCAAATCTGCAAAATCTTGTGTGTAAGTTTGTCAGTTACTTTTTCTGCTTTTTTGCTAAGCTGGCCTACCTAGCGACAATTTGGCTGTGAAAATAGATTTGTTTGAAAAAGGAATGCTGCAATAAGTCCCATAAATCTTGACTTCATCACAAGCCCAGGCTCATGAAGCTTGGCTTAGAAATGCAGTAAGTCCCTGAAATGATCTTCCCTCTAACTAAATAGTTGTGCTCACATTTGCTCCATTCTAAATTCTCAACAGTATTGTTTCCCTCCGTCTGCATTTGATGCATAAGGGCCCATACTTGGTGACAACTATATTTAATCTAGAGTCTCTTCACATTTCCCAATAATGTGTTCGGCATTTGTATTTCCTTCTCCCCTTTCTTTGGCTACTCTTATCCTCTCATTTAATTAGTCTATGAATACACTCTTATCTACATCATGCGTTCTCTGGTTTGTAGTTCTCCTGTTAGCCACTGAGATAAAAAATATCATATTGTCACGCTGATTCCCTGATTTCAACCTCTTATAAGAACAAGAAACGTATATATTATATATATAATATGTACTGTAACTATACCCACTCACATGCTGGGGAAGGTTTAACTACAGGTCTGGATGTACAATTGATTGATATGTGAGAGATATCTTTACCCAGCAAACAGACATCCAGCAGACATACAAGTAAAGAAACAGAAAAGTTAACTGACAAACTTATACACAAGATTTTGCGGCATTGATGTACCCTGTTAACCTAAATCGGATCAAAGAAATATTTAGGTATATCAGATAGTCCGCTAGGTATTATCCTATATCAAAAGCTACCAGGATTTTTATTCTGTATCAACTGAAGGCTTAAAGGCGGTAGCATCCTCTGACCGTTACCCTAACTCTCTATCCATCCTTTCAACAGTTGTTAATAGTCAATGTAGGCTCCTCTTGCAGAGTTCCTCTCTCTCAAGGAGTTTTGTCAGTGTCAGTCAGACAGTCATCAAAGTCAAACTTGATTCTTGCCTTGGGGCTGAATACTTCCAATTAATATTCCTCTCCTTTTTGGGTTGCTTGGTGCTGACAGAGTCCAGGCTTTCATCCACAATGTCAATCGGATCAACCTGTTCTTGTTTCTCTAACTCACAGTCTTCCCTAATCGCCCTGGGTATTTTCTCATGTGCCAACAGTCTCTGCAGGGCGGCTGAAGTCTTTGGTCAACTGGCTTTGGCTAAACCTCGACACATGGAGGTGCTTAAAATCTCTGGCTCAGAAAAAAAGAGGACTCACTCTCTGAGGTGGAGCTTCCTTGCCTTAAGCCCTCTTTGTTTCTTACGAGCTTTGCTGTGGTAGATTAGTTTCAACTCTCCACAAATTCCCACTGTCCCTGTGAGTGCAAATTCTCCATCCAGTAGTTGGTATCACAATGGTCACTGGGACAATGGCATGCTCATCATCCTCATGCTCTGAGTGAGGCTCATCTGATTGAAACTGTGGACTCCCAGCCTGGTCTTCTTCCAAAGCTTTAGATACCTCAAACTTGCGGTGATTCGAGAAATTAGTGGTTGTTGGCTCCGCTTCTTGGGAAGTCAGGAAAAGTACTCAGGGCTGAGCTTCCAGATTGTGCAGCAGGTGCAGTCCTTCAAAATGCAATCTTTTGGGTGGAGATCAAGGCTGCAGCAGGGTGGTCCTTCTTCTCTCTGCAGTTTCAGGCACGGGTCTGAGTTGTTATGCAGCTCTTCCATATTTATTCTGAATCCTGGGCATGAAGCAGGGAGGGCTCCCCTGACCAATGGAATGCAGGGTGCCACCCAGGTGTCTGTCCACTTCCTTCAAAGTGTGGCATATTCTTGTCCCAGAAAGCACTATTCTTCCGAAATCCAGTTTGGATGCTAAGCCCCCTTCCTGTCCTGTGCCCTGCAGCTACAGTACTCCTCTCAACAGATGCTTCCTTTGTTTCAATGCAGGCCACTTCACAACTCATTAAGACATGCTGGCTAAGAATGGCAGAGACAAGCCAATCAGAGCAGGGCTGCTGGAAGGCTGGAATGTGACTTAAAGAAAGTTCTATATCTTATTTTTCTGTGATAGTTATAAAACGCCCAACAGTGGGAAGTTGTTGAGCTTATTCTAACTAACATTTTGGCACCTTAAAAACATATGTGTAGCTCTTTTCTTTCAACAGTTAAACTTTGTTAAAGTATTCCCATGTCACCCTCTGGAGCCATTTGATAAATACGGAAAACACATTTGGCAATTTTCCCTCACCAGGACATATAAAACATATTATATAACATCCTTGCTTACTGAGCTGAATCAATCGGCCTCCGATGTAATGAATATTTCAATACTTTCATTGAATAATTTATACTACGCCCATGTTTTTCTCATGCTATTCCCAGAAAATGTGCAATTCCTATTATATGAAGTATATTTTAATTCCTGTGATATGTTACATAGGATTCGATGTTTATTTGATGTTTAAAGTGCTTCATTTCAGCTATGCAAGGTGAGAGAAGTGTTACTTTTATTGGCCCATAGCATGCAGCAGGTCAGAAAACTCTTGCCTTCTGGCTTAACGGCTAGAGCGGCTGACCTTGAAGCTGGGGAACCAGGTTTGAGTCTGAAGGGAGACTCAAATATCCTGTGTTTCTGGGCAAATCACTTCACCTCCCCATGCCTAAAAAAGTAATGTGCCCATCTGTAATGCAACTGGTGCTCATGTGAAGCACTCTGATACCTTTGGGTTGAGCTGGCACTATATACTACTGCAACAAAAAAAAGAAATGTCGGAGGATTAAGCAGCCCCATTAAAAGTAAAATGTTTTGGACAATATGAAAAGATTAAAAACTTGAGTGACATCTATATCCTTAACTAAATTCAAAAACAAATTGGGTGATGAAACTATTTAATCATTCACCCAATGTTGTGACGGGAACTCAAAAGGGCTTTCAGTAGTATTATATGCTAATGCTAAACTAAGCTGCAAAATAAGAAAAGCCTGTGTTGACAAACATTTTACATATTAATGGGGAAAAAAAAGGAGATGATGAACGGAGCGCTGAAACTTTTCAGGCACTCACCCCCAGTCACGGATCTGGTTTTAATCCATCATTATTCTAAGATCACTTCGCCACCCCAGTTCAGACCCAGCTATATGCAAATCAGTCTTGACCCTGTAACTCATGGTAACAGCCCAGCCCGAGCTGCCAAGCCAGGTCCTTCCTGGACCAGAAACAAGCATCCTGGGACTGGTTTCTGGGTAACACCCCTCATCAGCCAGGCTAGCTTAAATCCAGTGGTAAAGTGAGCGAGGGACCCACGTCTGGACATACCCTGCCAACTCAGGGTGAACAAAGCAAACACAAGGATATGAATTTGAAAGGTAAAAGTTTAACATTTGCCAACATGTACATGCCCATAGTTCACTAACTGACAAAGGGCTAAATTACGAGTTTGGCGGTCCATCACACTGCTAATCCCATGGTGCAGGTGTGGAGGCAGTCAGGCAGTATTATGTGTATGCTTGTCCAACTGTGAGAGGACTACTGCAACCACCAGGGATCCGTGATCCCCGGAGGTGTCACACAGTTGAGGCCATAATATGGTCGGTGGTGCTAATGCGCCACCACCAAGCATATTACCAGTTTCCTCACTGCGACCTTAATCACTGCTTCCCTTCCTGCACAGCTCTGCGTAGGTGGCTGATGCCCCTGATCCTTGCTGGTCCGAGTTGTAGGCTCTTCTCCACCCGCAGGCATCATCCTGCGCTTCATCCCTGTTGGTCTAGTGGGGAACATCTCTGCTCTGCTGCTGCTCTGCTCTCTGTCTGCCTGCATTTCTGATCTTTTTTTCCTTCCTTTCATCTTCCCTTCCGTTTTGTCACTTTTTGCCCCTTTTTCTTTCACACTTGCCACATTTCGCACATTTTTCCTTCTGTGTCCCTGCGGCTGCTTGTCCTCCTCTGTCCAGTCCCCCTCCAGCACTGCTTCTTACTTCCTGCTTTCCCGTCTCCCAGCTGTCCAGCCCTCCCCCTCACACTACTTAATGGTGGCTGCTGCACAGCCACGTAGCTGACACATGCAGTGGGTGCACCAAATGTAAGCCTGTCTACAGCCATCCGTGCATGGACCACACCCAGAGCCACAGACCCTGGTTCTCGATCCATCCACTGAAATTATGTCAGCACCCTCCATGCTCTTAACAATGGATACCACACTGCCTGCCGCTGGGTGTTGCCGAATTACATCCAGGGCCCGTTTTCCTGCCGTAACTGCAGTCACACCTTTGCCTGCCACCGCACCCCAGCCCGACCTGCCGCTTGACCGATGAATACCGAACCTGACCACCTCAGTTGCATCCTGCTCAAGACAACTTACTCACAGAAAAACTGGATGAACTCCACCTCTGCCCCAGACATCGCCACCACCATCCCGGACGGCTACAAGATCACTCACATGACTGCATCTACAAACTGGGTGGAGGCACCGCCATGAGACACAAAAGCACCCACTGCTTCACCACCCACTCAGACGACTACTCGACCAGCATGGAGCACCTCCACAGGGCTTGGGAAGCGTTAGTAATTCTGCTGAATCAGGCAGGTTGATCAGGATGTGGAATCCACAGCTGGGGATTAGGCTGTTGTGTTCTGATCAAGGTTTATTTGCTAATTGACTACCTCTATCTCGGGTATTCCTGAGTTTCTTTGCCTCTGACAGCATTGTACTCCCTGATACTGGATGCAGTATACTTGTAATGTACTTTTTTGAGCTACACCTTGCATTTACCATTAAGTTTGATATGTGTGTGTTAGAAATGGGATCTCTGGTTGGCTAAGGCTTGTGCCAAAGCCAGGCAGAGACCACCACTCTAGTCAGGGCAAGGGAGTTACACACTGATGATAACCCCTGCTCACCCCCTTGGTAGCTTGGCATGAGCAGCCAGGCTTATCCCAGAGGCAATGTGTAAAGCATTTGCGCTACACACACACACAGCAGCAACACACTAGTCACACTACAAAAGGAACTCCACACAAGGTTATACAAAAAATAGCCTTTGTATGGTCATAAACACATTAGAAACATAATCACACATTTACACTGTGCCAACTGGCATGGGCAGTATTCACAAGGGATTACATACAGGACCAGGCCAAGCGGGCCATGGTCAGAACCATCAGAATGCAGGTAATAAACATAGAACACAACCAGTAACTACTGGTACAGTAATGACCTCAGAATTACCACATTAGGCATAAAACATATTTGGCCCAAACCTCATTAGTATAAACACATTATTCACTAGGCCTAACTAGCATAAACATATTATGCAATCACCTTATAAACATAAACATAATTAGAGGCCTAAATCAGGGCGCATAAATCACATCACATAAATCACATTATGCAATCACAATCACATGAGGCATAAAAACACATTGTATAGCTTTGTAGAGCCTGGTACTCTACCAATCTCACCCACAATGACCCCAGGCCATCTGGCCTTCTCTAGGGCTCAAATGCCCTCTGCCCACAATGTCAGGGCGCTAGGCTGCCACTTGCAGCTAAAGCGAAAAGTGTGCAATGCACTGGCACCACTGTGCCTCCTGGGTCCCCTTCTGGGACTCCTCAATACACTCTGGCCTAAACGTTGCAGCTACAGCTAATTGCGGTGCAGCTGTGCAGCAAAAGGTGGGTACTGGCACTCACTGTGCCCTCCGTCCCCCACTGGGATTCTACAACCCAAATGTGCCCAAACATTGCAGCTGCCTGCGCTTTCGCAGAGCAGCTGGGACTGGCACTGGCACCACTGTGCCTCTTGGCCTTACCAGACCAATGTGGCCAAAGGAAAAATGGTGCAGGCACCCCGGGGCTTACAGAGCCCCCACTGGGGCCCTGAAACCAATGTGCCCCAACGCTACAGCTGCCCACTATCAGGCGGAGCAGCTGTGGCAGAAAATAGCGGCACAAGCACTAGCAAGCTCTGAGTGCGCCGAAAAATGCTCCCCAGCCCCACGGGGACTTTGTCAAACAAAAGGCAGGCTCCCGCATGAGATCAGCCCCACTCACCGGGGTGTCCCAGGGTTCCTCCTGTTGTCTTCTCAGGCCGGGGAGGACTTTGGTGACGTGGACCAGACGGATTCCTCCTGGGCACCAGTCCTCTGGGGAGACTCCAATCGAGCTCCCCTCCTCACTTGGCTTGGTGGTCACTCTGCTCTTCACCCGGTCCCTCTCCTAGGACCGGGACTTCGGCAAGGAGTCTGCGATGCTCTGGACATCCTGGGAGGCGGGGTAGTCTCCCATCCTCCCTCCTCCACGCAGCCTGACTTCTCCTGGCTTCCGGCGGGCTTCTCAGCAACACGCGGGGATTCCTTCTTCTACGGAAGCCCCGCCCCTAGACAGGCACGGCCTGGCCTGACTTCCTGTTTTCCCACGCTTAGCGGCGGCTACCCTCTCCTTCGGCGGTGCAATGACGGGGTGGCCTCCTGCTACACCATACACACAACAGTCGGGTGGGTACCCGCTCCTGGAGGCAGAAAACAGTGGGGTGGGCACCCACTTGTTAATAGAGTATCAGTGCAGGGTGGGCACCCGCAGGAGTAACGGCCACTGTGGGGTAGGCTCCTGCTCCAGCAGCAGTGCAGGAGGAATCCCAGATGCCAGGATTCCCTCTGGGCACGTCACAGCCCCATGCTGCCAGGCCACACGCTCCTTTCTGCAGCGCCAGTGCGGGGTGGTCTCCTGCTTTGCTTCAAATGCGCCCACAATGCGGGGGAATCACCACGTCGCAGCCCAGTGCTGGAAATTAGGAATAGAAGCGCTCCATGGGGTGCTAGGTCCCTAAAGGAATCCAGCAGGCAGGAAGAACAAGTCCTTGGGGCTGGGGACACCCTAGCAGGACGCAGCCAGGCAGGCCAGCACACAGGGACCCCCAAGAAGCTGCAGCTGGGTCCCATGGCAGTTCCTCCTGGCAGTGTGTCCCCCCCAGCCCAAGTAAGCACAGGAACAACTAACTTTCATGGGGTCACAACCCCAGTATGTATACACCTTTTCTCTTTGTCTGCCCCAGCACAGGGCTTGGGGAACCAGCAGAAACTGGTTCAGGGGGGAATTGGAGCACTCTGTTGACAGGGCTCCTCTTCACTTTTGTTAGGTGGGGGCTTGTCATCAGACACACCACAGGGGGGCAGAGCCAGCATTCACTAGGGCAGGCACAATCCTATTCAGGGACCAGGGACTTCCCCTCCCACTACTCAAAAGGTAGATGTCCTATTCAGCCTAGCGCTGACTCACCCTGCCCCTCCTGGAGCCACACACATCTCACCAGCCCCTGTCACTCACAAGCCAGAAATGCAAATCACATCAGGCAGGCAGACACATAGCACACAGAAATGCCATCTTTTAATACCGGCATTTCTAAAATAGTTATAATAAATCTGCGCACACCATTGCGTAGCATTTATTATCACTATTCCAAACATACCAAACTTGACCCCGCTGCGCCTCTCATATCATAGATTACCACTGAAACACTTATCAGGGAATCCCCGATGCATGCCTATGGGAGGGCAGCCCCACAATAGTGAGAAACCAAAAATGGCTGTTTGTCACTACCAGGACATGTCACACACTTAAGGTACATGTCCTATCTTTCACCTACAATACACCCTGCCCATAGGGCTAGCTAGGGCCTACCTTAGGGGTGATTGACATGTAGTAAAAGGGGGGGTTACGGACATGGCACACACTTTAGGTGCCACGTCACAGCAGCAGTAACACTGCGCGCACAGGCCCTGCAATGGCAGATGCCTGAGATAGGTTTGTAAGGCTACTTCGGTGAGTGGCGCAATCAGCGTTGCAAGCCCACCAGTAGCATTTAATTAACCAACCCTGGGTATATGGGATACCACTTTACAAGGGACTGACAGGTAAATTAAATAGGCCAACCAGCTGTAGACCAATCTTACCACATTTAACACAGAGAGCGCACACAATTTACACTGGACAGCAGTGCTAAAGTGCCCAGAGGCCTAAAACCACCAACACCATGTCAAAAAAAAGGCTAGGAGAAAGGCAAAAAGTTTAGGGATGACCCTGCAAAAAGGGCCAAGTTTAACAGTGTGATACGCCGGGGAGGGAGGATGGATAAGTAGGTGGGGGGTAGTTTTGTTTTGTATTCTTAAATGTGTGGCACGGGTGCTTCCCGTATGATCTTCATTTATAATTGAAATGACTGCTTTTGATGCTCTTGTTGATTGTTGCAACTACTATATTGTGGAACGCTACATGATTTCTGTTGAATATGGCTTGGTCATGACTACCTGGGTGCGCCCAGGGTATGTTGATGTTAAATAAGCACCTGATTGCCTTTTCATGCTGCACATGATGGAATGTTTTTGTTTTGGAAACAATTAAATATGTATTTTTTTTAAATGGAGCACTTCCACTTCCAGGTCCAGACCAAGCCGAACACCACCTTCTAGGACATTCTTATCTACTGACCCCTGGGACCTGTCGATGCTTCAATGATTCCATCATCGACTTCATCACACATCACGCTCTCTACTCCACAGACTACATCCTCCTCAGAGACTTCAAATTTCACCTGGACTTTTCCAATGACAAGAACACCTCATCCCTGCTGGAAAATCTCATCACCTTCAGACTCAAACAACTAGCCACCTCCCCATCCCACCCTCAGCAGGACACACGCTCAGCCCCATCTTCTCCGCCAGTGACAACATCACCTTCAGCCACACCTCCAAGCTCCTGTGGACCGACCATCACTGCATTCACTCCTCCTTCACCAAACCCACCGTACACCACCACACTCACTGCTACCCTCACAGAAGCTGGAACCAGGGCACCAAAGAACAGCTCACCACCTCCCACAACAAAACCCCTCCATCGACATCCACAGATGCTAATACCTCAGCACGCAACCTTCACTGATGGATCTCCAACTGCGCTGACACACTGACTTCCCTGAAGAAAACCCCAGGCAAGCGACACTCCAAGACAGCCAGCTGGTTCTCTCCCACCCTTCATGAGTCCAGACGCACCTGAAGATGGCTCAAAAAGAGATGGAGGAGCAGCCATTATCCAGAAGACCACTCAGCCTTTAAAACGGCTGTCACTGCACACCAGATCATTAGAACAACTAAGAAAGTGGGTGTACAAGAAAGGCTCAATGTCAATGCACTTAACAGCAAATAACTTTTTGCCATTGTCAAAGAATTTGCTAAACCCAGCACAGAGACAGCTGACATCCCAACCTCCCAAGACATCTGCAACAACCTCGGCACCTTCTTCCACTGCAAGGTTAAGGAGATATGACAGCTTCGACAGCACCGATACCCAAGATCCTCTCACCCCACCAACAACCACCAAACACAATGACACCGGACCCCAGCAGACCCTGCTCAGTTGGACTCCCCTCACCTCTGACTCAAGATCATGAAGAACATCCACTCTTGGAGCACCCTTGGACACCTGCCTGCACCACATCTTCAATAGAGCCGGCACCTCCATTGTCCCCGAACTCTGCGGCACCATCAACTGCTCCATCAACTTTGCCACCTTCCCGCAAGACTGAAAATATACAGAGATCAATGCCTTGCTGAAGAAACTCTCTGCCAATCCAACGGACCTAAAAAACCTCAGACCTGTCTCTCTGCTACCCTTCCCAGCCAAGGTCAATAAATAGGCCCTAAATGCCCAACTTTCTGAGTTCATCGAAGTGAACCACTTCCTGGACCTCTCCCAATCTGGCTTCTGAAGCAGCCACTGCACCGAGACCGCCATTCTCGCTTCCACCAACTACATCCACACCCTCCTCGACTGAAGCGTAACTGCAACTCTCATCCTCCTGGACCTCTTTGCCGCCTTCAATACCGTCTACCAGTGTACCCTATGCACAATACTCCATGATGCCGGCTTCTGCAACAAAGGCCTGGAATGGATCTGTTACTTCCTCACTGGCCAAACAAAGTCAGTCAGACTACCAACGTTCCACTCTGAAACCACAGAGATCAGCTGCGGAGTGCCACAGGGCTCCTCCCTGAGCCCCACTCTCTCCAACATCTACATGGCCCAGCTTGCAGCCATAGGAAACACAGACTCAAAATCATCTCCTACACCGATGACTTTCAGCTTATTCTCTCCCTCACCAACGAACCCATAGTCGCCAAGAACAACTTCCACGACGGGATGAAGACTGTCGCCACCTGGATGAGGGATAGCTGCCTCAAGCTCAACTCAGAGAATACTGAAATACTCATCCTGGGCTCCACTCTATCCACCTGGGATGACACCTGGTGGCCCACAGCTCTAGGAACCCCCCACACACTCACTGGCCACGAATGAAAACTTGGCATTACACTGGACTTCTTGCTCACCATGAACCGCCAGATCAACACTATTTCATCATCCTGCGTCCACATGTAACACCTGCATTGGATCCCCACCGAGTCCAGAAAGACAGTCAGCCATGCACTCATCAATAGCAAAATTGACTATGGCAACATACTCTACACCATTTTATCCCAGTACCTCCTCAAGAAACTGCTGAATATTAAGAAACCCTCCGCCAGACTCATCCTCAACATCCCCCGCCACGTCATGGGCCAGCTTAGAGACCTCCACTGGCTCCCAGTCAACAAAAGAATCACTTTCAAGCTCCTCACATATGCCTAACAAGCCCTACGCAACACAGGACCAGGGTACTTCAACCACCACCTCGCATTCCACGCACTCACCAGAGACCCACGCTCCACTCAAATGGCCCTGGCTACTGTTTCACATATATGCAAGACCCCAGCTGGAGGAAAATCATTCTCTCACGTCACAGCAAAGACCTGGAACACCCAGCCTCTCCACCTCAGGAAATCACCAACACTGCCTCAATTCAGGAAGAACCTCAATAAGTGGCTCTTCAACTGAATCATAGCACCTTCGAAGGATCATCAGTCCCATCCCTATTCTATTCTATTCTGGGTTTGGTAAAGCGCAACAGCTGCCCCAGCAATGGGGCGTCCCGGCGCTGAGAGAAGTCACAGAACCTACCAGGAAGAGGAAGGGGGGGAAAGGGAGCAGCACTAGTCGGAAGGAAATAGGAGGGTCTTGATTGCCTTACGGAAGGCAGAAAGGCTGTCTATGGAACGTATGTGAAGAGGTAGAGCGTTCCACAGCTTGGGTCCCAGGACCTTGAAGGAGCGACCTCCAGTGCGACAGAGCTTTATTCGGGGTACATTCAGAAGGAGCTGGTTGGAGGAGCGCAACTCACGGCTAGGAACATAGGGGCAGATGAGGTTTTGTAGGAGAGTGGGGCTTCCCTGTTTGAAGATTTTAAAGATCGTGATGAGGGCTTTGAATTTTACTCTGTTTTCAACGGACAGCCAGTGGAGTTTGCGGATGGTGGCTCTGGCTGAGCATCTGCGGGGAAGACCGACCAACGTTCTTGCCGCCGCGTTTTGCACTCGTTGAAATCTAGCAGTTTCTGCTTTGTTTGCACCTAGGAGGAGGATGTTCGCGTAGTCCAGGCGTGATAAGATAGTTGCCTGGACAATCAGCTGGCGAACCATCGGATCGAAAAAGCCAAGTATGGGCCTAAGATTTCTCAGAAGACCTATACAAGTGGCTGCCACCTTTTTGGTATGTGTCTGGAGGCTGAGAGTGGCGTCCATCCAGACTCCCAGATTTTTGACACTGGATTTAGGGAGTGGGGTGGTACCAAGGGATGACGGCCACCAGTGCTCGTTCCAATGGCTGGTGTTTCTGCCAAGGAGGAGCACCTCGATTTTCCCGGCATTCAGTTGTAGATAATTGTCCGTCATCCATTGTGCCACTGCTGCCAGGCCATTTCTGAACCTGGACGCCGCGATGGAAGGGCTTTCAGTGAGGGTGACGACCAACTGGGTGTCATCGGCATACGATACTAGAGTAAGCCCCCACTCTTTGGCCACTTCCGCAAGAGGCTGAACGTATAAGTGGAAAAGGGAGGGGCTCAACGCTGAGCCCTGGGGAACTCCCTGTGTTATGGAATAAGGTTTTGAGAGGAAAGGGGGGGCTGACACCCGAAAGGATCTGTCCTTGAGAAAGGAGCGGAACCAGGTTAAAGCAAGGCCAGACACACCGGCCATCTCCAGACGTGTAAGAAGAATGTCGTGGGATACCGTATCAAAGGCTGCGCTGAGATCAAGAAGGATCAGCGCAGCACTCTGACCGGAATCTAAAATCGTCCGGAGATATTCGGTGGTGGCCAACAGGGCAGATTCCGTGCTGTGGCCCGGTCTGAAACCATTTTGGGATGGGTCCAGGATGCCATTTAGGTTCACATGTTTGGAGAGAATGCCGTTGACGTGGGCTTCTGCTATTTTAGACATCCAGGGGAGAAGGGATATAGGTCGGAAGTTTTCTGGCTTCGAAGGATCCAGGGAGGGTTTTTTGATAATGGGTGATACCCAAGCCTGTTTCCAGGCTGTAGGTACAGTGGCGGATGAGAAGGAAAGATTGAGTATTTCGATCATGGGGAGTAGGAAAAAGTCAAGTGAGTCCAGAAAATGAGAAGGGCTCATAGGATCCCCAGGGGAGCCAGATTTCACTTTTTTGCAGAGTTTGATTAGGTCGATAGCAGAGATAGCCGGGATTTGGGTAAGAGGGGTGATATTGGAGGTAAGGTTGGTGGGTTCACCAGGGTGAAGAGGGTGCTGCGAAAAGGTTTTGTAGATATTCTGGACTTTCTCTACAAAATATGTGGCAAGCTGTTCGCATTGTTCAATGGATGCAATTTTGGGAGAGGGTGACCTAGGACTCTGAAGTTCTTTGACTAGTTTGAAAATCATTTTAGCTGGATTTGGGTTAGAGCTGATTTTGTCAGCATAGAAAGCAGCGCGGGCAGTACGGATGGCTTTTTTGTATATTTTAAGTTTGGATAAATAGTTAACTTTATCCTGACAGTCAAAGTCTTTTCTCCATTGACGCTCGGCTCTTTTGCATTCCTTGCGCAAGGCTTTAAGGGGGTCATTGTACCAAGGGTTAGATGGTGTGGACCGTCCTTTGGTCAATTTGGCTGGAATGAGAGTGTCAAGTCCACCTGTGATCCAGTTATTGAAGGAGGTATAGGTCGTGTCAATGTCTTGATTGGCTTCCCGATGAAATACTCCTAGGGTTTCATGGAAAATAGGGGTGGAAAGTTTGTGCCATGGTCTTTTAAGGCGGCGGTTGGATTCGGTTTTGTACTGACGTCCTGGAACTGGGACGGTTAGTTTGATGAGGTAATGGTCCGTCCATCCCATAAATATGGGGACTTCTGTGACTGCCTCTTGGATGTTGGTAAAGACCGGGTACAGAGTATGCCCGGCTAGGTGGTTGGGAGCCTGGATGAGGGAGTTAAGCTGCAATGCCGAGAGATCAGTAAGAAGATTAGTAATAGTGTGATCGTTGGATAGGTCAAAACGCAGGTTGAGGTCGCCCAGAATAGTAAAGTTGGCAGATTTGGTTATAAGTGCGGTAGACACCTCGAGGAGGGCGTCAATGAACCTGGAAGCAGGGCCAGGTGGGCGGTAAATATATAGACCCGACATTGTGAATTGTGGGCTTGTGGTAATTTTAAATTGGGCGCATTCACAATCAGGGAGAGCTTCTTTAATAAATGAGCAGGTGAAATGTTTCTTATAAATTACCGCGATGCCACCGCCTCGTGTATCGCGATTTAAGATGGCCAAATGATACTCGTCTGGGAGCGTAAGGTTGGGAATGGCAGAAGCGCCATCTCGTAGCCACGTTTCGCAAAGAAAGAGGATGTCTGGGTTTTCATCCAATATGAGCGAATTGACCTCTAGATGGTGTTTGGTGAGTGACCTGACGTTAAGTTGAAGTATCGTAAGGGGCGAGGTGGTGGTTGTGCCTCGGTTTCCCCGAACGCGATTTGGGCTGTCAGTAATAAAGTGGCAAGAGTTGCACTGGAGTTTCGAGTGGCCAAGGACGCCTGCCACATCAGAACATCTTTGTCTGTGATTCACGGCAAGGAGTTCTTCTCGGTTGTACCGTAAGGGCATATGGGGCACGGTTAGACCAGGGGGACTGGCGAATGGCGATGTCGTGGCGATGACGGGCGCAGGCGGGCTTGCCTTAGGCGCGCCTTCGGCGCGCAAACGGCGCGCCCGCTGCGCCCGTCCGCTGCGCGAACGGTGTAAGCACATTCTGAAATAGGGAGGGGGAGGCCTGGGGGCGTGGTCTCAGAGGGGGCGTGGTCTCAAGTGGGCGTGGCCTCAGAGGGGGCGTGGCCTCGAGGGGGAATGGCCTCAGAGGGGCGTGGCCTCAAGTGGGTGTGGTCTTAGAGAGGGCGTGGCCTCGGAGAGGGTGTGGCCTCAGATGGGCGTGGCCTCAGAAAGGGCGTGGCAGGAAGAGTGCGTTTTGGAAGTGTCCGCGACCAGCGCTTTATCGGCTGTGCGGTGCTTTCAAGGGCAGAGTCCTGATGAAATAATAAAGTAAGTGCTCTTAAAATCAGCAATAGTGACAATCAAAATTTTTAAAACAACAGGCTAAATCTCCCGGCTTCCGCCTCAGGAGGGTTCGTGCTTACTGGCAGTGGGCGCAGGAAATCGGCGCTTTTAAACCCAGAGGGGAGGGGGGGTGGCCTCAAAGTGGGCGTGGCCTCACGTCTCCTCGGCGGGAAGAGTGCGTTTTGGAAGTGTCCGCGACCAGCGCTTAATCGGCTGTGCGGTGCTTTCAAGGGCAGAGTCCTGATGAAATAATAAAGTAAGTGCTCTTAAAATCAGCAATAGTGACAATCAAAATTTTTAAAACAACAGGCTAAATCTCCCGGCTTCCGCCTCAGGAGGGTTCGTGCTCAGTGCCTTGAGACTCTTGCAAGTGAATAGTCATGCTTTACAAGACATTTTGATTGATTGATGGAAAGGGTGGCTGTGCAGAAACAAAGGGGGCCCTACAGTGCCCCCTGTTGCCTCAAGGCCTGGAAATTCATGCAGGGGGGCATATGATGTGCCCTCATTTGTGTATGCACCCCCAGTTCCTGCATGACATGGACTTAAGAGTCCATGCTGTTCAAGAACTTGCTTTGGCACTCCCATCACGGTGCCCTTTGAAAGGCACCACCGTGGGAACCCCAAAGAACGACCTGCCAGACCACGAGGAAACCCGTAATCTGGCAGGCAGTTGGTGGTCCTAATTGGTGGTGTGGGAGCAGGGCAGAAGTATGGCAGCCTGCTACCACACCGCCACACTCATATTCGGGCACTTAGTCTATGAACTCCTCATTATCCTCAATGTCTCAGCACTGAAGGATAATATCCTGGAAGTGGAGAGGGTGTGCTTTGACATGGCGCGATAGTAACATAAAATCAGGAATAAGTGATAATGTTGATTGCAATGTCCTTGAAAATGTGCAAAAATAATTAACCCCATGAGATGTCCAGAAACTAACCAATTTTACAGAAAAAGATAACACTTTCAGTTCAGTGGTGTATACTTTTTTCACTCAAATAGATTTTTTTTTAGCATCCAAATCTATGCTACAGAGGGCAATGACTACTGAAAGTTAGACATCAGATCATGCCCACTAACTTTACATTTACAACAACAAATACAAAACATAACAATTTCTATGTTTCAGGAAACAGGAGGGATCTTGGAAGACTGTAGTACATACAGATATTGAAGGTTCAGAGCTTCATTTAAGAACTGAAGAAAAAACAGAAGAACAAATATGATGTGAGAGACTGGCTCAGTATATGATGTACACTTATGTAAGTGAACACCTTACACTGATTAAGACAACCCTTATGGTGATTTTAGTGGTCTTAGACAACCTTAGAAAGCTCTCTAAGTGGTAGCTGTGGAGAGCAGCCTTCATGCTTAGTCCAGAAGAAGTGTAAAGCAGCTTGTTTTACCGGAACATAAGCTTATAGGTTTAGATTAAGTGAAAAAGAACCACACAGTGTATTTATAAAATTATGTATTTATTGTAGACACTCACTAACACATTCAGATATCTCCTAGCCGGAGATGTACACAAGAGACGCAATACTTTGTAGTAGAAACAGGTAAGTAGCACAGAATACACGGTGGTCCCCAAGGGGAGACCAAACCATATACTAAAATAGTGGTATGCGAACCATGACTCGAGTCAAGACAATAGTCAGAGGACGTGGAAGTGCCGGGGACCCAAGGAACCACCCAAGGTGAGTATCTATTAGTCCCATGGAGGTCGTGTGCAGTGTAGGAACTCGACCGCGTTCTCCGTTCAAGTCAACATGTAAGTCGCGGTTGCAGTTTTAAAGAAAGAGGACCCTTCTCAGTGGACCTTGAAGAAACCCTGTGGGAGACAAGAGTTTGGAGAGTCAGCCCACCCGTGGATACCTTAGGAACCAGGATACCTGCGCCAGGGAAGCCGGGTGCATAGGTGTGAATTGGCATCGGAAACCGTCATAGAACTCAATGGGAGACTTTAGAAAGATGCCACTGATGGACAAGATGAAAGTGTCCGGTGGAACCCAAAGGGGGATTTGAGATGTGAAGAACCTGCAAGCAGAGGGGACAGACTCTATGCCACTCAGGAGTGGCCAGGAGGAACAGAAGATTAATGAGCACCGATGTTAGGTTTTGCAGGAGAGCTGACGGTGACCTTGAAACTACAGCAGTGTGGACCAGGTGAAGCTGTAGAAGACCAGGAGCCGTACATGAGCTGTCCCACATTGGATGTTGAGAGTTGATGGGTTGGTGTCCGGCGGGAGCACCAACAAGCCTTGGCAACTGCAACCAATGGGGAAGTTGAAGAAGGTGCAATGTCGGGACCAGCAAGGTCCAGGAGACTCACCACAAGCAGGGGAGTCAGGGCAGGCCCATAACAATCAGGGGAGCCCAAAAGAATTCAAAGGTGACCCTCAAGAGGACCCACAGGCCAGAGGCACTGGAGTTGCAGAGGTCCTTGAGCAGCACACCAAAGAAGCAGGCCTACGTTGCAAGCGATGTAGTGAGGACAAAGATCTTGGTCACTGGAGATACTTAAGGTTGGGGCTACTTGGAGCGTGAAGATCTTGGTGGAAGGAAGCCAACAAGCCTTTGCAACTACAAGTCAACAAGGGTGCTTTATTCCTGTGGCTCGCATGAGGGATACTGACCTCAAACTGGGTGAGAGGACGGGCAGTCCTCGAGGAATGTGATGAACTACTACCTGCGTTGTTGAGCCTTTCAGAGTCCATAAGAGTCCAGGATCAGCAGACCAGCCATCTTAGTTGCAGTGCCGGCAGATGCAGGGAAGGTACTCCTTCAATTCAAGGGAGATTCCTCCAGGTGTCTTGGATGCCCAAAGGCCTTGAAAGGTTGGCAGCAGACGAGCAGGGTAAAGAGATGAGGAGCAGCAGGAGTCTTCCCGGTCACAGCCTTGTTGCCCAGAACGAAGAACAGTGAAGTCCAGAGTGCCCAGACGGTCGAAGTAGAAGTGGTGTCTGAATTGTATAGTGTCCCACGACGAATCTAGGGACCAACCCATTGGTAAGCCCTTAAATACCCTAAGGAAAGGTTTGGGACGATACAGGGGTTCCTCCCCAAGGAGGGGCTGGACAAGGCGGAGTATACTCCTGTGTCCAATACACTAAACCCTGTCTGGGAGGTGGTCACACCTGCCTGTGACAGGATGCCTATTGTTCTGCCTCCCCCAGCTCGAGCTTGGCTCAGCAGCAGGTGGGCAGAATCATGTCTCAGTTTGGCAGCAGCCATGTTGTGCTGTCTGGGTCTCGAAGACTGGTACCGGGAGCACTGAGGGCCTAACAAAGGGCCTTTACAATACTTTGAGTTAAACCTCTCACACTGTTTATGGTGTTGGGTATGATTCCAACATGTTTGATATCAAACACAAGAGGGTTTGTTACAGCCAGTTTCGAGATGGTCATCGCATAATGACGATGTGCCCCTCTATATGTTATATGAATGGGCTGTCTCACTTACAACCTGTGAAAATGGACTCCGAAGGCTGTGAAAATGGGCTCCAAAGTGTGAAGGGCCCCCTCACACTTAGAACTGAGCACCCTGCCTTCAGGATTGAAAAGGCCTGCTGTAGGGGTGACTTATAGGTTATAAGTGCAGTGACCTTAGATATAGGGAAACCTATATCTTTCGTAAGTGGTGCTAGCACCAGCTTATACAAGCTGCAATAGCAGGCCTGAAGAGATAGTTTGAATGGTCTCCCATAGGTGGCATAATACATGCTTCAGCCTATGGGGGACCTCTGGGGTACTAATGCCCTGGATACCTTAGTACCATATGCTAGGGACTGATAAGGGTACCCCAGTATCCAAACTGGGATGTACCTAAGTACTTACCATAACAGTTTAGGGGAGAAAGAAGAGAGTTTGGGGTCCTGATTAGAAGGATCCCAGTCAGACTAGTTATAAACAGCATTACGTGAAGCCAAAAGTGGAGGTAACCATAGAAGCAGATCCTACTTTCCTGCATATGAGAATTATGTCAGCCTCATGCTTGAGTTAGAGGAGAGACATCAATGCCCATAGGAGTGGAGCTGCAATATAAGACTCACACAGACACAGGCAAGGTGCCTGCCACCATATCCCCGTTGTTTCGGTTTACTCCACTTACATTTAACTCGTTACTCAGTTTTGTATCCCTGCAGCTCTTTCTATTTTGCCCTTCTTGGTAATCTGCTTTCCCTGAGACACTTACCCATTCTTTCCTTCATTCCCTTGCCTTCTTCTTTTGTGTTCAGCTCTACTGCCAGAATTCTGCCTAATGCATCTCAGCAGTTCCCAGCCCCTCACCTTTGTGTCTCTGGCTCTGGGCCTGTGGCCCGGTGGGTCGGGAGCTTTTCCAGCCAAGTGAGACGTAAGCTGATAATGCACTCTTTCTTGTCCCGCATGGTTATACTGGTTTGGTAAGAGAAGTCTAATAGCTATTGTTTGTCTCTGTGGTCTGTCAAGATTATCTATTGGATCCCATGTCTTTTCCTTGCTGTGGGAGTATTTATGATCCAGTCTATGGCCAAAACGGAAGAGAAAGTGAAAGAGCATCAAGCTGTGAGCTGCCAAGATTATCGAGCTGTGGTTCTGAGATGATTCCAGGTTTCTGCTGGCACCATTTCATACCAGTGTCTCCAGTGTCTTATCCCTTCGCACATTTTTCCCCTTGTTCCTAAACAACATATTATTATCCCATATTTTGGCAGGAACAGGGTATGGTGGTGACTGTCAGCTAAATCCTTTTGGGGCCTCATTCCGAACCAAATCCTTCCTGTCTGAACACCACTCTGCTAAAACCTGGAATTAGTAGGACAGGTCTCTCAGCAGATGTATATCTAAGGGCAAACTCAAATTCATTGAAAGGTAGAGGCGTATGTTGGCAGTACGTAAAGGTTACTGTTGATGGATAGCTAATAGCATATTGGCTGAAGAGAATTTAGAAATAGCTACAAAATGAGATTACAAAGAACATCATTACCATTGTTAGAGAAGGTTTTGTGGCTGCTAAAGAAAAAATGGATCTGTTCAAATTAAATGCATTTGTGAAAAGCTATGATAAATAGAGTTCTCAATTTAAAACAACAGCAAAATGTTGATGAGAGTAAAACAATGTATTGGTACCCTGAGAAAAGCATGATTTTTAGCTAATGCACTAAACCAAGGACAAACCAAAAATATGGTAGCAGCCCAAATGGCCACTGTATTCTCCAAGAACACATGATTGTTAAAGAATGTAGTATATTATATTTGGATATGCACTGCAAAGATTGAAAATGGCGTGTTAGTATTCTTCTACCACAACCCACTTATCAGGAAACAGCAGAGCTGAACAGAGATATATCAGAGTGGGAAGATTCTTAATGCAATTTAAAACTTAAGAAAGGGAAACCTCCTGGTCCCGGTGTGTTCCTTGTTGAGTTTTATGCAGACTTCACAATAAAGCTACTAATAACTTTAACGAAAATGTGTGTGAAAAGAAACCAATTTAGGACTAGGGATAAATAATCTCTTAAAGTGGTAAAACAAAAAACGGACAAAGACCCTACAATGGACCTCAATATGAGGTTCTGGTAATTCTGACGGGCCTGGTTACTAGAGTCGGCCCCACCTCATCAGAATTACAAGATCTGCGGTAACTTCACAGACCAGTTGCTTTGTCTTGAAAGCAGCTGAAATGTCTTGGAGACATTTCAGGGAGCTCCTGGTCAACCTCTGGAAGGTGGACCTCTGGAATTTTTCAGCGGGGTAAACCAGCAGGTCAAGGGAAAGTAAAGAAATTGACAGTGAAATTGGGACCTGACTTACTGGTAGTCCTGGTAATCGGAAACTGCGGGGAGGTGGTAAAGCTGAACTACAACACCAAGGGGCATATTTACAATGAAATGGCATTGCGCAGCGCTGCAAGCAAATCTGCTGCATTGAGCTGTGTCATTTACAAAAACGCAGAGATGTGCCACATTAATAAGAATATGGCGCATCACTGTGCTCACCCTTGCAAAGGGGCACTAAAAAAGCTGCCTAGTGTCAACGCAGGCACCCTTGCGGCATGGTGCACGAGTGCCTGCATTGTAGGGATGATCGTTTATGTGTAGCAAGGACACCTTCCTCCACATTGGCAATAATTAATGGCAATTTGCTCCTTCCATGTGTGCTGCAGAATGCAGCACAAGTAGAGAGAGCAACAATGAGGAGAAATAAAAGTGTTTCTCTTCATTGAGCCACTCTAACACCTCCTTTTGAATGGAGTTAGTTTTGGCGCTGTCTCAGGTTTACACATCCTTGTAAATCTGGAGCAGCGTCAAAGAGCAATGGTTGTTGCATGGGTCCATTCACAGCAACATACATTACACACTCCTTTGATGCAAAAAACTGTGTTAAATGGTACAATCTTTACAATGTTTACAATGCAGTGTTAAGCCACGCAAAGTAAATATGGAGCAGGGCATGGCGCAACTGGAGCGTCATAAAAAGTGATGCTCCGGTGGCACAATGCCCTTTAACATTTTTTGAATTGATGCTGACAGCATTTACGCGATTTCACAATTTCGCTTATCAATGTAGATTTCTAAGAATATATTCTTTAACACAATATTTCCTTTCATAGCTTTATTCTAGCCATCAATTCTAGGATGACAAACTTTTCAAATCATTACCTATTCATGACTTCCTCATCTCAGACCCTACATCACTAGGGTTGTCCACACCCTGGAGACATAAACCCCACTGCCTAGCTAAAAGAAATACAATTAAATTATTAACTCCTTGTGTGCTTATTAAGGCATTGTCTACTCCGAATGCTCTGCCTTTTCAGAATTTTCTGTGAGGCTGGGCCCTTACAAATCCATACCCCACGCACGGTATAAAGGAAGGAGCCCCTGCCACATCTAGTGTACATTATGCCCTAATCAGCCTCATACCGCAGACATTGAAAGGCCTTGCAGAGCAGAACTATCCAATGGATTACACACACCCAAGGTTTTGTCTTTTCACTTTAGAGCCATCATTTGCACAAATGACAAGTTACAAGCAGAGGTTTCATAGCAGAACTATTCCTCAAGTGTGACACAGTGTACAGGCATTGGCTTTATATACAGCACAGTCATCCCGCAGTTTCCATAGATTTTGCATGAGAATAGAATGTACAGACCCATTTTATAGCATGGAGCACTATGTCTCAATGTACAGAGATCTCACACAGCATTTACTTTAAGCAGGATATCTACCCCTCATGTTGCACAAACGTTTCAGACTTTTGGCTTTATTTAGTGTTTGACGACTGACATACTCTGTCCAAATGTGCTGTCCTGTCCACTGTATTACAAGTGCCAAAGGCTATCATAACTCTGCCATAGCCGGTCCCAAGCCCAGCTGCGAAAGGGGGAGGGTTATACATAGGGCTACCTACGCCACCATGTATAAAAACCCTGGCTACAGAAAGATCAACCAAAAGACCAAACAAGATGCTACCCTTGGGGAGAAAGGAAAATCCTTCATAGAGAGCTATGACGCCTTGTGGTGAAAGTCAGAGATCCCTGAAAGCCACAAACTCAATCCACCTGCTTTTGACCAAGACCATCTTGACATGAAACGTTAGGACCATGTACGAGACAGGCAAGACAGCTCAAGTGGCAGCCGAGATGAAAAAATAGAACCTTGTCCTCCTTGGCATCAATGAGACAAGATGGGCATAGTCTGGAAGAAAAGACTGGTTCCAGGACTGTTGGAAAGTGAGTTATTGGTGGTGGTAAATATGCATCTACCACTGGCAATAAGGCCACTAACCCAGTCTAGGGCTCAGTATAGGTCTTAATAAATTATTCCCATGTTCAACCCTGGGTAGCTTGGCTGCTAGCAGGTAGGTTTAACTTAGGAAACAGGTATGTAAAGCATTAAAAAAAACAATTCAGTAAATAATTAAGGGCCAATAAAAATCTGTTAGACCTGGCATCTTTTGGCGTGGTTACCCCTGACTGTTTGCCTCTACCTCCTGTATTTTTTACGCTATGCTGGATTTCGTTTTTGCTGGTTTAGATGCTTTGGGCACTTTGCCACTGCTGATCAGTGTCAAAGTGCAAGTGCTTCCTAGGTAAATTGTTGTATTGATTGGTTATCCATGATTGGTATATTTGTTTCACCTGTCAGCCCCTAGTAAAGTGCACTGGATGTGCTAGGGCTGGTGATTCAAATGCTACTAGTGGGCTGCAGCACTGATTGTGCCACCCACAGGAGTAGCGCTAAAATGGTGTCTTAGGCCTGCTTGCAGTGCCTATGTGCAGTCCAGGACTGCCATGTAGACCTGACCAGTGCAACCACTGACCAGGCCTTATCCTTCCCTTTCTGTACATGTAAGGCATCCCTATGGTGGCCCTAGGTACCCTCCTGGGCTGGGTGCAGTGTGTCTGAAAGGTAGGGCATGTACTGAGGTGTGTAACATGCCCTGGTAGTGAATTACAGCCATTTTCGTTTTTCACTGCTGAGAGGCTATCTTGCCCATAGGGCGGAATGGGGGAGGCTGTTTACATGCCTATCTTCCCCTGAAGGCAAGATAGAAAATCCAAGTTTGGTATCTTTGTGTTCAGAATTTAATTATACATCTTTTTAGCAAGATGGTTTTTAAATTCACTGTGTGAGAATAGCACTTTTTAGAAAGTAGCTATTCTCCTGTTTAACCTTCCTGTGTGCTGGTTGGCTGACTGGTGTCATGTGATGGGCTAGGTGGCTCCAGGAGTCTGGATGAGTCAGCAGCAGGGTGAATAGGGAGATCTGCTCTAGATGGGTGGGAGGAGTTCTGGGTTTTGAATAGGGCTGCCTCTGCCAGCACAATGCCGGCTCCACCCCATGCTGGCCAGGCTGAGGACTCTGCCTCTGCCAGCACAAAGAAGGCTCCACCTCCTGCTGAGCGTCTAATGACCCTGCCCCTCACTCTGAAAGGAACCAGGTGCTCCAGGGCAGAGCACACCCAGGAACCGGTTTGAGCAGGGGAATCCCCCCACTGAAACAAAGAGAGACAAAGACTTGGAGGGGTATAAGAAGAGGACCCCAGACACCTAAACTTTAGATCACTGTGGAACTCAGAAGGAACCTCTGCCAAGGAGAAAGCTGAAAAGAACTGACGAGGAGAAGACTGCCTGCTTGCTGTTTTGCTTTGCTGCCAAGGAGAGGGGAAGGACTTTGCTGTGTCCCCTTCTTTTGATTCTGATCTCCAAGGGCCTGAGGAGAGCTGGCTCCCTGTTAAGAAGTCCCAGGAACCAAAGGACTTCACCACCAGCTCCCCTGGAACTCTGCTGAAAGAGTTCTGACCTGCCTTGTAGTGCTTGCCCAGTCTTGGGGCCTCAGGAGGTCGTTTTGCTGTGTTTGGGAGCTGGGAAGCAGAAGCGTGAAAAAGAGTAACTGTTACCCAACGCATCATCCATTTGCGAGTCGCAGAACCGAGAGTGCGAGGAGAATTTCATCGCGGCGTCATCGCAGCATCCGGAGTCCCCGCATCGCCGAGTGCGTCGAGCATCGTCCCGGTGCGTGAAGATTCCTGACTGCGAGGGTCGTCGCAGAACCAGTTTAGAGCCGCACCACTGCCGGTGTGTGAAAGTATCCAGTCGCTGCGTGTGTCAACGCAGAGTCCCGTCCCGTGACGCATCGAGGGTTGCGGCGCCCGAAGTCAACGCTGCGCCGCGCATCGCGACGCATCGAGGGTTGCGGCGCCAGAAGTCAACGCCGCGCATCGCGCCGCACCGAAGATCGTCGCATCATACCTGTGCGTGAAGCTTCCCCCTAAGAAACCTACGCAACGAAAGCAAAAGTCATCGCATCCTCCCACTACAGATCGGAGCCGGCGCATCCACCTCTGCTGCGTGAAGCAGGGCTGCTGCAAAGCCTCCCCAAGGTCTCAGGAGTATCGCATCGCCTTTGCCATCTTCCTTGTTATAGCTTTTGGGAACCTTATCGCAACTACAGGTACTGTTGGGCACGAGAGTGTCGCATTTTGTGCATTGAGAGTCGCATTGTGCAGGACACTGACTTTTACATCCTGGAGTACTTTCTACAAACTCTTGAACTATCTTTAAAGTAACCTTTTTAATTGTATGTTGGGTTTTCTGTAGTATTTGGTCTTGTGAAGTTTTTAGTAAAGATACATTATTTTTCTAAAACTGGTGTGGAGTAAATCTGTGGTGTTTTCACTGTGTTACTGTGAGTGTTGGTACAAATACTTTACACATTGCCTTTGATAGCCTAGACTGCTCAGGCCAAGCTACCTAGAGGGTGAGCAGGGGTTATCTTAACAGTGTATCCCCCTTTCCCTGATTAGAAGCAAGGGTCCCTACTTGGACAGTGGTACCTACCCTGCCAACTAGAGACCCCCAGATCTAACAAAATCCCAATCCAGTTTAAAAATAGGTCATATTTTTATCTTTAAAATAAAACCAAAATGACAAGAATCCAATGTAGGGAACACGGGATATGAATTTTTAAAGATTTAGCACTATATAGCACTTAGAAACCTATAGCGCCACTTTTGGCTGACCGTGATGGAGCCCTGCTAGAATAGCCCTCGCAGTAGGCCTCGGTCAAATTTTCGGACATAGAAACGTTTCTGGAGCTTTTGGTGCAGGGGTCCCTCAATGATCTTCACCAGTCTGGATTCAGTGAGTGTTCACCGGCTTGCTTTTCAGGGAGCTCCCAGTGAAACTCTGGAAGTTGGACCTCTGGAGTTTTTCAGCAGGATGAACCAGCAGGTCAGGCCGGCTCGCAGTTGAAGGTGGCCACCTTGGCACTCCCAGTTGAGTCGATCCTCTTATGGAGCTTTTTTCCAAAGTTCTTCCAAGCTTCTCCAAACTTCTGAAACTTCTTCCTGAAGTTCCTCTTGAGGGTCCAAAGTGTCCAAACCACAGTCCAAGGGTCTGGAATCCCCAAGAGGGTCCTTGAGAGGTTGGGGCCACAATTCCTACAATGTACCAGAAAAAAAACCTTACAAATCCACTGGACGCCCTCTAGGCAGAGGATGTTTGGTGGTGATGGTCCAGGTGAGCTCTGTTAACCTGTAGCTTGCAGGGAGTCTACTCTTTATTTCTCCTGAAGCAAGATACATCCAAAGGGTGTAGTTTCAGATAATGTAGCAGGCGCAGTCAGTCAGAATGCAGGGCCTAGTGGTACAAATCATGTTTCCGACTTGGCAATCCTTCTTCTTCTCTTAGATTCAAGCAGTAGATCTGAGAGGCTCTGCTCCTCTCACACATTTATTTAGTGTTCTCTGGGGTCAGGCAGGAGGGCACTCCTGTCCAATGAGGCGCAGGGCAATGCCCAAGAGCATGACCGCTTCCTCCAAAGTGTGGCATAATCTTCTCCCAGAAAGCACAATTCCTCCAAAATTCAGTATGTCTGAAATCTCAGCAGAGGAGCATGAACTAGTTAAACTAACCTCCAGTATGGCTCATTTCCAAAGCTCTCCCCCTACCATCTACAATTTCCTGCCTTAAGCCAGCCATCCGGCTGGGCCAGAAGGACTGGTGAGTAGATGGACCTTGAATGTACTGCCTGTCCTATTCTTCCTTTGAGGCTTCATGCGTTATGACCCCTTCCCGTTCTCTGGCATTCCTGTGTAGCAGAGCTCTCTCCACCAGATAGCCTGGGTGATCCACTTATCACTATATCAAAGCAGCCTGGCTAATCCTGTTAACTTTGACCAATCAGGGAAGAGGGCAGAATAGCTGATTTTTGGCTTGCAAGAAAGAAAGTCTTATAACTTATTTTCTGTATACATTAGGATAGATTTACCAATTACATATTGATGGATGTAGTGTCCTGATATAGAATGTTTTTACTGTTGCTATGTCAGTCTCTTGGAATGTAGAATACGAAGGGGCATAGAATGTTAGCAACTGTTCAGTTGACGGTTGCAGGGCTTGATGTTGGATGGGGTCGTTTCTACTGGACTCAATAAACCCTTGTTGAGCATTCATCACTTTTCTGCTTACTTCCTTCTTTATCGTCACACCGATCCTACATTTGGCGACGAGGATGGGAAATGATCAAAAAGATGTGGTAGAAGGTTATTGTTTTGGTGGTGAAGAGTTTGAAGAAGAAGTTAAGTTTGTTTGATTAGCGATGGTAAAGTTTCTGAAAGTAATTGGAGAGAGGCTTTAGTGAAGGATGCTCTTTTACAAAAGGTGTTGACTATGGTTCCAAAGGGTTGGTGTGAAAATAAAGATTGTGATGAAGAGTTGATGGGTTTTTGGTAGGTTAAGGATGAATTGTCGGTTGTGGATGGTCTTCTCATGAGAGGTAGTAGATTGATTCCTTCCCATATCTTATGGGATAAATTAATGAAAACTACTTATGCCAGCCACATGGGTATAGTTAAGACCAAGGAGAGGCTAAGAGAGGCTTATTGGTGGCCAGCAATGGATGTCTGGATTGAAAGGGAGGTTAGAAAGTGCACAGAGTGTGCGTGCAGCGATAAGGTTTTGAAGTGTAGAACTCAACCTATGGTGTTGAGAGAGAGTTCAGATGGGCCTTGGTTGGACATTGCAATAGATATTTTGGGGCCTGTTAAAATGAAGTCTCGCGATATGTATGTCTTGGTGTGTGTGGACATGTACTCGCGCTGGCCGTAGGTTAAGGTGGTGGGGTCGGTTGAATCTTCTGTTGTGATGGAATTTTTGGATGGTCTCTTCGAAAGGGAAGGATTTCCTCTTTCTTTACTTTCTGACAACAGTGTACAATTCACCCCAACTGTGGTGGAAGAGTTCCTGTCCTCTAGGGGCATTAAACACAAGAAAGCAGCTCTCTATCATCCTGAAAGTAATGGGATTGTTGAGAGGTTTGTGTAGGTGTTGAAAGAAACCATATAACAGGTGGTAGTGAATGTAATTGATATGGGGGAAGCCATAAAAAAGAAAGTGAGGGAGTATAGGTTTACCCCACACTCTTCTAAGGGAGTGTCTCCTTTTCGCTTGTTCAAAAAGAGGGTGCCGAACACGGAAGTTTGTCCATCTTGGGTTTCCTCTAAAAGACTATTGGTTGATGAAAGGTATGATTGTGTGGAAGTCTGGAGAAAAAGAGAAGGTGCGGTTAAGGAGAAAAGGAAGAGATGGTATGATGAAAGTAAGGTTGTGAAGCGCGCACTTGTTTCTGTGGGTGATTGGGTGAAGATAAAGGGCCTCATGTAGGAAGCCAAATACCAGTCGGTAACGGCCGAAATTCGGTAAATATCCCGTTACCGACCGGTATTTAGGCATTTGCTATGTAGTGGGCTGATTTCTGGATTCGGTATTTACCGAATCGGAAATTAAGAAATCGGTAAAATACCGATTCGGTAAATACCGAATCCAGAAATCAGATGTAGGGAGCACTCTAAAGAGTGAAAATTAGTATTAGAAATTCGTTATTTACCACCAAATACAGGTTGGTGATAAATAACGAATAACTTGCAAAAAGCAATATTTTGCAGATTTAAGAGTGCCATGTGGCAGACATACATGCCCTTAGGGCATGTATGTGCGCCACATGTGCACACATGCAAGATTCAGGGTTGCAACAGGGTGTCAAGGTGACACCCTGCCACCCTTCAATATGCTCCCCCCATTACCGAATCGGTATTTAATGAATCGGTAATGAGGCATACCTTCCCATTGATTCCGATGGGCCTCCAGGCCCATAGGAATCAATGGGAAGGTATGCCTCATTACCGAATCGGTAAATACCGATTGATAATTACCGAATTTTTCCGATTCGGTAAACTTTACCGAATTATTACCTACATCACATTTACCAATTCATAAATACCGAATCGGTAAAATTCGGTGTTTATGAATCGGTAAATGTGAGGCTACCTACATATGGCCCAAAATGTCCTCGCTTAGGCAAAAGTAGATCGAAATTTGGTGTACCTTTCAAAGTAATAAAGGTACTCAAGAATGCCATCAAGACAAGTGACCAAAGTGTCAACCAACAGAGGTGTCTGTAAGTTCTAGTGTTGCTCCACAACGAATGTCTCCCAGGCCTCGTAGAGTACTTCAACGGCCTGCCAAATTTCATGACTATGTTTAGATATATTTACATTGTGCAGAACTTTATTCAGTTTGTTTAAGGTTTATTTTGTTGTTCTTGTTTTCATTGAGAAGGGGGAGATGATGTAGTGTCCTGATATAGAATATTACTGTTGCTACGTCAGTCCCTTGGAATGTACAATACGAAGGGGCATCGAATGTTGGCAACTGTTCAGTTGACGGTTGCAGCGCTTGATGTTGGATGGGGTCGTTTCTATTGGACTCAATAAACCCTTATTGAGCATTCATCATGTTTCTGCTTACTTCCTTCTTTATCGTCACACCGATCCTACAATGGCTTTATCAATACCATTCATCTAAATCCTTGTAGTTATTTAATTCCTAGCGTTCATAAGTATTGCAATGTTATCCTATGAGGCTAGGTATCTACAATGCGGAAAATAAAATGGCCAATGTCTCCATTACCAGGGCATATAAACATATTTTATAAAGGCCCTGCTTATAGTTACACGACTCACCACCCCTGGGAAATCTAAGGGAGGTTTTAGGGGTGTTGAATATGCAACAATAGCCTAGATCCTCACTCTACAGTGCCCCGAGCACCAATGTCGGTTTTAGGAGGCGCTTACCTATAATGGGGAAAGTGAAATGTACCCTTTCTCTATCCCCAGGGCATGTAAAACATCTCTCATAAGGGCCCTTCTTATAATGAAGTGCCCCCACACCTGGGGCACATAGGAAAGACCCTGGGGGTAGCTAAAATATAAACATTTTGTAGTTTATCTCTCTTTAAGTACCCCTACCACCAAAATCGATGTTGGGCACAGTTTACATTTAAAAGCAGTGCTGCACCACAGGGCTGCTTTTATAATTACTTTAGGCTATCAGCGGTGCACACCTGCAAGTGCAGGAAGGGCTGCTGGCCTCAAACTGCCATGCCCTAATATATACTAGCGATTTACAGGTAGTTTTACTCCTCCTGCCCTATTATCTACTATGGACTTACAGGGTAGGTCAGGCCAATTATAAATGTATTCCAATGTATATTGTACCTACATGTATGTGCAGGTTTTCACTGTGCTTTGAACCTGGCACTGACCCGGGGCCTGGTTAGACAGATCACAGGGACAGTCAGAGTCAGTTACCACCAGTGCCATTCAGCAAAAAAAAGGAGGTGTACCGGGCACACAGGGTGACTTTGCAACTAGGAAGAATGCTGCTACATTCTGGACACATGAAAAAAAATGTCGTAAACACACAGGGAACAGCACTGAGGCTAATACCAGCAGCTATCAGAGTTGTGATTGGATGGGAAGCCCACAGTCCCAGAATCATCACAGCAAATTTCCACACAAAGCAAGAGGGTCAACATGAATGCTATTCAGTGCGATGTGACTACAAATGACAGAAAGAAGAGGAAAAGAACAGTTTTATTTAATACTCCAGTCCATCCTGGAGAAATGCCTTGAGAAAGACATCACCATACTGATGGGGGATGTCAATTCCAAGATTGGAAGCAACAACATTGGGTTGTAAGAAGTCATTGCAACCCTGGCCTCGGCAACATGAACGAGAATGGTGAAAGACTCACAGATAACTGTGCTCTGAACATTCTGTTATACACAAGGCAATGTGGGTGTCAATTGACCATTCAGCAGAGAATCAGCTTGACTTTGTCTGCATTGCCAAGAAGATCTAGAGTCCCTGCAGAATGTATGAGTGATTAGAGGAGTAACATGGCATCAAATGATCACCTTGTTGTGGCCAGTCTAAAGCTAAAGCTGAAGAAATCATGGATGTGACCGATAAACCAATGCTGGTGATATAACACTACCATCCCCAGAGATTAATAGAAACTGAGTGAATACTCAATCATCCTCAGTAACAAGTTCCAAGTCCTGCAAGAACTAGAGGATGATAGAAGATGATAGAGACCAAGAAGAAAGTGTGTGGTAGAAGATCAAAGAAACAGTGACATCAACCTGGCAGGAGGTAATGGGTCCCAAGCAACACCAGCATAATGAATGGCTCTCCAGAAAGATTTTCTACAAAATACAAGAGAGAATGGGAAAGAAAGCTGCAGTCAACACTAGTTGAACAAGAGCAGAAAAAGAGAAAGTTCAAGACAAATATATCAAAACCAACTTGAAAGCAAAGCGAAGCTTAACAATAGAAAAGTGAACATTCATGATGGCCTTGCCACAGAAGTCCAGAAAGTTGCAAGCTATGGAAGCTTGAAAGAACTCTATTACATACCAACGAAACTCTCTGGCAGATACAGCAAGCCAGAGATACCTGTTAAAGACAAAGCTGGGGAGACAATCATGGGTAATGAAGGCCAACAATGAAGATGGGGGGAGCACTTTGAAGAACTGCGGAACCAACACGTACTTGAGTCTCCACCAGACATACAACCAGTTGCCAAAGACTTGCTAATCAACTGCAGTAGACAAACTAAGTAAGAAATACAGCAAGCCTTTAAACAACTGAGAAATAGGAAGACAGCCGGACTTGGAAATATTCCTGCAGAGGCACTGAAGGCAGACATTGAGATATCAGTAGACATGCTCTACCCTAGGTTTAGAGGGATCAGGGTAGAGGAAAAGGTGCCATCAGACTGGAAGGAAGGATATCTCATCAAGATCCACAAGAAAGGTGACCTCAGTAACTGTGCAAACTACAGAGGGATAAGTCTTCTATCAACCCCCAGCAAAGTGTCCGACAGAGCCAAACTTAGATTGAGAGAATACAAAATTGCTATCACTGAGGAAAAGGTATTATTTTATTCTAGGATGACGGAATCCTTAAGGTCTCCAAGGGAACTTTTTACTGTGATTAATTCTCTTCTGGTCCCCTCAGCCATTGCTTATACTGATGTTTACCAGGGTCTTTGTGACAAAATGCTGTGCTTTTTTCAATCTTAAATCAAGGAAATACACTCTTCCCTGGAGATCCTCCATGCTGGAGGATCTAATGTAGATCCTCCATTGGACCTCCCGGTTACAGATCATTTGGTAGCTCCTATGGAGGAAGGTTATCTTTTTTCCTTCCCCCTCTATTGCAAGAGTATACAGAGCGGTTGCTAAATGGAATCAAGTCTGGTTCCCCGCTGGAGTCCTGCACTTTGAAAATTTTGAAATTAGGAAGAGAGGCCATTGTCCCACACTTGACCTCATTCAACACTGTTATTACATCTGGACAGTATCCCATCTCATGGAAAACTGCAATGGTTAAACCCCTTTTAAAGAAGCCCTCTCTGGATCCAGTTAAGCTATAGAATTACCGTCCCATTTCCCTATTATCCGTTTCAGCAAAAATGTTGGAGGAACATCTGAATTTCCATCTCAGTTCATTTTTGGAGGAACATCAGCTGCTCGATGGCTTGCAGCATGGGTTCAGAAGTGAGCACAGTAAGGAGACGGCGTTAACCTCTGTACCTAATAACATCCGAAGTCAGGTTGGTGCTGGTCACAGGACATTACTGATCCTTACGGCGGCCTTCAATACTATTTCTCCCTTAAGATTGGTTGGCAGGCTTAGGGAAATAGGGATCAAGGGCTCCACCCTGAATTTGCTCACCTCATTTCTTATGGACTGTTCGCAAAGGGTTAAGATGGGCCAATTCTACTCAGCTTCCAATCAGTTGTTCTGCAGAGTCCCTCATTGAGTCCTACCCTTTTCAATATATTCATGTAGCCCATCTTGCCAGGGTTGTAAGATCTTTTGGGCTAGAAGTGTTATCCTACGCTGATGACACTCAAATTATGGTCTCTATCACTGACAGAGTAGAAGCATCGGCGGCGAATTTTAAAAATTGCATGCAGGCAGTGGCTTCCTGGATGGTAGAGAACTATTTAAGACTTAATGGGGAAAAAACTGAGGTTTTGAAGTGAGGACATGGGGTTAACTGCAGGCATTGCTAAAGTTAGCGTAAGTTAGTAGATGCTTGGCTGCCATTTTGCCACTTTTGCACGCGTTACTACATGGCTCTGTTCTTGTAAATACTATGCTTGCGCTTTTTCACATGAGAACTGTCTGCCTTTCACACATCTACTTGTACACGGTGCTCCTCGTCTGCACAGCGTGTTCAACGTCGAAAAACAATGTATGCTGTTGATTCACTTTGGTCAGTCCCAAGCCCATAGACATAATATAGAACACAGCTGCACTACTGAAACTCGGGTGCTTTTAATATGGGATTACATGCATGAAAAGGCACTTGGAGAAACTCATTCCAACGAAGAAGAGCTGTGCTTGTCCTGAGATGTAAATCCTTGCATGTACACTTGGAGGTACGGGGTCCCCCTGACAAAGCCCAGAGGTCTTCTAGAATTATAATAAACAAGCTCATAGCACGGGGAGGGTGGTAAGGCGCTGTAGTCCTGTTTCCACTGTCATTATAATATGGTTTCCCCTTTTGTGGTTTATGGAATTGTAACAATGCTGATTATATTCTTCTTATGCATTTTGCTGCTAGTATTGGCTCGTGTACTGCATTATAGAGCACGTTAGTTAAAATAAACATTTTAAACTATACCGTGTCTCTGTTTACTCACGTTGTGGACAAGTATGAGTGTTTGAACGAAAAAGAGTTATTGTTCCCACGATTCCTGAGAGAGTCGGAGAGACATGTTCTAGGATGTCTAATCATTGGTAGCTTCGCTGTAGTACGGAGAACGAATGAGACACCATAGCTAGTCGGATTGGGATTCTGGGCACCGAGGTGGGTTTTCTGGCACAACACTACACACCGAGGTCCTGGTTTCCTGCATATAGTTCTGGACATGTGCAAAATCCCTGCAACATGGTGCACCTAACATTTGGTCTTGTCAGAGTCCGGGTTCTTCACAGAGGCAGAACGATGCTAGTTCCCAATGCCCACTTCCCAGAACCCACTGCGGTTCAGGCAGCTGTTCCAGAAAGGGGGAAAGGGGATTTGGACAGAGAAGAGACACTCCGACTACTCCTGGACTTCCTCCGCCTGCCTGCCAATTCTTCAGGTTTATTCTATGGCTGGATTTGGAGTTCACCTAATGCACACAAAAACAGCACCTAGTAAATCTCCCTAAACATTGCTATAATTGAATATATATTCGCTATGTTATCTTGCCTATAGCTTTTATCTTTTCCCCTACCAGGTTCTGCTGGAGTCTTGCTTCTCTTCTTAATTACAACTGCTTCAGTTTTCTACTGAGGGACTGAAGATTCCTAATGCACACAAGGGAAGAAATCCATGGGTTAACTCATTCTTTTCCCTCCCCCCAATTATGATTTGCTCCACCTTATATTCCCACCTGCTGTATGCTTGAGCGTCTTGCAATTATTATTCTTGGGTTGAGCAGGTAGAATTACTCAACCGGTTGTTACTGAGTAGTTCCTTGAAGATGAATTGGGATGACAATGTTCAAAAGTTCTAGTTCTTATAGATGCGCGCAAAAGGAACAAGGTAGGTAAAAAGGGGAGGAAAGAATAGGAACAGCGCAAGGGCTCAGGACAGATGAAAAGATGAAATCCTTTACTGGAGTGACCTTACTTGACTGGTGAAGAAGTTCAAATCCTTCACGGTGAATTCTGAGGTGAGCCCGTCACAGGATACACTGTTGCAGAATGGACTCAGCAAAAGACTGGCTCTATAGCTGAAACCAGTCACTGGTAGTTTTTCAGGTTCTTGCTGGATACCGAAGTCTACCACCAAGAGGAAGCGTTTCTATTTCACGCCACCCTAGCGGTAACTGCTTGAAAAGGGGACGTCCATCTTCTAAGACGCGACGCGCCAAACATAGAACTGAATGCTTAGAAGTTCTGACGGAAGAGTTACTTCCCAACTGCCAAACACAGAGTCTAAACGGAACTTCTCACAGAAGATGAATTATCAGACGGAGAGAGAACTCACACGACTACTCATCTCCTCGAGCAAATTGAAGTGCGCAGATTCGCGCGTAGTCTCGCGGCTCGAAACCTAAAGTCTCACGAGAATTTACAACTGCATTAACTCAATGCCGCATCATGGAAAAGCAAGCGGCCATCTTAAAACGTGCAACTCTCTCCTAAACATTGAACCACAAGTTGCACAAGGAAGGTTTTACGAAGATTCTGGACCTCTGATGGCGTCTTACACATGTCGCACTGATTTGCTTCCTGACAGTACCCCCTCTCAATGACCGATTTATCGGTCTTGGCTTAGAAGGATGCTGTAAATGAAATCGTTTAATCAACAAGGTGGCATGCACATTTTGCACTGGTTCCCAAGATCTGTCTTCTGGGCCATAGCCTTTCCAGTCCACCAAATAGAATAATTTGTCGTGCACTCTTTTTGAATCCAAATTTTTTTTGACCTCATACTCTGGATGTCCCTCAATCTTCAAAGGAGGTGGTGGTTTACCTAAACGAATGTGAGGGACTGTCTTCTTCAACAGGGAAACATGGAAAACTGAATGAATACCCAAACTAGAGGGAAGCTTTAGTTTTACTGTCGCAGGTCCTAACACTTTTTCAACAGGATAAGGCCCTACATAACGAGGTTGGAACTTCCTATTGCCCTTTAAACGAAGGTTTCTAGATGATAGCCAAACTAAGTCTCCTATTTGAAATGTGGGTTCCTCTTTTCGATGTTTGTCTGCCTGCTTCTTGTAATTCTCTTTTGCTTTAATCAAGTTAGCTTCAGCTGTTTTATGGACTGAGGATAGATTCCCTAAGATGTCCTCCACTGCTGGTACCCCTAAATCTTCCTGAAAGCTAAAAGGATTGGGATGCAACCCAAAATTCAAAAAGAATGGGGAAAACCCAGTGGAGACATTAGTGGCATTGTTATGAGTGAATTCTGCCATCCACAACACATCCGCCCATTCGCCACCCCGATCCAGAAGGAACAAACGAATATATTGTTCCAACTCTTGATTTACTCTTTCCGTCTGTCCATCTGTTTCTGGGTGGTAACTGGTCGAAAGACGAACTTCCACCCCCAATCCCTGCATGAATGCCTTCCAAAAGCGGGACACGAACTGAGGGCCACGGTCTGAGATCACTACCTTAGGAATTCCATGAATCTTTACTATGTTCTCACTAAAGAGTCTAGCTAATTCTTGGGCAGCGGGAATCCCTTTTACCGGGACAAAATGGCTCATCTTGGTAAAGGTATCTACCACCACCAGTATTGTGTTGAACCCTCGACTCAGGGGCAGGTCAACAATTAAATCCAATGTAACAGTGTGCCACGGATGCTTAGGAGTGGGTAGAGGTTGCAAAAGCCCCCGAGGACCCTGTCTACTGGACTTCCCCAGTGAACAAAGCTCACAAGACTCTACATAGCGTTTGATGTGAGAAGTCATTTTGGGCCACCAGAAATAGCGTTGAATCAAATCTTGGGTCTTAAGTGTGCCTTTATGTCCTGCTAAAGGTTGATCATGGCAGTCTTTCAATGCTCGTTCTTGAAGTTCTTTGGTGGGTAAATACAAAACGCCGTTATGATAGGGCAAGGAGTCAATAATTTCTCTGCCGCTCTCCAATTGTACCCATTCCTTCATCTCTACCTCAGGCATCCATTTCCTGACTTCTTCTTTGTAATTGAGCAAAGTCAAGGAACATACAAATTTAGTAGTTGGAATGATTGGCTGTGGATCCACTGAATGTTCGGAAGCCTCAGTTTGTATCCTGGACAATGCATCAGCTTTTCCATTCTTGCTCCCAGGGCGATATGTGATCACAAAATCGAAGTCTGCAAAATAAAGGGACCAACGGAGCTGTCGAGATGTTAAAGTCTTAGCAGATCTCAAGAACTGAAGATTCTTATGGTCTGTGAACACAGTTATTGTATGTCTGGCTCCTAGCAGATAATGTCTCCATTCTTCAAAGGCATCTTTCACAGCTAACAACTCCTTCTCAGCCACAGTATAGTTGACTTCTGCGGAGTTCAACTTCCTAGACCTAAAGGCCACTGGATGCAATTGCCCCGTAGATTTGTGTCGCTGGGATAAAACTCCTCCAATCGCTTGATCAGATGCGTCAGCTTCCACATAGAAGGTTTCAGTGGGGTCTGCATGAAGCAAAATCGGGGCTGAGGTGAAGCTGTTCTTTAAAAAAGCAAAGGCTTGTTCCGCTTCTTCTCCGCATTGGAATTTGACCCCCTTTTTGAGGAGCTTGGTAATGGGAATGATCTTCTGTGAAAATCCCAAGCTAAATCGCCTGTAGAAGTTGGCAAATCCCAGGAACCGCTGAACCTCTTTTACATCTTTGGGAGATGGCCAATCGATGACGGACTGAACCTTCTTCATATCCATAGTGATTCCTTCTGGAGACAGGATGAATCCAAGGAATTCTACAGACTCCATACTAAAAGCACATTTTTCCAATTTCACGAAGAGCTGATGTTGACGAAGTCTCTCAAGGACTGATTTAACATGCTGAGTATGTTCTCGTGGATCTTTAGAAAAGATTAAGATGTCGTCTAAATAGACCACTGCTATTTTATCAATCAAATCTCCCATGATGTCGTTGATGAAATGCTGAAAAGCTGCAGGGGCATTACACAGACCAAATGGCATCACCTGGTATTCAAACAACCCATATTTTGTTCGGAATGCCGTCTTCCACTCGTGTCCTTCTTTCATTCGTATAAGGTGGTAGGCCCCTCGAAGATCAAGTTTGGTAAAAATATGAGCCTCTTTAATCTGATCCAACAGTACTGAGATTAATGGAAGAGGATAACGATTTTTGATAGTTACCCTATTAATGGCTCGGTAATCTATGCACGTTCTCAACGATCCTTCTTTCTTAGGGATGAAAAATAGTGGAGAAGAGACCGGGGACTGAGATGGTCTAATAAATCCATTGGCTAAGTAGCGATCTAAATATTCTTTTAAGTAGACATTTTCTGCTTCAGTTAATGCATAAATTCTACTGCAAGGCAACATCGCACCCGGTTCCAAATCAATTGCACAGTCATATGAACGATGCGGTGGCAGTTTTTCAGCTTCTTTCTCATTAAAGACTTCTTGAAATTCTTGGTACTCAATCGGAACCTCAGTGGCATTCACCACTCCAATCACCTCCGGACTGAAGGCCAGCAAAGCGGCTTGCGAGGGTTCCATGTTTCCGGAAGCCGCTGGTTCCATGTTTCCGGAAGCCGAAGGGAAACAATGCTCCAAACAAAATAAAGAATCCATACCCACAGTTCGATTCTCCCAATCAATAGTGGGATTATGTATGGTTAGCCAAGGAAGTCCTAAGATGATTTGGAACTGAGGAGCATCAATAAGGTTGAATTGAATTAGTTCTCGATGTCCATTGGCTTGAATGAGTTCAACAACTTCAGTATGATGGGTGATTGGACCTGAAGAAAGATTCGTCCCATCCACAGCTCGAACTGATTCTCTTCTATCCTTTAGTATTGTTTGAATTCCAATTCTCTTGGCATACTTAATGTCGCAGAAATTGCCTGTGGCACCTGAATCAATCATAATAGCCGCTCCCATAACTTCTTGTTCCCCAAATCTCAAAGTCATGTGCAAGATTAAATGAGGGGCTTGAGTTTGAAGTGTATTCATGACTTGATGGATGGTTGGAGTCTCCTGTTCCTTTTTCGCCATCTGAACGACTCCTTCTGCAGATGGTTTTACGCGTTTCCCGAAGCGGGACTCTTCGGTCTTTTGGGGCATTCCTTCACAAAATGCCCAGAACCACCACAGTACATGCATAACTTCTTAACTCTCCTTTGTTCTCTTTCTTCCTTACTCAACGGACCTCGTATGGAGCCAATCTGCATAGGTTCACTCCCTTCAGTTTTTTCCAAGTTCTTACTTCCCTCTGAACGCACTTTGTCAAATCGAGGGTAGTTCCAACTAAACTCTCGAAACTTCTTTTCACCTTTTCTTTCAGAGCTGCGAAAGTCGATTTCCAAAACCAGATCTATTAACTCTGAAAATTCAGTTGGTCGGTTCGGGATCTGGGCCAGCGTATCTTTAATCTCATCTTTTAACCCCCTATAGAACAGGGCTGCTCTCTTCTCTTCTGGCCAATTAGTCTCGACCAACAACTTATTAAACTGAGTCAAATAGGTAATTAAGTCTTTATTGCCTTGTCGCAGCTCCAACAGTTCATTATCCGTTGCCTGAGAAATTTTGCGTCTGTCAAAAATTCGAAGGAATTCAGCCTTAAACCGATCAAAATCATATAAGAGTGGATCATCCTGAGAGATTAGAGGCATTGCCCAATTTGCAGCATCACCACTCAAGTAAGATAGAACGAATGCCACTCTAGACTGCGCATCTGGAAATAGTGTTGAGCGACACATAAAATGTAATGAACATTGTGTGAAAAAGAGTTGGGCCTTTTGGGGATCCCCACTAAACTTCTCTGGAGGGGCCAATGGAATAATGGGCGAAACTGAATGAAGTACTTGTGTGATAGTGCGTGTATTTAATTCTGTAGTGGAACTAGTTGGAACGGTTTGGGCAGAACTAGATGCTCCCCCTGTGATCTCATTAACTCTTTGGGATAATATCAAGGTCTCCTGACGAGAAGCCTGAATTTCTTGCCTTAAATTTTTATTTTCCTCACTGAGACTTCCTAACTCACGCTGAATCCCTAGCAACATTTCTCCTACAGCCTTTAAATTAAAACCCTCCGCCCTTCTGCCTGGGTGAAAGAACTACGTGGGCACTTCAATCTGTCAGAGTCCGGGTTCTTCACAGAGGCAGAACGATGCTAGTTCCCAATGCCCACTTCCCAGAACCCACTGCGGTTCAGGCAGCTGTTCCAGAAAGGGGGAAAGGGGATTTGGACAGAGAAGAGACACTCCGACTACTCCTGGACTTCCTCCGCCTGCCTGCCAATTCTTCAGGTTTATTCTATGGCTGGATTTGGAGTTCACCTAATGCACACAAAAACAGCACCTAGTAAATCTCCCTAAACATTGCTATAATTGAATATATATTCGCTATGTTATCTTGCCTATAGCTTTTATCTTTTCCCCTACTAGGTTCTGCTGGAGTCTTGCTTCTCTTCTTAATTGCAACTGCTTCAGTTTTCTACTGAGGGACTGAAGATTCCTAATGCACACAAGGGAAGAAATCATGGGTTAACTCATTCTTTTCCCTCCCCCCAATTATGATTTGCTCCACCTTATATTCCCACCTGCTGTATGCTTGAGCGTCTTGCAATTATTATTCTTGGGTTGAGCAGGTAGAATTACTCAACCGGTTGTTACTGAGTAGTTCCTTGAAGATGAATTGGGATGACAATGTTCAAAAGTTCTAGTTCTTATAGATGCGCGCAAAAGGAACAAGGTAGGTAAAAAGGGGAGGAAAGAATAGGAACAGCGCAAGGGCTCAGGACAGATGAAAAGAAGAAATCCTTTACTGGAGTGACCTTACTTGACTGGTGAAGAAGTTCAAATCCTTCACGGTGAATTCTGAGGTGAGCCCGTCACAGGATACACTGTTGCAGAATGGACTCAGCAAAAGACTGGCTCTATAGCTGAAACCAGTCACTGGTAGTTTTTCAGGTTCTTGCTGGATACCGAAGTCTACCACCAAGAGGAAGCGTTTCTATTTCACGCCACCCTAGCGGTAACTGCTGGAAAAGGGGACGTCCGTCTTCTAAGACGCGACGCGCCAAACAAGGAACTGAATGCTTAGAAGTTCTGACGGAAGAGTTACTTCCCAACTGCCAAACACAGAGTCTAAACGGAACTTCTCACAGAAGATGAATTATCAGACGGAGAGAGAACTCACACGACTACTCGTCTCCTCAAGCAAATTGAAGTGCGCAGATTCGCGCGTAGTCTCGCGGCTCGAAACCTAAAGTCTCGCGAGAATTTACAACTGCATTAACTCAATGCCGCATCATGGAAAAGCAAGCGGCCATCTTAAAACGTGCAACTCTCTCCTAAACATTGAACCACAAGTTGCACAAGGAAGGTTTTACGAGGATTCTGGACCTCTGATGGCGTCTTACACATGTCGCACTGATTTGCTTCCTGACAGGTCTGGTTCTTATTTACGAGGCACTTTAGTAGTACTTGTGCTTGTCCATGATACCCTCGCTTCTGTTTTCCGGTAAAACAGCCGTGATGGCATAACCTACCTATATTGATGCTTTTATAGGTTATTTCAAGCTTGATCCAATTCATTTTTTTTTATTCTTTTGAATTACTACCCTATTGTGCTGCCACACATTAAGTTGTTATTCTTTCTTAGTCCTCATGGCTGATATCGATATTGCGGCACATAGCCGCGCTCCGCTCAGTCATCATTCGAAAGCATATCGAGTGCCTGACGCGGGTATCACACTTATTTTTGTGGTTGGAGCTGATCTGGCTTACCACTTTGAGGTGTTTTATTCTTGGGTAACTTTCCCAGCAGTTAATGGAGATGATAACTTGTTCCATGTATACACTCACACTGCAACACCTAATGAATATCGGCCTTATAGGACTCTCGAAGTTCCGATTTCGGCATGGCAACACCGTATTTGGTTTAATGGCGCCCTACCCCACTCAGTGACTTTGGTCCATTTAGGCCCTTTATCAATTCCAGGGGCCACTTGGCCAGTTTTGGCCGGATACACACCACATCCACTTTATCTAGCAGTCCCAGTAGACGAACTGCGTGTTTTGCACACCTCCTCAATAGAGGTGCATAGGGTTCTAGTACAATACGTCTCATGCAATCTCCAGGTGTGAGCACCTGGGGTTGCAGCACAACCGGCTATACCTTGCGGACTGACTATTAGTCCCGTCATGGTTAATTAGGTTATGGGCAAGCGTCCACAGAATAAGGATGATTTACCTTACTGGCTTGCTGAGAGATTTGACCAGCTGGAAGCGGTATTTCCAAATACCACTCCCGTGGAAAAACACAGGATTTTAACTATTAGTTTGCAGAAAGACTTAATACCCGAAGTAACCCGATTGTGAAAATTGGGGTAAAGTTTTTACGGCGGTGTATACGAAGTGTTTTGACACTCCTTCTATGACTGTGCTCTCTTCCATAATTAAGCATGTTTAAGATGAGCATGGACTGGAGGTGGCTGTAGTGTTGGGGATGACGTTGTTTGGAGTGTTCGACGTAGTTGCTGATCCAATCCTTGCTAATGTCAAGGGAGATGCAGTTAACTTTCAGGTGTCTAATGCTTTGCAACCTTGTCCCGGAGGAGGAGAAACCCCGTGAATTACCAAACATTATTGCAGATGCTTATAAGACCCCTGGACGTAATAGTTTGGGTGTTAAGCCTTTTGCAAGAATACCAGCGCAACAGCAAACACAGTCAGCGCAGTCTAATAAAGATGACCGTCCTAATTTCCTAAAAAGAATTTGAAAAATAAAAAGCAGGGGAAGCAACAACAGAAACAAGGGTCGTGTGCAGTGTCACCGGTACCCTAGTCTTCTGAGCGCGCTTATGATTTGCGTGATCGCGCAAGAATTAGGTCTCCTGACAGGTTTCAGGTTCCTGATCAGCGTTCTCCTCGTTCTTCACAGGAAACATCGGGCTCACAGGCTTGTGGCAGGGAACGCCAGGAACGTGGCAGCGGTCGAGGTGCCTATCATGGGCAGTAACGCTACTAGACAGCGCAGCGGAGGTTACCATAGTGCGGCAAGCACTGCGTCCATTTTTCGGAGGCGACTGAAACTTTCATCATGGTTGAAACGGCTGACACCCAAGTGGCTCCCCCTGACAGATTATATGATATAGCTTTTATGATTGAAGGTGACATACAGCGTGTAATTAAAGAGATTTTGGGGGAAAATCTGACTTCTTCTTATGACATTTTGTTACCAGAGGCAGATTGGCCCCTGCCTTTTGTTCTGGCAGCTCCATGCGGAGAGGAGGTTATACTCCCAAGTTTTTCCCATAATGTCTCCAAGGAGCAAGCAAAGGCTTTTGCAGAAGAGTGGGCTTTGGTGCTTGCACTGGCTCTATACCATACTCAGTTGGGCTGGGATAAAGATTCTCCCCCGCATGAGATACCTTTACAGTCTATGCCACAGCCACAACCCCAGTATCCCCTCAGGCGGGAAGCAAAAGCTCCCATTGCTGAGATTCTCGATCAATTGGAGTATCAGGGAGTGATTGAGACATGTGTGTCACCGATGAATAACCCTCTTTTAACCGTAACTAAACCCGATGGGTCGTACTGCTTAGTTTTGGATTACTGACATTTGAACTCTCATTGTCACACCTTTGCGGTCCATAGTTCTGCTCTAGTAGACAGTCTTGTTCGTAAAAAATATAAAACTATGCTTGATATTTCCAATGGCTTTTTCAGTCACAACTTGTCCCCTGAAAGCAGTCAATGGACCGCCTTCACCGCCAGCGGAAAACAAAAACAATTCCGGCGTTTGGCCATGGGCTACAAAAACAGCCCGGGTGTATTCACCGCCTGTGTCGTCTCTTTGTTAGATGGCATAGACCCTGATGCATACTCGTGCGTTGCTGATATTTATCTCACGGACGCGAATTATGGCAGCATCCTTGTGGCGTGGACCGCATCATAGTTTTGTTTGCGGACTACGGCTATAAGTTTAACTTTGCAAAATCGCACATTGCAGAGTACACAGTGTTGTTCTTGGGCTATGAGCTCAATAATGAAGGTAGAGGCTTGGCGCCTCACTTCTTGGATAAATGCTCACATTTGCGATCTCCTACAACCCTGAAAAAACTACAGTTTTTTCTGGGATTTTTGAACTTCGAACGAACTTACATTCCCGAATATGCCCAGTGTATCAAGCCATTGTATGCTTTGATACAACCTAATTTTTCATAAGCCTGCTGGCTTCCGGAAAACTCAGCTATCCTGCAATCTTTGAAGTCTGATCTTCTTGAATCTAAATACTTGTTGACATGTGATAACCACACAAACCTGGTGATACATATTGTGCCAGGTGCAGCGGGTTTCACTTACTTGACGTTTAATGAAGGTGACACAGTGCCTATTGCTTACAAATCACATTTGTACACTTCGGCTGAACTGCGGTTTCCCACTGTTGAGAAACGCATTTTGGTTGTGACACCATATCCTGCTCTAGAAGCAGTGACGAAAGCAAGTGTACCAAACTCAAAGGCTTTGCATCCACATTGGATACAATGGGCTACTTTGTTGACATATCTGGATGTCACCTTTATCTTCGACTCCTCACTGCAAACACAGGAGTTTTTACAGTATGCATTTGTTCATCCTGCTCCTCTGCCTATGTGCCTGTTGGAGGAGTACCATTGTATCATTTACACCAACGGTTCCGCGCAACCGGTGACCAGGTCGAAGAATTCTTATTCAGCAGCATGCGCAATTGTGGCAAGTGCCATAGTGAACGGGGAGTTCGAGTCCAGTGTTGCACACACACAGGCACTAGGTGACTGTACCGCCCAATTAGCAGAGCTGTGCGCTCTGGTGCTTGCACTAGAGTTTGCAGATCCGAATGTGACAACCTTAATTGTAAGTGATTCTTACTACTGTGTTCAGTCTTTCAATAACAACTTATTCTTTTGGTCTCAAAATGACTATCGTGATTCTAAAGGCAGCACAATTAAGCATAAAATGCTTTGGGTTTGAGTCGCAAATCTTAAAGAACGTCTGCCTCTCACACATGTAATTCATACTCTTGGCCACCAGCATGTAGGAGTACATGCGGTAGGCAATAGTTTGGCTGATGAAGCAGCTAAATCTGCAGTGGCCATGTGTTCGGTAGCAGCAGTTACAAGATCCATGAATAAGATTGATAATGACATCTTGGCAGCAATAGCTGCTACAGAGAAGGGTGGCAATTACTCGCAGGGTTTTCTTTAAAAATATTCTTATCATTTAAGTCCCGATAAGGTTCCTTATGTGAGAATTCATGACGTTGGTGACAGGTTGATTCCCAATGCAGACCGCAGACCTTCTCTGATAGCAGCCACACACGAAGGCATTGCTTCTGCACACGCCGGCGTGTCAGCGACTGTTTCTATCTTGCAGCAGCGTTACTGTTGGCGTGGTTTATATAAACAAACCCGTAATTATGTGCTTTCTTGTGACATTTGTCAGCAGATTAAACCGTCTACGGTAAAACGCCCACCACAAACGCAGCTGTGCATCTCTAATAGACCTTTTGGATGTGTCTATCTGGATCACTGCGGTCTGTTTTCTTCAGATACTGCCTATAAATTCATCTTAGTTGCAGTTGATTCATGCACACGTTTTCTTTGGGTGTGGCCACAAAACAGTGCTAACGCATGAACTGTCATCAGGGATTTGAGTGTCTTTGTGGGAATTTTTGCATGTGGCACCTTACATTCAGACCAGGGTCCGGCATTCGCCTCTAAGGTTTACAAGGATGCCATGAGGTCTTTGGGGATGTAAGTCAAATTTTCCTCACCAAACAGGCCTGAGGGCAACTCAGTTGTGGAGCAAATGAACAGTGACTTAAAGCAATACTTGACAGCTAGAGTCTTAGGTACTGGCAGGAACTGGTTCGCCCATCTGTATAGCGTACAACGTGCACTATATAATCTCCCTATAAGATCTCTGGGTGGGCGTACCCCATACGAAATGCTCTTTGGCATGAAAATGTTTGTGCCAGACCTTGATGGTCTAGAGATGGTGGCGGCTGCCGCATCCTTTGACGTAGATAATCATTCTGCTATATTACAGAACCTACTAGAGATCCGAGACAGTCTTGGAAAGGAACATTTACCCTCTGCCACTAATGCAGCACTGCAGATTCCGGTAGTCGGCTGGCTACCCAAAGTCGGTGACCTGGTCCGAGAGAAGGTGGAAAACATAAAAGAGTTTGGCCCCTGTTATCGTGCACCTGTCCCAGTGCTTGGCGTGAAGGGAACTCGTACAGTCATTTTACCACCACTTCCTGGTCGCAAAGAAAACAGATATATCTCAGTGGACAATGTCAAGCTACAACGTATGGCCGATCTTGAATAGTATAACACCAGTGACTTCTTGTCCAGCAATATCCAGAATTCCGGTGCTGGGCACTTCTGACAACATGAAGCGCGACACTGCCATAGAGATGGACTCTGTTTCTAATCCCTTGCTAAACCCCCCTGCTTCCAGTCATAAAAAAGAAAATTAATATGCTTATCCCGCTACCTGGGTCATTGCTTGGTTTGCAACTGGATACCCTCAACCAATCTTGTTTTTCTTTTGATTCGAACTCCGCATCATCAATTGCCCCTACCAAATTCTCTAGTTTTGTCACCTGGTTTAAACAGACTTATTTGGTTACGTCTTGGACATACATCTGCTTGGTGCTCATCGCGAGTTTTCCGTTCATGTCAATTGGATTTGTGACATTTTTTTTCCTTCTAATCAATGGTCACTTCCTATCTGAACGCTGTGAAACTGGTTGATGGAACTTTGGCTCCGCACTTTTCTTCTCACATCATGAAAAGAGACCAGACTTTTGTCAACATCTCCGCCTGGCTAGTTGTGGATGGTATAGTTTGGGATGCAGTGGAGTTCCAAATTCATGGAACCACCGAGGCAAATAATGTACCTTATGTACTTCGTGTGTCAATGGGTGATGTAGTGAAACATAACATACGGTCTGATGATTGGGACGTACAAGCCATACAATCTTTGTTTTCAGATTTGAAGTGTTATGCTGCATTTGATGCTGAAGATTTGTATTTGAATACTGCAAATTATGCTGATTTATTTTGCTACCAGCATCATGGACATCATTATCTGCATAAAGCTAATACATTTAGAAATGTTTTTATTACACACAATTGGAAGGCAGCTCAAAAAAGTTTTTGAAAAAATGTACATATTTTACAGATTTTGAAAAGTCAAAACCGGAGTTGTTCTATTTCAGATTGAATGCTTCGTCCAGTCCTAATGTGATGCTCACCCACACTAAATTACTGTATTCCAAATCCTTTATTAATCAATTGTCGGTGGGTGGCTATGATCTGTGGAAAAACACTGTAGATCTTAAATTTGTTTGGGGTTCTATATCCTGGCAGGTGAGGGGCACAGAAGCTTTACATCACGCGTGCCTCATCCCAACTCAGATTTTGTTTGAAATGATTCGGTCTATCAGACTACTTGTTATGGATTGGCTACTTTGAAGCAAATGAATACCCCTACGATTCCTGCTCTGGCTACATATCAGAACTGGAGCAGTCATACAGATTATTCCATAAACGACTTGCAATCATGGTTTACAAATAATACCTTTAATATTTCAAGTCTAGACCCCCTAGGTTGGTTGTTTTGGCAGACCAGTTCGGATGCTTGCCAATTCCGTTTCCATGACAAGGCCCCTGGCTCCACACAGGATAGGCCTGATCCACATTTTTCTAACACCCATTTGGTTACCACCTATTCAGTCGGAAAGTTATGTCAAAATTGGTTACAACATTCAACACTATCTTCAGTAAAACAACATTTGTCGTTATTATCAGGTGACATTGATTTGACAGATTTCATAAAAGGGCCTGCTGGTTCTAGGTGAAAAAGATTTATTTACGCAGCATACAATGAAATCTGGAAGCTGTCTCAAATTGAAGCTGCTTCACATTTGAGGGCAATAGACCAGGCTAATCTAGAAAAGGTACTTGCAGTTGTTGATAATAGTATTAACACACTTTCCTGCCGCATATACACATTGTATAATATTGTTTCATCTGTAGTTGATATTGCACAGGATGATGTGTTTTGTATCTGGGTCGAAATCAATTGCGTTCAGTTATGCAGTTTGCATGGACTTTACAAACTTTGAAAATGGGGAAAGTCCCATGGGATTATTTGAACGTGTCATCTTTATTTTTGCCTTTTAACTTGACAAAGAGCAATTTATGTCCATGAAAGATGCTACATACACTCTTTTACATATTGAAAAGTTAGATCCTTTACCATTCTCTGTTGCCAAAACAGACTCTGCTGTCTGGCTCATCCATGGGGTAATAACCCTGCCATTTTCTTTGTTAAAATTTAGCTCATGCATGTAGCACTATTTACTAGGCCCCTTCGAACCCTTAGGCAGTGCATTCCTTCATGAGGTGTGGTCGTTACCATTCACATACAGGTGCTTACGGGGTGACAAGGAGGTTTACCTTACTGGGGAATCGTGCGATTCCACCATATGTCATTCTTGAATTTGCAAAAATATTAACCCTGGGCGTAGTGGGCGTAGTGGGGCTACATGGAGCATCGCGTAGTGTGGCCAAATTTATGCACACTCGCACGCTCCTCGCAGCCCCACTACGTGCCGCCCGCTTCCCGCCCGCCCTCATTTTAAAATACCTTAAAGTATTTTAAAGTAAGAGAAAATGCCTTACCTGTGTTGCGACGTCCCGGGGCTCCCTCTTCCTGGTTCAGCGGCAACTTCTTCTCACAATTGCGCATGCGCGGACACTCGCGCATGCGCATTTCTCGCGAGATGGGGGGAGAGAACTCCCTTCCCCTCTCAGTCTTGGCTCTGGAAACTCATTCTGTCTTTTGTAAAGCATTGAAGACCTGGCTTTACACTCTTTCAACTCTGTAAGTCTTGTACACATGTGCACCTCTGTCTCCTGGCCTCTTTCCGCAGCGCCTTGATGCTCGTGCTTTACAAAGCTTATATTCATTCATTCAGCTTATATTCATTCATTCATTCATCCTGAACAGAAATGAAAGATAAGCCAATGAGAGTTGTGAGACCAGCAAGTCAGCTTCCGCAAAGATAGAACCTGCACAGACCAGATTGCAACAGTGTGCATCATCATTGAGCAGTTAATGGAATGGAATTTCCCCCATGTTTACTTCCCCGACTATGAGAAGGCATTCAACAACGTGGACAGTGAGACCTTTTAGAAACTCCTCCGCCACTACAGTATGCTAGAAAATACTCATGAGTCATCAGGAACTCTTACAATGGAATGACATGCCAGATAGTCCATGGAGGACAACTAATGGAAGCCTTCCAAGTGAGGTCCAGAGTCGTCCAGGGTTGTTCGTTCTCTCCTTCTCTATTCCTGTTGGCCAAGGACTGAATCATGAAGACATGCGCAGAGAAACGATGGGTGGGTAAGAAAGGAGAAAATAGTAAAAAAGCAGGCAAAAGCAGAAGAAAGCACTCAGAGAAACTTGGAGAAACTTGGAGGAAGCAAAGCAGTGTAGTAGCATGGGAAATCTGGGCCTGGGGCCTGCTCAATAGAATTGTCACTGCTGCCTGCATTAAGTAGGTCCTGGGAGGCGGAAGGGGCACTGGGAGGTGGTGGGCAGGCTAGGCAGGAGGCAAGAAAACAGGCAGGAGCAGCAAATGAGGAAAAAACAATGAGAGGCAGTAAAAAATTAGGGACAAGCAAGAAAAAGCACTCAGAAAAATGGGAGAAAGGAAGGAGAAAGCAGTAAGAAAAATGAGGCAAAAGTAGGAAAAACACTCTGTAAAACAGAGGGAAGGGAAGGAGAAAGCAGTAAAGAACTAGGCACACACACATACATAGATGCATCTGAAAGTATAATTAATTCCAGGGAATGTCATTGTCAATGACGCCAACATTTCCTCCAAAAGGAATATTTTCAGAGGTGCTAAAATGTATTTTTTTATTTTTTTCTCGTCTCCTGGAAAACACATTTGTTAATAAGAATAGGTTGTATTATATCAATTTAGATATAAAAAGATAAAGGCTACCGCCCAAGTATTATCAATCCATGCAGTGCAATACATTTAACTATTGATGAATTGCGGATTTGCTAAACGTTGCTAGATTCACACAGGCGATGGGTAATACTATTTTAGAAGGTGGGGTGCATGTTCACAATGGATTACTGACATAATATCGATCCAACAAATATAAATATACACAAATATCAGAACAAAAATATAAAATCCGTGTACCTAACTATAATAATCATTAATATCAAACACATTGACAAAAAAACAATTTTCACATATATATCGATAACATTTTTTATCGGAAACAAAACAATTGTTGACTATTAATAAACAAGTAACATGTCAAACATGTCAAAAATATTGATTCAAACAATATTGATCACAATATTATCGCAAACATAATAAATCGTTAAATAATATATGTAAAAACACTTTTAACATAAAACAATTACTTGAAATAAACCCAAACCTTATAATAAACATCTATAATTAAAAACAATATTCTACATTTACCAAAAATGAACCATATACCCCAAAAAAGTATACACCTAAAGCATATATTAATTAGAACCACCAAAACAATCATCAATGACTATTTTATATACACCGTGGCATGCCATGTAAATTCAAACTGAACATGCCATCCGTAATGCCACTGATATGTGAGGTCATCAGCAGTGCATTGCAGGGGGGCGAGTTTTAGTTAGCTCAACTAATTATAACGGCTGAATTTCTCTGGTTTTGTACAAGTGAAATGTCCAACTAACTATAACGTCTCTGAAACCTGTGTTTTTTTCAGTGAATTTCTAAGGTTTTTTAAATGCTAATTTCTAACTATGCCCACAGAGGTAGGACATGTGCAGAAAGAGGAAGAAAGGCGCAGAAAGAAGCAAGAGAAATGCAGAAAGAGGCAACAGAAGTCCAGAAAGAGGGAGAAAGATGCATAAATAAGCAAGAGATATGCAGAAAGAACCAACAGTGGCGCAGAAAGAGGCCTTGCTGCAAAGTCATCCTGCGCCCTGGGCACCCCCAACTTGTTGCTGACTGGTACTGGTGGTAACTGACTCTGACTGACCCTGGACTCTGCCTAACCAGGGCCAGAGTCAGGTCTATGCTGAAAGACACTTAGAATACAGAGAAAACACATACATACACTAGGATACACTATGGATTGGGGTACCCCTGTGATTGGCATGACCTCCCCTGTAAGGCCCTAGTACATAATAGGGTAGGGGGATTAAAACTACCTCTAAGTCCCTAGCATATAATAGGGCATGGCAGTTTAGAGGCCAGCAGTCCTTTTCTACACGTGCATGTGTGCACTGCTCAGCCTGAGGTCAGTTTAAAAGTAGCCCATTGTGTGCAGAAAGAGGCAAGAGGGGTGCAGAAAGAGGCAAGAGAAGTACAGAAAGAAGCAACAGTCGTACATCAAGAGGGAAGAGGGTTGGATAAAGAGGCAAAATAAGTGCAGAAAGAAGCAACAGAGGTGCAGAAAGAGACAAGAGAAGTTCAGAAAAAGGCAGCAGAGGTGCAGAAACAGACAGAAGAGGTGCAGAGAGAGGGAACAGGGGTGTAGAAAGAGAGAAGAGGGGAGCCAAAAGAGGCAAGAGGGGTGCAGAAATTTGTGAGAGGTGCAGGAAGAAAAAAGAGCAGTGCAGTAAAAAACAACAGAGGTGCAGAAGGAGAAAAGAGGGGTACAGAAAGGGGCAAAAGAAGGGCATAAACAAGCAAAAGAGATGCAGAAAGAGGCTAGAGGGGTACAGAGAGAGGCAAGAGAAGTGCAGAAAGAGGCAAGAGAGGTACACAAAGAAGAAGAAGGGTGCAGAAAGAGGCAAGTGGGGTACAGAAAGAAGCAAGAGGGATGTAGACAGAAGCAAGAGAAGTGCATAAAGTAACAGAGGTACAGAAAGAAGCAAGAGCAGTGCAGAAAGAATCAATAGAGGTGCAGAAAGAGGCAAGAGGAGGATAGAACGAAGAAAAAGAGGTGCATTAAGAGGCAAGAGAAGTTCAGAAAGAGGCAGCAGAGGTGCAGAAACAGGCAGAAGAGGTGCAGAAAAAAGGATTAGGGGTACAAAAAGAGAGAAGAGGGGTGCCCAAAGAGGCAAGAAGGGTGCAGAAATTTGCAAGAGAGGTGCAGAAAGAAGCAAGAGCAATGCAGTAAGAAACAACAGAGGTACAGAAGAAGGAAAGAGGGGTGCAGAAAGAGGCAAGAGCAGTGCAAAAAAACCAAGAGACGTGCAGGAAAAGGGAAGAAGGGTGCAGAAAGAGGCAGAGGGATGCAGAAAGAAGGAAAAGAAGTTCCGAAAGAAGCTACAGAGATGCTGAAAGAGGCACGAAGGGTGAAGAAAGAGACAAGAGAGGTGCAGAAAGAAGCAACATAGGTTCAGAAAGAGGCAAGAGTAGTGCAGAAAGAAGCAACATAGGGTTAGAAAGAAGCAAGAGAAGTGTAGAAAGAGGCAAGTGAGATGCAGAAAGAGGCAAAAGAGGTGCAGAAAGAGGAAAGACGAGTGCAGAAAGAGACAACATGGATGCAGAAAGAAGCAAGACAGGTGCAGAAAGAGGCATGGGAAGTACAGAATGAAGCAAAAGGGGTGCAAAAAGAGGCAAGTGAAATGCAGGAGGAGGTAAGAGAACTGCAGAAAGAGGCAAGAGAGTTACAGAAAGAGGCAAAAGAGGTACAGCAAGAGGAAACAGGGGTGCAGACATAGGCAAGGAGGTGCAAAAATAGGTAAGAGATGTGAAGAAAGAGGCAAGAGGGGTGCAGCAATGTGCAAGTGAGGTGCAGAAAGAAGCAAGAGCAGTGCAAAAGAACCAACAGAGGTGCAAAAAGAGTCAAGTGAGATGCAGAAGGAGGTAAGAGAACAGCAGAAAGAAGCAAGCGAGTTGCAACAGGCAAAAGGAGTCAGAAAGAAGGAACAGGTGGGAAGAGGTAAGAGAGGTGTAGAAAGTTGGAAGAAGGGTGTAGAAAAAGGCAAGAGGGAGGCAGAAATTTGAAACAGAGGTACAGAAAGAAACAAGAGCAGTGCAGAAAAAACCGACAGAGATACAGAAAGAGGAAAGAGGGATCCAGAAAGAGGTAGGTGAAATGCAGAACGTAGCAGAAGAGGTGCAGAAAGAACCAACAGAGGTGCAAAAAGAGGCAAGAGGGGTACAGAAAGGGTTAAGAGAGATGCACAAAGAGGCAAGAGGGGTACAAAAAGAGGCAGCAGCGGTGCAGAAAGAAGAGAACTGCAGAAAGAAGATGCAGAGGTGCTAAAAGAAGCACAAAGGGTACAGAAAGAGACAAGAGAGGTGCAGAAAGAAGCAACAGAGTTACAGAAAGATGCAAGAGTGGTGCAGAAAGAGGGACGAGAGGTGTAGAAAGAGGTAAGAGAGTTGCACAAAGGGGTTAGAGGGGTGAAGAAATAGCCAAAATTGGTGCAAAAAGAAGCAAGTGAGGTACAGAAAGAGGCAAGAGAAGTGTTGAAAGAGGCAAGAGAGGTACAGAAAGAGGCAAGAGAACTGCAGAAAGACGCAAGTGAGGTGTAACAAGAAGCAAGAGAACTGCAGAAAGATGTAAGAGAGTTGCAGAAATGGGCAAAATTGGTACCTAACCAGGGAACATGTGGGCAGGCTTAGGCAACAGAGGTGCAGAAAGAGGGAAGAGGGTTGCAGAAAGAGGCAAGAGCAGTGCAGAAAGAAGCAAAAGAGGTGCAGAAAGAAGCAAGAGAAGTGCAGAAGGAAGCAACAGAGGTACAGAAAGTGGGAAGAGGGGTGCAGAAAGAGGCAAGAGAAAAGCAGAAAGAAACAACAATAGAAAGAGGCAAGAGAAGTTCAGTAAGAGGCAGCAGAGGTGCAGAAACAGGCAGGAGAGGTGCAGAAAGAGGGAACAGGGGTACAGAAAGAGAGAAGAAGGGTGCTGAAAGAGGCAAGAGGGGTAAGGAAAGAAAGAAGAGAAGTTCAGAAAGAAGCAACAGAGGTGCTGAAAGAGGCACAGAGGGTGCAGAAAGAAGCAAGAGAAGTACAGAAAGAAGCAACAGAGGTGCAGAAAGAGGCAAGAGAGTTGCACAAAGGGGTAAGAATGGTGACGAAATAGGCAAAAGGGGTGCAGAAAGAAGCAAGTGAGGTGCAGAAAGAGGCAAGAGAAGTGTTGTAAGAGGCAAGAGAGGTGTAGAAAGTGGCAAGAGAACTGCAGAAAGAGGCAGGAGAGTTTGCTATGGCAGGACAGGAGTCATGTTCCTGCCCTGCCATCGCAAGCCTCAATGTCCCGGGGGTAGGCACCCCGGAACATTGCAGGATCCAGACCTGGAGGGTGGCGGTCCCCAGGTCCATGGAGGGCTCCAGGAATGGGGGCCACGCAGCTCTCCTCCCTTCATCAAAATAGCCCCGGGAGGAGGTGGACACCAGGGCCCAGGGGTCTGCAACAGACCCCCGTATTTAAATAATTAGTGCCCTGGGGAAGTGGTTTGCCGAAACAGGCAAAATTGGTGCCTAACCAGGGAACATGTGGGCAGGCTGGGGCAAGAGATGTGCAGAAAGAAGGAATAGGGTTGCAGAAAGAGGCAAGAGGGGTGCAGAAAGAGGCAAAAGAGGTACAGAAAGAAGCAAGAGAAGTGCAGAAGGAAGCAATAGAGGTACAGAAAGTGGCAAGAGGGGTGCAGAAAGAGGCAAGAGAAAAGCAGAAAGAAACAACAGTGTTGCAGAAAGAGGTAAGGGAAGTTCAGAAAGAGGCAGGAGAGGTGCAGAAACAGGCAGAAGAGGTGCAGAAAGAGGGAACAGGGGTGGACAAAGAGAGAAGAGGGGAGCCAAAAGAGGCAAGAGGGGTGCAGAAATTTGCAAGATTGCTGCAAAAAGAATCAAGAGCAGTGCAGTAAGAAACAACAGAGGTATAGAAGGAGGAAAGAGGGGTGCAGAAAGAGGCAGGAACGGTGCAAAAAGAACCAAGAGACAAGCATGATAAGAGAAGAAGGGTGCAGAAAGAGGCGAGAGGGGTGCAGAAAGAAAGAAGAGAAGTTCAGAAAGAAGCAGCAGAGGTGCTGAAAGAGGCACGAAGGGTGCAGAAAGAGGCAAGAGAAGTACACAAAGAAGCAACAGAGGTGCAGAAAGAGGCAAGAGAAGTGCAGAAAGAAGCATCAGAGGTACAGAAAGAAGCAACAGAGGTGCAGAAAGAGGCAAGTGAGATGCAGAAAGAGATAACAGGGGTGCAGAAAGAAGCAAGACAGGTGCAGAAAGAAGCATGGGAAGTTCAGAATGAAGCAACAGGGGTGCAGAAAGAGGCAAGAGAAGTGCAGAAATATGCAACAGAGGTGGAGAAGGAGGTTAGAGAACTGCAGAAAAAGGCAAGAGAGTTGAAGAAACAAGCAAAAGAGGTACAGAAGGACAGGGGTGCAGACAGAGGCAAGAGATGTGCAGAAACAGGTAAGAGAGGTGCAGAAATAAGCAAGAGCAGTGCAAAAGAAGCAACAGAGGTGCAAAAAAGTGAGATGCAGAAGGAGGCAAGAGAACTGCAGAATGAGGCAAGAGAGTTGCAGAAACAGGCAAAAGAGGTGCAGAAAGAGGAAACAGGTGGGACGACTGAGGCAAGAGAGGTACAGAAAGAGGGAAGAGGGGAACATAAAAAGGCGAGAGATGCAGAAATTTGGAATAGAGGTGCGGAAAGACGCAAGAGCAGTGCAGAAAGAACCAACAGAGGTGCAGAAAGAGGGGAACAGAAAGAGGCAAGTGAAGTGCAGAATGAAGCATAAGAGGTGCAGAAAGAACCTACAGGGGTGCAAAAAAAAGGCAAGATTGGTGTAGAAAGGGTTAGGAGAGATGCACAAAGAGGCAAGAGGGGTTCAGAAAGAGGCAGGAGGGGTGCAGAAAGAAGGAAGAGAATTGCAGAAAGAAGACACAGTGGTGCTGAAAGAGGCACGAAGGGTGCAGAAAGACACAAAAGAGGTGCAGAAAGGAGCAACTGAGGTACAGAAATATGTCAGAGTGGTGCAGAAAGAGGGAAGAGAAGTATAGAAAGAGGCATGCGAGTTGCACAAAGAGGTAAGAGGGATGCAGAAACATGCAAAAGGGATGCAGAAAGAAGCAAGTGAGGTATAGAAAGAGGCAAGAGAGGTGCAGAAACAGGCAAGAGAAGTGTTGAAAAGGCAAGTGAGGTGCAGAAGGAGGCAAGAGAACTGCATAAAGATGCAAGAGAGTTGCAGAAACAGGCAAAAGGAGTGCAGAAACATGGAACAGGTGGGCAGACTGAGGCAAGAGAGGTGCAGAAAGAGGGAAGAGGATTGCAGAAAGAGACAAGAGGTGTGCAGAAAGAAGCAACAGAGGTGCAGAAAGAAATAAGAGAAGTGCAGAAGGAAGCAAGAGAGGTGCAGAAAGAGGCAAGAGTGGTACAGGAAGAAGCAAGCGAGGTGCAGAAACAGGAAACTGTGGTATACCAAGAGGCAAGAGAGGTACAGAAAGTAGAAGAAATGAGCAGAAAGAAGTGCAGAAAAATAAGAATGTTGCAGAAAGAAGCAACATAAATGCAGAAAGTGGCAAAATATGCTCAGAAAGAAGCTAGAGTGGTTTGCACACCATTAGTAGCAATTTGACACCCACATTTAGCAATAAGTAACAGGTGACTATTCTAGGTTTGCAAAGGGCCTTCCACCATGCTGTAACACTTGTTGCTGCATTTTTGGTAATTTTTGAGCCGTTTGAGCTAGAAACAAGGATTTTTTTGTTCAAATCTGCAGATTAGGCAGCAGAAGATGGATTATGTGGCTAATGCGGAAAATGTATAATTGTGCGAAAGTCTTTGCAGCCAGTCGCATAATTCCAGGGGCCCTGCTCATACCTCTGACTATGTCCAGAAGTGCTCCTCAGTGAGTCCTTCTTTTTTTGTCTCATTGAGTTCATAATTTAGCTTCTATGGAAACGAGGAAGACTAAACCTGAGGTTACCACTCCACAACACAGACTACCATACCACATAATTACTCTCCATAACACATAATCCCACTCTACATAATTCCTATACACTAAATACCATATACTTTCTATCCACATAATTTCACTGCACAACATACCACATAATTCCACTATACACAAAGTACATCCACTCCACTCCAAAAAACATTAGTAATAAACTTTTAGATTTACAACACCAATAGCTCTATCTCTTGCAAATACGAGACCTATTACATTACAAATGCTTCTTTAACTTGTAGTCACGTTTGCATAGTGGTGGAGAAATGGCGCTGGGTCTTCAACCAGCGCTCAGGAATTCCTCTGCGTAGGACTTACAGGAGGCACCAGGAGGGCTACTTGGCCGCCAAAGTCCCTCAGGAGTAAAGTGGACTCATCCCCCAACCAGTACTGTGCCAGGAGGTGCATTTGCAGAGTGGTGGAGAAAGGTGATTGTGGCCTCCAAAGAGCTATTAGCAATCCCACTGTGTGGGACTTATTGGAGGTCACAGGAGGGGTAGTTGGCCCCAAAGTAAACCTTGAGGGCCAACTATCCATTCTATTACCTTCAGTAAGTCCCACAAAGCAGGCTTGCTAAGTTCTCATAGCAGCCCAAGCTCCCTTTCCCCACCACTCTGCAAACACACTTCCTGGTGCACTATTAAAGTCCCCTTCACTGCTGGGGGTCTTTAGGGTCCAACTAGCCTACCTGATACCTCCAGTATGTCCAGATAGTGGGATTGCTGAAAGATGGACACAGGCCACACACTTTTTCTCCACCACTCTGCAAACACGCCTCCTGGAGCATTCTGGGTTGGGGATTAAGTCCCCTTGAATCCTGAGGGTCCCTAGGGGCCAACTAACCCAACAGGCACCTCCAAAACGTCCCACACAACTGGATTTTTGAGAGTGGTCCAAGGTCACGCCCGCTTTTTACATCACCCCGCAAATGCGCCTCCTGGTGCACCCCTTGTGGGGCAATGAGGTCCTCTTGTGTCCTAAGGACCTCAGTACTAAAGTGGACTTCATCCCCTGAGCAGCAGTGTGCCAGGTTTGGTGTAAAAAGGGTCTGTGGCCGGGGACCATGCAGCAATCCTGCTGTGTGGGGTTTACTGGAGGTACTTGGTGGGCTAGTTGACGCCCAGTGACCCTCAAGATTCTAGGGAAATTAATCCCCCAAATTAGAACGTGCCAGGAGGCGCATTTGCAGGGTGGCACAGGGAGGGGCGGGGCCTCCAGGGCAATGCCGGCTTTTCTTTTTTTTTAAATCTGTCAATATTCGGAAGGGCCCTGGGCCATTTCTGGCACCGGGGATCCCAGCCCCCAGGGCCTGGCAAGCCTTTATGGTTTATTTTTTGGGAGGGGGCCACGTGACCCCCTCAAGAGGCCAAATAGGGCCCCGGGGACCCCATCTCCTAGGGCCCCCCTTCGGTTTTTTATTTTATTTATTAATTAAATTAAAGGGGAGGGGGCTGCGTGGCCCCCCTCACGGCCCTCAAGTTGGGGACCACAGAGTGAGCCCCTTTGCCCCCACGGTCTCTGCCGGCTCCCCACCTCCTGCAGGACCCGTTATTGTTTTTAGGCAAGGGGAGCTGCTAACATGCAGCTCCCTTTGCCAAAAGCAATTCTGATTTGCTTCTTGGAAGCAAGAGCAGGTTTCCTGCTCTCGCTTCCAAGAAGCAAAGCAGTGTTTGCTATGGCAGGACAGGAGCCATGTTCCTGCCCTGCCATCGCAAACCTCAATGTCCCGGGGGTAGGCACCCTGGAACATTGCAGGATCCGGACCTGGGGGTGGTGGTCCCCAGGTCCATGGAGGGTTCCAGTGATGAATACAGGCCCCAGCTAGGCCCGCAGGACACAAGGGTTCGCTCTCCTGTAATGGAATCTACAAGGAAGTTGGCACGGAAACTGCAAAGTACAAAGACAGCATTTATTAACCCTTAAGGGTGGTCCTACAATCCACACAACACTCTTCAGTATTGCATAGAGTAGCACAAAGAACTTACGTACATGGTCCCCTTTTATACACAATAGAGGGGCTCATAAGTGGGTGGATACAACATGAGGCCGAAGAACATTACCATTTATGGTCGTTTTCAATACTGAATCAATATGTGGGCGGAGCTAACACACTCCTTAAGCCCGCGAAAACATGGTCGAGCAGGGTTAAGTGAGAACAGATGTGGTCAAGTCTGGGCATGCACCAGATGGACAAAGGAGCTATTTATAGACTGTTACTAGGCAGATTACAAGAGCAACTAACACAGAGGTTGGACTCTTCTCGTGGGGAACACGTGGAAGCATGACAATACAAAATGGAGTCCGAACTCCGGTCAACATAACAGAGAAAACATGATCTAAACTAAGGGAATTAATGTCTTTAGTAAATGCTTAATCACATCGTTGTTTCAATTTACAACAGACGACCCTTTCAGCATTTACTGAAGACATCCGGTTTGTTAGGATAATCATCATATATGTCAATTGTCATCATTTCTTCGACTTCTTTGGCTAAACGTTTCTGATGAGCCACATTGGCAATAGCTTTCTTATCGGGGATACAAAATGATACACATACAGAACAGAGTAAGGGACCACACTGAACACAGATACAGCACGAGAACAGAACTGCTACAATAATACAGAGACCAGTTAAAACCTTCCATCCCCAGGCAGTAATTAACGCCCAAAACCATCCGGAAAAGGACCAAGTGCCGTTTTCTGTATGGATTTCCGCTGCAATTTTATGCAGTTTATTGATGGCATTATAAACTGATGGCGTATGATCAGGTATAAACACACAACAGCTACTTCCAATAATTTTACATGCTCCTCCTCTGTCAGCTAGCATGACGTCTAATACCATACGATTCTGTAATGCAACAATTCTAGTAATCTGCAATTCCTCCGTAAGATTCCCAAGAGCAGCAGCAGTCTGATTTGTCACAGCTTCTACCACTCTTGTTAATCTTCGGATCTTCCTACTGTTCAGGGCAGCTCCAACAAAGAAAAACAGTCCTAAGTTAAAATCAATATACTGCTGCAGACTGGTATCAGTCTGATCTACGTCGTCAATTGATAAAGTACGTTTATACCTATTTACAGTCACATTATTCAATAATTTCAGATCCTTATGATAAGATGCGGGTGCTAGGAATACAGGAGGTAATAGAAATGATACATAGCATACCCCAGACCACCCAGCCGGCAGACGGTAATAACCTTTATTTCCACACACAAAGTACGTATTATGGGAGGCTAAGAAGGTACTATTGTTCAACCCATCAATATTCAAAACAGTAATGCAATCACTAACACCAACAGGGATGAAACCCACACTCTGGACACACAGGTCCGCTTGAGCTTGGGCTACTTGGATCACAAATTTGTCTTTTCCCACAGTGTCTCTTGTGTTCGTGAAGATGTAGGGAATGGATTCATTGTCTGGTCGGTACTCTTCCCACTCCCAAATTGTCCCATTCGCTTGTGGATACCCATTTTTGTCTTGATGGCATTCTTTATTAAGTCTGAAAAGCAATCGTCCCACTGTCGGTTTCCGAGTGGCAAAAAGCAAAGTATACCATGCTCTACAAGAGCCATTATGAGAGAAAGGAAGTGGTATAAATGGCGTTCCTCCTTTCTTCTGATGAGCTGGCATCATCCCACATATCCAACAGTTCGTAGCATTCGTAGCAACGTGGGTATGATGCAGCATCTGGATGAAAGTGTTATTCAAGTAAGATTGTCGATGCTTCAACTCTTGATACGGTAATGTATAAAAGTAGTGCTCCTCAGGCACCGGAGTTGTCAACACAAGAATCTTCCGAGCGGGAGTTACATCCTCCACGAACCATGTGGTTATCCCAACAATGGCTACTGTCAACATGAACCCTAATGCACAAAGGATTTTCTTTTTCTCCATATCAAAACAAAAATAAAAACCCAATACCTTCCTGAAACTAAAAGTCTGTCAGAACTCTTCCCCTTGGGCAGCGGTTGATTTCTTCACCAGCGGGCCAAGACGGGTGTCGCTACACTAATGCAGGGCTGATCCCCCCCCCTTGCCTCATCGGCTCTCCGTTTCACTAACCCAAGGGCCGTTCTGACAGTATGTCCCGGTACTGGGAAAAACTCACTTCCTTGGTCGAAGATGATATCGCCTTCCTCCAGAAGTCGCGTGGTCCGGAAAGAGCTCCTCAGTAGCGTTTGGCTCCGCAGCACGGCCTGTCTCTGCAGCCAAAATTTCTCGTTGATCAGTCAGCACGGCAGGTTCCACCAATCCGGGCGGCACCTTCCTACAGTGCAGGGAGTGGATCCAATTCTTTCTGTTGGAGACTCGCACAGCCGTCCTCGTTGCGAGGAGGACCTGCTCAGGGCCCACCCATCTCGGCTCCAAACTGTTCGTTCTGTCGAAGACTTTCACCATGACATGGTCACCGGGCCGGAGACCATGTCCTTCGCCGGTAGACCGATCAGGGAGCGCCTCTCGGACCTGTTGATGGATAGAAACCAAGTTATCCGTTAACTGTGCCAGATAATCGCCCATCATTACACAAGGTACATCATACACAGCCTTAGGTCTTGGTGGACCCCAAATATTCATTGGGCGTCCGAAAACGATCTCATATGGCGTAAGGCCAGTTCGAGAGTGCGGTACTGATCTAATTGACAATAACGCCAGTGGCAGAGCATCTGGCCAAGTCAAAGATGTCGAAGCTTGAATTTTGGCGATCTTAAGCTTCAGTGTACCATTATACTTCTCAACTAGGCCTGCAGACTGAGGGTGAAACACAGCATGGAACTTCTGAGTGATGCCTAGGCCCTTCAAGACATACTTTATAACATCCGCTACAAAGTGAGGGCCGTTATCACTCCACAGAAGTCTACAGACGCCATATCGAGGGAAGAACTCTTTCAGCAGCATCTTCGCAGTAGTCATTGCAGTATTGTCTTTCGTAGGGTACGCTTCAACCCATTTGCTGAAAGCGCAGACCACTACTAGAACATACTTCAGATTATTACAGCGCTCCAGCTGGATGTAATCCATCTGCAGAACCTCAAAGGGTGCAGTGGGTGTCACAAATCCTCCTGCTGGAGTTCGAGTACCTTTTCCTGGGTTATACCTCAGGCAGATCATACAGGTCTGCACCACCCTCTTTGCTGTGCTAGCAATCTCTGGATGCTCCCAGACTTGGGTAAGCAATTTTACAATTGCGGAAGCTCCAACATGTGCTAGCCCATGTGCCATCTGAACCATAGGTTGTACAAAGGCCGTGGGTAATTTCCATCTATCCATCTGTTTATTTCTCCAGCAACCCTCATCATCCAATTCTCCCTCGCTAGCCCATTGTTCTCGCTCTTTGTCAGAAGCGGTCCTTTGCATTTCTCGCACTTCCTCCTTCGCATCATGCCATCTCTCCACCTGTGACTTCACTACATACATGGCAGTAGTACCGGGCTGCATCGCAGTCTCCCGTGCTACTCTATCCGCTAACGCATTCCCTTCTCCAACTTTATCAACTACTTTCCTATGGGCGCTACACTTAACGATGGCAATTTTCTTTGGGTACGTCAATGCAGTTAAAAGATTATGAACTAACTCTCCATGCATTATCTGTACTCCATGTGACGTTAAAAACCCTCTCTCCTTCCAGAGTAGGCCGAAGTCATGCGCTACTCCGAAGGCATAGCGGCTATCTGTATAAACATTCACACATAGTCCTGTACTGAGCTCACATGCTCGTGTTAATGCTATCAGTTCCGCTGCTTGAGCTGATTTCTGTGGTATGCGTGCTGTCTCCACTATCGTTTGTAATGTGGTAATTGCATATGCTGCTGAAGTCGTACCATCTGGTAGCTTCAGACAGGATCCATCCACCCACAGTTCCCCATCTACATCTGGAAAGGGCGTATCCTGGAGATCAATACGACCCTTTGTTTGTTCCTCAGTCACGAGAATACAATCATGCGCTTTCCGCGCCTCAGGCTGGGTTTCGGGGTATGGCAACAATGTTGCCGGGTTTAACGTTACGCACCTTCTCAACGTAATATGAGGAGCCAAAAGCGTCAACTCATATCCCGTTAAACGGGCACTGGTCAAATGCTGCGTCTTTGTTTGATTAAGCAGGGCATCAACAGCATGGGGGACTAATACCAACAGCTTATGAGATAACACAATTCCCTCGCTTTGGCATATTGACACAGCTGTCGCCGCAACCGAGCGAAAACACCCTGGTAATGCTCGGGCGACAGGATCAAGTACAGCCGAAAAATATGCACATGGGCGCTGCTTATCGCCGTGCATCTGTACTAAAACTGACAATGCACATCCATCTTTCTCATACACATACAACGAAAAGGGTTTTGCATAATCAGGGGTCCCTAACACTGGTGCTGAACAAAGGGCCTGTCGTAGTTGCTGAAAAGCAGTATCACACTCATCTGACCAAGGGATTGGGATAGGCGTGTCCTTTGTCAAAAGGGCTAACAATGGCTTAGCTATGTGCGAAAACCCCAATATCCACTGTCTACAAAAAGAAACAAGGCCCAAAAATGCACGCACATCCTTCTGTGTGGACGGTCTCGGTGTATCCAAAATTACTTGGATACGATCCGGTGTGAGTGCACGTCCCTCCTTAGACAAAAGGTGACCCAAATAAGTCACCTTTGGTCTACAGAATTGCAATTTCTTCCTAGATACCTTATGATTGTGAGACGCTAGAAAGGAAAGTAAGGATAACGTACTTTTTTCACACAACTCCAGGGTGTCAGCCGCCAGCAAGATGTCATCAACATATTGAATGAGGGCGACCCCCTCGAGCAGAACAAAAGAATCCAATTGTCTTTTCAAAGCCTGACTGTAAATGCTAGGGCTTTCTGTGTAGCCCTGGGGAATCCTACAAAAACGATAAGATCTATTATTTAATGTAAACCCAAAAAGATATCGGCTATCAGGGTGAATGGGAATGGAAAAGAAGGCATTTTTCAAATCAATCACTGAGAACATGGTCGCCGTAGGCGGGACCAAGGTAAGCAACGTCGTGATATCGGAGACCACTGGGTATTGAGGTATCACGATCTTGTTCACTTCTCTCAAATCAATTATAAACCGATAAACTCTGGCATCCGTATCCTTTTTTAGTATGGGAAGAATCGGACTGTTACAAATGTTATAGGGGACTTCCTCGACTACCCCAACCGTTATCAAATCCTGCACTATCTGTATGAGAGCCTCCTCACCCTCCTGGGAAATACGGTACTGTGGGAGGCGTGGTAACACCGCCCCCTCCTGGACGCTAATGTGGACCGGTGGAATCACCATTTGTCCTACATCAGTATCCGAAGTTGCCCACAAAGCACGAGGGAGGGTAGCTAACAGCGCATCCTCTGACATCGTACACATCCGTTCAGATCGGGGGTAATTGTCATTCAATATTACCCGCACCCCAGCAGGGGAGCAACGGATCGTAGCTCTAAAATGCTTTAACATATCAAGACCCATAATATTGTCCGGTGTGTACGGGGCAAGCAGAAACGGACAGGGTGCAGAAAAAGAATCAACCTTAAACATGAGGGGCTGTGAAAGAGGGCTTCGGGAGAGTGTACCATCAAACCCTACCGATGTGACCATTAAGCCGGATGGGGGAGCCCCCGGAACCAATTGCTTAGATAGCGCACTACGTGTCGCTCCAGTATCCACTAGGAACTGATCAGTAGAGCCCAAAACCTCAGCCGATACGTAAGGGCCCTTCTGATCGACCGGCACCTCAACTGATTCTAACCCCCATCCAACGCTTTCCTATGCATGCTGAGAGTCATGGTACCCCGACCGGTCAATCCCTGACGCTTGATACTGATGCTGGCGATCAAAAACATTTGATCTATCTCGGTGCTGCCCAGCAGAATCAAAACGAGCCTGTTCGTTAGAGTTCCCTCGAAAGTTCGAGAAACCCCCTCTACCTCGCAGGCCACCCTGAGTATGCCCCTGACGCGATGCATGCAACACCGGGCAGTCCCTAGCCCAATGACCCGATTGCTTACAATACGCACATTGGTTCCTATTCAAATCAGATCTGCCCGAGGGAGGACCATAAGATCCTCCCCTACCTCTATTACTACCCCGTCGAGGCGGGCCATATACTTGTGCCAACATCACCTTTGTTTTTAAATCTTTCGACTTCTTCTCCTCCTGGCCCTTTGCTTCTTGCTCCTGACGCTCATAATACTGGGCGATAGTCAGGAGGGCCGTCGGTGTAGCGGAGGACCAAGAACTTTCACTCGCTTTTAGACGGGCCGCAACTGCCGGCAGCAGATTAGCCACATATTTATCCGCAAAAAGGTGGCGTCCCGTATCGTCGGTAAGCGACTGTCCACTAAAATCATGAAACGTCTCCTCAAAGCGCGTAAAGAAGTCCGCAACTGACTCATCAACTTTCTGTTTACATGCAGCTAACATATTCCAGTCAATCTTTTTAGGGGGGATAATTGTCTTCAACTTAGCTACAATAGCAGCAGGGAGATCTAAAATATTCTGGGGCGGTTTCTGCGCAGGCTTCCTCTCCCTATCCTCATCCTCCAGTTCAGACCATCGAGCCTTAAAAGTGGCAACATCATCTACCTTTCGCACAGATCGCCACATATCTGGTGGTAGAATAAGGCCAAAGAACAAATCTATATCTGCTAAAGTCATAACGCAAGAATTCAAGGCCCCCTCGACTTCTTCATAGAAGGCCGCTGGATTCTTGCGGGGGTCGGGCAGCGCGTTCTTCAATGCCATAACATCAGCCCTATGCCACGGAGTGTAAACCCAATTATACACAAAATATCCCTTAGCATCGGCGGAGGTAATGTCCGAGCTAGTCCCCGCTCCTTTAGGAGGAACATACAAAGGCGCCGCCTCTCGCATTGGTTTAACATGCACTATGTCATCCTTATCTGACTGGGAGGTGGATGAATGGCCCTCTGTTGTGCACGAATCCGACTGCTTCTCCTCCCCTGCTCGCTGGCGTGCTTTCTCTTTAAAGACCAGCACCTCGTCCCGCAAGGCGAACAGCCGCCGAGCCGTATCTGGAGCCTTAGAAAAAGAGAAAACACCATTATGCAATGCTTTAGCATCCGATGACACTTCGTCGGGCTCAAAAACACCAGAACGTTTCCGGAAAGCATCAATCACTTCCTCCGCGAAATGACCCAGAAAATACAATTTATCTCTCTCCTGCCACGGCCCCCAAGTATGGAATAATTCCTCTATGGATATCTTGCCTTTAAGTGCACGGAAGGAAATTTGCCGAAGCTCAGCCATTTGTTCGGCTGATAACATGGACCGCGTATCTACCTTACCCGTACCCGGGACAGAATCTTGCGGCCTCGGAGCAGATGCGCCGACATAAGGGGGCGGAGAGCGATCTAGTAAATAAAAATCATCATCAAGATTATTAAGGACAGGATAAAGTGGCTGCCGAACAACGTATTGACCCGAAACTTGTAGCCTACGCTCCTTCTCTTGCCTGTCCGTCAGCTCTCTGTCCTCCCGTCGCTTCGCTTCTTGTGCTCGCACATGATCATTCTTCCGTTGTTCCTTATCAAACAGCGCTTTCTCACGCTTTTCTCGCTCACGCACCTCCTGCACCCACAGCCGTACACACTCAAACATATCCTGACGAGCACGCCGCTTACACATACACTGTTCCACATACTCAATCTTACGTATATCAAACGATCCATACAAAGGCCATCGCAACTCAGGATCTTTTTTTGTATATTTCCTCCATACTGTGCTGTACATTATGGAAGAAAGACCATGCTTCACATACATATCCCTATTAGGAGTCCCCTCTGGGGGAGCTGGAGCAGATTCCTCGAGGTTCAACCGGTTCCCAAAACAGCAACACCACTTACGGAGTGCGCTGAAAGCAGGCATGCTCAGAAATAATGCAAAATATGCAATATTATAGAAAAATGGCACTTAATCGTTGCGCCGTTCAAAGTTACACAGCTCTGGAGAAATCTCTCCACATTACCTGCCTATATGTGTTGCAACGCATATATATTCACAAAGACAAATACTAAATATGACTAGTCATCACAAATCAAACTCAAATAGCCAGACCAGGCTTCAAAAACTCGGAGCAAGTACCGTACAACGGTTCTTACCAATCAAGAGTCCAGATTCCAACTGCCAAGCTCCAAAATCGCCCAAACGGCTTTCACGGCAGGACCGACAGAAGAGGTCTCAGTCGAGGACTGGCGCCACCCAGACGGTCAGCTCGGAAGGGAAGGAAGAAAAACCTCGGGATGCCAGGGCTAAGATGCCGCTGGCAGTGATCACGTCCCTGGCCAAATTCCTCACCTCCGTCGCGACCAGTCCTTCGAGCATCCGAGTCGCCGATGAGCCCCACGTGACGGGCGCCAATTGATGAATACAGGCCCCAGCTAGGCCCGCAGGACACAAGGGTTCGCTCTCCTGTAATGGAATCTACAAGGAAGTTGGCACGGAAACTGCAAAGTACAAAGACAGCATTTATTAACCCTTAAGGGTGGTCCTACAATCCACACAACACTCTTCAGTATTGCATAGAGTAGCACAAAGAACTTACGTACATGGTCCCCTTTTATACACAATAGAGGGGCTCATAAGTGGGTGGATACAACATGAGGCCGAAGAACATTACCATTTATGGTCGTTTTCAATACTGAATCAATATGTGGGCGGAGCTAACACACTCCTTAAGCCCGCGAAAACATGGTCGAGCAGGGTTAAGTGAGAACAGATGTGGTCAAGTCTGGGCATGCGCCAGATGGACAAAGGAGCTATTTATAGACTGTTACTAGGCAGATTACAAGAGCAACTAACACAGAGGTTGGACTCTTCTCGTGGGGAACACGTGGAAGCATGACAATACAAAATGGAGTCCGAACTCCGGTCAACATAACAGAGAAAACATGATCTAAACTAAGGGAATTAATGTCTTTAGTAAATGCTTAATCACATCGTTGTTTCAATTTACAACACCAGGAGGGGGGCCACGCAGCTCTCCTCCCTTCGTCAAAATAGCCCCAGGAGGAGGTGGACACCAGGGCCCAGGGGTCTGCAACAGACCCCCGTATTTAAATAATTAGTTCCCTGGGGAAGTGGTAATCCCCGGGGCAGTGTGGGGGGGCAGGAGGCCCCCCACACTTTATAATTTTAATTTAAGCCCCAGGGAGGTGGTGGTCACCGGGGCTTGGGGGGGGTCCGTGAGGCCAAGCGTTAACCAAATAAGGACTTAAATGATAAACCAAGCAATAAGATAACATTATAAACAACTTTCTTCAATAAAATCAAAGAAATAATTAAATCAACAATATAAAAGTCACACTAATTAAAACAACCTCAATAAACTGTGCAAGAGGAGGAAACTACATCAGATTCTCACAACAGACGATAAAAAAGAAATAATTAATCTCAACAACTACGTATTCAAGTAAGTAATACTTATAGTTAAATTAACAATTACCTATTATTAAACTATATAATGTAACAAATAAATAGTAACACACTCTGTAGCTTTTATTGTTTTACATAGACTACCTGAAAGAAAAGAAAAACAACTTTTAAACCCCCAAACTGACAGAAAATGTCAACTATAACAAAGCACCAAGAATATGTAATAAAGTAAGTATGCATAAATAATGCATTAAAAAACCCTCATACTAACCCAAATTAACCTAACTCCTTAAACATCAACAAACTTGCGACAAAATACCAGATTTAATTAATATTACTTTTTTTCGCATTCAACAGAAAATTCAGCACCTGCTCCATGTAAAAACAAGCAAAAGAGAAGCTGCAAAACCATGCAAAACATTTTAACAAAACATACAAGTAACCAAAGAAATAACAAGTACATGCACTTTTGACATATTTCTAACAGATTAATAACTAAAATGCAAAAGTTACATTATAATATATACTTATATTATTTACAGATACAATGACAGAAGAGGCCAAATATATCACTTCACATAAAGAAAAGCAAGTATTAAATCAAGTGAGCTACTTCAATAAGTAAGAAAGTGCATCAACACTAACTATAAACTGTGTACGTACTAAATATTATTCAAATGGATGCTACGGGGGCAACTACAAAAGAAGAATTGTAAATGATGTAAAAGCACAATCACTCCCCCAAAAGTGTCAGAAATAGAAGTTAGAGAAATATTTCAACACATAAAAGAGACAAGATCTAGCTCCCAGGAAGAAACAGAATATACTACCCAACGTCGCCATACATGTAACAGGCCAACTGCCACATATCCTCACATTAAAACTACTAATTGCACACACTAAAAAAACTACCGGCGATACCCCATCTGCACCGAGGAACATACCAAGTCATACAAATACCTGACCATTTCAAAATAACACATAATGATGAACCTTCCCTTTTAAATGACAATCTAAATAATGAAAGATGAATTCTAATTATCTCTACAGCAAACATTTTAATGAAACTTACCGAGTGCCAAACCTGGAGGATGGATGGGACCTTCAAAATGTGTCTCAAACCATTCACTCAGAAATACACCCTACAAGGTGAATATCAAAACAGCAATAACCCTTTCATATATGTTTTACTACCAAACAAAGCGAGACCTACTATGAACTCCTAAACTATATAAAACAACAAACAAATAACTACTACCCTCAAAATATAATCATAGACTTTAGACAAGCCGTGATTCATACATTTCTAAAAATATACCCCTGCACAATCATACAACACTGTTACTATCAGGTGGGCAGAGATTGCAGAGTTTTACTCTGCAGAATTTGGTGGAGTTGCATTAAAACGCTGTGAAATGCCACAGAGTTTTTCCGGAGCAGCGCTAAGTGTTCATAGTACCTTTATGCATGAGAAAGGGAGCATCTGCAGCACACCTGGGTATAGCTACTGCCTATGATAATGCAGCAAGAGCCTTAATGTTTTCCCCTGTGACTGGGATGGCATGGTGCGCAAAAGAATGGTGGATTTAACCCAGATCTCTTGACTGGGGGTGAATCTTTTGATTTGTTCTGCATTCCGTCCATCAATTGTGTGTCTTTTGCTTTCTCGCCTTAAGTGCGCCAGATATGCCCAGACGTGGGTCCTGGGCTCACTGTGCCACTGGAATCAAGCTATCCGGGATGAAGAGGGGTGAAACCCCGAAACCGGTCCTAGGATGCTTGCTTCCGGTCCAGGGAGGACCTGGCTTTGCCGTTCGAGCTGGACTGTTCCCATGAGACACAGGGTCAAGACTGATTTGCATATGGCCAGGTCTAAAATGGGGTGGCATGGTGAGCAAAAGAATGATGGATTTAACCCAGATCTTTTGACTGGGGGTGAATGTTTTGATTTGTTCTGCATTCCGTCCATCAATTGTGTGTCTTTTGCTTTCTCGCCTTAAGTGCGCCAGGTATGCCCAGACGTGGGTCCTGGGCTCACTGTGCCACTGGAATCAAGCTATCCGGGATGAAGAGGGGTGAAACCCCGAAACCGGTCCTAGGATGCTTGTTTCCGGTCCAGGGAGGACCTGGCTTGGCAGTTCGGGCTGGACTGTTCCCATGAGGCACAGGGTCAAGACTAATTTGCAAATGGCCAGGTCTAAACTGGGGTGGCATGGTGAGCAAAAGAATGATGTATTTAACCCAGATCTCTCGACTGGGGGTGAATGTTTTGATTTGTTCTGAATTCTGTCCATCAATTGTGTGGCTTTTGCTTGCTCGCCTTAAGTGCGCCAGATATGCCCTGACGTGGGTCCTGGGCTCACTGTGCCACTGGAATCAAGCTATCCTGGCTGAAGAGGGGTAAAACCCCGAAACCGGTCCTAGGATGCTTGTTTCCGGTCCAGGGAGGACCTGGCTTGGCAGTTCGGGCTGGACTGTTCCCATGAGGCAAAGGGAAGACTGATTTGCATATGGCCAGGTCTAACTGGGGTGGCATGGTGAGCAAAAGAATGATGGATTTAACCCAGATCTCTTGACTGGCGGTGAATGTTTGTTCTGCATTCCGTCCATCAATTGTGAGTCTTGTTTACCCCTGTGATAACAGAGAGCTTGCTCCTATGGCAAGGCCACAGGCTCCACAGCCACGAGTAAACAGGTGTGAGGGATAACTCTGCAGCGCTATGGCATGGAAAATATCGAATGACTTAAAGAGTACAATAGTATAAAAATAGTTCAATTTTGAAGATCACCATCTTCCTTGTGATGATGGCAGCCTCAGGCCTGCCCACTACTGTCAGCTATCTCCATAGACATGAATGTGGCTAGAGTGGCATCATTTCCATGTGACATGTGAAATGTGGTCTAGTCTATGCTAAAAATAATTAAAACTCTTTATCTTCTGTTTTTCTAATATAGCCTTATAGCCCAATATAGCGGTCTGAAACACCATTAAAGGTCCCTAGAGGACAGAATATTCTACTTTTTAAAACAAAGGCCTCAGGGAGCCCGAAGGGGTTGAAATAACCTTGGGCTTCATGAGGCATTAATTCATAGCAACAGCTGTGAAAGGAAAATATTGGAATATTGATGCTCTGGGCTTCTATTAGCCATTAGAAGTAAAGATGGGCGGTGAACTCCGCTCCACCAGCGAAGTTTGTGGAATTTTAGTAACTCAGCACTGTTTGGAGTGTGAAGGTTTCCAAAACTCTGCAATCGCAGAGGAGCAGTGTTCATCGGTGCAGTGGGAGACTTACCTTCCTCCCAAATCGGTGTCCTGCTCCTGCTGCTGGGCTTGGCTCCACTTCCGCTGCTCCGGATGAATTACAGGAAGAACTGCAGTGTGAATAGAGTAATGCATGAAGGCATGCCTGATCTTATCAAATCCCATTAGAGGGTCAGGCATGCCTTCACGAAGTACACCATGTGCAATGCACTTCTTCCTGTCATTCAACCAGAGTTGCGAAAGTGGAGCCAGGCCCAGCAGCAGAAGGATATCGATTTGGGAGAAAGACAAGTCTCTTTGTCTTTACTCTTATGCGGGAGGGGGGCCAGGGCTTTAGCAGCGGGCCAGGGCTTTAGCAGGGGGCCGGGGCTTTAGTAGGAGGGGCGGCACCCGGGGCGTTGGCGGTTGTGGGCAGAGGGGCTGGGGGGGGCACTCTGCCAGGCCATGGTACTCTGCAGAATTTCCACGGAGTACCACTACGTGAGCTCTACCCATCCTTAATTATAAGCCGGAGTACTCTAGTGTCTTCAATCGAGCACTACATATTTCAATAGTCTAAGTATGCATACAATGAGCAAAAGTCTGCTCATGACAAACACAATGAAAGGTGAAGCATCAGTTAAATAAAATGTAAGCACTGTTTGAAAAGATCAAAATTATAAAACATGTTAGATATATTCAATATTAGTGTACAGTTCACATAAGGCCCCATTGTCAGAGCTGTTATCCCACTTGGCCATATGCATATTAATTTTAAGGACTCCTAAACAAAGCTTCATCAACAATGACCGAGCCAACAGTGGTTAAATAAAATCTACATATGCTTCATATCAAGGAAATGGCTTATGAAGGGAGAACCTGTTAGTAAAGGTGCCCAGAGAGATGCGTCTGTGTGGGACATGTTTGATACATTCACAAAATGCTGCTTTAACTACCCCTTTAGAGCAGTGTTTGATTGACCAGAGGATATCCCATAGATCATCTAGGCCCAAACTCTGGTACTATTGGCAGATGTGTTGGAATCATGAAAGATTAGTGGTACTGGCCAAAGACAGTATCACCTTTAAGGCTTCCCTTTATACATGCAGTTCATCAGTTGTCCACAGCCTAATCCGAAATAAAAGATGTAGCAGGGCAGCACAGAACTCAATACATTTAAGGGTGACATCCATAAATAAAGGCATTGAAGGTGTTCTCTGGGGGAGATTACTTAATAATCTTATGAAATTATTTCTTGGACAGCTAAATGGGTTACAGAATAGTACCCCCAGATGTAAGCCCCATTAAGGGATGCTGTTTGGCCTTTGGCCTGTAGACCTCAACAGCTGATGAGATGGCCTTGGATCAGACAGCCTTGAACAATTTCAAAACAGCAGCTGTCTTATGGGTAAGAGTGGTCCTGTTCTTCTCTAGGTGTGGCTGCTAACAAATTCTGTCATCAGGCTTAATTCCCAGATACTTGGAACTATCAACTCTATCTATCTCCTTATCGTCCAGTCTGATTTTCTCCTTATAACATTTATGTCGGTTAAAGGTCTTTGACTTAGAGGTATTTATTTCCAAAACCTTTAAAGTAGAATAGGTTTAAAAAGAGGTTCATGGGTTTTCCAGGCCCTTAGGGGTATATGAGATCAAAATAGTATAATTGGGGAATAGTGCCAGAGATGTTAGCTCGTTTAACTCGGGAGAATCGCTGACACAACAATTAAGATGGTCAATAACACTGCTTATATAAAATTAAAAGAGCATGAAGGCCAGAACACTCCCTTGTCTCCGCCCTCCTAACACTCCTTGTTTCTCCATTCACTTTTTTAAAGAAAGCCACCCCATTCACATTCCAAACTCTCACGACATTTGTTTTAATGGCATTGTTAAATAATGTAACTCCTTCTGTGAATTTGGAGCCTCCATAGGTGCCAACAGTTGTGCACATGTTTACCAAGTAACCAACCCACATCTGAAGAAGCTTAGTTATTTTAGTCATATCAAACTATTTTTTTCTTCCAGAAATCAAATCATTTTCTCTGTGCCTACATGACTCTTTAGTGGACCCCGAGCATAGATATTTTCCACATTTAATCAACATGAGATCTTGCCCCTTCTCTCTTCCCCTTTCTTCCTTAAGAATAGCAACAAGCAATATCAGACAGACACTTCTTCCCAACCAAATCTCTCCTTCCATGGTCTCATCCTCAGACGTAAATATTTTGTGCACTTGTCTAGATAAAGAATCTGCAACACCGTTGGTTTTTCCAGGGATGCACTCCATGGTAAAGGTGAGCTCCTGAAACTACACCACCCACCTTCCTACACATGTAGAGACAGTGTCTTGGCATTTCTTCGTAAAAATAATTTCAGGGAGTTTGTGGCATATCTGATGACAAAAGAGTTAAGAAAACTCCTGAATTTCTTACCTACCCGGTTTACTGCCAATGCCTCCTTTTCTATAACCAAGTAATTGAGCTTAGCACCTTTAAACATATGGGAAGCAAAAGATATTACTCTTTCCCTTCATTATTATCTTATATAATACATTCACCTAGAACTCTTTTATTAGTGTTGGTAATGGCAATCCTGACCTCCACTGACTACATCCTCCTCGGAGACCTGAACTACCACCTGGAGAACAACAACGACAACAACTCCTCCACACTGATCGATAATCTCGCCAACCTCGGACTGAAACAGCTCGTCAAGACGCCGACCCACATCGCCGGCCACACACTAGATGCCATCTTCTCCTCAAGCCCCTACGTCACCTTCAGCCATGCCTCCGAACTCACCTGGACAGACCACCACTGCATCCACTTCTCCTTCCGGAAACCCCTCACACACCACCGCTCCCTACAGACCCCCCGCCGCTGCTGGAGCAAAGTCTCCCAAGAACAACTACAGACAAACCTCGCACTCAACCCTCCGACGAACCCCAACAACCCCGATGAAGGTGCACTCACCCTGGAACGCTGGATGAACGACTGCGCCAACACCGTCGCCCCGCTGAAAAACCCCACCATCAGAGACACCAGCAGAAGAGTCAGCTGGTTCACCCTGGAACTCCTCGACTCAAAACGCACCTGCCGGAAACTGGAAAACATATGGCACAGCGACAAGACGCCAGACAGCCGCGCCGCCCACAATGACGCCATCCGCAACCACCACCACCTCATCAGGACCGCCAAAAGGACTGCCTACTCGGACCGCCTTGACAACAACGCACACAACAGCAAGGAGCTCTTCACCATCGTGAAGGAACTCTCCAACCCCAGCTCCAACGCCAACAACATCCCACCCTCGCAAGCCCTGTGCGACTCCCTCGCCGCCTTCTTCCACCGGAAAATCATCGACATCCATGACAGCTTCAGACCCCGGACCGCCCCTGCCGACCACACCGCACCGAACTCACCGCACCCTACCGCCCACAACACCCTGACAACCTGCGCCAACGTGAGCATCGAGGACACGGTCAAGACCATGGGAACAATCCACTCCGGATCCCCGTCCGACCCTCTCCCGCACCACTTCTTCACAAAGCCAGCAAATCCATCACACCCCACCTGCATAAAATCATCAACCTCTCCTTCTAGACCGCCACCTTCCCTGAGAACTGGAAGCACGCAGAGATCAACGCCCTACTGAAGAAACCCAAGGCGGATCCGAGCGACCTCAAGAACTTCCGGCCCATCTCCCTGCTTCCACTACGCTCGCGCCTCCACGACGCAGGGATCCGAGACAAGGCCCTGGACTGGACCACCTCCTTCCTCTCCGGCAGAACTCAGAGAGTCCGCCTCCCCCCGTACTGATCCGATGCCTCCAAGATCATCTGCGGCGTCCCTCAGGGATCTTCCCTCAGCCCGACGCTGTTCAACGTCTACATGGCTCCACTGGCGCACATCGCCCGACAACACGACCTCAACATAATCTCCTACGCCGACGACACTCAGCTGATCCTCTCCCTCACCAAGGACCCCCTCACTGCCAAATCCAACCTCCACCTGGGAATGAAGGCCGTCGCAGACTGGATGGAGGACAGCTGCCTCAAACTGAACACAGACAAGACGGAAATCCTCATCCTCGGGTCTAACCCCTCCGCTTGGGATGACTCCTGGTGGCCCACGTCACTGGGGTCCCCCCCAGCACCCACCAACTACGCATGCAACCTGGGAGTCATCCTCGACTCGAAACTTTCCATGACCAAACAAGTCAACGCAGTCTCCTCCACCTGCTTCAACACCCTCCGCATGCTCCGCAAGATCTACAGATGGATCCCGACAAACACAAGGAAGACTGTCACCCAGGCCCTAGTCAGCAGCAGACTCGACTACGGAAACGCCCTCTACACTGGAGTCTTGGCCAAGCTCATCAACAGACTACAGAGAATCCAGAACGCCTCTGCACGCCTGATCCTCGACGTCCCGCGCCGCGACCACATCACCCCCCCACCTGAGGAACCTGCACTGGCTCCCAGTCGACAAAAGAATCTCCTTCAAGCTCCTGATCCATGCACACAAAGCTCTCCACAAAACCGGCCCAGCTTATCTCAACAGTCGCCTCTCCTTCTACGTACCCAACAGGAAACTCCGCTCCGCTGACCATGCCCTGGCCACGGTACCACGCATCCGGAGAGCCACTTCCGGAGGCAGATCCTTCTCCCATCAAGCCGCTAGAACCTGGAACACCCTCCCCCTCTACCTGCGACAAGCCAAAGACTTGCTGACCTTCAGGAGGCAACTCAAGACCTGGCTCTTCGACCAATAACAGCAGCACCCCCCCCCCCCAGCGCCTTGAAACCCTCACGGGTATGTAGTGCGCTTTACAAATTCTTGATTTATTGATTGAATGGGCACAAAAGCCAGAATGGCTAATACATTTTTAAGTTAATCTTTTAGGCACTCAAGTTCAAATTAACAACTCTTGTAACAAACAAACCTGGTTTCTTTTCTGCTAATATTTTCAACAAGATCTTTCAGGGTTTAACTTTCTAGAAATAGTGTGACATAAATAATCCACTTCCCTCATTCAAAACTTGAACTCATTCTTTTTGAGGGTCAACACTTTCCTTCAATAATTTAAAGAACTTGGCACACTCTTGAATTGTCTAAGTTGCACCAAAAATGAGTACAACATCTTGGAATTTTGACATCTTTAAGTTTCCTACCAGATTGGGCATAACTCTCTGAAATACAGAGGCCACAGAAACAAGTCAGTCAGTCAGTCATTGCATATTCGGTCAGAATATGACCATAAAAGTACATTTAAAAATACATACATCAATTTCAGATACAAGGAGTTATAGTTAAAAACACAGAAAACATGCACTAGCAATAATACAGAAATAAAAACATTTAGGAAAACCATGCCCATTATAGCTGTAGAAAGAGGGCAATAAATTAAAAAGAAATTAAGACTGGGTGTTTCAAATACAAAAAAACGTTGTTTGCAGGTAGGCAATGTTTAACCAAACATTAAAAAATATACATATTAACATGTATGTGCATTACACCTAGCTGCAGATTAATTGGTATTCAAAATCATCTTGCATATTAATTTTAAGGCAGAAGAAATATAATTTTTGACTGAAAAAAATAATAAAGGTGAGGTTAAGCGCTATAAATAATACAGGCCTCCTTGGTGTGTACTAAAATTCACTTAACCTAAAATAGGGCATAAAACAGGATTTTAAAGTGTGATACACTGTACAAAAAATTAAGCGCTTTGTAGATTGAATGGAGACTCCATCACATGGGCATATTGGAAGACAGGCAAACGGTGTCCCTGTATGACAAAAAGCTTTTAAATACTGAAATATGCTTACTTTTAAATGTGTGCGATAAAATCCTAATTTAGGATTCCCTATCCAAAATAGGTATGGTTCCATACCTAGAGTAGTTGAGAGAGACACATATTGGAGTATGGACACCAAATCAAGGGATTTTATGATTCTCTCTTTCTCCTTCTGTGCAAGGTACCTGTGTTTTTACCAACCCCTTATCATGTCTGCTACATGGGACATCAAAGAGTTGGCTTCAGCCCAAGTCGATAATGGAGTTCTTAACATATGCCAGCAAAGGAATAGCTGACATTTTACTTAAGTTAAGACAGTCCACAACAACCTTCCATGAGAAACTCATCTTGGGAGTAGCCCATATTTTTAGCCAAAATACGATGGGAGCCATGTTACACCATCACCATCCTCTAAGTAGTCTAAACCCATCTCATAGTGTGAGATGAGACTGCATGTTGTTTTGGGGATTGCCAATAGTCTACACAGAAATTTACTTTTATGCTGCCTGCAGAGGACCCAAACTTGTTTTTCCCCAAGCTCCTGCTCAGTGTGTGCCTGCTGAGAGGCATTTGCTCTTCTATTGCGTAGACATCTCGTTAATGTTTTATGACCTAGCTTTCGTGCTAAGCTAACAAGAAGCCACCGTATTTTGTGACCATTTGGTAACCAATCATTCCCAAGTCAAGCCTCAGCCAAACAAAATACCCAAGTAAATACAATTAGAAATGGTGCTGATAGGATTTCCCCCAAATAAAAATGTTTAGAATAGGTATTTTTAGGACCCCAAGTCAAAATAAATGTTTTTTTTGGTCAATCTGAAGCTTTAGATCCCTCATAAAATCATTAAAACTGTCTAGATGGGTCTGTTACCCATTAGCTGTGCGTGCAATCAGGACTGTGTCAAATCCAGTGTACAGTCATGTAACGTTATCTGATGGTAAGCAGATACCAAGTCCAATGTTGTAAAAAAACTTCCAATCCGAGGCAGTGGATAGCATTTCCTGGAAATGGGGTAAACGAAATATATCCACTGTTAGTTCTGTTCAAACTCCTAAAGTCTATGCATATCATATATCAACATTGTATTTATGGACTACTACAACTGGAGCTAATAGCTGTCTTAAACTGGAGAAATAATTGCCCTCTTTTTGTAATTGAATGAATACCTTTCTACCTGCTTTAGTACATTAAGTGGTAATCATCTTACCTTAGAGACAGATGCCCTGCCATTCTTCCTTAATTTGATTTTATGTGTATATCCTATAAGCCAACATAATTGTAGTGTAAATAGATTAGGAAACATTTCAGAAAACTTAAAACACCCATCCTCCCATGAACCAACACCTTTTTCTAGAACTTCATACCTAAATCTTCCCGGTGAGGCCAACTTAAAATGTTGTCCCCTTTGAGAGACACATACACTTTACCTTTAGTGCATTTACCTCTGAATTCAAACAGAGTAGGAAAATAGCCAGACATTTTAATAGATTGTGCACCATAACCTCTTGGATTGGTTACCATTTGTTTTAAAGTTACTGAATTTCCAAATCATTTTTTAAATATATTCTGGGAAACTGCAGTAAATCTAGAAGAGAAATCAAACATAAGCTCATTCAATTTACTGTTCACCTTGACCATATCCACAGGATCTATAATGTTTCACTCCTTGTGCTCTTGTGCCCACCACCAGGAGGCCGCATTGTGGGACATTCCACTGTTATAATAAGCTTATGGACCTTCCCCTTCATGCACACACTGACTTCCAGCCATTTAGACTCTACTTGTAAATTGCCATCCATTTCCAATCCATGCCAGATTTTGCAGAAGCCAGCCTGCTCATGCTTGAAGCAAGCCTGCTTATGCTTGAAACTCTATTACCCAGAATTCCCTGCTGACTGCTTCATCTCCATCCCCTCAGGCCAAAGATGGGTGGTAGAATACAGCTCACCTGTGGTCGGCTGCTGCTAGATCTCATATGTGATGCATGTGATTAAAAATAAGCTCTTTTAAGCCCCAGCTCCTTTCAGTCCAGGGTTGGTCATTGTAGCTGTGTACCAGTGAGGCCGACCCTTGTTTCCTCAACGTTTGTTATCCTTGTTATTCCTGAGCTATAGCTATTCTTTGTGCCTGAATTAGCACTGCCTGCAGTGCTACCCTGTTTCCTGAGCTATAGTTATTCTTTGTTCCCGTTCCTGAGCAGCAGCTATTTCTTGTTCCTGATTTGCACTGCTGGCAGCGCTCTCTGGAATCCTTGTTTCCTGAGCTGTAGCTATTTCCTGTTTCCAGGACTAGTATTGCCTGCCAGTGCTACTGAGATTCCAGAGCAATAGCTATTCATTGTTCATGAATCAGCACTAGTTGCAGTGCTTCCGAGATGACTTGATTCCAGAGCTATTGCTATTCCTTGTTTCTGAACTAGCACTTCCTTCAGTGCTACCTCTTCACCCTGATTCCTGATCAAGTGCTCCCTTGAGCCTCTCTCCTTCTGTATTTACCCTTCCCAGACCCTGCCTTTCTCCCATTACCTTTGTTCCAGTTCATAGTTTGCTCCCTTTCTATTCCTGCTGTCTTGCTTCTATTGTATGTGTGTTACTTGCTTTCCGGCACGTGTGACCTGTGATTTCCTTGTTTTCCTGTTCAGCACTCCTCCTTGTAGCTCCTTGTCTGTTGTGCTTGTGTTTAGTTTTACCCTCTTGCTGCTACTTCCTGTTTGATCGCCAGGATCCGTGGGCACAGCTGACTTTTTAGGTGGTGTTTGTTGCTCACTGTGAATATTGCCTTGAGTTATATTTATAACATCACCATAGGCATCAGCTCCACAGACCCTACCTTTTTTTTTTTTTTTGAAAGCTTTATTGAAGTTGACATAACATTACAAACAGTAACCAACAACACAAGCCAGCAGAATGCATATCCTATATGTAGGTATTTGCAGTCAGTATCTTTGTAGGTGAGGAACTTGCTAAGCTTCAGTCTTACAGTGTAGAGCACCTGAGTGCTTTACATTACCTTTATTGTTAATGTTGTTGTGTATATATATATATATATATATATATATATATATATATATATATATATATATATATATATTCACTTAAAAAACCATAGGTTTCACACATGTTATAGTTAGCTGGACATTTTACTGATAAAAAAACCAATGAAATTCCCCCGTTATAGTTACTGTAGGCAACTATAACTCACGCGACCGCAATCCTCTGCTGATGCTAATACTGTATTTAGACACTTATTTGCCCATGTCTTCTTCCATTAAATTTTAGCTATACATATATTACAAATATTTTTTTTTCATAAAGACACATATGTCATCAGCAGAGGATTACGGTCGCGTGAGTTATAGTTGCCTACAGTAACTATAACGGGGGAATTTCATTGGTTTTTTATCAGTAAAATGTCCAGCTAACTATAACATGTGTGAAACCTATGGTTTTTTAAGTGAATTTGCAAGGTTTTTTAAATGCTAATTCCTAACTATAACGTGTGTGAAACCTATGGTTTTTTCAGTGAATTTGTACGTTTTTTTAAATGCTAAGTTACTTTACGCCATTTGTGGCGTGCGCGCCCACTTAACGCAGTTCGTTCCGTGCGCGCACGGTGCGCTTCGCGCACCGTGCGCGCATGGAGGACATATGATGAGCATCGTTGTGACAGATAAAATAAATGTTTTGTTTTAATGTAATAAGCCATGCACGAATGGTGCCCTTCAGGCGCCATTTGCAGATGGGGTGGGGAGAATGTGGATATATATATATTTTTTTTATTATTTATTACCGTACGCGTACGGTAAGCGTAATCGGCGAAATTTTCGAAAAAATTAAAATTGCCTTTTTTCACTTGGGGGATCGTTGGGGACTCCCTCGACATGGCTAGGTGCTTGGGAGCTGTCTAAACAGCCCCTTTACATGTTTTTGCACTTTGTTTTTCAACCCCCTGTCAGAGTGCGAGAGAGATAATGGCGGCCGCCGCTTCCTGGTTTCGACCGATTCGAATGTTTAGTAAGATCTAACGGCCAATCAGAATCGCGCTCGCGCACGTCACCGTACGCGTACGGTAAGCGCACCGTAAGCGCACCGTAAGTTGGCTCAGATATATATTGATTTAAAGGCTATTTTCTCAGAATCTACTGAACAGATTTACACCAAACCTACAAAAGGCACTTCCTTGACCTGAGGACTACCTCTCTGCCAAATTTCAAGTAATTCTGTTCAGCCGTTCGGGCTGTAGCTGTGTCTAAAGGTCCTATGGAAAAATGCATGGGAAAAACGCGTTTTGGGACCCCCCTTTTATCTCAGCCCCCACTTGACGAATCCCCCCGAGACTTTCAGGGTAGGAGCGGAGCGTAGCGCCCCACCTATTTTGAAAAATTCGCGAGGATTCATCGACCGGCGCCAAAGTTATTCAAAATAGAATGTTGCGGATTTCCTATGGTAAGAGGGTCCTAACTATAACTACCTACTGGCGACCGCCAGTAGGTAATATATATATATATATTCACTGAAAAAACCATAGGTTTCACACACGTTATAGTTAGGAATTAGCATTTAAAAAACCTTGCAAATTCACTTAAAAAACCATAGGTTTCACACATGTTATAGTAAGCAGGACATTTCACTCGTGAAAAACCAATGAAATTCCCCCGTTATAGTTAGTGCAGGCAACTATAACTCACGCGACCGCAATCCTCTGCTGATGAAGTCAGATATTACATCACTGTATTTAGACACTTATTTACCCATGTCTTCTTCCATTAATTTTTAGCTATACAGATATTACAAATATTTTTTTTTCAGAAAGACACATATGTCATCAGTGATGGAATATCTGACGTCATCAGCAGAGGATTGCGGTCGCGTGAGTTATAGTTGCCTGCACTAACTATAACGGGGGAATTTCAATGGTTTTTCACGAGTGAAATATCCAGCTAACTATAACATGCCTGAAACCTCTGGTTTTTTAAGTGAATTTGCAAGTGTTTAAATGCTAATTCCTAACTATAACGTGTGTGAAACCTCTGGTTTTTTCAGTGAATTTGTACGTTTTTTTAAATGCTAAGTTATGTATTTTTTTATTTTTTTTTAAGGTTTTTCACCGTGCGCGTACCGCAGTTCGCGGAATTTTTCCGTTTCTACCGTACGAGCACGCTACGCGTACTCTGCGATTTTTCGCAAAAAAATTAAAGGAAATTTTGGCCCTTGGGGGTCCTTCTGGGACCCCCTGACAAAGGCTAGGGGGTCAGGAACTGTCCACCCTGCCCCCTTTTCACGTCCACCTTTGTTTTTCACCCCCTGCGAGAGACAAATTGGCGGCCGACACTTCCTGGTTTTGACCGATTCGAATGTTTACTAAGATCTAACAACCAATCAGAATCGCGCTCGCACACGGCAGCGTGCGCGTACGGTAAGTTTTACCGTACGCGCACGGTGCGCGCTTATAGATATATATATATGCTTTTAAATGCTATTTTCTCAGGAAATACTGAACAGATTTACACCAGACCTGCAAAAGGCACATCCCTGACCTAAGGACTACCTCTGTGCCAAATTTCAAATAATTCTGTTTAGCCGTTCGGGCTGTAGCTTGGACTAAAGGTCCTATGGAAAAATGCATGGGGAAAATGCGTTTTGGGACCCCCCCTTTTTCTCAGCCCCCGCTTGATGAATCCCCCCCGAGACTTTCAGGGAAGGAGCGGAGAGGAGCGCCCCACCTATTTTGAAAATTTCGCGAGGATTCGTCAATCGGCGCCAAAGTTATTCCAAATAGAATGTTGCGGATTTCCTATGGAAACACGATCCTAACTATAACTATCTACGGGCGACCGCCAGTAGATTATATATATATATATATATATATATATATATATATATATATATATATATATATGTTTTGCAAATCCATTCTGGGTGTAGTTATTCCGAATGCTAAATCGCCTCATGAGTGCCTGTCCTTTCTGAGTCTTAGCCATCCTGTTCCTTTATGCAGGCTTCCCCTTTGGATCCCTTTTCTCTTCTGACTTCCTGTGTGATCCTGGGCAGCCTGTACTCCTCGTTATGCTTACATTTTCTACCCAGATGCCAGTCTTTGCCCAAGCCCCTCAACGTGTCACAGACAGTCCCGGACAGTCCCGGACAGAATCACCATTGCATATGCTGCCAATCTGCAACACAACATCCTCACTCCTTCTCTTCCATCTCTTCCATTAATAAAACTTCTGCAGCAGTCAAAAAAGTGTCACTTTTAACCACATTTTTTCACACAGCCTTTAAAGCAGGACAGTCTATGGAATTAACTAAATGAGCAGTCACCCCCACAACATAAACACTTCACTTTGAATATGATTTTTCCTTTGTTTTTAGATGTAGCTGCAACAAATTTGACTTCTTCCATCCTTGATTTTTCATCAGTTTTCCCATTATTTTCAGTACTTCACAATTTCACACAACTAAATATGTGTTCAACCCATTGCCATAGCAAAGACATTAGCTACAGGTTGCTCCTCTTTCAGCGACAGTTCTTCACTGATTTTGTCAGACTCAAGTGTAACAGAAAGGGATCTCTTATTTTCTCTTAGAAAGAAGTGCAAAACCTACACAAAGCTGCTAACTTCCTTAGTGATGTAACATATCCTCCTCATCATCTTTACCCAAAAGAGTATTTCTCCAGAATAGTACCTAATCTAGGCAATTAGAGCAAGTCAAGTTTTTTTAGCAATTTTTCAAATTAATTTAACACATTTGCATCCCTTTGGCTCAAACCTGGAAAATCTTCCATTACCTCCCGGACTCCAGCTTCAAATATTTCAATAGCATCACTACTTTTCTCTCTGTTTCTAAACTGAATGGGCCCGATTCACAAAAGTAATGTTAGGATTTTTTCTCAGTCCAACTTAAGTTTTGGTCTTAAGTTAAACTTAAGACCAAAACGTTGTCTCAGTAAAACCTACGTTTTGGTCTTAAATTAAGCTGAAGACCAAAACTTCAACTTAAGATCAAAACTTTGTCTCTCTTAAATCTAAGTTTTGGTCTTATTTCAACTTAAGACAAAAACTTAAGTTTAGCAGAGACAAAATCCTAACTTTACTACTCCTTAATGTGCATTGTGAATACCAAAAGTCGTAAATTTAGGATTTTGTCTCAGATTACTTTTGCGAATCGGGCCTAATACCATTTGCCCATGAGTAGTTCAAAAATGTATTTTCCATTTGTTCCAGAGTAAATTAGGTTCCTCAGGTCAAGAGCGATAAAACAGAGTAAAATTTTGTATCTTTTGGGGTTATATTTTTTTTGCAAGTCAAACAACAGTAAATAGAACATGTGCACAGAAATCAAATCTGACAATAAATGGCACAAAAATCCAAAATAAACACAGAATCAGAGAAAACACCTCAAAGTCTAAATAGTTCAGTATACCTTCAAACATACTTCACAACAGTAAGCATTAGAATCAACTTGGAATGACCTCTGTGAAAATAGAAATAAAGTACCAGAGCACCCCTTCAACACAATAACACTTATCCACTTACAGAAAGCAGCGTAGAAAAGCAGTGACAGGCTCACCAACCTCCGTGGCTTGGGCAGCAAAGCAGACCAGTGTTAACTCATTCCACAAATACATTTAAAAAAACCACATGCTCCCGCGAAAGTTACTACAGGCAAAAGCATACCTGCTCTAGTGTAATCCAATTCCAGAAAGCAGTGCAACAGTCATGGGCACCGAAATGTAAATGTAGGTGCCCGCAGGATAAAACAATGATCCAGAAATAAAATGATGGATCGCACGCTGTGGATTCACCAGCGCACTACGTGAGCATCATCAAGGAGGAAATAATGCCAAGTAGTATGCAGTATGTCAAATGGCCTCTTCCAATCAATTACGCAACAAAATGGTGGCAAACCTGGCTGGAACACTATTCATGCTTTTTAGTGCAGTACATAATCTCAAAATGGAAGATCTACCAACAAGATCCAATGCCTTGCATAATCTGGCGCAGACCTGGACAGATCTCACCAACAAGAAATGAAAAAGGAAAAGGAGCTAAAACCGCTGTTTCAGAAGCTGGAATGAGTAACCAGCGCCTCATAAAATAAGCATCAGTATCTAATCTTGTCATCCTGCTTTATCTCCTGCAGCCAACATCACCAAGCTTCATGTTGAGTTTTCCTCAAATCATCACCATCCTTGTCGCCAGTGTGAAGTCCAAGGTAGACACTCAAGATACAGCAGTGCAAAAGTAAGATGGGTAGAATTAACCTCATCATCCAACTCTCCAATTGTACCCAAAAGAATCTTCAAGTAAAGAGACATCAAGATTACAGGACTGAATCTTCTAGTAAAGAGGCATCAAGATTTAGGACTGACATCACATAGTCCTTATGAAAGAGGGAGGAATCCAGGGATGCAATAGATAAATACCACAAGTGAGTACCACCTTCAAGTGACTCATGTTACAGTGGGTCCCAAGCCCCAAGATTACATCATCAAATAATGAACATTAGACAATGCTTTTCATTATTGATAGTTGGAGATGCACAGCTTGGGAAAGAGAACTGTGTTTTTTTTTTTCTCTTACACTTGATGGTCCTTTTAAGATTAGACAGTCATTCTGGGCAGAAAGGGAAAAAGCTCAGAAGCTGGATGAAATACATAGGCAACTGTGCACCTAATGGTAGAATAGTCAATCTTGTGAACTTTCTAAGACTACAACATCGACTAACAAGAATTTTCACAAATACTAATAGAATCTAAACCATAGGAAATCAAGTGACTGGAAAGAAGCAGCAATCTTTAAATAATTTTCCAAACTTTATATGGTAGAAACAAGTCCAATAAATGAGCCAGTTACACTTGTGGAACTTGCCTTGCTAATTGACCCAATAAAAGTGGGGATGCAAGTGGGAAATGTAACAGAAAGCAAGAATTATTGGTCTATCTTTAAAAAAAGTTAATTATAATTTTCTTGAAAGGAATCTTGTCATACAGATTGGATAGCATAGTGAGTAGTGTGTGCCATGTATTACAGTACAGAATTGTTCTTGGTTTAACAAGAGTGCTACCACCTCTCCTCTTGTGATCTCTTTTTTTGTAGATTAATTTATAAACTGCAGAAAGCCCACTGAAGTTGTTTACTGTGTCGTCACCAAACCTTGTTTCAGTAAATTGGACCTAATGAAACGTATTGCCACTAATCAGATGATGTGAGTCATGGGTACCATGTTTTTTGGGTGTGTGTAAACGTCGATTATGTAAAGCAAGAGTGGTGAGTACTTGCACAGCCTCTAATCTATTTGTTGTCTAATTGAAGTTTCTTGTGCCTCCTGGGTATCATTCTCCGAACAAAATGATATTTCATGAACCAACAATCTGCACCCCCACTGCCTATGAGGTGTGTCCCCAGGGCTACAAAATGACCTCCAACCGGAGGTTGTTTGATTTTCAAGTTGTATAGGTAATCCTTTTATTGAGTAGTTATTCAACCAAATGTTTAATTCATACGTTTTTATTTTGATCCTTCTTATGACCACTGTAGTTTATTTTCACTGCAGTTCATTATTTTAGGCACGACATTTTCAACTCCCAAAGCATTTCGGCCTTTGTGTGGCCTTCATCTGGGGATGCTCTGTAACAACAATTAAATATCCCTTGTTCACCATACATGAAGTTTACAAGACATAAATGATGAAAATTCTATAGACAGTATAAGAGCATATTTTCTTTTGACAATTCATTAATTAATACATTATAATCGAAGCTTTGTCTGCATTTACATCTCTGTAATAATGATGTGATGATTGATTTAATGATGCTTATATATCTCTATATAACTCCTGGTTACTATCATATATCACGTTCTATATGAAAAGATGGTTAATATGGCGGTTACTTCCAGCTTGTGATTAAGCAAATTGTGATTGTATTGTAAACCAAGAGGTGATATGCGTTGTAATACATGTGGTATAATGGCGCAACCACTAAACAAAACAAAAGGTGCCGTGAGTCATAACTATCAATTGATTTATGTTCAGCGGTTAGTGGCCTCGGAACCCCAAGTGCCTAGATATTTTGAGTGTGAATTAACGGTGGGTTCTGTTGAAATTTCTAACGGTGCTTACATGAAAATATTTAGCCTAAAGATTCTTGCGTAGTCTTAATGCTCGGTGTGCCGAAAGGTTGGCGAACAGGCTATCGTATAGCTAAATGTACTCCAGTTAGTGAACTAAGCTGTAAAAGACCTAACCCTTTAGGAAACATATCGTTAGTGTTAAACCATACTACGCTTAACATGCTTAACTTAGCTAATACGCTGTTACGGTAACTATACGTTTTGTTTCAGTCTCAGTACTTACTTAAGTGTTTCAGCTCAAAAAACTCGACGCATTTTTGAATGCCGGCATTATGGAGATTCACCTAACGGACTTCCGTGTTATGAACTCGAGTCCGATCACGTGATTACTAACAACATAGGAGACAGACTATTCATGTTTGAACTACTCTTACGTCTTGGCGTCTAATAGTTACATAAATGTCAAAATAACCAAAAGTGTATTTTAGTGTGCCCCAAATGTTTCTCACCGCCTGAAAATAATTAACAGGTAAAAAGTGTACTTGCTGTTCGTTATCCACATAAACTGGAGTCCGATCACGTGGTTGCCAACAACCTAAACAACAGACTGTTCATATTCAACCAACCTTCCTTCTTGATAACCAATTGTTTCTTTAAATATCACAATAACCAAAAGTGTAGATAAATATGACCACTGTCTGAGATGACATATAATCAATGATAAACTCAAAATAAATGCAGGCTGTTCATTATACATTTTCCATATTAGTGGGAGACTTATTCAGAGATATCATGTTCATAAATAAAATCATAAAATAAGAAGGATCAAAATAAAAACGTATGAATGAAACATTTGATTGAATAATTACTCAATAAAAGGATTACCTATACAACTTGGAAATCAAACAACTTTCAGTTGGAGGCCATTTTGTAGCCCTGGGGACACACCTCACAGGCAGTGGGGGTGCAGCTTGTTGGTAAACGTAGACTATACCAGGCTATAGGGTCCACGATGGGGGGTAAATATTGAAATGTTTTTTGAAAGTACCAAGAGTGAAGAACATGTGGTAGCCCTCATGTGATCATTCCCTTGTGATGTCTAGTTATGAGAAAAATGCTGATGATATGCACATTTAGGAAAAAAGCACTGATTAACCAGACTTTTCTCATATGCATTCCAGATTTAAACACTAAGAAGCATAAGGACCTAAAAGCAAGGGAGCTTTCAAATGAGTTCATAGGGACCAAACTTTCAGTGGAAGAAAATAATCTAATGAATGTGTTAGTTTTGTAGGTGGGCCTCAGCTCACTTATTAACTCATTAAAAGTGGAAAAGCAAGCTAAAGGTGTCACTGAATGCAAGAGTCATACTGCTATCTGTTTGATAGACTTGAATTGTTGAAGATGAAAAAAGTCTGTGTGTACAGAAGACATAATGTATTAAAGAGCCAGATTCACAAAGATCAAATCAATTTCATTCCAAATATATGTGGCAGAATTAATATTGCTCAATATTTGTACATTTTCACTGTTACGGAGGGTAAGGATTTGCAGCATGTGTTGTTAAGCAGATTTGAAAACATTTTGAGGTCGCACATTGGAACACAAGGGATTTTAGTACAGCTTTATGGGGGCCTGAGGTCACCGCATCAAAAGAGTATTGCATGGATCTGTGAGAATGGAGTTCTTTCTAAGGTCATAAGGATGGGTAGGTTGTTTGCCATCAGCATTATCACTCAACCTTGTGACTGTGGTCAAACATATAAAGAATATTCACAGACAAAATGTAGGGGATTTGGAATACAAGATATCAATATAGGAAGACAGCTGGTTCTTTACCGCTTAAGACAAGAGTTATCAATTTCAATTCTGTTATTTCTCATTCTGTTTTTGGCACATCTCAGGTTAAACAGTCAATAGGAACAAACAGAGCAGTTCGCATATATCTAGTTCTAGCTAAAATGTTAGTCATCAGTGGCACACTGAGAGAGAATGTTAACCAGCAGCTCGTCAGTTGAAGTCGCAGAGGCATTGTTGAAATAGAATAGGTTTGATTGGACCAAGACTTTAGTGTGGGGGTATCACTGAACGCTGCACTCACTATTGATTAGAGGTACATACGATAGGACATGATGACAAGGTGAGATTGACACAAAAAAAACTTACAGCTGAGTTTATCTAGGTACCTTAGAACATCAGAAATATCAAAATGTCTAATCTTATAGATTCAGATGAATACTAGAGATTTTCAGGAAGTAGGGTAAATTTCACACATTTTATGTTGTATTTCTTTATGGGAGGCTTTCCAGGAGGATCTCTTTAATATACGCTTTTTGTTTTATGGCTTTGATCACCAAGTTGGTGGTGACATGTATATTTAAGATTTCTCTAATACCAAGGAACTGGGATAAGAGATTATGGATTTCAAAGACTTCCATCATCTGGCAGGTGATAATTCTATACAATTAGAGATGCAACTCTAAGATAGATGAGCTGTGCTGGGAAGTCAGTATTTTCATCTTAGCCTCAGTGGAATATTTGTTCTTACATTCAAGCATTTTATCGTAAACATCGAGGGGCAGATTTATGAGGCCTGTTTCGCCATCGGAACGTCAGTTTTTGTGACGTTCCGTGGCGCAGAAGCCTGCGTGATATTTATCAGGCAGCACTGAGCCACTTTTTGTGGCTTAATGCTGCCTCATAAATATCAGTCCCTTTAACGCAGTGTTCTGCGTTAAAGGGGCGTGCAATGGGTGTTGCTGGGGGCGTTCCCAGCAACATCCATGGCCTTTTGACACTGCCCCAGATTTACGAGAAATCGTAAATCTGAGGCAGCGCCAAACGCTTACGCCTCCCCAGGGGAGGCGTAAGGGAGGCACAACGGGGAGAAATATCTTTATTTCTCCTTGTTTTTCCTTTTTCTATGTGTGCTGCATTCTGCAGCACCCATACAAAGAGGAAAAATCTCTTGTGATTACTTTTGTACAGAAAGGTTTCCCTTCCTGTACAAAAATATTCATCTCCGCAACGCAGGCACCCTTGCACCCTGCCCTTTTCTTTTGCCGTAGGGAAGCGCAGCAGGAAGGCCTGCGGCGCTTCCCTACGGCAAAACCTCATAAATCTGCCCCCAAGTGTATTAGGGATAAATTACTAGGATTATACTTAGCTATGAGATTGTTTGTTCCCTCCTATCTTATTCTTATATATGTTCTTCATACTAGTGTGGCGTAATGCTGTAAGTGATAAGTTGTATTAAGTTGTTGTTTTCTTCTTTGCTTTATAGTGGAAATATACAAAAAATTTAATAAAAACGTATTGAAAAAGCATGCTTTCGGAAGAAACTCACAGACTGGAATGACGGTATTGATCCCTATGAAGAAGCCTGAAACAAGGATGCTCCAGGCTTGTATTTGACGTCGACTTCTCTTCTTCATGGAAAAGTACAGGATCAGTCTGAATGGTATTTCGATGGCTCCATAAATGAAGTTGGTCATGTACATGTTCATCCCAAAACCTGTGATGTTGAGGCTGATTCCATAATAGGAGAATGCCACACCAAACCTATATGAGAGAAGACAAGAACACATCGGTAACAATCTGACTCCACTATCCTAGAATAATAAAAATGTAAGGTCACCATTTTTTTTACATTATACACAATATTCCCTTACCATACCAGCCCTGTGTATAGAGAGATTTTTCTCATTTCTGGAGTTCTAAACAAGTTCACGAATGAGTAATTTGTCCTAGTGTTCTCTTCTTCTGCGATCTTACTGAGTACCTGAGAATAGAGATACACAATAAGTAAAGACTTTTGTTTTTTCATTAAATTTACTACTGACCATTAAAGGTCAACTACATCATAATTGGAGAGGTCCAAAGGCACATACGTATAACAAGTAAGCAGGCCTTTAGTGGGCAGTATGCATCATAGTGTGGATATGTTTTGTCCAGATTTATGAATTCTTCGCATAATGTTTGTGGTACTTTTGTAATACAAACCAAATCTAAAATATTATGTGGGATTTAATAACTACTGCAATTTTTGATTAGCATTGGATATTATAATGTCCAAAACAGAAAATTATGCTATTTGCTGTTTTGTGTTTTGTTATGTTATGTTATGGATATTTGTAGAGCGCATGGCTACCCGAAGGTGTCCCAGCACTAGCCGAAAGAGAGGCAGTTTCAGGTGTTATTTTGTGCGACATGGGCATTTCGTAGGTGGTGCTTGGCCTTTTACATGGACCCACCTATGCATTTTGATATCAAACACTGTCTACTGTTATTGTGAGATAGACATTTACATCAGATGTTAATGCCTCCTCAAGCACACCTAGGATGCATTTCTTCATAGCTCCTCATTTTTCCTTCTTTGAATATCTGCTGTGCTCCAAATCTTGAGATGACCTGAGGGGGCTTAGGTGCCTGGAGGGAGTGTGCTATCAATGAGGGATTGTGAACAGGGCAAATACTGTCTTCAGTAAGCAGAGTTCACATGTTTTCTATTAATTTCCAATGGCGGGGGATAGGCTGGCCATTCATGAAGGCTTTGAAACAGGGCGAAGGACATTTATAATATGTGCTTGTCAACCTAAGTGTGCTTGACTGTTTTGAATGTGTGCCCTGTCTGTCAGGGGTTGTATACGAATTGAACAATATGTGCAGCAGCAAGTAGCCCATCCGATTGTGGTTGGTTGCCAACAAAGGTGTTGCTTCTCCACAAATAGTTCAGCACAGAGCAAAGGCTATACATGAATTTAGGTGATCATGGGACAATGGATCAAGGCAATGAAGAGTGGAGGTTCGACCACATAAAGGATCATCCATGTCAGGAGAAACTGGCCTATCCAGACGGTGTTTTATAAACACCAAACACTAACTCACATTTTCACATTTACGTCAGTCAGTCAACATCCGTTATTGCTAAGAAATACATTTTCATAGAAATAATAAATAGATATTGTTTAACGTACACAATAACAAGCATTATAAAATCCAGACATAAAACTGAATTTAAATGAATCCACCAACACTTGTCATCAGCCTGAATTAAAAAAAAAAAACAGCATAAAATGTAGGATTTTTTCACATTAAAACTCAATCAAAGGTCATAACATTATCATATACCTATTAGGAATATTTGAGATATAATTGTTTACCCAAGGCATATAGTTCATTTAGGCACATAAAACATTTTAAAGTGCAATGTGCAGGGCAATGCTTTCTCAAATCACAAAGTCTTGTTTTACCTAGTTCCTTACATGAGCAGCACCAGCCTATCTAAGGTGAACAAAACTTAGTAAGTTTACAACCCATTATAGAAAGTATTAATAACTTTTACAGGGATACTGAGTTCCCAAGGCATTCAACTCGGTTTTTCGGGTAAAGCGTTAAAGTGCAAAGTACAAGCCCAAACTAACGTGAACCCCGGGGTCCCATTCAGTCTACATTTTGACATAACTGACACCCACCTATTTAGAAAGAACTAAACTCCATAGAAGGTTACAGCCCATTACAATACCTATAAAGAACAATTTGAAAGAGGAAATATATTACCCAAGGCAAGCAGCTCGTTTAACCAATATAAAGTGCATCATACCAACCAACCCCAGTATCACATACCTGTTAGCAGCATTTAAAAAAGGTGGCAATTCCCCATTGCATGCATCTAATTTTGCCACCCAATTTTATAATGTGCGTTAGATAGGACATCTATCACAACCCCTCGTCTCCCATTCGATCTTCCTTCTGACATATATATTTTTGGGGGGATTTTTGAAAACCTTTATTGAGAAACAATTTGCACTTCTAGTTACAGTGTGTACAGGTGGGAGGTCCGCAATCGCAAAGAGAAACACATTTGTTACATACATCGCATTTGTCACCATAGGCAGGAAACCCACGGCATTGCAAAAAAAGAGAAATTCTGAGGTAGAGCAGGAGGAGCAGGGGGATATCCCGGGGAGACCCCACTCAGATGAGAGACAGCACAAGGGGCCCAGGGGGCGCGTGGGTAGGGGAACAGCACCTCATGAGCCAGCACCAGTGGCTGCCACAGGTGGAGTGCCAGTGGGAAGCGCGGGAGAGGTCGCGTGAGGGCAAGGCACCTTGTCGCTGGAGATAGGAGACCAGGGGGACCCCAGATATCAATCAGGCGGCAAGTGACTGGCACTAAGTCCCAGAATTCGGACAGAAGTGTCTGACAGCGTGAAGCGTCTTCGAGCCAGGTGCTAACTTTGGGCACAGATGTGCAACCCCAGCACATGGAGACCCTGCGCCTTGCGAGAACAAGACAATTCTAATGGTTAGGGGTATACCCAACGATCACCCTCCCCTTTTACCTGGGTATCTGAACACAATATATAAGCAATTGGTAAGGAGGAAAAGATACACAAATATTTTTGGACACGGATACCTTTAATTATCCTGTCATCTGCGTATATATTCGCATTTTAGTTATTTCAACATTTTATCATTGAGCATATACAAAAAACATATATTTACACTTAACACCTCTGTAACTGAAAAAATATATATACACACAACAAACTAAAGCTACTGTCCACCAGGGAATTTTTTCTTATTGTGGAGCCACCTTTAAATAGTATGGACTACCTAGAAGGTTCAAACATTGCATGAGGATCAACTTTTTCCAAATTATTCATGGGAAGCAATGTGAGATTGTAACATCCACAAATAATTGATTCAAATTTTACTCCTTCTATAGAACAACTGTCGACGCGGTCGCGTTTCAGCCGGACTATTTCTTACGGCTTCTTCAGGACAAAAAGCAACAGCAGCATTCTACAAAAAACAAACATAAGCTCCAATAACATATACAAACAAAAATAAACAATTATCCTTGCCGATTTATATACAGGTCTCTTTCCCTGTGAGGCATATGGATAGATCCACCACCACAAAGAACCACCAAAGAAGTGATACGCATTTCTAAAAACATGAAAATAATCTCAATATAACCAGACATGTACGAACTCCCAAGTCGCACAATCTATAAGCTTGTCTCTCATGCCCAAATTAATCTTGGTGTTGATATCTTAGGCCAACCTTTCATCTAAGCCCACAAGAAAAGAAGTAAGGTCTTCCTACTGATTAGTGCGGAATTAAAAGAGACGGAATATGTCGTGCACCTACTCAAAACAACCTCATAAAGGTGTTATCTCTATCCAAAAGAAAAGAAAATTCAACAAAAAATACCTTAAGTACCCGTAGGGGTCACACTGGTCTGCCTAGGTAGGAGGAGCTAAGGACTCAGCAGATAACGAGTCAGATGGGAGGGATTAGCATCAATCTTGTACTGGCCGCTACAGTGGAGGAAAATAAATAATTGACTATTCAAGGCTAAACAATTGATGCAAAGCAAGTAACGAGGCTTAATAGCGCGTCTCGGCGTTAAGGCTGATCTTACCTTCTATATAATTATTTACAGTCCCAGGTAATGATTCCCGTATCTCCAAACTAGTAATGTGGCCATGGGTGCGTTGGAAAATAAATCCTTAAGTTCCCAACAGTTCAATAATGTAGCATTTCATCCTCCGCAGTGTGGAAACTAAAGGCAAAAACGGTGCCCAACTTAGTAATCAGGAGGAAACAGCAAGGAATCTAAAGCACGACGTGCGCGGCGAGCGTCCCCCTCTTTCTCTCCCTGCTTGTCTTACCTACTGGGGTTCTCTTGCTGAGCTACGGATAAATATCGTCCTTCAAACCGGCTGTCTGCTTCAGCTTCGTGTGGAAAGGAGAGTTTCCGGAACCGAATAAGAAACTCTGGAAACAGACAAAGGACTACTGCAACCACCACCTGTAGTGTGGGGAGGGTCGGCCATTTTGTAATGGAGTCATTAATGAGTGTAAAAAGCTTGCATCATATGGCAGCGTAGCTCTATTAGTTGAGGTCACGCGATAATTGGTGCATTTCAACCGTCGGGAATAAACACTATACGTGCATTAAACTAATGTTAATCAAGGCATCGAAGGCTTAAAGGAGACAAGGATCTTCATAAAATAACGAACAATCGTTAAATTATGGAAATGTTATGTATATTCAAAGTGATAAACTACTAAACAGAAAACAAATACATTAAATCAAATA